>NC_090943.1:104166176-104820621 GCF_040807025.1 Struthio camelus
ACCAACCCCTCAAATCCTGTGCTGGAATGCCCGACAGAAGTTTATAGTGCATCTTTACTTATGATCTTATGAAAAACTGATACTTGATTTTGATTTTTCTGTGGCTGTCATGGAAAAGGGTTGTCCAGACAAGCTGCAATCTGGCCCACCTATATACATCCCAGTCACCAGATACATGATGTGTACAACTGGATGACTGCAGCTATAGTGCTAAAGGGCAGCCCAAATTCATGCTGTCTGTGAAGTCGCGCTGCTCTGGTGACATCGCATATGAATTCTAGAGGGCACTCTTTGGTCTGTTCCTGTCTGATACTAACTGAACAATATTGTGGCACGGACAGATGAGAGGGACAGAATGGCTGCAGCAGGCGCTGCCTGTCTGGCTCATCCTCATTGCAGGTAGGTGTGCTCTTGGGCATGCATTTAGAAAATTAGTCAAAGCTTGCGGCTTGCAGCTAAGTAGTATGGACACAAGGTGATTTTGGGCTTGAGCCAGTTTACCCTTCGTCACTTCTGAGGTAGTTGTGTGCGTATTCATCTCTACTATCTTCTTTCCCAGGACACTGAATTTCCTTTCATTAGCAATGACTGGGCACAGCAATCCTTACAGCATGAGAAAGGCTTTTCACACAGCTGGAATGTGTAGCAAGTGTATAGCTAGGAGTAAACTGCAAACTCTTCTGCATAAACCTTTCTCTTCCATTTTAAATAGTTGGTAAGAGCACCAGGGCATGAAGTAATACATATGCTAAACAGAAAAAGGCCTGATCCAGTAAATGTCCTCCTGGAACAGAGGATGATTTGGAGAATTAAATCACGCAGTCATCCTCTCTAGCTTTTAAATACTCCCTGCTTTTTTTTACTGTGCCTCAAACTCTCTTACACCTTTGCCAACAGGTTATCTGCTTCTTACTGAAAAAATACATCGCTCAGTACAATGATTTCAATGTAGTGCTGCCATCTTCTCCCTAGGATGCTATGCCATTTTCCCAATAGGACATAATAAAAGTGAAACTTGCACCACATTTATGATAGGTTATTCTGTCTGCTTCTGATTCCTGTGTCAATTTGAAGGGGAGTGAAGACAGATGCATAAACACTTATATGTATATATTATATATAAAATACACATTATATATTTTTTATATAGTATATTTCTGTTTTTAAAAATGTTTCTTCTTGCTGTGTGAATGATTGTGAACTGACAGAAGAAAACTGAGCAAGTACTCAGGGAAAGAAATTCCATTCATCTGACAGTATTACGGAAAAAAGTAAATGAGTATTTCCCCCTTAAATCTTCCAAATGTAATACCCTTTGTTTCTTAACCCATTGTTTTTACAATGAAGTGTCAGTCAAATCTTATTTTAACTGTAGATATCCGTTAAGTTACTGTTTATGCTTTGAGACAAGTCCTCTAATTACTTAATATTGTTAGAATGAAATTCTTTTGTAAATGTAATGAATTCTGTCTACTCGGAAAACATTGGTGCATTTATTTATATGTTCTCTGCAGGAAATGGAGAGTACTATTGTAGTGGAAATGATCTGAATAATTTTACTAATATCCAAGCCAATGAAATGGAGAAGATGGCAAAAGATGGAGCAGTACTACTCAAGTAGATCATCTTGGTTTCATATATGCATAAATGTAATGGGTAGTGGGTAAAACATGATTTGCAGACGTTGTTAGAAAACATGACAGTAGGGACTGAGTTATACTAAGTACAATACATCCGGTTAGATGACTGTGTCCAAGAGCTGACGGTGTACATATACACAAGGGCTATGTGGGAGAAGTAGTAATCACATCACATAAGGGAGGAGATGAGACGCGTATTAGAAATTGTTTTCTAAGTACAATGATGCTAGAGATTTGGTTTTATTTTTCAAAGTATGTGCATATGTAATGCTAAAAACATGATTTTTGTCTGTATCATTTGTAAACTACAATGGAAAAAATGTTCTTTTTTTTTGGTTATCAAACAATGTCTCTGCTAGCAGGACGTGCTAAGATACCTTCACTGGCATGTTGCTTTCAGTAGAGACTAGGTGTAATGGGCTTGCCCAAAGTGGCCCAGGAAGTCTGATTATGTTAGTTCCATCCTTGAGTCTCAATCTATCTGTTAAGTTAGTTTGTCTTCTAAGGTCGAGGAGATCAGGGACATCATCTGAGATAGTGGCTGAAATGGTTCTTGGGACAAACAAAAGTCTCTCGTTCTTTCCTACTCAGTTTTAAGCAGATTTTGTCTTCCTTTTACGTCTATATGTGATGATTTCGTTTGAGAGATACTTGCAAGTTTGGGTTCTTACCTCAAGCGCTTGCAATTGATGAAAAATCTGAAATAGGCAGAAAAGCAAATGGTGTCTTTGATTTTTGTTTTAAAGATGAACTGAAAGTACTCAGTTTTGTGGCTTTTACTTAGGCAAGCTATCAGTAGATCACAGTTGCCTCTGCAAAGTGATAATGACACAGTCCTAAACTGTTACAAAAATGTTATTCAGCAGTATCTGATAAATGTTCCAGCCAGCAGTGCTTTGTAGGGTATTCATCACAATACGCAATCTCACATGGATATTTTACGGTCTTTCACCTTGCTCTTGTGAGAAGATTGTATTTGTTATGCTGTTAATATTGCACAAGTGCAGTGCTTCATTGCAGCTGATGCACAGAGATGCCAGAGAAGTGGAGTCTTTACAGCTGTTCACTTTTGAAAAAAATATATTTTGAGAGTATATTTTGCACTCTTTGGATGGTGAAGTAGCTGTCAAATATAACAAAACACTTTTTCAAACCTGTGCAGAAGAGCACGAGGGAAATCTGTGTTGTGGTAGCAGCACAGTTCTGGTGCCTGTTGGGGCTTCACTGCAGGTCAGAATCTCTGAAGCAAAAGGGTATGCCAAGAATGGAATCGGGATGGATAGATAGGTAGGCAGGTAGGTAGATAGACAGGGCAAAAGATTGTTCTCGTTAGTTAGCTGTAGTCAATAACTGTAGCTGAAGAAGAGAGCACTTTTGTAACTTGACTGCAGTATCTAATAAAACTGGGCAGACATGCACATATTTAGTTCTTAGTTGGTCAGGAGATAAAAGTACTTCAGATAGTGCTTATTTTCTTTGTCAGTATTCATTTGGGAAAGGGTCGAAAACATATGCTACCTAGGATATAGCCCACATGTTTTGTTTTATATTATCTAATCATGTGTGATAAAAAAGACTAGGATGCCTCTTACTCTCACACTCTGTTTTTCCTTCTCTCCAGAGAGTTTGTGGCCCATTTTATTGATTTCCCTAAACCACTGATTGCAGTGGTGAATGGCCCAGCCATTGGAATCCCTGTAACAATCCTTGGATTGTGTGACCTTGTCTATGCTTCTGACATGGTAAGTACGTTACATAGCTGATCCCAAGACAATATTTTAAGGCCTTTCCGTAGCAAGTATTATTTGGTCCAGAATAATCTGGCAGAAAAGAACGCACCAGTGTAAGCACTCCCTTTGTCACGTTGAGGAACACCTGTATTAATTAGCAACTTTGGGTCGTGCATCAGCTGATGCTTAACATGCGTGGAATTTCTCTGCTGTAGTTACATTGTCGAGGTACTGAGCTGCAGTTTAGAAACTCTTTACTGTATCCTTTATTGTACCAAAGGGTACAGTAGCTGATGGAAGATAATAACTCTAAAGCCACTTGGAGCAGGGTGGGAGGGGAGAGCAAAAGATTATTATGGAATGGAATTATTATGGAATGACACTGTCTCCCATCACATCCTCCAAGGTAAGCTCAGGAAGTGTGGGCTAGACGAGTGGACAGTGAGGTGGATTGAGAACTGGCTGGATGGCCGAGCTCGGAGGGTTGTGGTGAATGGCGCAGAGTCAAGTTGGAGGCCTGTGGCTAGTGGTGTCCCCCAGGGGTCAGTCCTGGGTCCAATCTTGTTCAACGTATTCATCAGTGACCTGGAGGAAGGGGCAGAGTGCACCCTCAGCAAGTGTGCTGATGAGACTAAACTGGGGGGAGTGGCTGACACACCAGAAGGCTGTGCTGCCATTCAGAGGGACGTGGACAGGCTGGAGAGCTGGGCGGAGAGGAACCTCCTGAAGTTCAACAAAGGCAAGTGCGAGGTCCTGCACCTCAGGAGGAATAGCCCCCTGCCCCAGGACAGGCTGGGGGTTGACCTGCTGGAAAGCAGCTCTGCCGAGAAGGACCAGGTAGTCCTGGTGGACAAGAAGCTGACCACGAGCCAGAAGTGTGCCCTTGTGGCAAGAAGGCCAGTGGTCTCCTGGGGTGCATGAGGCAGAGTGTTGCCAGCAGGTGGAGGGAGGTGATGCTTCCCCTCTCCTCAGCCCTGGTGAGGCCTCACCTGGAGTCCTGTGTCCAGTTCTGGGCTCCCCAGCACAAGAGAGACATGGCACTCCTGGAGAGAGTCCAGCGGAGGGCTACCAAGATGATTAGAGGGCTGGAGCACCTCTCCTATGAAGAAAGACTGCAAGAGCTGGGCCTGTTCAGCCTGGAGAAGAGAAGATGGAGAGGCGATCTCATCAACGTGTACAAGTATCTGAAGGGGGAGTGTCAAGAGGATGAGGCCAGCCTCTTCTCCGTGGTGCCCAGCAACGGGACAAGAGGCAATGGGCAGAAACTGAACCACAGGAAGTTCCATCTGAACCTGAGGCAAAACTTCTTGACTGTGAGGGTGACAGAGCACTGGAACAGGTTGCCCAGAGAAGGAGTGGAGTCTCCTTCGCTGGAGATATTCAAAACCCATCTGGATGTGATCCTGGGCAATATGCTCTAGGTGACCCTGCTTGAGCAGGGAGGTTGGACTAGATGATCTCCAGAGGTCCCATCCAACCTAAACGATTCTGTGGGAGTGCAGTAACTAGCATTTTATCAAATCTATGTTTAAAGACAACTTGAAAAGCTTTGGTTTATCCAGCTCAGGATTCTTTTTAAGAAAACTTGCCAAATGTACTGAAAAAGCTATATTAAAGCATAGCAGAGAATCCCATTATATATCTTATTTTTTGGGCTCTCTGTTGTTCATTTGTGTCAGGTTAGTAAACAAATACAGAACTTAACCCTAGGTGTTAATTCATTTTAGGCAAGCTGTTGCTTCCTGATCTGGAAGTGTCTGTAATGAGTGGTACTTTTAGCCTCTTTCTTCAGCAACTGTGTTGTTTTTTTCCTCAAAATCCTTGCTGGTTTGGTGGTTTATCACTATGAGACTTAGGAAGTTGGAGCTGCAAGGGACCAAGTCCTCCTGTTTGCCCCAAGACAGGATCAACTAGGACCATGTCACTTCTGGTATATGGTTGTGTAATGTACTCAGTTTAGTTAGTCTATGCCAGTTCTTGAGTCTCTTTTTTGTTAGAAGCTTGTTGAGTTTTCCTTCTCTCTCTCCCCTGCCCCCCGCCATCTGATCTTTCTGGCTGCAGGCTGAACCTGTTGTGATTTCTTGTTTGTGGATTTAAAGAGACTTTTCATTCTCCCTTGCAAGAGCCTCCAGTGTACTTAAAGACTATTACGTATATCTCCAGTTTACATCCACTCTTTCTGCCATTTCTTTTTGGAGGTAAACAAGTACAATTCATTCAGTTGTTCCTGATGTGCTTTCTTAGACCTGTGACCATGCAACTCCTATGGACTCCTTTCCGTCATTCCATGTCTTTCTTTAAGCATAATGATACAAACTGGACACATCACTCCACCTTGTGTCTTCTTGATGCAAAGTAGAGCAGAAGAATTTCTCCATGTTTTGCAGGCTGTGTTCCTGCATTCCAGAATGGCATTGATTTGCCTACAACTTCTGAACTGCTATAACCCCTGGATCCCTTACTGTAGAACTGCCAGTGAAACAGTTATTCCTATCCTATATTGTATTATCAGTTATTCCTGCCAAACTTTACACTTGTCCATATTAAATGGTATCTTCGTATTCATATTTATCCAGTTTATTGAAACTATTTTGAATGCTAATCACTTCCTCAGCAGGCTATCCCCTGCCGCCATAACTTAGCATAGGCTTAGTTGAAGAGCAATCAAAAAAAAAAGATATGTTTTGTTGTTTTGGTATCCTGTCAGTAGCATCCTTCTTGCTTGAGTAGCAGACTCATTTGGATTTCCTTTTACTACTTGTGTACACAGTCACTGGTAGTTGAATCTTATTTTGTGCCTCGTATTTCTAATTTTTTTTAATCTCTGCGTGTTCATACTACTCTCATCCTTAGTCATCTGATCTAGTTTTCACTTCCTGTGTACTTGTGTTTAAAGTCGGTGAAGAGCTTATGATTTATCTGGGACAATCTATTAGGATCTTCCTATCTGCACTAGGACAGCTTTGGCTTGTGCTCTTTGAACAGTTCTTTGAGGAATTCTCTAGGGTCTAACTGAGCCCTTCGCCTAGTCTTCCGTAAGAGCTTTCCTATTGTCTTTGAGTTTATTGAAGTCTTCTTAAAGGTGATTGTTCTCTCTTCTTCCCCTCGCAGGATTATGAACTCTCAGGCAGTAATGTCATTCTCACTAAATTACCTTTTACTTTTACATTCTCCACCAGTTTAGCTGGAGTGCCTTAGGCGCTGGCTGCCTATTCCAGAAGTGGCCAACTTCAGCATGTTCAGGATCTGCTTTTATTCACAGCTAGGTATTCACAAAGCAGATTATTGCCAACCATATTTATGAGCCACTGCACAGCCCGGTCTGACAACAGTTCAGCATTCTTGGGAATCAGGATCTGGCTCTATTTCCTTGGGAACCAGTGTGCATCGCTGGTATAGTTCATCTCCCCTTCCTATAGCAGGACCAGTTATACCAACTTGTATCCTGGCAGATATCGTCTAATATTTTTCTCATGTACTTCCAGTTATGTGTGTGTTACATTCTTGTTTAGGAAGGCTATTGATCTGTCTTACTATAAGGCTATCTGCAGTGCAGTAAGACATGCTTCATTTCTATTACAGTGCATTGGCAACTCGTGCACTCATTGTGTATCAGTTCATATTTTTAAATGGAAATAAAATGGAGCATTTTGTCTTCCTTGCTGGATGTTGATGTAAGCTGTCAAAAATATAGTTCAGCAGTTCAGTTTTAATTTGCAGTTAGAGTACTGTTCTGTATGATCCCAAGATGCATTTCTCCCACAGATTCTTTTTAAATTTGCATAAAATTTGAGGAAAAAAAGATTCACAATGACTTAAATTTGTCAGCAGTGGAACAAACTCAGAATGTGCCTTCAGGCAGCAAGGTGCTTCTTAGCTATAAATTATTTGGCTATGTACTTAATAACTTTTAGGGCAGATGTGTCTGAACATCCTTTCTGTAAAGATTTTGCACGTGCAAGTTAGTTTTTCTAAGTACTCCACTCAGATAAGGTAACTTCATCAATGGGATTATTGAGATATGGAAATCGCATTGTATAAACAAGTCAGTTCTTGTGTGCACTGAGAGGATGAAGCTGTGTTACTGGATAATATTTAAAGCCTATTATGATAAAGGTTCAGATATATCTCTGGTGAACTCTGTTACAGCAGAAGCTTTCAAATGAAAAATAAATCCTACGGCTTTAGTCCTGTGAACTGATTCTGAGGTTTGCTTTGTTTTGTTCTTATTTTTACCAGGCTACATTTCAGACCCCATTTAGTCAGCTTGGACAGAGTCCAGAAGGATGCTCCTCTTACCTGTTTCCAAAAATCATGGGCTTAGCCAAGGTAAGAATGTTGGTACTATACATGGGACCTTTTGACCTTTATGTGTTGGTATCTTCCAAGTGTAAGAGCAAGTGGGGTCACAGCAAGAGTCCTCAAAGAAAGCTCCTCTTGGCATCTCTTGATGCCAAAGATCAAGAAATGTAATGAAAGCTCCTCTCGGCATCCCTTGAACCAAAGATCAAGAAATGTAATGACAGTATCAGCACAAGCACCATAACAGAGTACTGAACGCTTCTAAATCCATACTGGGATGTTGATGAAAGCTTTCTCCTGGATTCCCCCACCTTCTTGAGACAAATTCTATAAGCTCTAAGGTGACAGCTTGGATCTTCTTCTAGCAGTATGGGAGAATGATGTAAAGAAGGATTGAAAAAAGAAGATAAAGCGCTATTAAGCACTGTCTTGGTAGGCCGCCTTTATCCAGCAAGGGAGCAAGTGCTGCAGGTGTTTCCATGAACTCTCTAGGGAACTGGTGCATTCAGCCTTTCTTCCGAGCGTCAATGTGAAGCAATCCATTTATGTATTTACTTCCAGACCTATTATTGATTTTGTTCTAATATATATTGCTCCTCTATCCATCTGCTTACTTTCTCTCTCTACTTTAGAAACTGAATAATAGTAATAATAGTAGTAGTAATTAAAAAAGTAGAAACAACAAAACGTACATTTTCTTTTATTAGAACTGCATAACTTCCTTCACTATTTGTTTTCATATCCCACATAGAAAGAATTCAGATAGTTTCAAATACTTATCTGATATTACTGCCTGTGTTCATATAATTAATCAATTTTTGGTGCGCCAGATTTAAATCTGTAAGCAGTAGAGCAAGTACTTTATAAACATCAAAATATCAAGGACAGTCTATACAGTGAGGTACAGCCTATGAATCCCTGTTCCAGAAGTCTTGGAGTCACTGTAGGATGTGAACAAAAAAATTTGTGAAAAAGTAACTTCAGGTGACATCCTTGGAGCTCTGCTCGAAAGGACATGTAGACTCTTGGTGAACGGTAGGAGCCATGTTCTTTTCGGAGAGCAGACATTAACAAGCAAGAGACTAAAGTGATGTGAATTGGAAGCTTGCACCTTTCCTGTCTGATTCCTCAAGTCTTGTGTCTCATCTAATCACACTTTCTGCTTTTCTTTATTTAGGCAAATGAGATGTTGCTTTTCAACAAAAAGCTGACTGCAGCAGAAGCCTGTGCCCAGGGACTAGTGACTGAAGTTTTCCCCGACAGGACTTTTCAGAAGGAAGTTTGGGCAAGACTAAAAGCTTACGCGAGCCTCCCCAAAAACGTCAGTACTTTCAAACTTTCTCCAACTTGTAAGCCTGTAATATTCCCAGTCTTTCTGCTAGACTTACTCTGTTCTTTGGTTTCACTTCATTCTTAACTGAAATACCAGCTCAATTCAGACACAGGTCCCTCTGCTGCTGAGAGATACCTCTCCTCTACTCTGGCTGAATCTAATTACAGTGCACTTGTCACTGTGACGCAATGGCAGAATGCCTTAAAGATTAGCTACTTAATCCACTTGCAGTCTAGATGCACTTGTCTTGGATTCATTTTCTTAGATTTTTATTTTGGCAGTAATTTAGGTTTAAGAGCCTTACTGCTGATTCTACAATATTAGTTATACTATGTGTGTTTTGGGTGCCCAGGATAAGGCTGGGTGGGTGGCTTTACTTTTTCCTGAATTCACTCATCCTGCTCGCTTCTCTTCTAATGGGTCAGGTTTTGCAAAACTACTTGAGTCACAATGGTACTATGATGCACTGGACAAGAACTTAAGACAGTCATACTAACTGTTTATAACGCGAGCTACATTTGGCGCTCCAGAGAGTAGAACAGATCTCACTCTTTATGCCCGTCTACTTTGATTATGAGTACTGAGTGGACTGATGTTTTGCCTCCCCATGAGCTCCCACCTTATTAGCACTTGTAGTAATTAAATGCAATAGCTAACTTGTAGGTAAAAGACTGTCTTAAAATACAATGTTACTGCCACTTAGTTTGAGTTCAACCATGTGTTTATTGTGCTATTTCTACGACGTTAAATTAAGATATCAAGAAACATAACTTCCTCATTCATGTTCCTCAAGTATTTTTTCTCTCTTTCTCCTCCAGTCCTTGGCAGTGTCAAAGCAACTGTTACGAGGTGTGGAAAAGGAGAAGCTCCATGCAGTTAACAGTCAAGAGTGTGAAGTCCTCAAGGAGAGGTGGTTGTCTGATGAATGTCTAAATGCTATTGTCAGCTTCTTTCAGAAGAAATCAAAGCTCTAATCTGTACCAGTAGAATAATCTATCTTCTGACAATAGCCTTACCCATCCTTATCCTTAATAAACTTCCTCTTTAAATAATAATTCTTACCCCTTTTGATGTGGTATATTTCTAAGTACTGTGTTAGAACTGTTTCATAAATTTAAAACAATGTTGTGTGCCTTGCATCCATTATGGATATTCAGGAGATACCTCTCCATACGTTATTGATGCCAAGTACACTGGATCCTTCCATTTGTGCTGTTAGGAGTAAAAAAAAACTCACTACTGTTTAGGCAGCAATGACAATTCTGAGTAATAGCTAGAGCTGATTGTCTTCCAAAAGAAACAACGGATTCAATCGTACCATATTTTGATAGCTCTTCAATAACTGACCTATGGGTGGTTCTTTTTATCCCTCTGTGGGGCGGGAAATATTGTAGTAATGTAAAATAAATATAGCTATTTAATTAGCGTCTTGCTGGTTCTTGCTACTTCTGTAAAGCGTCCTCAGTGAGGGGGGAGGAATCTTTTAAAAGTTATTCCTGGAGTTGTATTAATGTTGCTCTTATAGAAAGTATTCACTTCAGAGGCCATGAAATAAACTGTTTACCTGGCAGGGATTATGGGCATCTTCTTAAGTTCCTTGTTTATAATACTAAAAATAATTCCTTGCCTTAGACAAGGGCAGTGTTTCTTACTCTTTAATAGTACTTTGAAGGAAATGGATCAAAGCAGTTAAACTAGTATATTTAAATATTAAAAGTGCTATAATAGTAAGTTTATAAGGCTTCTTGGCATCCCCACAACGAAATTAACATCTCACTGTGGTAGCCACTGAACAAAACGGTAAGTACAAACTACTCTTTCACCAGAAGAGTAAATAAATCTGCTAGGGTAAATTCATTCAGATATAAGCTTGTCAAAATTATTTGTATGCATATGTGTGCACGTGCGCACACACATGCACACACACACATGTGCATACATATATAAAACCCAGTTACTGGAGGACTTACTGTAAATCAGACTCCATGAACAAATAGGACGCTGTCTGTAATCTCAGTCACTAATGAAATATTTCCACAAAGCACTGGATTTGGAACATTAGGAAGAAAAAGATGTGAATTGGCAGCAAAAAGGAAAAAAAATAAGATCTTCCCAAGTCACGTGTCTGGCTTGATGATTTTGAGTCCTTGGTTGCTCTCCTGCCTGATTAGGGATCAAGTGCACATATATTGCATTTGTGCTTAAGTTCAGCACTTGCAAATAATCAGTTTTCCTCTGTACGTTCATAACCTATGATATATTTTCATCCATTCTTCTTACTTTGCAAACAACTTCCTCTGCTTCAAAACATCCTGACGCATAAGCTGTTACTAATGGGTTATTGTCCTGGGTCGCTTACCTATCCAGTTCCTTGCTCTAGGTCCCATCAGTCTACTAGTTGAGAGATTTGATGTATATAAGCACATTTGACAAACCTGTAGGAGCTCTTGAAATGCTCAGAATGGTTTGACTGATGTGCTAATACACCTAATAAAATCTGTACTCTTCAGGAGTAATAATTTAGAGTGTTTGAATAGCAGAGCTCTCTGCCTTCTTAGATCATGATTATCTTTCCAGTTTCCATGCGCTGCTCCTGGACGCAAGGAAGCAAAGGCTAAAAATTTTCTCCTAAACAAGAACAAGTACACTATTAAGTCTCAGAATTTATCCATTTACCCATCAAGGCTGCAGCTTGTGTTGCTTTCACTGGTAGCCCAACTACTTACTCTTCCTTCAGCGTACTTATTCTTTCAACCTTTTGCTGGGCTTACAATTTTCTATTTCACTGACCAGCTCACCTACACCTAAGGTTCTCTGCACTCCTAACATCCTTCTCTCACGCTCTTTAGAGGCCAGCTTTTGTGCTAATCCCATATTCTATTTTTCTCTTCTTCAAATTTTTTCCTAACAGTTCTCACACCAGGAAAACCCTGCTCCTTTTATTTCCTATCATTCCTTCTTAACATGATTTAGTGCAGCCTGGAATTCCTATGGTATTTTTGCAACATTTCTCAGGATCCATTGCACTATGGGGGATTAATTTGCACTGTTTTAACTAATGTAAGAGAAATTTCTTAGTAACACAAAACAATCTCTCATGCTTTTATAAACAAAACTTTTTGACTTTGCAGGAAACAAATAATCTTCAGGAAAAAATAAAAAAAAATTCACAGAAACACTCATATAAACCTAAGGCTTGAGTGCAGATTGTGAAACCCATAACTGAATGATTTTTGACTAGAGTTTGTGTTCCTGTAAAGCAACATTTTGGCTGTTAGTTGCTGATACATCTTGCAGCAAGTAAACTCTTAAATTTTTGTGTTTTATTTCTTGCATTATGCATTTGGGCCAATTCTGCTTTTACGTGACATATTATTCAACAAAGACCAAAACCACCAGACTCTTCAGAATGGGCACAATTGAGTGGGAAATAAATACTGTAATCTGAAATATGGCATTTATTTATCCAATCAAGTAATAATATGAACTATGATTAAGAGTGGGAGAGAAACTGAACAGTTACACACTGAGTGCAGAACAATGGCTAATCTTCACTGAACGCTTCTCTCATGACTGACATTACATATATATATATATATATATATATATGTGTGCAGGTAGCAGGCTGTGGTACAGAGCAGGGCCTATACCTCTTTGAAAGCACATGCATGCGCGCGCGCACGCACGCACACACACACACGCACACACACGCACACACACATATGTATGCATATATATTTATTGTAATGCAGGCAAGGAATAGTAATAGTATCTGCAGAAATGCATGTCATCTGTGAAATTTACGTGCAACTTTTTCAAATAATGCAGTCTGTAATAGATACTGGAGTTAGGTATTTACTTATTTACTGTCATTTCAGTCTGAACAATGAGCAACACCAGTAAAATGTAAGCTGTCTGCAGTGCACCTTGACTCAAATCCTACACATTCCAAATCCTCTTCATATCTTTTGGTTGGGTCATAGTGTCTTCGTGATGGGTAGTGTATGTTACATTCTGAAAGCAGAGTACCAATAAGGAGTAAGACCTTAGATGATACACTTAGTGGAGCACTGTTACCTTATTTGGGAGTATAATTTATTATTTGCTACTCCCATCAGGAAGCAAATTGCGAGACTTAAATTTTACTAGTAACCATTTTCGTTTCTTTATTGGCTCCAAACAAAGGCTTTTCACTGACGGTGTCATTCTACAACAGTAGTTAGGCTTTCAGGAGACAGAATTCATCAGCACACAAAGAGAGAAGACGGCTTTTTAAAATGTCCTCTGAGCACAGCCAGCTGGTAATGTCTCAATTTAGGGTGACAGAACTGGGAAATTTCACGGAACTGATCGCTGCCAGTGCTGTAGTACAAAGAAGAAATGTTTCAAGTTTGCTAAAATCATGGACTTTAAAATAAAGCCAGGAACTGATAAACAATTAAAGAAAGTGGAACTTGACAGTACCACGTATCTGAAGAGAAGGTAGTGCCTTTACATGAGTTTTCATAGTTGAAGATAAAAAGTGAATATGCAGCCTAAGTGGATCAGCAAGGCTTAGCAACAAATAGAAAGTGAAGAAGAATATTGAACAAAATAAATGGAAGCAAATAGTTTCAGAGAAAGAACATCTTCCAAAATTAGCTGGTGGAACTACTTGTTTGCTATTTACATAAATTATAGTTGCATGAAAACAAGCTTCATGATATAGAAATGTAATCATAAAAAGAGCTGTAATCCTGTAAGAAATTCTGAAAGTAGTTGGACCATACGTGGAAAAAAAATGATAAAAAATAACGCTGTAAAGTGAACTATTGAAAAGTTGAGAAAAATGAATTATGTTCTTATTCCAGAAACAGAGAAAGGGAGACCGAAGTGAAGAAAGCAAACAGGATATCTGAATTGGTAAATTAAAGCATAAATTGAGGCAGACCAGAATGTTTTCTCTGTATTGGGTCTCATCCAGAACACTAGATATTGTGTTTTCACCTAGTTAAAAATAAATAAACCATAATAGATAAGTGTATCAGGAAGCAGTTTGGACAAGCTAACAGAAATGATTGTGCCTACAAGGAGGAGGTTCTATATCTAGAAAAAACACACAGGGTCTCACATGAAAAGAGAAGGTAGTTTGCCTTCTTGAGCACCACAGCTCTAGAGCCAATGGAACAAACATAATTTCAGTCATCTGTATGCATACTCTGATTTGACTGGGATGATGAAGCAAATTTCAAATTCTAGCTCTGTATCTTAAGGATGTTAAGTCTTATTTTGATGAACTTGAACCAGGCCTGCCTTTTACATCTTAATTATTTATTACACAAGCATCAGTGCTACTGTGGCATCAGAGAGCTGTCCTGACTTGGGAAAGCTTGACTGAGAGCTTCCTAATTGGAAGTAACTTTTGTTTCTTCCTCCAGAACACATGCAAACATTTTTGTTGTGAACTTTATGGTTCCAACGTTAAATTTATTTTTCCATTAATAGGTTGGTAGTTCCCTTTTTTCTGTGAAAAGTCCAGTCAAGGATAGTATGTTTTTTTACTTGAACCGTTCGAGAGTTAAATAACCAAACCAATTTTTTTCAAGAGAAAATTTCTCTGCTGTTCACACATGTCTTTTATCATCCACAGAAAACAGTGGTAGAGAGTTTACCAGGAACAGGACAGGGTCAGGCTGCTGAAGCTAGGTAGGAATTTAGCTCATGTTACTGAAAGGAAATTGTGGAGATGCATCAAGAAAAGACTCCCATTGACGAGCTGATAGTTTTGAAAATCTTCAATTTTACTACTCGAGACTCTGGTCTCAAGAGAGCTATCTTTAATCATAAAATCCAGATAAAATGGATAAAAAGTGATAAACCCAGAAGACGGCTTTCTGTTTGTGGCCCAGTGTGGTTAGATATGTGCATACGTAAAAGCCCTGGTGCAGTGAGGATCTGCAGAAAGTGTAGGGAGCGAACACCCTTCCCAAGCAGACGTTGAGATGTAGATGGAGGTGTCTTTTCTCAGAGCTAGTACCAGAGCATCAGAGGCAACAGCACTGGAGTCAGATCTGCTGAAGCACAACGGCCAGCGACCAAAAATGAACGGTTTTGGGTGCTGCCAAGCCCTGCATGCTGCGCAGCTGACACCAGCACGCCTGCTCCCAGGCAGAGAAGACATTTAGCCTAGGCATTATGTACAGGCATAGCTGCCTCGCAAGGTGAACAGGTTTTAAAATCCAGACACCTCGTCTCCATCATGGTATGCTGGTATTGCGATTTATGGAAAAAAAAAAAAAAAGAAAGATGGGGGAAACAGGAAAGAAAAAGTGTGGGCATGTATTACTCAGCTGTGGTACAGCAGTTAAACTGGATGCTAAGAAGTATTACATAGATTTAGTGTCTGCCTTAACCCTCTGTGAGAATCAGTGCAGGCCACAGGAGATGATCAGCAAGAACATGGCCTCCAGTCACACACACGAAGGTGCAAAGTTGGACCAACAAAAAACAAAAGGAGAATAAAGAGGTGGAGATGTAAAGGGGAGGGTGAAACTGCCCGAGAGACTGCAGGACCGTGGACCTCACTGGCCAGGAAAGAGAGGAAAGGAACCAAAGTAACTTCCTGCTATTATGAAATAATAATTTGGAACAAGCCCGAGGAGGACACGTTTCATGTAGACGTGAAACCGCAATAGCCGCAGCTGAGTTTTCTGCGGGCGGGCCGCGGCAGCTCCGCTCCGCGAGGGGCTGAGCGGGGCAGAGCAGCGCCAGGCCGCGGCGGCGATGAGACGGCGGGAGACGGAGGCGCCGGGCAGAGAAAACGAGGGAAGAGGCCGAGGCGGGGCCGCGCGGCGGGAAGGCGCCGAGCCGCCGCGGCACCGCCCTCCTCCCTCCGCCCCGGCGGCGGCGCGGCGCGGGCGGCCGTTGGGCCGCGCTGTGTGGAGGGGGGGGGGGGGGGGGGAGGCGGCGGAGGCGCGAGGCGCTGCGGCTCGGGCACAAAATGGCGCCGCGTCTGCAGGCGGTGGGAGCGGGTGAGTGAGGGGTCTGCGAGGCGTTGCTCTGGTCCACAGCAGCCGCCTGTGTTTGGAGGTGGTGCAGGCTGCAGCGGTGGCTGTCAGGCTGTGGGATAAAACGTGGCTCTGTGGTAAACTTGGGTGTGCTGAAGGAGCGCTGTGATTACACGGTATATGGCATGAGCGTGATGGCCTACCTCGTGTTTGGGGTGTTTTTTCTGTTCTTGTTTTGCTTAGGCAAAAACTTGAGGTGTTTTTTACTGTGTCTGTCATAGCTTTTTGCTTTGTGTATCTGCTATATTAACTGCTCTGAGTGATACCAAGTAACTACAATGTGCCTTAGAGACATCACAAACTTCAACGCTTAGTACCTAGAACTGCCCTCTCCTACACTGTGGTTTCCTTTTTTTGGTTCATACTTTTTTCTTTATCGCCTCGAATGTGAAAGCACCCATCCTTTAGAGCCTATTTCAGCAGTAATAGGGTCACATAGGCTAAAATCATAACTTTCTTATACCATGATGAGCGTGTGGCCTTTTGGATTTTTGCAGATGCAATTTTACCTTGCCTTCTTAACAACTTCATGTTGTGTTCAGAAGCAGAATGGCAGGGCAGTGTAGCCAAGGCTATTGTCACTGTGATTTTTTTTTTTAATGGCTTTTTTGCACCTCCATTTGATAAGATATTCAAGATATCAAGATAAGATATCTCCAGGACACTCAAAAGAGAATTTGGAAGTCAAGTGTGACACTGTTTATGGGATTGTGATTTTGTGCTGTACTTTGGAGACTAAGGGCTGCCAGCGGTTGCTTTGGAGGGCAGCTCTGCCAGTACGCTATGCCTGTGCTCTTTGGGTCAGAGAAATACTTTTGATTGTTTTTTTTTATGGGTACCTGGTGCTATGGTGGTGGTATATGCAACTTTGACCTTGTTGATGTAGCCAAAGATAAACAGTTTTTCTGCTTTTGAAAGCTCTCTTTTAGCAGCAGCGTTTATTAGGTCTAGCAGTGCGTGAGCTACGTCACCAAATAGGCTTGGTGTGCTTATGATATATTTGTTTGCCCAGAGGAAAGATGCAAATGTTAATAACTGATTAATGGATGAAATAGCAGAAATAGGGTTTTCTTAATCAGTGAATGCTAGTATATCATTTACAGTAATGGAAGATGAACTCTCATTTTCTAATGAATTAGGTCTGCTGAAATATGTTTTCTGTTGTGACTAGCAATCAATAACGAGAATAAATCAACATTGCTTCTAGAGTACTACTTTGGTGTTTTTAGTGAACTTTTGGGGAAATCAGATCAGAGCTAACAGTTCCTATAGATTGTCCCGGATAATGGCTCACTTTAACTTTTGTTATTTGCAAAAAAATTGTTTCTGCCTAGCAGCATTGGCGTTTTAACCCTTTTTAAAGGTGTCTGGTATTAAAAACTACAAAACATGTCTGCTGAATCTCTTCAGACTGTTTCCGTATACTCCATGTAACAAATTAACAAGGAAACATTTCAGAGAATGTCTTCTGAAATACAGTAATTTTTTAATGGCATTTATTATAAATAATCGGATTGTAGAAATGGCATGAAATGTTACTTTCACAGTGCATTCCCTTTGGAGTGTTACATTTGGGTATGTATGTGTTCCTAACGCAGAAGATGCAAAATACAGCAGAATTCAGGTCACACTTGGCACGGTTATACACGTGCTTAATAGTCTGTATTTTTGTTAGTATAGAATTATGAGTAAGCAGTCAAATACATCACAGAGAATTGCAGTGGCAAGACATACAAACATAATTTTGGAAAAATATTAATCAATTCTCCATTCAAAATAATCAGGATGTGCACAGTTGCCAGTAGTTCATATATAGCTTTTAACATTATATTCCTTCATATATTCCTTCATTAATTTGTTGCAATGAAACAGTCATGTGATAGCAATTCAGCAGCTTCTCACTGGGGAGTTTCCACTGCACAGATAGAACAGTTATAACTGGCAACAAAGCATGCAAAACTTTGCAAGGCAATTAGTTTGGAGTTTTCAGAGGGCTGGAAAAAAAAGTCTAAGATTGCTATGGTCACACTGTTCGTAGCTTTGCAGTTAGAATATAGATCAGTATGACTGAAAATTCAGTAGTATCCTGTCAGGGTAATAGCTGTTCTCAGGATCGAACTTTCTTCTCTCGCACAGAAAACAGTCAGACTTTCTGCCTCTCATTGCCATCCAAAGGTCAGGCTGAGAGCTGGTAGCACAGTGAGTGAGCAAGTTAGTGGTGCGCTGCAGGTAGCGGTGAGAAGTAGCATTTGAGGGAGCGCCAAGCTATGTTTGTAGCCTGAGACCAACGCCACTGCTGCTGAGGAGTGGCAGCTCTGTCAGCTGGCGCGCATCTCTACAGGAGTCCTTCTGCTGTCCCAGGGGTGCTCAGTGCACTGCTGACCTGACTGAGGTGCGTTAACAAATGGAGCAGGTATGGCAACAAGAGTTGGGCTGTGGCCAAAGCCGGTCCAGGCCAGACTCTTCACAGTGGTGCTCAGTGACAGGACGAAAGGCAATGGACACACACTGAAACACAAGATGTTCTTGAACTTGAACATATGAAAAAGCTCCTTTACGGTGAAGGTGGTTGAACACTGGAGCAGGTTCCCCAGAGAGGCTATGGAGTCTCCCACCTTGGAGATACTCAAAGTCCAACTGTACATGGTTCTGTGCAACCTACTCTAGCTGTGCATGCTCGAGCAGAGGGATTGGACCAGATGATCTCCAGAGGTCCCTTCCAACCCCAACTCTTCTGTGATCTGTGAAGCAATATTAGCCTTGTCGCCAATACACAAGTAGGTTTTTTTCTGAACGGAGCTGTCCAAATGGGGTTTTTCTGTTATGGGCCTTACAAACCTCACAAACTAGTACTTTTCATGAGTACTAAATTTACATAAGCCTATGTTATGCTAGAGACGTAATGTGCTAAGAATATAAACAAGCAAGCTTGTAGAAAGAGGCAGTATCCTTGGTTGTAGCGGTTAGTATAATAGAAACAGTAGAAAACCTTTCTGGCAAGTAGGTCTTTCTTATGTTCTCTTTTTTTCCAGCTATGGTAGTTACTTAATAGAAGACATTTTTCCCTACCTAAAACCCTCATCTTACTCTAGTGTGGACACAACTTTTTAAGTATTTTATAGAAAGTCAAGTTCAGCTCACTGAAACTAACAGAGATTGTAACAGGTAAAAGAACTTCCAAACTAAAAGATCCAGGAAGAGTAAGTGATGATCCCTGAAAAGTGTTTTCACGTGCATTTAATCCTGAGATTGATTTGTTCTTTTACAGGATTCTTACAGACTTCTGGTGGAACTACTGTCAGATTTGAGTCATCCAGAAATAAGACTGGTGCAAGAGTGGTTTGTTGGCCAAATAAATTAGGTATTCTGTTTTATTTCATATTCCTTGTGCTCATTCTGAAGAATATATCACTGATATTTAAACAAAACTGTTAAGATATCTAAGTATACAATCAATTAACTCCATTATTAGCATAATTTCTTCCATAGATTCTCTCTTCTCTATCTGCCCTCGTTTTTCCTTATTAAAGGAGTAGTGCAGATATATAAAGAGGAAAAGGAGGTTTTTGATTAGTTGTTATTTTTTTAAGTACTGGTCTTTCTTTTCCAGTGTAGTTGAGACCTTAGAGTGTCAGAAGTTCCATTGTGCCTGTTTGCATGCAGCCTCTTCTGTACCTTAGATTACAACTAACATTTCTTTACTTGTGCACTATGTGTTCTAATGTACAGGAAATGTCTATGCAGACTGAACACTCGACTAATGCAAGTACAGTGTTTTCCCTAAATGTACATGTAAATAAACTGATGCTGTTTGTATCCCTCATGATATTATATGTTCATCCTAAATTAAGCTTTTATGACATGTATTATTTTATATTTTTCAGCCATTGTCCCTTCTATATATTTTTTTACCTGATGTAGTAGATAGAAGTAATATATTTAATCTTACAGATGTAAAATTCTCAGGTTTTTTACTTATTGATTTGAAGATTAATTAAAGCTGAAAAGGATTTGCATACTTTAGGAGTTAGTAATCAAACCACTTACAGAAATTACATGCTGTTTGTAACAACATGTAAATTTTTTTTTAAAGTAAATTGTTACAACTTGCATTGATGAAAGGAATATTTTTGCTGTCCCACAGGGTTGCTGAATATTGTTCTATGCGAGGAACACTTTTAAACTTTTTAAGCAAATGAATATTTGAGCAACTAAAGGGCAGAAACTAAGCTCTGTTCGTACTGCTCTATTAGCCCTGATCCTCTAAATATGTGCAATTTTTCCTTTCTGATGTGAGGCAAGGACAGAATCTTACATGTTCAAGGTTTTGTATCAGAGCCTGCTATTGTACAAGGAGATGTAGCAGAAAGTACATTAGGTACATCAAGTTAGTGCAGAGAGTTTCTTGGAAATTCCCTCCGTATTCTGTAATAATAAAACAGAACAAAACAATTTGTATTTGTAAAGGACAAACAATATCGAACAGATCTAATTTCTTTCATTAGTGTGACTGGCTTGGTATGTAAGTAAGTGAACTGTGGTAAATGTAATTTAAAATTTAGTAAGGTTTTTGTGCTGCCCTGCTATGCAGCTGCCATAAACTAATCCAGGAAATGTGAGCTAGATTAAATCACAATTGTAAAGTTGTATATTTAGCTGAAAAACTCTGCTAAGCAGTAGCAGAGGTTATCAAAGCGAGAGGGCACGGTTTGGGATCTGAGAGGAGTTTATGTTGCTGTTGCTTTGGTCAGTATTTTCATGAGTGAGTTGGATATCGGAAGAGAATGACTTGTTATAAAATAGGTGGCTAACACCAGGTCTCAAAATCAAGTCTCAAAATCAGTGAATTATTCAGAATCCACAGGATGAATTTCAATAAAGCACTCAAGCTACTACTACTGAATTTTCTTCTGTTGCTTCTACCGATGATTAGATTATTCTCCTGTGATGCTGAAATTAGATACCCCAAGAACTCACGTAATTGCTCTAAAATGGTTACCTCAGAAATGTTTTAATCGCAATTACCTTATTTTAGCAAAACCTCAGGTATGTTAGTTTGAATTTTAGTTCCATTAATCTGTCCATCAAGGGCGAACAAGTTCTGCTATATGGGTAAGAACCCCAAATATGTGCAAAGAACACCTTTATGAAGCAATTCCCTTTCCTTAAGGCCTTCACTTTCTTCATATTTAATAATGTCTGAAAATCTGTTCATCTTCTGTGCTTGTTGGAAAGCTTACAGCCAGGTGAGTCTAATAGGGGAGAGTAGGAAATTGTCCTGAGTTGCGCTACTCTGATCTGTAGCTGGCAGACAGAACGCAAATAATAGGTTTTAGAAGGGCTTTTCAAAAGCTTTTACAAGTGTTTTGTGAGCTATACTTTTCAAGAGAGTGAGGAAAAATCTCCTTGAGATGGCACCTCCCATTGCAGGGCATTCCTGTAGCAGCTACTCCATCTACCTCTATAGAAAATTAGGAAAACAGTTAAAATATGCAGGACTGTCTTTAGTGGAAGGAGACTGGGAACTAGGAGAACCACAATGAATGCTTCTTGTCCACCTGTTTCCCTACCCAGAGGAACATTATGGAAGTCTGGTGGCTTAAGCAGCACTCAGTAAAGGTAGATAATATGTTATTTCTATGATGGATGGTAGGCCAAGAAACAACTTAAACTTTTCTTAACTCCTTTCATCTGCATTTGGTGCAAAAACAGTTTAAAACAAAGCATGGTTTTCCTTGTGCCTTTCAGAATTCATTTACTTTTCCCTTTTCTGTTGTAGCTAAACACCTTGCAAATCGCTTTCACTTCTTCTGAGCAGATGCTGCCACGGGTATTCATCACGGGTTGTAATGGGCTTCTCCTGGTTATTGGGACAAAGGAGATTGGGCTAGAATACACTTTCTAAAAATAAAATCAGACTGCCTTGGGTTTTGTTATTTTTGCCCAGTGTCTTGCTGCATTATGGCACTTGATGGTTTTTAGTTCAAAACTTTGCAGTACATACTTTGAACAAGGCTGTGCTTTGCTATGGTAAATTTCTTTTTATGGGGTGTCAACTGCAAAGAAGCAGGGAAGCCCAGAATGCAATACACAGTTGCAGTAGCTTGTTACCTGTGTTTTGATATCCAAATGTATGCTAGTGTTTGCTTTGTTTTATGGTCTATTAGAAAAGCAAAAACATGTACTGTGTTGTGATTCCACTAGGAGCAGTACAACAAAGATCCCTTCCCCCACTTTTTTGTGGCCATGGGAACATAACAAGCTAAACTGGATGTGCGTCTTCTGGAGGAGTCTTGAAATAACTTGGAAGTCTGTCACACAGGGTTGGTTCAGTCTTTTGGAGCTGAACATGGTTCATGTAGACTAAGAGAACAAACATTCTTTTTGGGAACACCCCCTTTTCACGTAGAAGATAAAGAACACAGGATAAGAATTTTTTTTTTTTTAAATAAAATTCACATTACGTTTTTATTACAATAGAATGGATGAGTCACAACTTGAACATGTAAAGAGAAATAGAGAAACTGAAGAGAAATAGAAGAAAGGTAATGGAACAGGACATTTAGCTTTGGATATATTTAAATATAAAAGCAAGATTGCTATTTTTTTTTATATGAGAGAAGCAGAGTTGACTTTTACTTTCATGTAGGCATTGAAAACCAGTCTGAGCAGGTAGTTCACAGCTGCTATTTGATTAAATCAAAATAGCAGCAAATTCAAAATAAATGGAGTGTCTCTTTCTTCCTTATGACATGAAATGCTAACAGCTGCCCCCTCAGCTTACATAATATAATCAAGATCCTTATTTAATTCTGCATGGCCACTATTTCACCTTTAATACATTTTATTCCTCTAAATGGAATCTCTAGTTTACTACTTCTTTTTTTTTTTTTTTCTTTCTTTCTTCAGTAGACACACTAGTATCCCTCCAGTGGAAACTCCTTCCAACACACACAATAATTCTTAAGCGTCTTTGCTGTTAATCATGCTGTGGGCAGTCATGTGAACAAATATTAAACAGCACCTTACACTGACGTTCAGCAGACACCATTAGTAATCTGCCGGACAAAAGGAGACAGGGATTTTTTTCAGTAATAGAGCTGAAGCTATTTTTTCTAATTTTGATTCTGCTACTGAATGTAGTAGTGAAGATACCCTCTCAGATTCCAATACAGTTTGGGGTTACAAAATGCTAACACAGAGGACAGCCTTTTAAATTAAGGAAGTAATGCATCTGAGAATGAAAAGATAAGCAATGATTATTAATAATTTGGGGGATGGCAAACCAATGTTATTATTAATTAACATTAATTATTTAATAATAGTTAATATCCTAAATATTTCAAAAACATGGATTTGAACTTAAAAAAAACCCAGAGGCTGTAGAAAAGAACTGAGAAACCAATCTCCAGACATGAAAATGTTTCCATACTCTGATTTTCTCTCCCCCCCTCATTCAGTAGTCTTTACAAAAGGTAGCTGTTTCAAAATAGGATAACCGCAAGTTAGGCTTTGATCTGTCCCCAGATGGCTCTGATGTAAAACTGTTCTCTCATCTACTGGAAATGGAAAGAAAGCAGCATCTGACTTCATTCAGTAAGAAGACCAAGACCAGACAGTGTCTGCCCTGATGGCAGTCAGCCATTGACCTGTTCCTTCAGAGTCCGCACATCAGTCAAAACGCTCAGCTCTATCTGATTCTCCCTGTCCTCAGACAGCTTTTAGTCAAAAGAAGAAGGAAGTATAACCATTCCTGCTGCTGTACACGTGAGCTGAACTGTTCAAAAAGTGTTTGCTGATGCTGTCAGGGAGGCAGGTGGTGTACTGGAATACCTACCACAGGGAGTTCATCTGCGAGGAGAGAAGTTGGAGCAATTCTCCAAAGAGCTCTAAGACACCCACAATTTTTAACTTATACCATATGCTCTTGGGGAGATTTTCTTCTTGCTCTGTTGCAGAACCAACACACCTTTACCATACCAACAGAGTTACTGCCACCAAGTACAACTGCCACCTACCCTTTCTCTGAAAAAGACAGCATTGTACATTAACAATCTAGAACCAAAACAAACTCTTCAGAAAGAGCTCAGTGACGAGTAAGCCTTTGTATTGTCAAAAAAGCTAAAATTTCTCTCTTGCCGTGCCAAAGAAGAAACGTACTAATAGTGAAAAACGTTATTTTCTTTAATTCCTATTTGTTATGGGTGAGATTTGTTCAGAACTGCTGGTTCACGATGGTTTATAGTTAGGTCACTAAGTGTTTTTTAGTGTTTAGAAGTAGTGGTAAATAGCTCATGGGAATTGAATATGACTGTTATTTAAAAAAAAAAAATCAAGTTTCATGCACTTTATGTGCCAGCGTCCCTGAGACATTTTGTAAGATCTCTATAAAATGAGCTAGCACATAACTGCCTGCAAAGTGCTTATCCTTACTACAATTACAGTTTTTTTGAAATGTTTGTAAAGCAATAATAAAATGTAGCATATAGACTGCTTGTTAATTGGAATTGTATTAGTTAACACACTTATATCAAACATTACGTAAAACTAGTGGAATGAACAGATGATGCAGTCTCTGAATCACATTCCAACTTCCTAAAACTTGGTGTGGGCTGAATGCTTTTCAGACTCCAGTAGAATAAGCTGTATTTTCATTGGTATAAATAGAATCATCTGTAGTATAACTTACTGATAGCTCTGACTCTTGGCCAAGACCAAATAATGATAGCCTAGTAAATCAAATGCGTACGTAAAGACGTTTTACCCCTCTCGGAATCTAGAACATCTACCTGTTGATTTGTGGATTTTGGAGGACTGTGATGACTCTTCCAAGAAAAGCTCCTTAAATTTTTATAAGTAAATTACATACTTGATTTCATCTTTTTGTCTATAAGAGTGTTGTTTCCATTAAGTATCTCTTAAGCCAGTATTCAGTTCTCTATGTTTGTGTACAAGAGCTTCCCAAACACATGAATCTTGCTAGTTTTTGTCATGTTAAAATTTAGCTCTTGGTTGAGGTATGCAGGTCTTCAGTGAGCTGTTTTAAATTGCTCTTAATTGCATGTATGTAATTATTGTATATTTAACACCTGGTAACGGAATTTGTAGATATTTTTTAAAGAAGAAAAACCTTAAGAAAAAGCAGGTTGATCTAGGCCTTATTTGGGATTCTAATGTAGTCGTGGATATTTTTTTTAACCATTATGAACAGAAATGGATTATTTACTTGCAAATAAAAATTGACTTGATATGTTAGTGTTAATGAGCTAGCTGACCATTTCAGTTCGTGAAACCACCTGCTTCTTAGCCTGTCAGGGTTCCTGAATATTTTTTAAGAAAGGCAAGGAACTCTACACCTAAATTTACTCCACCAGTTCTTTGGAAACAAAGATTTATTTAATTTATTTGAGGCCTCCTAGAAGAAAATGGGTAGGACTTAAGAGTGTTTCAGAGTTAACTTAGAAACTCCCAGTAAGTAAGAGGGACTAAGCTGCCATTTCCTTAGAGTACTAGGCCATTCAAAGGAAAAGTGTTGTAGGCAGTCCTCTCATTCAGATATGATAAGAAATCTTCATTAAGAGACCGAATGGGTTGGTGGCTTTACTAGATTAAGCATGTCTGGATATCAAGAACAGCATAAATTTTGGGAAAATGTGCATGGAATTCCATGTGCTACTTATATGGATGTCTATTAGCTACACAAGTGAGACATGGTATAAAGGTCAGCTTGGCTTTAATTGAGTGGAACTTTGTTCCCTCTAGCAGAAAGATTGTAATCCAAATACAGGGCTCTTCTAATCAGAGTGTAATTCATCTGGAAAATGTGTTTTGGGACAAGCTTTATTTTTAACATAGGAGATAGATAGACAGATTTGTAGACTATCTGAACTCTAAGCCTATTCAGATAAAAGTAGAGCTCCTTCTAAACGTAGCACGTGAAGTTTAGCTTCCTCATTTGAGAGCATTTAAGAGCAGAAAGACTACAGATGAATTCACAGATTGGCACTTGTAAATGTTTGAGCTATTATTTGGAGAGAAAACTTAACTTTGTCAGAATTCCTAAATATTAGTTCTGCTGTTGCTGCTCGTAGTATGTTCATGACTGCTCTTACTAGTTGCAAGAGTTCAGTTTGAAATCAACAAATGGAATGAAGAATATTCTCCTATTTATTCTAATCGAAGTTCTGTGTATTGGGTGAGAATTAAGATAAGTGAGATACAGGACTTCTTACTTATGAAAGGATGAAGCTCAAACGTTTTTATTATTTTAAAACCAAAACCTTACTTGTTGCAAGGAACTTACTTAATGGAAAAAATCATGCTGCTAATAAACGAACCTTTACCAATGACAGCAAAACCCGAAATCGTAGGGAGTATGGATTGGAAAGGACTGCTCTTGGTCATCAGGTCTTGCCCCATATTCAAAGCAGAGCCAACTGCAAAGGTAAATTAGGTTGCTTGGAATTGTATCTTGTTCAATTTTCTCCGAATCTCCAAGGACTGAAATTTCACAGCCTCTTTGAGCAACCTGTTCCAATATGAATTGCTGGTCCCATTACATCACATCATTTTCAACAGCTTGGAAGAGAGAGTGCCTTTCCTCTGCAACAGCATTTTCTTCCCATTGTTGTCTGAAGAAGAAAATGCAGCAAGGCATTTTTAGACGTTCTGCTCCAGTCGGGATGTGGGGACTAAAGTGCCTGTATTTCCAGCTTGTACTAACTGAGGACAACGTAGCCAGGGAGTTTTGCAAGTAGCAGATGCCTGTTACGAGAAGGAATGGAACTGCTAGGAGAGTGGATATGCAGCATGTCTAAAATAGACTGTGAAGGTTCTTCTACCGAGACTTCTGGTGACTTAAAGTGGTAGTTGTTTTTCCCAATAGAAATTCACTTTCATCTTGTCTTAAGAATTTGTTCCTCTGCATGTTGAGGTATCATATTCTATGATAAACTTATCTGTCCAAAAAGACAGGATATTCCTTGAGGTTTATTACAGCTGCTGGTCTAAACAGGCTTTCAAATAGTTGTAGAACATGCCAAAAAGATAGTTTAACTAATCGTCTATGGAAAGATCCATTTCCTATAACAATAAAGGATAAGGATTTTTTTTTGACATGCCACTGGAAATCAGAGTCCTTTCTTTTCTGAAGAATAAGGGAGGTTTGCCTATGCTGAATGCAGTAAGGTGGCTTGTGTGGAGGTAACACAAACTTCAGGTTCTCATACGCTTCCCTTGCTCTTAACATGAAGAGTCTAACAGCCTTTTGAGGAACTGGCCCTCCAAAAAAGGCAGGCACCTTGCATATGCAGCTGATGGCAGGATAGAAGAGCCAAAGGAGCATTTAATTGCATTTTGACATGACTGCAGCTTACTGAAAGATGCCTCCTTGTGCCCAATAGCCTCCTTTATCCTCTCCACATTTCATTTTAAAGCTGGCTTGCTTCGCTCATTCTTAATGGCAGTAACAATCATCAGCCCTATTCTTTCAATAGGGTGTACCTTAGCATTCCTCACAAGGGCTCTAGGGGGGTTTATATTTTGTTGCCCCCTTCTAGCTTCTTTTAACAAACTTCCTCATTCTATGCAGTTTTTCCTTTTTGAAGTTGAATATAGTTGTAGTGGCATTTTTGGATCTTGTTGTTCCTGCCAGGAACACAGCCTCTATGTTTTGCTTGCTGTAAGACTTTGAACAAAATTCTGTGCAGTACTCAGGACAGGATGAGGGCTGCTGGTCCTCTTTGTAGGACTCCCTAACCACCTGCTCTTTGAAATGAATCTAAAAGTATTTGGTCTTGGCCTCCGAGCCTATTGGGCAAATGTTACAACCTGCATGGAAGTAACAAATCTCTCTTTCAATTCACTCCCTGGCGAGTAATTCTACCTAGCATACCAAGCTTCAGTGTTATCTGTGATAACTGAACAGTACCATAAAACCAAACACTTTGATAGAAAGTCACAGCTGCAAAATGCAATTTGAAGCTGAGATTTAGATTTGTTTTATGCATCTCCAAGATCTGAAATTGAATCCTTTGATAGTGAGCCCCAGAGACCTTTCTGTGGTAGAATAGTTAAAATCAGACTAAAAGATGTACTGAAAAAAAAAAGACAGCCAAATTCATCTTCGTGGGACTACAGCATTTCAGCCATTCTCAAATTGTTCCTAAAACAGAAGTTGATATATGTCTGTATTCAGACACTACAGGATATCTGTATCTTGTACAAGTAAAATGCTAAGAATCTCAGTGGCAGAAGTGAGGAATATAAAATAAAATCCTAATTTACAGAACACCTCACAGTTGTTGCCTTCTCACTTGAAAAGCAGCACTGATGAGTGAACCGTCAACAGTTCCAACGTAACCATGATTATTATCAATAACTACCTGCACTCTTAACTGCATTTCTGGAGTGTCAATTTTCTCTTGACTTACAAAGTCTAGATACTAAGGGCTTTTAATATATCCTGCTATGGCAAAAGGATTGGAAACTACCTTGAATAAACAAATACCTTTATATGTACTCTTTCAGAGGCCTGAAAAAAACTTAGGAGAATTTTGATAGTTTTAGGAAATTGCATTCATGTTGTGTTGCTACAAAGACCTGTTTTGCCTGTGATCACAGTTGATGAGAACTCTAAATTAAAAAAAAAAATGCAAGAGGAAAAATGAAAAGACTGCTTGTTCTACTGGAAGTAGATTATATCATGTATATTACATACTTTATATTTTATATATATATATATATATATATATATTACATACTGCACAGAAGCAAACAAGTATGGTCAAGGATACGTAGTACAGAGAAGTTAACTATCTTGATGCGTACCAATCATTTTTTGCTGTATTCCAAGAATTTACTTCTACCTGTCCCTAGGTAGCTTTAGAGTATTCATTTTAAGTTGACAAAAAAAGTGGTTGCAGAATTGTCTTGATGTGGTTTCACTCTTTTATGAACAGTTAGCTCACACCTACTTCATAGAAAAATCTAGGCCACAATCAAAATCAATGTTTGTGAAGAAATAGTTAAGGCAATGAAGAACTCCAGATGTGTATTATGCAAGGAGGGACCAAGTTCTGCAATTTAGAGAAAGTAATCATTAGTCATAAGTTTAAACTAAGCTTTATTTATTTAAATATGTGGATGCATAAAACTAAGATGTGAAAGTCTAGGAGAAACCTGTGACTTGAATTCACCTACACAGAAAACAGCTTGAGTGGGAAGACACAGTATTGACTAATGAAGAGAGATGCATTTGAAGAGTTCAGTTTTGCATGATACAAAGTACGTGGGAGTTATGTAACAGATCTTCTAGGCACTTAATGTTTTCTGAGAATTTTTTTTTTTTAAGGCATCGCTTATTTGAAATTAGTATCCGTTCCGCATACTCTTACTATTTTAGGGCACATACTAAAACACCATCCCTAAAATCAAGGGACAACCAGACACTCATGCAGAAAAGGTTAGAGGCAATGTTTAAATCTGTGTCTCAAAAGCTGCACCCTCAAAAATGCTGCAGCTTGTTTTCAACCAACACTCCCATGGGAAAGAGATGTTTAACTCTGAAAATACACTCAGTCCCATTTCTTCAAGCTGCCCCTCCCATTTGCCTAGCCTCATTTCTTTCTCATCAGGGTTGTGTATAGGTATACCTTCAGCATTTACATAGTTTGCCTCACAGTAATAGTGTAATTCTTTCATTCCATAACCCATACAGGCTACTCTCTCTCAGAAAAAAAAGGTGGGGGGGCAAAAGGGGGAAGGAAGAAAGCAAGCAAGCAAGCATAGGGAAATCAAAGTGAAATCCACAAAAATTCTTTGTCTCTGGCAGGACTTCAAACAAGCAGGAGGTGGACAACTGTTAACAAATGAAAACTGCTCCATTTAACACGCACATATATGTGGGCTTATACATGGAACATATCTCATATTCTGTGTTGTTCCTATACATATAGTTATACAGGAAGACACTTTCATACAAGTGGAATGTTTTCAAGAAAGAGATCACTGGAACACTCCAAGTAGGTGTTCTGTGGATTGCCTGAAAAGGTATTCTTGTATCCTTCATTTCAGATTTTTCAGACTTGCACATAGAGGCTATGGAAGAAGTTTCTCATCTTCCTTAATAGATGAATTTAGGACCATGTGACAGCCTTCTTCATAGAGGCCAGCTATGTCATCAACAAAGGAGATTATTAGTAATCTCTATCAAAGAGTACATTCTGTTCTTCTGTAAATTAATAGCTGTATCAATGCATCTCCAAGATCTTTAACACCTCTGATACCTAAGCAGACAACTCCATTCAAAGAACTATGCTTCATTTTTAGTAATTTCAAAATTTTTCAAATATTTAGAAGTTTTGGAATATCACATTTGCGAGCACAACAGAAAACAAGATACAAATACGTTTCAAGCTTCCTTTATTAACTTCAAGCAAGTGCCACTTCGCAACATTTTCTACTCTGAGTTACAATTTGACACATACAGTAGAAGATTGCTCTATCTCCAGTAGTCTCAGAAACTGGTTTGCCTTCTGTTTATGGATCAGTATATATAAAGGTTCTTCAGAGGTATAATGCCACTTACCCTATGTATGGAGATAAAGTATTGTTAAAAAGGTTTTAAAAGAATTATTATATTCTATTACCAATTGCTCTTAAACATAATTTTTTAATTAAAAGTAGCATAGACTGTGGTAATATATAGAAAAAGAGATTCTAACTGCCTATATCTCTGACTCAGCACTAAAAAAGGCAGGGCATTTCATTTCTGTCCTTAGGAATCTGGGTTAAAAAGTGCAAGGGGCACGTAGCTTGGTTTTTCTGGATGCTGGGCAAACCAAAAATGTTTAACATGTGAAGCTTGTCACCGTTAGAGTGAAGGGAACAGAAATTAGCACAGTAGATTTAACCAAGCTTTCTATAGGCAGGACCAAGTGAAGATACAAATTATATTTTTATATATAGGAGGAACAGATAAATTATCCTCCTTCTAGATTAGCTGAAAAATAGTTCAGCAAGAAAAACCTGTTGGAACAAGTAGAACAGCTGTGCAAACTGCAAGCATTGGAATTCAGCTAACTGCAGTGACACTAGCAACTTCTCTGCTAGCCTCAGAAACCACAGGCTACAAGGAGCAGGTATTGCCTGTCACTGAAGAGGTTCCTTGGTCAAGAAGTCTTCTATTCTAGAGGCTTTTGAAGTCAGAATTAAAGACTCTCTGTTGTTGCCAGCAGAAAAAGCTGAAGCTGAAACAGGGCAGAGGACTGAAATCCACTTCTTTTTGAACAATTCCCTATCAGCCAGTCTCGTTTAACAATAAAGTTTGACAGAATTAAAATAAATAAGGAACCTGCTGAAATTCAAGAAAAAAGTACAGTCTGCTTATATATTTACTAGTTAAAAAAAATGTATTTTAACCAAACATAGTGTTAAGACTTTCCTAAATGACAGGTTTTGTACTGACCATTTTATCATAAAAAAAAAACTCATTAAATGCTAATATTTACCTACATTTAATCACAATTAAAAAAAAAATTCCACCAGAACAGAAACAAGCACATCTATGTAACAAATACTAATACAGTAAGTATATTCTAAGAAGAATACAGCAGCAGTGTTAATTCTAAATTGGAATGCTGGAAATCAAAAGATTAGACAGAACTACATGAAGAGTATTTTTCATATCTTTTATAGGACAGAAACCTTTGCTCATGTCTTCTGGTAGTCATCGTCTTCTTTTGAGCTGCACCTACAACACAAAGAACAAGTAAACGAGCAACTTTATGTTTCTTCAGATTAGCTTAAGACAGTTCTGTAGGCATTAAGGTGCATTGTTTCTATTGCATTGTTTCTGTATCACCAACTCATTTCATTGTTTTATATTCCTATGTTAAGAATAAAATACAAAGCAACAGAAAGAATAGGCTCTTACTATATCTGTGTAAAATTGCCATCAGAAGTGCTGCCTATGTTGTGCAAGGGCAAGTTACTTTCTGTATTTAACTAGCAAGCAACTAATATTTCATTAAATGTGAAAGCTGCATTTTCTATTTCCTGTATGAACGAGATACCTTAGTATGTGGAAATAAGAACAGATTACTTTTTAATACAATTATTGGAATATAAATTGAGAAGAGACAGGTTGAAAGTTCCAAACAGCATATAAAACCACCCATCTCCTGCCTGTGTTTGTAGTTCGTTCATTACATCTCCTTGGTGGGGTATCCCCCACCAGCAGAATGACTGCTTTGCCTCATTTTTCCATTCTTGAGAGCACTAAGAGTGCCTGATTGTTGCCATTATGTACCTAGATGGATACAAAAACCCTCCTTAGTTTAAAGTATTATAAAATATGTGAAACTAGTGGGTTTTGCACACCTTTTCAGGCTATATCAATAAAAATGAAAAGATGAACTTCTTAATACTGTACAATAGAATTATTAAACAGCAGTATGGACCTGAAAAGTTTGATTTTGCTTTCCTCATGTTGCATAACCAACTCACAAATGTTTCAAGCTGTTTTTAACTTGTTGCTAAATGTTTATCTACACATGCTGTCAGAAATAACCTTGTTAGGAAGGTGAAGTTGGTGTCTCAGCAAATCAGACCCATGGAGTAGGCGTTGAGTGGCCTGTGACTCGCTTTCCTTTTTCTCTTTCAGCACCATCAAAAGGAAAAGTGAGAAAAACAGCACAAACATTAGTTAAATCCTGAACTTAATCCCACGTTCCTACAGGAATAATTTCATTACAATGAAAGCAGACAGACAGTATCTGTAGGGTTTTTTGTTTTCTTTAAGCAGTGATAATTATATATCTAATTAACATAGCCTATAGCACTCCCAAAGATCATAATTTTTAATAAATCCTTCAATTAAATGATTAATAGAAAATGCAGGGGTGGTTCTTACAAATTACCTGATTTACCATCACTGAAGACAGATTCTTTTAAAAATGGCTACAAATGCCTTGTTCACAAAAGACTTTATTATCTAATGATGCATACTGAAAACATACAGAAATCTGCATGGTCCACTTTACATGCAGCAGAACAATCTTCACTTTACAATAAGTAAGTGTCAACTGTTTTATGCAAGAGACAACACTTTAAAGTCACATTTCTTAAAGAAAAGCTTCATTTACAAAAGAAATAAAAGGTAAAGAAGCAATTACCGCTTTTAAAAAGCAGCTGCTTTGTTCAAGAGTGGAAGGTTTATGCCTGTATTGAAAGACAACATGATCACAAATAATGAAAACAATGAACAAATGAAACACTTTTAGCATAAAGCAGTACACTTTCAAAATGACATACAAATAGTTAAAAATTTCATTATGTTGTCTATCTATCCTTTAGATATAAGGTCTTTTGAATGAGATTCCAACGTATGCAATTACTAAATGAAAACTCTTCTGTAAGTATTGGTTCTATGTCATAGTGAACTGTATTTAACAAAATGTATACAAAGTCTATAGCAAGTTGATTAAAAAATTAAAGTAATAAGAAACAGTACACTGAAGGCGCTCTATCCATCAAGTGCGCGCTCTCAAAATTTTAAATGTGATGAACAGAACGGAAGTTTTAACTATGCCACGGTTGCAATGCCAGAAAATAAAACAAGATCATTTATCAAACATGCAGGGAATTCTGCCACAATGCTATTGTCTCTCATTTGTCAGTTGTTCCAGTAAAATAACAGCTTAAACACCGGTGATGTTGATGGGTTAGCTTACCTTCAGTGTACTGAAAGTTGTACACAACCTGCTTTAAAAGAGGAGACCATCCCTGCGGGCAGGCTCAAGAAGGAACAGACCCCCTTCGGCACTGACTACACCAAGGGCATGCTGCTGTGGCCTGCACACACACACCTAGGAAAATGTGAATATAAACAGCATTTATGCTGGCCATTTTTTAAAGACAAAAATGAAGCCAAGTCTGCTAAAAACAAATCAACCACCCAGTATTACTGCTCTTTTTATAACAGATGCTTTTTCTTTTTTATAATATATACGAACTGCAACGATATACATTAGCATTGTACTTCTGTGCAGTCTTGGCAATTAAAACAGTTCTACAGTGAAAATTTTCACATAAGACACAAAACAGAATTACTCTAACATTTCTAAAAGAAATATCAGCCTTGATGTTAATTCAAATGTATCATTTCTTCCTCAACTTTGCAGGGGAAATATTTATGTTTATATACATTAATAACTGCTGTGAAATTTCTTCAGTCTTTGTATCTTAATTACTCAAACCCTTTGAACTTCTTCATCTGGTTTAAATTTTTTCCTGGATGAAGGCGTGCTGAAGAGCCTGGTTGATGCTAATCCGTTTAGCTGGGTCTAACATTAGAATCTGGTCCAACAAGTCCTTCAGCTGGTGTACTTTTTTACGCTGGTCTTCAGGGAGTCGTTGGCACCCAATCAAGTCTGCTAACAGGTCCTTGGTTGGATTAATGGTGCTCATAACAGTAACTTTCTCCTACGAATACAAAAAATGGTAACCTTGTTGTAGAACTGAAGTAGTGCACAAAACCCCTTCTGTTTTACAAGGCTTAAGAAATAACTTCTTTGCAGGGTTATATCTGATCAGTTCCCCCGTGCAGTTCATCACAGGGCCTCATAAATCCTCACACAGGCAAAGGGAAGATGTGGAAACAAGCAGTCAGGGGTAGGCCAGACTACTTTTCATCAAGAGTAGGTGTACATGAACCTAAAGCCTCAGTTAATTGAGATCATCATCAAAAGTCCACACAGACAGTGTCCCACATCTGATCATTAATTCTGGTATACCTGACGTACTTCCAGTGTTAAAACTGCACAGAAAATAACAGCGACCTCCTACAACAAGGTCATACTTAAGTTGGACATTCTTCTCTAAAAGGAGGGCAGAATATTTTTTATCAGTAATTTCAGGACAGTTTATATGAAGACACCTTCTATACCTAAAAAGAAGCAGCTCATATTTCTCTTAAAGACCAAGTTATCCAATTACAGGAAAAATGTTTATTGCCAGATTATAACCATATACTCTATACACGCTGCCTCCAGAGGACATTCTAATAACTTCCAAAATATTATTTTTAATTAAGATGTGTTGGAAACACCATTGCAGTAGAAAAGCCTGGAAAAAAGTAATAGCTTAGTTGAACACTAAGGACTTACCCTTTCTGTCACTTTATCTACTTCTATATACATAAAGTTGAGATTTTGATCAAAGTGCTGATCTTTGAACACCCCTTTTCGAATCATCTGGAAAATAAGAGAGGCAAGAGTTTTAGGTTAAGTTCTCTAAGACTTACAAATTCCACAATTAACATCAACATCTACTAACTGATTGCAACATGAATAATTTAATAAAAAATATGTCCGAAGGACAGTGCGAAACGACTAGAGGTTCAATGAAAAAGATACAGTTCAGTATTACCAGTTGAAAAAGGACACAGTATCTTCCATTGACTTACGTATTTTTTCAGGTCAGTGCTTAGAAGGTTTCTGCTTTCACTTTATACTTAGTCTATGAAAAAGAAGCTGTACACTTTCACTTCATAAGATTTTAAATCAATATAAATTATACAGTCAGAGGGATGTCTGATATTTACTGGCTGTTAAGAGAAGATGTATACGATAAGAAACAGAATTAAAGGAGAAAAAAGAAAGTATGTTCAATTCACTAGTTTCAGATGTCAATGGAAATTATATACTTCTTTTTCCTTACCTTGTTTGGCATCTTTCCTTTGAGATCCATGGCTAGTTTCAGCATATGGTTATTGGTTTTGCCAGGAAAGAGTATTTTTCCTGTATAAAGTTCATATAATGTGCAGCCTACAGACCACATATCTATACCATAGTCATAGATTTTTCCTATAACTGAAACAGAGCAAACCAAGTTAATTCCATAAAGGCAGCCTTACAGATATACTATCGTAAAAGCAAACAGATGAAAAAAGCTCTGTTTTGGAAACTTATGTTGGTGCTCCTACTCTTAGGAATAACGAGGTACCATCAAAGAAGGAAGCAATCCTCCTCACTTTTACAGGATGCCTCTTCTAGAAAGGGAGGGTTTTACCTAACACTGAAACAGATTACCACAAATTAAGCTTTTAATAAACACAAAGTCAGAACAATATCTCTGAATTAAAACAGAAACTATAACCAATCAGAAGGACTTCTCCCTGCCCTCGCTGAGCTGCCAACCAACATGCATGAGGACTCACACACAGACTTCCAAAGTCTGAACTTTTGACTGCCATAAATTTCCAAAGTGACATTATTCTGGGACTGAACAGAGGATAAACTCAAGGCAAATTCTCATTTGCTCATAGTGGTATATCCTGCTACTGCTTAAGATGAGCGTGGCCAATACAAATTTACTTACTGATTTCAGGAGCTCGGTAAAATCTACTAACAAGGTATGGTGTAATATCATTATCTGCAACATGGGAAGCTGATCCAAAGTCACACAGCTTTAATATAGTTTTAGATTCATTCACCTGCAAGTTAAAAAAAAAATATATATAAGCACTATTTGTAGACAGGATTGCCAATAACACTGTGAAATTAACACCACCTTCATGTCAGGGACAAGAAGAACATCCAGCTGTTAAATTTCAAGTTCTTCCCATGTTTCAATCCTTCCTCTCTGTATTCTGAACAAACGGTAAAGCCTTCTTAATTAAAGTTATAGTTAATGTCTTCAGATCATATGAAATACTGAAAAGGTGACTTTCATGTACTTTTCCCTTATCCACCTTACTATTTTTTTTCAGTTGTGTTATTTCATTATTTCTGCATTTAAAGTAGGGGGAAAAAAACTTGGAATGTTATAAAACTGCTTCTGTCAAGATATCAAAAATTAAACACAAAACGTGCCAAAAATATGCATTTTTTATTTTAAGGTTTCTCTAGCATACATAGTAATAGTGACACCTGCTGAGAAAGTCAGAAACGTACTTCCATAGCTTCTGAAATTCATGGCATGACAGTCAAAGAGACACACAGGGTTATTAAGTGAACATAGTTTATATTAGAGTTCCCACCTCTTTCAAAATGAATACAAACATGCCAAAAAAAAAAAAAAATCACACATACATACTTCAAATAACTTTTTGAACAGATATATACGATATAAATATTGAGCAGGGCTCAGATAACTCTTCCATGGCATTAGGGCACTGACTTTGCTTTGCCTCATCTGGCTTGGTGCAAAGTTAGTAATCCCTTATGCATCCCCTAAATATTACCTGCATCTCTGCAGAATTAAAGTTAGCAACTTCCAATAGGCAGACCATACTACTATTGTATTACTTAAAGACCAGTCCAGAATGTGATCAAAGGTATATCAAACATCACTTGGGAAACAAGTGAGTCACCTTTAAAGTGTAATTGAGACCAAACATCCTATGTCAAGAACAACCAAAAGCTACTTTTAAACCTAAACACACCTCATCACAGCACCAGTAAGCTGACACTTTAATGAATTGGCATTGATTTATCAACATCCTGTAGCAGTGGGAGAAAAGTTATGATCATAATTAGTTATTAACTGATCTGTCCTTGGTCATTCAAATCATCTTCCAGTAACGAATCTCGCAAGAAAAACAACGCTGCAATGATGTTACCTTATCATTAGAAACTGGTATCTAACATGCACATGAAATAAATTACATAGAAAAAAAAAATCTGACAAAGCCTCTAGTCGTTAAAGAGCAAATTATCTGACTTAAATTACATTTCTTTAAATTAAATATTTATACATACTCATTTTTCTGGGCAACTCCATGTTAAGGATTTAAGTAATAAGAAATGTATAAGTCAATTATTTAGGTTATCTAAAAATAGTTTTACTATAGTCAGCTTCATAAACTGGTTAGTTGTATGACATGAAGCAACACAGTTTCATAATCTACGTGAATGCAAGCATGCTGGGTGTCACAGCGCTTCAAAGTTTAGGCTTGAGAAGGAAGCGTATGACAGGAACCTCTTTCCTCCACAGATTCTTTTCTAATACCATAAAAAAGCAACTTCAGAACTTCCTAATATAAATTACAGAAGTGCAATAAAGTGAAAGAAATATGCAAGACTTTGGAACAAAACGCAGAAATTTGCAAGACATGGAGAGAACTCTGAATAAACTGAACATTTCATAGTAGGAAACACAACAATTTTTATATCTAAAATTGTCAAAGACCAACACGTACACAGGTAGGTAGAATTGTTTTCAGTAATACTGGTTACACGAAAGACTTACTAGAACTACCCTTTTACATTCCTGCTTAATCATTATTTAAAAATATCTCCTTGGTAAAGACTACTCCTGTATGTTTGTTATTGAATCTGTTACAGACTATTTCAACCAGTGAAGAGTATAAAAAAAACCTTCTGGAAAAGACTACAGTGACTGGAAAGACGACCGCAAATGATTTCCAGTTCTCTAGATATGGAAGAATATTCTTGCTGGACTTTCATCCTAGATCCTGACATTATATCTGTTTAGAGCTCCAGTATCCAGAATGCCACTCATAAAACAGCATTTAGATGGCAAATTTTAGAGCTGCAATGGCAAGAAGTCAACATTTTGAGTAAAATAAAAAACTGAATGCATCACTGGGACGACCGCAAGAAAAATCAAAGTTAATCCATGTTTGATTTTGAGTGTTGGGCACTTTTCCTCATCATGTCATTCAAATAAACAGAATCTCCATCCTCAATCTATTTAATTAAACTTTGCAGAAAGCAAGAGCATTTTTCAACTGCTGATGGAAAAAATGCTGAGACTACAGAAGATTTGCTTTATAAAAAGCTGCAAGTGGATAAGTGGATATAGGTTAGTTTGAGAAAGACTGTACTAGATAAAAGATTTGGAAGCTTAGTTGCAATTTAAGTATTTAATTGTATTGTATTTCTTATTTACTATTTATACCATGATAGCATTTTATTTCAAAACATGAACTCTAAAATTTTTCAGGGAAAAGAAACAAATTTTTGATTTCATGTAAATTCACAGAATTCAGAGAAATGGTATTCATCTCAAATATTTGATTTTTCACATATTTTATTTTACACTATAGACTGTGCAAAATAAGTTTAAATTATTTATTACTTACCAAAATATTATCTGGTTTAATGTCTGCATGTAGGATATTGCATCTTTTAAGAAGTTTTAATGCCAGGAACAACTGCTGGCTGTAGGAACGCACAGCTTTAATATGGAGACCAACATCTTTTCCGTACTTTTTCAGCACTTCTCGTAAATTCATGCTATTAAAGAGAGAGAACAGAAGATAGCTTAATGAAAAAAAAAGCATTTTGCCCTCTAAACTGTAAGACAAATATGAAGAAACTAGTTAGCTTTAGGCTTTTGGGAAAAGCAGCATTCAACTTAAGATATATTCTTATTAGGTTCAGCAATGAAGCAGAACGGTTGGTCAATCAGATCTACTATATACCATGCAGTTATGAGTAGACTGACTTATCAGTTCAGAACATGTTTTTAATCAAGATTAATTTGACAGGATTAATCTGCACATGAACTGCATTTTCTTAACAACTATACTGTCTTTGCACTCTTTTTTTTGTTGTTGTTAAGAAGTACAAAAGAGAGAAAGAGGTTGAGGAGGCCACATTTTGATGACTTGAAAAGCAGACAGATAAAAAGAGCAATGAATCCATCACAAGATATAATAATGTACAAGTGTGTTATAAAAAGTGCAGCTCAGGAAAGTAATTGGTCTTATTGCTTATTAAGCAAAATATAATGGCCATTTTGTAAAACTTGCACTGCTTCAGCAAAAAATTTATCTTCATCTCAAAAGATCGTGCCAAAAATTAAAATATGACATACACAGAAAACTTAGAATATGAACAACAGTATGTCTCCATCTAAGTAGAAATGGGAACTAAGGCATAGAATATATCCAGATCTATCATAAAACACACTGCCTGCAAATACCCTGTTAGAGGAATCTGACTATTTAAAGCAAAAGCAAGTAAAGTATTTAACAATTTTCTTCCTTAGAGCACTGTTACATATGTAGTCTTCAAATAACATACAGCATTTGTTGAACTTCTCTGGGAATGCAGTCTGAATCCAAAACCATAAAATAAAGAATTATGAAAGCCAAGAAGAACATGGTGACCAAAAAAATCATCAAGAATAACGTCAGTAAGATGAATCATCTTTAATAATGTTTTTTTTGTTCGTTTGTTTCAAATATTGACCAGGCAGCAAGTTCATAATGATGCTTCAGGTAAATCTGAAATAGTTCAGTAGTCTGTGGACTTGTGCTTCCCTTTTTTTTTTTTTTTTTTAAATAAAATTCCTTGCATTCTTGAATGTTGGCAATGGAACAAGAAAGATGCCACGACTAAAACAACAGTCAAGAACAGAATGTTCAAGATGACTTAACTGAACTTTATTTTTATAGAGAGCCCCATACATTTGTCATCTTACCTGAGCGGCTCAAATACAAGACAGAGATGCTGTTTGTGGTAGAAATGTCTGAACAATCGTAGACAATGAAACTTGTCATCAGGATCTGCATCATTGAGCTTCTTCAAAAATTCCAGTTCTTTTAGACCAGTTTTTTGCCTGAAAACAAAGAAATACAGTTAGAAAACAAAATGTTTAAAATTCTAGTACCTTCTTTTAATCTAGACATTCACTTGACTGGTTATAATTATCAGGAAACAAGAAGTGTTCTGTGGTTTCTTAATGTAGCACTGGTTAAAAAAAAAAGTAATCTGTAGTTTACTTTCAGTGTCTGCACAGTAGGTAAGTTTATTCCATTTTTTGAGCAGCATCTGTGACTTTGTAACCTACTTGTACTTTCCTCCTCCCTCCTGGTTGCATTCAAAGCTGAAATTGGATTTCCTCCTGTAATATGGCACGGTTGAGTTTTACAGAACACTTACTTCAATTTCAGAAGTTTACTTTTTTAAAAGTACTTAACCACGTATATTATTAAGTCATTTTAAGCTGAACTGACTACAGAGTGAAGTACACACCCAAACTGAACAACTATCTACACAAAATACCAAACTGAAATAATTTATTGCCAGTTTATTTTTATCATTTCTAATGGCCTATTCATATAAACCAAAATAACCCAGTTGTATATACAATGCCAGTTTTAAAACTTTCCTGGTAAAACGCATGGAAAAGATTTTCTTGAGTTGTCTTTAATGGCAGAAGACATAATACAGGATACCAGCAACGCTGCAGCAGATGCTGAAAACGCGTTACAGATGAATCCTGATACAGCATAACACAGTTTAATGCAACATTGCACTAATTAATGTTCACTTAATCTGAAAGCCCTCCAGTAATTTTTTCTCTATAGGCACAGTCCCATCCCTTGCCTATACGCACAGGCATGCGCATGCCTGTGCACACACACAGAATATATTAAAAAAGAAAAGCTGCTGGTGACCGATTAGGATCCAATTTATAGCCTGCCAAATGGATTTGGTCCATCAAAACAAAATTATACAGTCCACAGCTAGCACTCTTCTGTTCTCCCATCTCAAAAATGTTAGACTTGGGCAGGCCATATAATTGACTGTAAGGTTGTTCTTTGCCACCACTGTTCCCTGCAGTTTTGCAAATGAGAAAGTGCCTGACAAAAATGCAAGTACCCTTCTGTGATAGCTGTAAAGAAGTGTGGATTCAGAGTGCTCAAGCGCTTCCAATTATATGTCTCATATTAGCAGAAAAGCAGGAATCACAGCTGTAATCTGTGATTTTGCTTAAGATAAAGCGAGATTCAAATCACACAATGAAAAACTTCTAAATGTTACATTTGTTTTATTATTAGGCAAAAACATTACTTACATAAGTTCGTTGTTCCTGATGATTTTAACAGCTACTTCTTGGTTTGCTCTTGCCATATCCCTGGCTCGCACTACGTTACTAAAGACTCCCTGGCCAGTATAACCATAGACATTGTAACGTTTATCTAGAACTTCGCCTATGTTAACACCTGAAGGATAAAATCAAGCAGTTTACAGTAAAAATTATGAGTGACAAACAAAATATTTTATGAAAAAAACAATACTGTATAATTCAGAAAGGAGGAAAAGGGATAGTCACTTAAAAACTTCACGGCATACAACATTTTATACCTAGCTGTGTGAAAATTGCGTGGAACTGAAATTGTGATTCTGTAAGCCTGCGGTCTTTTCGTAACTGAGGTTAAAAGCTGCATGCCCACTTCATCCATTACAGCAGTATTTCTTCTGCCCTTTACTACTGCAAATGATTTGAACACTGAGTAGTCAAGTGAACTACGTTCACTTGGTATCTCCATGCTAAGTACTAGATGACAACTAGCATGACTGGCATCTATGTTCTCTTGAACACTGTTTTGGTTTCAGATCCCGGCCAGTTCCCACTTCCTCTGTGAGGGTGATCTCATGGCTGTAAATGACTATGGAGGGTTTTTAGTTTTACTCCGACTGAAATTTTGTGATATATGTAGCAGCAGTTTGACACTACACAAATGTGTCAAACTAAGCAAGGGTCCTAGAGTGTGATTACTTTAGGCTAATGTTTCAGTGCTTTTAAACGAGGATGTTCTCCATTTAGCATCCTCATTTCAAGTTTAAGTGCAAATCGACATATAGAACTTACGATAATAGCCTTCTGCATCGGTCCAGTTATCCCTGAGATTTGGGTTTTCTTTAAAATCTTTTCCAAACCCAGCAGCCCTTAGACGAGCACTCTGAAATTAAAAGGACAAAAACAACAGCTTTACTTGTGCGCTCCAAATACGTGCTTTTTTCTGTGATGTTTACTTACGAAACCCAAAAGCCCACATGATTAGGCACTTTTTTGCACTGAAACACTGTTCCTCTCCACAGTGCAAACACACTTATCTTTTAGCAGAGATAAGGTACTGAACACAAAATGCTATTTAAACATCAGTATTTGCAAACTGTTTCAGGGGAAGAAGGTAGAAACAATCAATAAAACTATTACTAAATATTAGAAAAAGGCAGAGAGTTTCAATTATTACTACAAGGAATTTGAACAAGTTAAATCAGAATACAAATTCTAGACCATATGAATAACACTTTTACCGACATTTGCAGAAATAAAATTTAGCACTTTGGGGGGTAAACACACTTTTTTAAGGCTTGAGTTTTTGTTCATTCTGTGCTACTGCACAAAATTCATACCATTATACTTATGATCATAAAATTATTGCAATTGTTGCTAACATCTCTTGACAGATGTGGCAATATATTATTCAAATTCAAATCTAAGTAGTTAAGAGTATCTTCAGTTGGACAGTAGGTTCCTGGAAGGGAGAACTACTCATAACCCATTTAAGTCCCTGTCTGTCATTTTCAAACTTTTAAAAAACACAAGTATTAATTTTTTTTTCCGGGTCAAAGGATTTTTTTTCCTTTTTATGGTGTTAGTAGAATGACACTGCAGTAGCCTTTTGTCACCAATACTTCCATCATAACTAATGGATTATGTCAGCCATAAAACAAAATTACCTGGAGAATTTCTGTGCTCAGAAAGTTGTTGTCTTGACCTATCTCTCAATGGTTGCGTATCAGCAATAACTAAGTAGGTATACAGAGAACCGCGTGTAAAGTCTCAAAATAATTAATTGAACTGCCGAGGTTTGCAGACTAGGGCAGCATATTTAAAGAAAAGCTGCTGGAACAGCGCAAAAGTAAAAATAGGAAACGCACCTCAATCTAAAAAGAAGCCACCAGATTAGTCCTATGCAGCATCATCAGCAAATGAAAATACTTCATACACACACACTTTTAAGTAACCATGCATGACCCTCTGAAGAGGGTATGTATTTAGAGAAGTGCAGATGGTAACATGAACATAAGAGCTTAATATACAAAGAACCTTGTTACTGTATGCCATCACACATCCTATTCAAACAGCAGGTGAAACCTGCAAGCAATTCAGTCAGGCAAAATTCCCACTACTTTCAGTAAATTTTACTTCGGTGAAATATTAAGAACTACTTTGTCTGCCTCAGCCAATCTAACGATTCAGACTATATTGCCACCCAGTTACACATGCTTCTATAATCCGAATTCCCACAAAACTCAAGTGACAGTAACTCCTTAACAAAAAGGCAAGTGGAAATCCATATATTTCATCTCCAAGAATTACCTACATCAAAGTACGCAGCAAACATATCATCTGATTCTGTGAACATATCAGGAGCTAGCAGCTTCTTCTGAGCTGAACCTTAAAAGGAAATTTAGATTATTCAACATGAAAATGAGGACAAGCTAACAATAACTATCGCACTAGTATAATTTGTGTCTTGATATCTTTGCAATATAATTTAAGATCAATATGGTGGTAAAGAAGTGGCTCTAGTACTCCTTTTGGCAAATGCCATTTTATATAATTAAAAACTCTACAAATGAAAAGCTCAGATTGGTTAATTTTTTCAGTGCACTCAAAATATGTATACTTCTTGAAAAATTAAGCACAATAGATTTCAAATAATTCATATAGAAAGAAAAAAAAATCTCATAATTTACATGATCCCTACTGATAGCGAATACATATGTATTCAATATACAAATTTAGCGTTTTCTGCTGAACATAAGGTATTTTACTAAAAAAACAAAGTTGTAAAGCCCAAAAGTTGCTTGTTTAGGCAGTGTTCTCTTCAACTTTTTTTCCTATCAAAAAGGAGCTTGCGTGTAACTTATAATCAAAGATGAAGTTATTATGTTTAAAAGAGAAACATTCTTAATGCAGGCAAGATTATCCCTTTCTCACCTTTTAATCATCTTTAAAGTCCCAAAGACATTTTATTTGGTTGATAAGACAAAAACAAAGAAATATAAATTAAGTACATATGTTAGTGAAAGCAATTAAACTTCAAACTATTTCATAACGTATCTTGGTAGCATTCCATCATGACCATAATAAATTACAAACATTCCCTTAACGGTATTAAGCAGTGGAGAAAATAAACGGTTAACCCCAGAATTCTCCAGTTTTCACAATGCACATAGCCAACCACTTTCATATAAAAAGATAATTGAACTGAAATTTTCTCAAACCATTGAAAACTGTCAATAACGCTGACACCACGGTTTCAAGATACTGCCATTTCTGGCATCCTCTTGAGATTTTCTTTAGTTCACGTTACTCACACTTTCATCAGGCTACAATGAGTACAACTTATTACCTCGCCTTTGTGTGAGGTCAGGCTACAAAAAAACCCATGATCCTGTCACTGTTTTCCATCTGTTGCGATAGCCACCCCGACCCAGAATTCTACCAATATATGACAATTTCAGGATTTGATAAGAGTGCAACTCATCTACTTTTTAAAACCTTTTCCACAGCTTAAGAAACGTCTTTGTAGTTGACAAGTTATATTTTCATAGACTTCAGTGGACAAAATTTGAAAGCGGTGCGTACCTCTGACAAAGAAAATACGTTAAACGTAAAAAAAGACTTGGTTTTCATAGTATGCAAATAGAGAAAAAGTACATTAAAAAAAAGCTCTTTCCACCTACATTGCAAAACAATATGAAAACAGACTGCTAAGGGGAGCAGAAGGACGGATTCCAGCACAATACAGCAGTCTCAAAGAGAAGTAGCATTACTTCAAAGAGAAGCATCCACTGCAACACGCTGTATTTAGTCCCCAAGGATACATGTAGAGCTTGACACTAAATACAAGCTAATCGTCCAACTATTTACTGGGAGATGGGAAGGTTTCACAGCCCTAGTTGAACAGTGTGCTGTTGCAATTAAACTGTAAAGAGTAACTGTAATAGTTAAAACTACCCCAACTATGTCTGCACACGGGCTAAAGGCACACCTTTGACTGCTGAGAAGATGTACAATAATCTAGCTCCAGTAATCCAAAAGAGAAAAGAAGCGAGCTTTCAACACTACAGGGTGCTCTGGGAGATCGTCTATGCTCCTTTTGCTGCACCAGGCACAATGCAGGCTTTATGTGATGACATATTTCAACATTTTTGTCCATAATTACGCATGGGGAAGAAGAAGAGTAAAGAACTCTTCCCTCACCAACAGTTACTCTGATTAGGATGACTCTCAAAAGTGCTAAGAAGTCCATTTTGGCAATCTAAATGACTACAGATCCATGTACATTCTTCATAAACAGTGGCTTCGAAAAAAAAAAAAAAAAAAGAGACTGAAAAGAAAAACTGTAACGTTAAAAAGGGTGATTCTTAACTATAAACACAGGCATCCATATGTGTTTCTCCAAATTTATAGCACTAACTGCATTAAGAGTTATGAGAAACTCGGAAAACACGTTCTACTCGTATAATGCTCCCTACCGAAAAAAGGTTTATTTTAATGGTATGTTTTAAGTACTATAATATTCAGGTAAGCACTCTCAAAATCTGTCTGGAAAGTTACTATACTTCCAAGACTGGAAGTGTATCAGGAAATTAAATAAAATGTCTCTTTTTACAATGATCTGCTTATGAGTTAAGCTTTCGCAAATGGCATTACATAGTGAGATTTCAGATTCTTACCGTTGTTCTGTTCAACTGTCATGAGGTTGTGTTTGGCTTTTACTGATGCCTCAAACGTGTCAACGTTTTCCCGCTCATACTCTTTAACATCAGCAGCTACTCGTTCTAGGATGTCATCTGGTGAATTTGAGCGACTACGTGTACTACTTTGAGGACTGCTTGGCTCAGATGGTACAGACATATTACTATCTTCTGTCTGGCCTTTGTATTTCTAAAAGGAAATTTTATCATTAATCTCAGCATCACACCTTCAATCTCAGAAGCAATGTTGCTGCAACGGAAGCATGAACTTTAGCCAAGACTAACATTTACAATAATTTAATGAGGGCAACTGTGAATCAGTAATAGGCTAATAGCCTTGCCTTAGTAATGAAAGTAGAGATCACAACTTTTTGCCCTAAGAGTATATAACGTGATTCTGTAAACCCACATGATACTATAAGCACGTACCTGAACAATTGCTTGCCGTTGTAACCTTCTTTGTCTTATTTCTGCTTCTTCGTCCTCTTCTTCCAAATCAAAGTCTTCAAGACTACAAAGAGATCGTTACTTTTTAAGTATCACTACAAGCATGTATGATCATGTACTGAATTCTAGCAAATGTGGTTCCTTGGTCTAGAAGGCATACAATCTAATACTGAAGAGTAACTGCTCAACTGACTCAGAAAGCAAAGGCACATTAAATCCCCGTGTATATATTTATATTTTCTCACTGGGAAAACATAGCTTTTGATATGTCTTTTGGATTTTGACTACTTCATTTTTAACTGTAAACAATTAACAACAACCACTTCTAAAAAGGGGGAAAAAAAACCCAAAACTTTTTAATTTTCATCCTTGCATTATTTTTCCTTGAAAATGTGATTGTTAGGAATAGATATTCCTGCACAGTTGGGTTAAGTAGCTATTCAGCAAACATAAAAACAACAAAAAACAACATACAGATAGCAATTCATCCTTTCGGCTATTGTAGTTTTTCAAGTGAATATATAGAACTATGCACAGACTAAACAATTTTCACATGATACGGATCAAGCTGCATTTAGGAACAAAACCACATACCGTTCCCCAAGCCTGCCTACTAGACAAGAGGTCTCGATTGTTCCTGCGTACACCAAAGTTTTTCAGATTATACACAGATCACACCACGGCAGTTTGACAATATCACCATGGTAAAGTTTTAGACCACAACCCAAAAAGCTGTCTACCATATGAAGATAAATGTCAGTTAATTCTCCATATTAGCGAATCTGTATTTTTAGACAACGAACAGAAGCTAGAAGTAAATGCTTACTTTTCATCTGACGAGGACTCCTGCTCAGCCTTCATACCCTCAGAAAGACTACCTTTAAATTTGTCTTCTTTAACTTTGCTTCTGCTCCTACGTCTATGGCCACCCCGTGATCTGGATCTCCTTCGAAGGCGAGATCTACTTCTTCTGCCTCTATCTCTGATGAACAGAAGAGTATTTTAAGAAAAGGAGAAAAATCTGTTCATTACAACATGCATATACTTAATGACTCAAAGTACTAAAACAAATGAATTCATGGATGACAAAATGAATTGGACTGTGCTAGCATACACAATTCTGGACTAAAACAGAAATGAATGAACATTTTATACATAAACTATTGATGTCAGTTTATTTTATTCATATTTTACAAAACAGAAGTAGCGTGTGTCCTTACCTCCTCCGAGGAGACCTACTCCGCCTTCTTGGAGATCGGCTCCGTCGAAGGGGTGAACGAGACCTTCTTCTAATGGGGGACCGAGACCTCCTTCTGGAGGGGGACCATCTACTAGGTGGGCTGACATCTTTTGATCTTTCACGTCTAGAGAGAATATCATCTCTTGTCCGTGTTCTTAAAATAAAGAAAGAGAATGGCAGTAAAGCAAGAGTAAGCAGGGAAAAAAAAAAAAACACAATTCCCTCTAAAAGCTCACTTTAAAACCTTAGTGCAAGAGAGGGTCCACCAGATGGGCTTCTGAGGCAGGGATGGAGAGGTATGTTGCAGAGCTGGTTGCCCTCCTTGTGTCGCCCCTCCCCAGGAAATATGTACCCATACATAGGTCTAGCTCAGAACAACTCTGGAAACAGAGCTTGTTAATTACTATCACAAGGCTGAGAGAGATTTAAAACAAAGCCTGTGTTTATATCTTATATAAATAGTGGCTGGTTTTCAAGTATATCAAAAACAGTATTAATAAATAAAATATGAAAAAAATAATTATTGAGAATTTTCTCCAAAGCTTTGTTATAACAGAGAGCTGAAATTTAGGACTGAACTTTTCCACAACAATGACTGTAATGTCTATTTCAGTCAGGAGACTAGATCCTGACAGCTTCAACATTTAAAACATTTTAGTACAACAGCTACAAATTACAATTCTTAATTAACATGTAAATTAGCCCCATCAAATTAAAAAAAATTGGATTTTGACACTGTGCATTATTCAACATTTGTTCGTTCTTATCTATAGATTCACAATTATGTAAGAAAAAAATCCTTAATGGGCCACCAGCTGCATTAAAAAGCATAACTGTACTCCGTGACAGAAGACTTCAATCCAAAATTGTAAAGCAGAAAGGTTAAAAATATTTGGCAACTATTCTAATGAGTCTGCAATAGAAATTCTTGAAAAATATTTCCACAACACTGTTCAAAGTAAATGAGGATAGTTGCTACTTTATCTTTTTTTTTTTTGTAATTGAATTGGAACAAGTTATTTCAGGCGCTCTATCTCAAAAATGAACAAAATCTCTTGGATCTGAAAGATGAATTTCAGCCATTCTGTAGCGATACTTTTAACGACTGTTAAATCAGGTTCAATTACCTCAGCTATGTATCATGAACATGCATACAGAACTAATGCGTAATAGTAAACAATGGGATGGAAAGAAAACTTATGCACAGGCAGAAGTAGTACCACTTTCTGTGGCTATTACTGTAGACTCAAATGCTGGAGCAGGCTGATCTTTTTAACCCATTTAATTTAGATTATGTTCTTTGGAACAATATTAAAAACAAAAATACAAGACAAACTGACAGTTTCATGCTTTTTGGTTAAGAAAGTGGTTGTACTGCCAAAAGTCAACCAAAATACCTGTAAAAAAAAAAAAAATCAGTTCAGGGATCACAGGTATGCCATAAAAAGAAGTTGACATTTATAGCAATTTTTTATAATAATTAGCTTCAGTTAAAGAAGTTAGAAGTATTTAACATGATTAGAACGCTGGAAGTGTAAACAGAAAAAATAAAGCTATTTCAATTTATTTGTAGTTAAAACTGTTCATTAAAGCTCTTGAAATTCTCTGGCAGCCTAAGGTAGTTACAGGTGGTTAAGACTCCAACTAAGAAAATCATTTCAAGCTGTCCCCCGAGGAACGATAATTCCTACTGGCTGGCTAACATTTCCAGCAGAAATTATTTCTTAGCAGTCCCCCACTGGTGCTGCTCACCACAGTATAACAGAATACTGCATTGCCAAAGTTAATTCAGTATGAACTTGAACATCATTTGAAATGATGTTTAGATAACTAATTCAAACTGGCTGCAATACAAGCTGTCATGAGAAACGAAAACTGAAAGATGCAAAATGCTAAGAAAAAAGTCAAATATGTCATAAAATAAACTTTTAATAGTGCACCGTTACCTTCCTGAGTCACCAGGAAGCAGCTAGGTAAACTGCTAGCATTTACAATACTTGATTAATCTGGTCATCACCATTGGGACCATCCTCCAAAGTACCTGCAGTATTGCTAAAATGTAATACAGACAAATAAAGCTGACAATTACACCTATAGAATCTATCCCATACTTGGAACAGGAGTAACCTTCAGTGGTCCAGGCAGAAACACTTCCACGTTTTGTAGGCACTTATTTGCCAAGTTAGATATTGGTGGTTCTAGAAGAAAGTTTTAAATTGGTGTTTTTGTTCTTAATTATTGAAATGTGCAAAGTTAAAACCCCATGATAAAAAGTTAGTAAAAACTTAGTAATTTTAATAAGTTATTACAATTACTAAGTTAAAATTATTACAGTTAATGAATTAACTTCAAAAAAATAATACACTTATATTGCTCTCTGATTGGGAACTTACTACCCATATCTTACCCGTTTCAGAGAAAAGAGATGCTAGTAACTATTTTCTGATGATTTATACTACAATCTCTAGGTAACTGTCTTCATAGTGTAAACTGCCTTTAAAAAAAAGTGCTAAGATTTATTTAATATATTTTTAAGGTATTTTCAAAGATTTCAGTCTCATTCAGGTGTATGCAAAATATGGTAATGATACCATTAATCCCACCACCAAGACCGACCTATAATAAAACAGTACAATAATACTACCATACTTCTAGCAAATGGAAACAGTTTTGTTTTTTGTTTGTTTTGGTTTGTTTTGGTTTTTTTAAAGAAAAAATGACTGAGAAGGGCATCTTGATATTAAAGATCTGTGTACATTTCTACATGTGATTGTATCCTAAGACATTTCTGGGTTTTAATTATCCACTGTTAGCCAACGCTGACATGCAAGAGTGCAGGAGACTCCAGCTTTACAAAAATTCCTGAAAATAGAACAATTAACTAAAAAATAAAGTAGAGACCAAAATCTGAATCAAACAGCTTAAGACAAGAAGACCTGAACTACAAATCTTGTCCCAATAATAGTGTTACCACAAAAAATAACCCAGCCCAACTTTAATAACCCAAGCCAAGTATGCATGTCTGACAGCTGGAGGAATGTTTCTGAAAACTGTATACATACAAAGGAAGCTCATAACTGTGAGCAATTTGACTACCTTTTTTAATAGCTACTTTCAGAATAAAACAAAGACATAAACACTAAACTAGAAGACAGGTAATCCTATAATGTATTTTTTCACGGTTCTTGACATCTTTAAGTTACCTGGGTGAAGACAGACGCCTCCTTTCCGATTCTCTTCTTTTCCTTTCTGCAGATCTACTCCTTGCTCTTCTGCCTGGAGACTGGGTTCGAGAGGGGGATTTACTCTGTTTAGATCTACGATCATTAAAGAGAGGGGATCTGCTTCTTCTCGACTTCTCACGTTGTTTTGGAGATAAGCTTCTTCCTTTCGGGCTCCGGCCAGGTCTTCTGGGAGACCTGTTTTCTTTCCCTGAAGAAGCATCTTTAGAAGGAGATTTAATTGGCTTTTTTTCTCTGTCAGTCTCTGATCTCCTAGGTTTTCTCTCTTTGGACCGTGATCGTCTATCTTTGGACTTGCTTCTTAGTTCTATTGGAGATTTGGATTTTCTGCCACGATCTCGACTTTTGCTTTCATTTACAGCTGGAGACTTTCTGCGATCTCTTGATTTATTTTTATCATCAGCCTTATTTCTATCCTCTGGGGGAGATTTAGACTTTCTATTTTTCTCCTGAGATCGCCTTTTAAGCATTGGAGATCTTGATTTCCTTGTCTGATCTTGAGATTTACTTCTTTTATAAGGACTTTTGGATTTTCTCCTCTCTTTTGACTTGCTTCTTGTTGTTTTCTCTTTGATTCCATCAATGCCTGCCTTGTTTTTCTTTTTGTCAGATCTGTGCCTAGTTCTTTCTTTTGATTCACTCTTGCTTCCTTTCTTGGAACTAGTTTTATTGTCCACAGGTTCTAATTTCCCCTTAGTGTTGGATTTAGCTGCAGGTCTATTTCCATTTCGCACTTTTTCATTAATCTCCCCCTCTTCTTCAGAGCCTGACTCGTAACCTTGCAATATTAATCCCATTCCAGATTGGACCTTTCCTTCCATTAATTCATTTTCAAGTTCAGCTTTCAATAACGCTCTTTGTTTCTCCAAGTCTTCCAGAGGAGCTAAAAAATCAATTTTAGTTCTTTTAGCTGGTCCATCTTCTTTGTCAGAGGTATCAACTACTTCTTTCCGTTTATGCTTCTTATGTTTGTGTCTGTGTTTATGTTTTTTGTCCTTATCTTCTTCTGAAGAATGTTTATGTTTCTTGTGTTTACTTCGATGTTTGTGTTTCTTTTTTTTGTGTCGGCTGTGCTTGTTCTGAGGTTGGTCTCCCTCTGATATTTCCCCATTTTCTTCATTTACACTTTTCTCAGACATATCAGCCTCCTCAGCTCTGCGAAAACAAAAACTACAGATCAGCATGATCAACTCACTGCAGTGCTTAAATCTGTGTTAAGTTGACAGACTCTTTATGACAGTTCTTGTTGTTTTTATTTTGGAAACTAACCAGTATTTAATTACCTAGTTTTGGCAGAACTAAAATTGTACAACTCACATAACTAAGCTATAATACCACATAAAATCCCCCATGAACAAATACTTGTGACTTGGGGGGGGGGAGGGAGGAGGGAGGGACTGAAGAGTGCTACAGAAAGACAAGTCAGTAAACGCACTAACAAAACAAAATACATAGGTGAAATCTATTTTATGCTTTTAGGTTCAATATTGATAATATATGTTAATAATGCACAACTGTGCTGCATATTTATGTATCCTATTAGTCTATCATCTTTCTTAGCTGCTGTTCTAAAAAGCATAGTTTGGCTTAGGCATAGGAGTAGGAGTGTTTTCAAAACTTATAACATACAGCTGTACTATGAAGGACAAAATAATTATTTTTGAGGATTATTCTGACCACATAATTAAATAATCCTGCACAATTTCATGCAAAGCAGATCAATTATTTTAACTGTTTTTTTTTTTCTGCAAGCGTACACACCTGTTAGTATAAATGAGTTATAAAAAGGTTTGTTTTTTTTTTCATTTATGTGATACAGGGAACGGTATTAAAGAATAGGATAAATTAAGGAAGCCCATAATTTCAGAGAGCTTTCTCATAATATATAACAGACCGTCAGCTTCCCGGGGCGGGGGCCGTAATCTTGGGCCTGTAAAACAGCACTGGGCAAAATAGCTGAAAGTAAGTATATAGCGGGTTATTAACATAATCATCTAGATCTTTTCTATCAAAAACATCTCCTTTCAATTAGCCAGTCAGAGTAACAAGCAATGTAATTAGTATATTTAATGGCATCAAAAATAATAAAATTCAGTCCTGACATGTTAGGCATTCTCCTATTTTATCTTCCTTAGAAGCTGAAACTGACTTACCAATCGATTTTTTAAAGTTATTCAGCAAATACATCCCCATCTCCCTCAGAATATCAATTAAGTAACTGTCCACGGATATCTATCTTTTGAAACCTGTCTGCTAAATCACATTATAGGTGTCAGAGTTAACATGTCTACAAACTTGTCCAATCTATACTGCAGCTTTAGAATTTACTAGCCAGCACTTTAATAACTGAAATAAAGCACTTTCTGTATTCCAAGTCTCACTTATAGCAATGAAATTGCCTAAGCACGAAAGTCAGGAGTGGTGGTGGGGAAGTACCCACCCAATTGTTGAGATTTTGTCCAAAGTCTGCTAGTTTCTGAAGACAGAAGTCCAATAGTATAAATATATCGGAAGCCTTCTAAGCTAGGTCTAAACGATGGCCCCCAACACAAATTCTATTACTATCTCTCTTATTAATAGAATCTTTAACAAGCACACAGTTACTGCTTCTTTCCTGTTTGAGTTAATGTAAAATCAAATCCTGGGAAACAATCCACAGACTTCTCTGCAACATATACTAAAATAATTTGCTAAAGCTATTTACACATCATTACTCTGAAATGAGAAAATTTGCAAAAGGACAGTCTGGTTGAGTGAAAAATATGCAACATTCAGAAACTTAAGTCAGAATGTCTTAAAAAAAAAAAAAAACAGAACAAAAGAAACAAAAAACCCACACATTTGCCATTACTACTGGTTACTCAATCACAGCATATAGAAAGAAAGGCATTTTCCCTCAACTGCTCCTTCCTGATGCTGGATATCATTATGACAACATATAGCAGTAGATATCTCAGGAGAAAGAGGAGAAACTGCTGAATGAGTTTGCTTTCTCTTACATTTGGTACAAAAGAAAAAGAAGGAAAAAGTATTAAATTGTTTTTAAATTTGGATTTGCAATCCAGAGCAAATATTGCCAGTGACATAAATTGGCTAAAGGGCAGAGAAATGTTGCATGGGGAATTTTAGGGGGCTGTGTGCCTTTTTCGGAAGCTGTGTGAGTTCCCCATTACTGCATGAATGGTACTTCATAACATTATGAAAATATTACAGGCAATCAAAATCCAGTCTATTCAAGCTGCGCTGGACAAGTCTTTCTTCTCGTAATACCAGAAAGCGATACTGAGAGTTAAACGGACGTTATTCTGTAATTTAATCTATTTTAGTGTTATGTAATAATCTCACCTTACACTCTCTAAAAGTGAACTGGTAATAAAGGCTCCAGATAAGATGCATCATCACAGCAGTATCTTAGAAAACTGCTAATATGACTGCTAGTTTTCTGTTTATTTCTACTTCAAATACAAAATTATAATTAACATTAAATACTTCAGAGTTTCTTCATGCACTGGAATCCAGACATTCAATTTATTTCAAGTAATCCCTCCAAATTATTGGTAAGCTTTTACTTCATTTAAATGCTTCACTGCTTTATTTGCATGGGTCAGCAAACTTTTAAAGAAGACTTCAGAAGCTGACGAGGCAGATATCTGCATGTTTAGGAAGCTAACGGTTTTAGAGAGAGGAATTATGACATATCCCTGTTATAGCCCCACTTTCCCTTATTTTCTGAATTCACAGACAAAGACCTACAAAGAGATTCCATCTAGTTTTTTTTTCCTGCATTCAGGCTTTCAATTACCAGTTTTCACTTCATTACTCTTAGTTATATTTCTCTACACACGCTAAGCCCTCTTATCGTTGTATCCACCTTCTACATGGTTTTACATTTACACTGATTTTCCTCCTCTTTTTTTACTTCTACGATTAAGCGAAGAAAAATAAACCTCAAAGGGCTACTTGTTAAATTAAGGGAGCAAAAATATAGGGAGCAGTTTATACGGCCACAAACATTCATGTAGTGAAGAGGAGCAATAAAGTAGCGATTAGGCTGTCAACTCCAGGCAAAACTTCCAAAGAAAGCGTTCACGAGCTCGTGAGTTTCGACAAACCTAAATCTTGCGATATTAAGCACGATGCCAGGAAAATACACCATCCGAGCCCCGTTTCGGCAGGGAGACGGCAGCTGGGTTTTCACTTCCCAACGGGAGCCGGGAGTTGCCAGTCATTTTGAGGGCAGGAAGGAGGGGCTGGCGGCAACAAATCGCTTTTTGCTTCCACCAGCACAGGCACTTTTTTATAACGCGAGAGAGCCCGGGACTCGGGGGAGGTGGGCTCGCCGCAGGGCGGGCAGCGGCTTCGCGGGCGACTGAGGCGCCGGCGGAGGAAGAAGAGGCCCGGAGGCACCCGCTGGCCCGGCTCCCCTTGCCTCCCCTCCCCGCGCGTCCGGAGAGGCCTCGCTCAGGCGAGGAGCCGCGGCCCGCAGGGGGAGGGACCTGCGGAGCGCCGGCCCGACTTCACCTCAGGGATGCCCGAACTCCTCGCCTCGCCGGGCCTCCGCCTGGCCCAGGGCGGCAGCGGCCTGGCTACCACGCGGAGAGCGAAGATTTGCCTCCCAGCAGCAAACACGTTCCCCTAGGGGAGGGGCACGACGTGCCGGAGAGAGAGAGAGAGAGAGCGGGGAAGGGCAGCGGCGGAGCCTCCCCCCCCCCCCCCCCAACGGCGGCGCCGCTGCCGAGGCGGGAAGGCGGGCAGGAAGGAGCACGCGGGACTGAGGACACGCGCCCGCAGGTCCCGGCGCCGCTTCCCCTCCCCCCCTCCCCCAACGGGCCGGCTCGCGCGCGCCCAACGAGCGGGCCTCCCGCGCCCTCCTTCTCCCCCTCTTCTCTTCCCCCCCCCCCCGGCTCGCGAGAGGCGCCTCGCGGCGGGGCGGCCGGCGAACAGCTCCTAGCAACCGCTCTCGCACCGCTCTGCCCCGGAGCGGCCGCCTTCCCCCCATCTCCCTCCTCCCTCGCCACCTCCACCCCGGCCGCTTCTCTTCCACTCCCCCCCCCCGCCCCTCTCGGCCTCGCCCGCTCTTCTCCTCCGCCTCCTCCTCCCCGAGGCGCCATCGCCAGGAGCCTCCCAGCCGGTCTCTTACTCGGGCGCTCGTAGCTCAGGCTCCGCCGCGGCGGCCATTTTGAACTTCCAAACTCCTTCGCTGCCGCTGGGGAGACGCGGGGCCGCGGCGCACGCGCACTGAGGCGCGGGTTGGCGGGGGGGGGGAAGGGTTGAGGCGGGGGCAGCCGGCCGCCGGAAGTGAACCCCGCGTGCTGAGGCAGGGAGGGGGGCGGCGGCGAAGGGGCGGCGCCCTGGCAGCGCGCCGGAGGGGGCGGGGCGGGGCGGGCGCCGGGGAGGGTTAGTGGGTGCGGTGTTGTCCGGCCCGGCCCGGCGCTGTGTGGTGGGGCGGAACCTCCTCGGGAAGAGCTGGGGCACCGCTTCCAGCTGACGGAGCTTAAAAGCGGTTTGGCGACGGGGAAGCCGCCGCCTGCGGGAGGAGTCGGCGACCAGGGCGCCTGCGGCTTCACAGACCCTTAGAGACAAGCTCTTTACAGTTGCTTTTTTTTTTTTTTTTAAATAAGGTTTTGCTTCTCTTATTTATTTTTTTCTTCCTCCGGCTGCACCAAGCTGTATAGAAAGAACCGGCGTGCCGTTAATGATGGCTCACCTTGCCGTATTTACGGTACACTTGTAAAGGATTGTGGTCCGGAGGCTTTGGTGTGCTAGTAGTGTGGTTTTCTTGCCAGCATTTTTCGCTGTGAGATTTATCATGCATGTTTCCTGGCACGGAATGTTACGAATTTGCACAAAATTGCCTTAATGTTGTTAACTTGTAGTTCGTTCTTTACTACAGCAAGTGACTTGATTAATCCTTTTATGTTTTTGTTTCTCCCATAGCTAAATCCACTCTCTCTTTGAATAGTTTAAGATCTGCTGCTGTCTCTGAGATCATCAAGCAAATTTTAACTGTTTATAGTTTTTTTTTTTTTTAGTATATTTACTTACCAGCACCTACTGAAGATGAGTGAATTTAAATGCAAATACCAATGTGTTCCATCAACAAACCTGCACTTCCCTGAGGAAATCACAATATCCTAGTTGTATGCTGCTGTTGCTGAGGATTTTGAAGCCCGGATTGCTGGCCTGGTGGAAATGTTTCTAGTGGAGGCATACAGGTGCAAACTTTGTCAGTTCACAAGCAGCATCAAAAGTAAGGTCAGGACCCAGCTGGCTACCATGCATGAGACAGATGCAGCATGTCAGGTTTCAGACTCTGTTAAAACAGAGCCAGACCAAAATGAAAAGGAGTCATATAGCATAGGGGATGAAAATCTCATGCCTCTCACTCCTGTGAACACCTTGTTTGGAGAAGAAACAGGTCACTTTCAGATCGAGGAGCGCTGTTCTGCAGTGTCTAGTTCTCTTTCATATTCCATGGACTCCAGTGAGTCTAAAAAGAGCAAAGATGAGGAAGAAGCCCAGTCTGAACATCTTCTTTCTCTTGGTCTGTGTTGCGTTTGCAGTATTAAAACTCTAACTGTAGTTGGAGAAGTAAAAGCCTCTCCAACTGATGAAGCCTCTTCAATGCTGAAGTGAGACATGAAATTTATAAAAATTAGAAGAAAACTAAGCTTAACAATAATGGGTTATCTCATCCTTTGAAAGACACTTACACCTTAAAGCCAGGTTCTGAGCGGATGCAGTGTTTATGCAACATACGCAACTTAGCACTGAAGTCAAAAGATGCTCATGAAATCCATGACAAGTGTCATGATGCAGATTGTGGCTTTAAATGTGTTGATTGCGGTTGTCACATGACTGAGTGAGACTTAATGGAAAATCATTTAAAAACACAAGCAGGTAAAAGGAACCGACCGGTGCCTATGAAAGTGTTTTTATGTCACAAAGTGCCTGGAAAATGCCTCAGGGAAGGCCTGGCCTCATGTCTTTCAGTGCACAAAGTGTTCATCATCTTTTGAAACTGAGCAGATAAGAAATCTCCATACAGCTTGCCATTATCAGGATATGTTTAAATGTATGCACTGTGATTTTTACCAGTAAGTTGAATGCATATTTTTTTATTCTTATACAACTGCCTCAGCTATAAACTTGTCTGTGCACTTAACTTTATTTGTTCAGTGCAAAGATTTAGTTTGACAGTTTTGGCATGAGGTGCAGATGCTGTCGTGAGAAGTTACAGCAAACTGTCTTAACAGTGGTTTAAAAAAAGAAGAAACGTGAATTGCAAAAGTTGAAAGAAGTGTCACAAGTGTTCCCCCTTTGATGTTCCTATGTGTCACAAAATCCTGGCTCGTTTTATGTTGTGGATGCTGAATATTTCTAGGAGTTGACCTTCGTATTCCATTAGTCTAGTTAATCTTAGTAGTTTTTTAGTGGCTCTGTAAAATATTACTGTAAACGTATCTCTATCAAGATTAATGCTTTTTATCTTTGCGTGAAGCGATTAATAGCTAAATACTCTCTTTGTGTATAAATGGAGGACTTTGGCAAAGTAACTTCATGCGTGTCTCTCAAGTTTTTAGCAAAGTTCCTATGGCTGCTACTGTTCATACCAGACCGAACTCTTGCTGTCTGGGTTGAACTGCTGGTTTGGTTCTGATTGACCAATGAGCCCAGTACAGAAGTAGATAATCCTTGTGAAATAAGGAGATGGCTTACAGGAGTGCTCTGGAGTTTGTGGCAGTGGCCAGGTAATGGAATAGTCAATGTTAGGAGCAGGATAGTTATGGGTAATGTGGAATAAACAGGGATTTCTGTGATCATAGTTGGGCTGGACATTGCGTGTTGTGTTGCAGTATAGATTTTGAAGGGTTTGGTAATAACAGACCGTGGGTGGTGCAGTCTAAGGCTAACATCTTCCTGTTTGTCTTTGGAGTAGGTAGGGTTGGTAGGGTTGTTCTGAGATTTAACTATTTAAAATGGCTGGAAGTAGAATTTTTGTAGTGGATACTTGCAGAATTTCTGCAGGAGAAGTGACTAAAAAAAAAGTCATTTTCAGAACTAAAAGCAAAACTTGAGTGTTTTTCTTATTTTCTTCACAACAGCGTACATCATCTCCACTTAATCGTAAAGAACGGTAAGTAGGCAGTGAGCCTGCTGTTCAGTGTCTTTCTCTAAGAGGTTGGGAAGGAGAGCTTGTAGAAAGAGAACTGAAAGTGTTACAGCCCCTCTCACAATATTTCAAAACATGAATGACTACAACAGTGGCAAGATTTATGAATGCCTATGTGAACAATATGTTTCCTTAAGTGAAAGGAGAACTGCTTTGTATTGACAGATTTTAATTTCTGTCTTTAATGGATAGCTTCCCTCCAGTTTGTCTGAAAGGAGAAAAAAAAAAAAATCAATTGTCCCTTATAACTGTAGTGAGAAAACATCCCGGAGTTAGATTTGCTGGGATACGTTCATGCAATTCCCATTGCATTCCATGGGCCAATGAATTTTCAAGGTTATAACTTATCCTTAACTGTTAAGAAAACTTTCTGCATATTTTGCATGCTTCTAACTTCCTGTTGAAAGCTTGGTATATAAACAATTCAAGTTTTAAATTATTGGTAGTCTTATTCAATTGACTGAGTCATTATTTTGTAAATATTTTAGATGCTTGTTTTGTATATTTGCATTTCTGTGATAAATGTGAACAAAGGAAGCCCTTTTAAAATATATATTTAATACTGTGCTGATTTCTGTACGTGGTGAGGTGGAGAAACTGTGAGAGTCGTCTTCATATTGCTAATATTTTTCAGTCATTTAATTCCATTAAAGATAAGGGAGTTTTACCATAACATTACAAAGAATTTTTTTTCTGCTATTTTATTATGCTGTGGAGCTGATAAAACGAGCATGTGAGTTTTCCTGCTTGCTACAGTAGTAGTGTTTGAAATGAGTTTTCACTGTAGTGAAGTTTCTTAGTACTAAACTGATGTTCAGCTTCTTGGCTCTTAGCGTCAAGTTTTAGCTACAGCTGCTAACCTTGTTTGGTGCAGTTTGCTTGCTCTAACTTTTAACCTACGTGAAAGCTTAATTGGTTAGTGGCAAAATGTATAAATTGATAACATATTTCGGTGGTTTCTCCCTGAATATTTGTTTAGGTCAAAACTATCAGTTTGCTAAGCTGAGGACTTCTTCTTGTATGCTGTTACCTGGATGTTACTTGTTGTTTGTCTAAATTAAAATAATTGTTGATATTTATATAGGCTGTATAGTGACAGTTTACCATCTACATCAGTGATAAAGAGGCAAAAACCTGAAAGGCTAATCATGCTCTCTGTCGTAGTCTTTGGCCTCTGAATCTTAATCTTAGAAAAGAGTCCAAAAGTTGCTATGAAGTTCAGAGATTTGATATTAAAACCTTTGTGTGAAAGAGTTAGTGGTCTTGTGTTTCCCATTAAACAGAAATTCTCTATGCAAAACCCACAACATCCAGCCAACACTTCCTCCAGCCCAAATTTAGACTGTCAGCACGTATGCTTAGAACAAAATGGATGTGGAAAGGATATTGTGTCTCACCGCTAAAAACGGTCCCTTTTAGCTTGGGTATTATGCTTGTTTCCTAAGTATCTGTAGGCTCCATAATTAGAATCAAAATAACTGCACTGCAAGTATGTATTTTACTAACTCGTTTTAAACTGTGGTTTGAAACCTTTGAGAACTGCTTATTAACCTTTTTTTTTAGTTTGATGTTTGGGGAGAGGAGCCAGCTCAGTGTTCTATAACCTTTTTTTGGAAGCGGTAGTAAAATGAGGAGTTAGTGCTGAGCTAACCTTGCTTGGGCCACCAGAGCCCTGTGAACAAACTGTATCTTCCTAATTAACAATTGCTCTTTCCTTTGAAGTACAGCATATTTGAGCCAAATTCGGCCTCATGTAGCGTAAAAGACTTTGTAAAACTACGCAGGAGTTGAATGTGAACCTTTAAGTTAACTGTTTAATGTGGAGAAGTATATATTTTTTTTTTTGTTTTAAGTTACTGCAATTAATCTGATCACAACCTTTTAACAAACTGTGGTTTTTAATACAGATAAGCAATGGAGCAAGGTCTACAAGCACCTGCACAGCCATGGTTACTATTCCAAACTGCCTCCATATACTGAATGTGAGACGTTTCTTAGGAATGTAGGTGGATCTTTTTTTTTTTTTCCTTCCCTCCAATACTTCTTCTTTTTCCTTTTTTTTTTTTAACTGCTTAGTTTGTAAAGAGCACCAAATGCTTTATACATACTATATAAAAATGTACTGGATTTTTAATGAAATGCTTTAGTTTTATCTGCTTTTATAGAGAGGAGGTGAGTTTCCCAGTGCTAAATATATACTTGAAGCAAGTGTATATATAAAAGTAAATTTGTTTTAGTTAGCGGAAGAAGGCTTTACACTTCCTTGAACATCACCTACTGCTGCTGGATGAAAATGTAGATGAAAACTGTGGTTTTGGGAATGGGAGAAGGAAGGATTAGGGACTTTTCACAAATCTCTTGAAGGCACTAAACAAGAATCCCCATCTTCAAATGTTGTTGGTAGTAATGGATTTAACAGCTGCATTCATCTCCCTACGGAGCCCGCTGTCTATTAGGTAGAGGAGAAAAGAAGACAGTGCAGTGAGATGTGGGGAATCTAGATGCAGGGCACCATGAGACATTTGGCTTTTTGCTTTTTTTTTAATGTTGATTTCAGCTCCTGAGTTGTCTTATTTTGGCAGTTACCAAAACTATTGGTTCTGGCAAAGCTAGGCAAGTTAAAGGAAGTTAACGGCAGGGTGAATCTAACAAGGATACGTGTAGCAGCCTATCGGCCAGTATGCACTGTAGTCTCATCAAATGAGCAAGTAGTTAAGTACAAAATTTCTTAAATAATAAAACGATTTTCTGAGGAGTCTATACAGCTTTATCTCTTGCAGCTTGAACAAAGGAGTGAAGCACACTTTTGCAGAATCCTGCACCATCAAATTTAACTTTTTAATTTTTTTTAAATAGTGGGAAAGGCTATATGTGTCCAGGAACAGTAGTTCTTCTTGCTGGTAAATAAATGGGGTGACCATCTTTCCTAGGATAATCTTGAATCAGATTCATCTTTCTCAGAAAATAGGATTGAAATGCATTCATGACATCTGCCTGTATCTGTTACACGTGTTATATTTTTCTAAGTGCTTACTGCATATTTTATGTTATGTAAAAGCACACTGCATTTTTACACTGCTCTGGATGCTCTGCTTTGTTACTGAGGTTACCTTTTATTTAAAAGGTCCTGTTCTCACTTGCTGTCTTGTCTTTCCCCCTCCTTCCCCCCCCTTTTTTAAATTGTTTTCAGCTGTATTGGTTGAAATTTTCATGTTGATTCTTGACCTCCAATTGATAGTTTTTATTTAAAAAGAGATCAACCAAAATGGTTCAACCAATTTTCTAGAATGCATGTATTCATTATAAAGTTTTTAAAAAATGGAAACAATCGGAAGAGTGGGGATACCTTTCATTTAAAAAGGCCTAATGATCCATGGTTTGCAGCAAGACCTGAGCATTTGTCAGGTGGTGTCTTCCGTTAGAACAGCAAAAAGGCACAGTCCTGATGCAGAAGTCTACCGAGATTTGGCTTCTTCACAGCCTCTGAAAAATGGAGTGAAAGGTGAAGTTACCTAACTGCAGGAAGCTAACTGTGGCAGACTCCTTTAAGGAAGCAGGGACAAGAACTAAGAAAACCCAGTTTTCCTTTGATCCCTGGCCTCAAAGGTTTTGAATTCTTGCATAGAGAGCTTTAAAAACAGTTGGATACTAAGGACCAGTGGGGCTGGGAAACCTGTGAGGAGTTGCTGGAGGTCATGAGGAGATGACCTGGCACAGAATTTGGCACGTTAGAGAAACTGCTGCTGGAACTGGGCAGAGTGGGCAGGAAATGAAATAAACTGGGATGTCTCAGAGAATAAAACTTATGTGACAGAGTAGCCTGAAGTGGAGGAGAAGGACTTTGAGTCTCAAATAAGTGAACCAGCACCATATAATGGGATACGTGGTCACCCCTATTTACTATTACAGTTACTACTCAAGCTGCAATTAGGTCAAGCAGCTGAGGTTTCTAGTGGATTTAAAGGTTTTGGCAGTGCCAATGGCTCGTATATAGTTCTCTACTGGGAAATTTGGACTCTTAGTTTTTTAACTTCTTTTGTATTTTGTTTTGAATAATAAAACTTCAAACATTTTTAACAACAACAACAGAACAGCTGCAGTCAAGCACCCATCATCTGTGTGGATGGATATGCTTGCATAATCTTGAGTTAATACAGTTGAAGTACCACACAATTTTTTTTTCCTTATGTGTTGCCTCCCAAATTCAGTGCATAGACTGGAGAGTGCTTTGTTAATCTTGGTTTATTGTTTAGTGAGCACTGACTATATACACAAAAACCAGTGAATTTGAGGTTATCAATGTAACTTTAATTTTGGCAATTCCTGATTTTGTTTGTTTGTTTGTTTTTTTGTTTCTTGGCTTAGCATCCTTAATGAGCTTGGGTTTTGTTTATTTTATTTATTTTAATCCGTGGAAGAAGGCTTTACAGTTCATTGAATGTCATCTACTGCTGCTGTATAAGAAAAGGGAAAAAGGGATTTTTTGGTAATTTATATTAGCATATTAAGGTAAAATACCAAAATCTTCCATCAACTTTAGCAGTGTGTGGTGAATGCTCTTTGTTACCAGGTTGTTAGACCATCCAGCACAGTGTTATTTAAAAATTTACGTATTTCTTCCTTAGGTCCTGGGACATCTAGACCCTCTTGGATCACTGGCTTCAGCTCCATCGTGACATCCCAAAACATACTACGGTGGTAATGTTGTATTGACCACCGAACCCCGCTGAAGCATGGAGCTGGCCTTCACTGAGTGGAGGGTCAGGTAAGTGTTTGTTTATTCATAATGCTGTCTCGAGTATCCTATCTCAAAGAAAGCATAAGATACTTTTTTTTTTTTTAATCTGTGTGTAGCCATAACAGTGACAACTTCTCCCCTCCTTCCCCTGCCACTGTATAAGCTCCATAATCCTGCAGGATTTGTAATATGGTTGCTTGCTGTCCCATTAAATTAAAAGGAATTGGTAAGATAACTAAGACTGGATGACAGTGGGTGAGGAAACATCATTTTTTCCTCCTTTTAACAGTAGTGTGCTGAAGTGTCTTTCATTACCAAGGCCTGGGGGGGTGTTGATACCTACTGCTGAAGTTGATGGATCTTTACAATTTACCTTCAGAGTTGATACAACTGTTTGAGGATTGATCCATTTATATAACAACTAACATCACCTTTTCTGTTTTATCTTGTTTGTATACTACTGGGAAAAGAGAGAATTTTTGATACTTTGTTCTAAAATAAGCGGCTCATCCAAAAGCAATAAAACACAAACTATGCCAAAAGCAATTCTGTGCCAAATTATGTTTTTCATGGATAAAAGTATTCTTTGTCAGAGGTATAATGCTTCTGTCTTTACAGTGACATGAGTACATCAACTTATTCTGCTGAAACAAATGGTGGTTGTCTTCTCAATCATGTAACAGGCTTATCTTTTTCCAAGTTTTACAAAATACACTGTGTATTTAAATGTATATGCAGCACAGTTTTAAATTCATATTTTGGATTGTAAATGGCTGTCACTTCACTTGATCTCGATGTTAATCTTTACAATGTAATTAGAATGTTGTGTTACCCTGACAACAGTATAAAAAAGGAAATTTAATACTTGGATATTCCTAACTCAATAAAAATAAACAGCTCAGAATAAATTAATTCCTTACAGCTTATATTGTTCCTTACATAATATAACTATGTTGTCTGTTCTTTATCTACCTATATGATGACCTTTGGAAATTAAACTGAGGCAAGTTAGAAAAGAAGACTTTCAAAACTCTACATTGTTAGTTAAGGCTTTTGCAATATGGTAAAAACACTTAATTCTGATAGATCCAGTAGATTCAGGTCAAATGAGATTCCTGAAAACCATGCATGGTTCTCCTTGCTGCTTTCTCATTCTTAAAACGCAGGGATATTTGTTGTGATCCCAAGTCTGCCATCCAAGTAGTGACTTTCCAAACGTTATTTATATCATTATCATTTATGCTTGTTTTGCTTCCTTCTTCTCTTTGTGCTGAGCAGCACTGTGACAATTAATGAAACTGTGCATCCGAGAATGGTTGTCTGTACTTTTAGGCTGCATCTGTGAATGGCAAGCAAACATTGTAGTTAAGTCATCTACTCCTGCATTGTATTTACAATACATGCAAAAGTAAAACAGAGCAGTTTCCTATACTTAACAATGTTTGCCATACTTAACAACTTAGCTCTAACTCTGTTATCTAGTTCAGTAATAAAAAAAATCAAACAGCTTGTCTAGCTGTTTTGGGGAGCTCTTTTTTCCTGTGTGTTTGTTTCATGAACATAATACAGAATGGTCTGCAAGGTTTTTTTTTCTCTTAGTGTACTCATTTATGAGGGTTGCAAAATTTCAAAAGTCCCTTTAAAACTTTTGACTTGAAAGTTTCTTATTCCAAATTATTAAGTCTTTTCAGTCATTGGTAATGTAAAATAATGATTGATACTGTATTTTGGGTTTCTCTCTGGATTAGTTTATTTACTTATTTATTCCTTGGCTATTCAGAGCAGAGTTGAAACAGCATATGGAAAACCACAAAGCTTCTAGAGCCTTTTTGTGTTCATTATGTGATCAAGCATTCAAAACCAGGCATCGCAAATACATCCGTCAGAAAAATAAAGTGGAAGAGAAGAAAAGAAGAAAGAAGGCTGAGGATTGTCCTGTGTTCCACAACACAAAAGCAACTAAAACAAAGGAGAATTCAAGTGAATTTTGCTTGCAGCCCCTGCAGTAGGAATGGCCAATATTAGAGCAAAACTGTATTTTGTTTGTTATGCTCCAGGTAGTTCTGTAGATCTTCATTGCAGAGCAATTAATAGAGAACTGTACAAATGTAGTCAAAGGCATTTTTTGGTCCTCCCCGCCCCCTCGCCTTTTAAAACTTGTCCACAGATAGCCTAAACAAAAAATTATGTACGCTGTTCAAGTAGTGGTGTCTTCTACATGGTCTGTGATAGTACTGCTCTTCTGAATAAAGAAATGGGCCGACTGAAAGGTTTTCTCTTTTTACATTTTACTACAGGCAACAGCAAAAAAGAGCCAAGGAGATGTGCCAGGAGACATGCTGTGTTTATAATACTGTGAGGCTTCTTGGAATTCTGCAGATAAACTAGATGAAAAAATTGTGACAATGTACACCTTCTTTTGCAGTCATGGTTACATTTGTAACAGGCATATTTACTGAAGTGTTAGTTTTATCTGCTAATGCAAATTTCAGCTTCATTGTAGTTGCCTGACCTCAAGTGCATCCTTTTTTCCAAAGAGAACTTGAGAAAGCATCTGAGGTTTTCTTCCAATGAAGTAAATCAACATTTTGCTATTCAGAAAAGATCTTTTGCTTTTTTCATTGATAGTGAAGATAGTGATCTTTGGTAGCCACCTATCCACGAGTTGACATCACACAATATTCTAATAAGAGCTATTCCAGTATTTAGGAGAAGCTTTTAAAACATTAGTGCCGCGTACATTCCATTTCTCTAGGTTTCTTCTAAGTATGTGAATTCCATCTTCGGGATGTTCTTTCTTCTTTGTGGTATGTGACCATACATATGTCTCTTACAGTATTAGAAAACACTTTCACGATGGATATCTTCAGTTAACTAGGTGAACCACTATCTGAAATTTAAAGTTGTATATTGTAGTTCAAATGATTCACATTGTCAAAGTTCATGTTCCAAATGGTTTTGTTTTTTGGGCTCCACCTACCACTCCACCTTTTTCTAGGACTGCAGTCATTGTCAGTGTGTAGCGAATCTGAATTTGGTCATTTGAAGTTGTTATTGCTCGGGTAGAAATAAATACATACATATTTTATTGGCTTGCTGAAATTAGTGTTTAAAAAAGTTGGTGCTTGGATAGTCAAGGACCTGATTACTTGTAGTGAACTATCAGCTTTGATTGTAGATACAGAGTAGACTGACATGCAAAGGTGATATATCTTTGACATAGACATCTTTTTTTTAATTAGGTAGTAGGTTAAAAAGCCTTGTCATAGTCAAAGCACATTTCAGTCATAGGAAGTTGACAAAGCAGAAGGACAAGTTGCTCTGACGTTTATAGTGAGATGTTTCGAAATAACCTGTCTCAATTTTAAAGTGTTTGAGAGGTATTATTGTGCAAGGTTAAGTGTTTACATCACTATGTTATTTAAACTGTTATTTTGGTCCAGGAATGTATGGCAACACGGTTTTTATTCTGGGATTACATATGAGATGTATTGTTAATCTGAATGCATAACATCTCTCTGTTTTGGAAGTAAAAAGGATGCTTATTGAATGGGTTTTTGGAGCTGTTCCTGAAAGTCATCGTCATGACAATTGCAAAGATTAAGGACTTATTTGAACTTTTCATACCCCGCAACTGACTTGAGTTTCGCTGTGACATCTATATAGCAAAACAAACTTCATGTTAACACTGCTTCTTTCTTATGACCTCTCAGAGCAGCAAACTAATGAAACTAGTAAATGGCTACATTAACAATCTGTAGTTGTCCTTTACTTGCACTAAAGGCCCTGACCCTGTGGTAGACGTGGCAGAATGAAGTGTGTTGTGAACCTCAGCCAGTTCAGTGTTATGTCCAGGAGCTCAGGTTAATTAGCTGATGGCAGAACGATGTAAAGATATCCCTGCTATGCTGACTGTGACTCTAAATGCACAGGCTGTCTGTCCTTCTACGCAGAGCTCCAGAACCCCACAGCAGTAGCCTCGTTTCCTCGTCTTCCCAGAATCATCTTTCATTATGCCTAGATCAACAGATTCATTTGGGAAGTCTATTTTAGAATATATTTATACTTTAATTTTAGAGCTTTTTTTTTTTTAATTCCTTTGAATTGCTGTCACAGTGTTGAATTATCAGAACAGTGCAAGTAATGGTATGTAGGGAACAGCTATAGTCTTGGCTGTCTTGGGTTTTTTTTTTTTTCCCCCCAGAAGAGGGCAGCAAAGGAACATTATACTGGAACAACAAAGGAACAACGTTATACTGGATTTTACTTTTCAAATGTTTTCTCAGTGTTCCTCTGTGCCTGTAAACCTCAGGACAGACTACCTCCTGGTTTCAGAGTTCCAGTTTAAAATGATGGTTTCTACTTAACTCATTTGCTACACTGTGTGAATGTGTGAATTGCAATTCTTCATTGTTTTTAGATTTAGACAGTAGAATTTACTAAATGAAATCTAGCTCACGCCTATAGAAAAAGGTAGTTCTGTACTAAGGTTTATGATTTTTATGATTATGGTATTAGATGTGTGTATATCTTTAAAAGAAAAAAAAAAGCCAGAAAACATTATCCAGTTACACTGTTATTTAAAAGTTGAAATCACCTAAGGCTTGCTCACGTCTTTCAAATGTTTATTTTCTACTTTTTCAAGTTAAATTAATATATTATAACAATTCAAAAAAATGTTCCCATGGCCATTTTTTTTTCTCACACTGGACTCTAAGCTTTATTTTCTAGTCTGTATAGTGATGTTGTTAGTTCATGTATCTGCTTTATAAGGATGCCTTATATTTTCTGCTGACAGCACATGTGAGTTTAAAGGCCTCAATTTAAAGGGGATACTATGGGTAGCAGGAGAGGCATCGTAAATTGTGAAAAATAAACTTCAGAATGTTTTTCAATTAAAAGTAGCATCATTGTTTTTATTTTTTAGCATGAGCAAAGGACATTTAAGAGTTACCAGCATGTAAAAATTGTAGTCAAAGACGGTTGTATAACGCTAGGGGTACCGAGCTGGTACCTGCTGAATGATTGTGTTTATAACTTGTGAAACTTTTTTCCTTTGGAAAGGAGGGTATAAAGAGAGGGGAAAAAGAACGTAAACCTTTCTAAAAGTTAGAATTTCTCCAGTTAGCCTTTCTCTCATTTTCTTTGCTACCCTATGCCTTTGAAAACATTTCTCCTTTCTCTTGGAATGGTTGTTATTTCCGACAATCAAACCCTCAAAATAATTCTGTGTTGGGTGAGGAAGGTGTGTGGTGATAATCATGTTTAGGTTACAGAAGTAGCAGTTGGCAAGACCCCACAGAGAGAGGGCAGTCTAACCTTTTCCCTTACTGAGCTTTCTCTGCTAGCTCTTATAAAGAGGGGAAAATTATCAGTGAGGCGTTTCGGGGATTAGCTGCCCGTAATCAGTGTTCAAAAGCTAATTGGGAAGAATGAAACTGATTCCTGAGAAGACTGATTTATTATGTATCGCATGACTGTTTCATTAAAAACATAAGCATTATAATGTAAATGGAAACGTTATGTAGCCTAAAACTCTGATCAAGAATACTCATGATAATCTATTCTGTCCCCTTTGGTCTTAAGGGGTCTGAATTCCCCACTGTCTCAAAAACATCTTATTTACATCTGAAAGATGAAAGGTTAAATCATCTATATTACAAAGCCAGGTTCCTTTGGACTTTTGCCTCTAAAATAACTATTTTTAAAGTTTTTTTTTTTTTTTTTAAGAGTAATTTGAATAGCTAGGAAATGCAAATAGGCCTACTTTTCTACAAAACACATAATCCATTAACAGAGCAAGGTTATTCTATTATGTCACTGTAAAAGACATAGCCTTTAAATGCATAAAAAGTACATTTCTAATTGTAACTTCAATGAATAGAAATGATAACAAAGAATGTTTTGCTGTTTTTTGATTTGACATGTTATAATGCGGTACTACTGTAGTTGTGTTGGAGTCACAAAGATACCGAAGAAATTAGTGTCTGCATTTTTTGTTTCTGTTTCATAACTTAAAAAAAGTTCTTTCTGTCACACAGTTCAGAATTCTAGATCTTTCAGATTTTTTTTTGTATTATTCTTTTCCCTTAAAAGATCCCAAATGTTTAGGAAAGGGGGAAAAATTAATACAAAAGTTATTCAGTATGGCACAGCTTGCCTGTCAGAGGTGGCTTTCACCTTGAAGCCCACTGTTTAAGTCCTAGTTTTTTTCCTTTTAGGTCCTTGGTTCTTTGTTTTAGTTTTCATATCTTCTGTGAAAGAACACTTTTTAAAAACTTCTCTGAGTGCTTTAGCTCCCTCATGCAAATTTATTCTGTGACCAGTGTAAGCTTTATTTCTCTGGGGCAAGAAAGTGTTAAATCACACGAATAGCTGAAGATTAAATCCCTTTTTGCGTCTTTCTTGTTTTGAATAGCGCTACAGTAAAACAGCAGCTGAATGGTTCACTCTTAATTTAGAATTAACAGGAATACTTTCACCAGTAGAAGTCCTCAGTATAATGTAAACCAATTTAATGATTTTCTTAAAGGCCTGCTATTTTATAAACAATATAATTTAAGTGCCTTCACAAATGTGCCATGAAAATAGCTATACTTTCATTATAGAGAGTTTAAGGAATGAGTAAGAGTGTTTATTACTTGCAGCATGTGAATGTAGTGTGTGTATTTGGAATTAGTATTTACTTAGTAATTAATTATTTACAGGTATGATTCAAAAGGGCATTGTTTCTTTCTGAGTGTTGATCAGGAATCTGGATATAGATGTAAGCACCTTTTAACCTACTATAGTAGACTTCAGTAGGACAAGAATTTTAAGGTTGTTCCTTGCTTATATTTTTCCCTTTAAAGTTACTATGCGTTAAGGATGTGATGTTTGCATTATAGACTTGTTCATGAATTTGTGAACGTCCAATGCTTCCATTGTTGTTGCTGAGATTTGAACATGCTTCAGAACTTCACATGCTTGAGACAGCTGGACAGTTTTGAGGTACTATAAGCATAGTAGAGGGAAGAATCTGGCAAATAAGGAATTTAGAATGGAAAATCTGTGCTCTGTATAGGCTTTTTCAAATATTTTACAATTTTTTCCTAGAAATCCTCTTGTCGTTTATAAGCGCACACGTAATTATGATATATATTCTTTTTCCATTTAAATAAATTCCATTTGCAGGCCTGAAAGAGTTGTGGGTCACGCAATTCTGGAGAAGGTAAATCTGTCCTTCTTGTCCAGACGAACAAGTTCTGGAAAGCTTAACTGGACCATTCAGATGAAATGCAACAATCCAGTATGATTATGTTGCGTTATGCAGTGATCATTGCTAGTAAATTACTTTAGCACAGGAGAGTATGTCATCCTGGGAGTATAAATAAATAGTTGAAAGATAATAAAATAGTAACTGAAGTACGTGACTGTAGTGAGGTCTAATGGGAATTTTTGTGCTCTCATTACTCCTCTGTTGATACCAATCTTTCCTATTTAACTTATAGCTTTGAATATGCATGATAAAAGTCATTAAAAGCCTAAATTAACACAGTAGCTGAGAAATGTCATCCCTTCAGACCACTTATACAGGAAAATAGATAATGATTTTCCAGCTCTGACAAGGCTTATTTCCTTTCTGACAGGAAGCGTTCAAAACTAGCTCAGCAAAAACACATGGGAATATGTGCTGGCAGCAAACCCTTTCATTGCCAGTGCTGTGAGTACAAAACAGGGGTCAAGGCCTCCCTGATACAGCATATGTGAATCTGCACACGTGAGTTATATATATATATGTCCTTTTTACATTACCACTTAAGATGACGGCTTAAAGGCAGGGAAAAAAGAGATGTACGGTTGAACATTGAATGCTGTTGAGGAGTACCATTTTTGTACTGTAAAAAGCATTTCTGGAGGAAAGGGATTTTTTTTTTTTTTTTTTACCTATTGATAATTCACTCTCTTACATTGAATATGCAAAATCTAAACATTCTGATCCCAATTTAACAGAATAGGCAAATTTTTTAACTTAAATGTGTTTTTCTAGCATTTAGGGATATTGATCTTTAAGATAGGCTTGAGTTACTTTCCTGAATATGGATCTACTTACTGAAATCCTGACTGAGGATTTATATCGTAAAAGACGCTATGGCAAGGTAAAGATATTGCAAAGAAATATCTCTGCTCTCTTTCACCTGTAAAGCCTTACCTGAAGACAGCTTGCATCACTGGCATATTAACTGAGAAGTCTTTGTCTTTGCTAGTTCAGAGGGATATGGTGTTCCGACCAATTTAAAAGGTTTTTTTTCTGGCCTGATACACTGGCCAGGAAAGAATGGGAATATATTCTCAAAACTTTTTAGATCAACTTGCTCATATTTGCATGTTTCAGTTAATATAGTAGGCTCTTGATTGTCCGGCTCTGCTAAGTTCTTTTTCATTTTCTAGAAAGCTTTCTTCTTTGGTTTTCTGTTTTAAAGTTTAACGTCGAACTTCTATTGGAAGGTCTAGCCTCTCTCTGATGGATGCTCTAGGGTTCTTTCTGTCTTGTTCAAGAAATTTGTTTACACAGCTTCATGTTGCCATGGTTATATAAAAGTCCACCATCCTGCCGAAAAGGGCACTTGTATTAGAAATTCTGAGTTTTCCACATGAGAACAGTCTTTGTACCATCCCCTGTTTGGAACTTTTGTTTCTATTCCGTCTTGCAGGTATTTAAAAAGTAAAGCCTTATTTTTTTGAACTAGGCATATTACAGGATTAGAAAATAAGAGGTTTAATTGAATGACTAGCCTAGGAGCATGCTATGTTGCATTTGTGGCCTTCTGAAATTTGATATGTAATGTGTGCCGTGAGTGGGTGGATACGACAGTGAGGAGCCAATTAGCTACTTGCGACAATATTTATATAAGTCAGCACGTGGAGAACCTGTCCTATGGACCTGGGAGTGTAATGAGGAGGCAATACTCGCTTTTGTCCACATTGGCAAAATTAATTTTTCAGCAAGTTTCAGAAGTGAAACTGTCTTACAGTGGTTTGGCAGGAGTACAGGGCTCTGACACTTGAACAGTGTGGGTGGTGCTCCATCCTGTAGTGTTGGAACCAGGCGTAACACATTGTTGGACTGAGTAGGCAGATCTCTGGCAGAAAACATAGGTGTGAAGAGGAGTGATAGACATCTCATGCTACTGGGACAGATGGCTGCCAGTCTTATGTGGTAGCAAGTATGCTATGTCTTGAAACACAGACATTTGCCCTATTAAATATTCTTAGATTATGTAGAAGGCCACTGACTGACATGAGCTTCAAATGGTGCAGGAAAAAGACAGTCATACCCAAAGAAGAAGAAACTTGACTTTTCCTGGGAGGCTTACTAGAAACTGTGGCCAGCTGCTGCTAATGATGTTTAGGTACATGAGTAGACACATGACCAAATACATGGTAAATGAATTAAACTTTTGCAGAATATAAACAAAGTAAGTCATTGTTTAGAAGAAGGACTGCAAATCCAGAGTTATCTTCTATTCCTAGTTCTGCTACTGACTTGCTAAGTAACCTTCAGCAAACACATAATGAGTTTTAGGAAATTGCTTATTACCTATGAAAATATAGTCTATTATCTACATATCAAATCATTGACAACTGCTTCTGAAAATGTCATTAACCTCCCACTGTTTGCTTCCCCATTGACAGTTGGGGATAAGCATGAAAAGTGCTTTGATCTCCATGTCGTGCTGACTGTACAATGAGTTCGCAATGTGATATCCACTGCATTAATTCTTAAAAAATAACACTCTTCTCTTAACTCTTTTCATTATTTTATAAACCCAAATTTATTTGTTTGTTTTGTGTTTTGATTTTGGTTTAAAAAATGCAAATAGATCTGCCTGTTTCATTTTTTTAGTCTATGTTAGTTGTTCTGATTAGGTTCATTTCAGGTTCTCCACTGTGAGGCTATTATTTCAGAATTTTAGAACTTCAGAAAAATATACAGATAAATATTGTAGATGAGAAATTGTTATTTGGAATGCAGATGAAAAGAAAGCGTAGTGCTTTAAGAATGTAGCTCTCAATGTTTCTGTCATAGTTTTTCTATGTATTTGTGACCTAAATGGTATCCTTACTATCTTTACAGAAAATTCCTTGTTTATTTTCTTCATTAAGTTAAAATGACTTTCTCTCAATGTCACTTCCTTTTGCTTCTTGAAAATTTCCTGTTCTTCTGCATTTCCCCTTTCTGAGGTTTTTTTTTTTTTTAAATTGGTGACACAAAGTAGGCTGAAAGTCAGCTGTCTGAACTTTCTGATTCACAGAAAAGGTCAAAACTAAATTTGGAAATGGTTTTGGCCAGTTTTATGCTCATGGTGGAAGCCAAATTTAAATGCAATGGGTCTCCTTCTGATAAAACGAACCAGAATCTGTAACTGCCTAGACCATTATGTAAGACTGTGCTTCATTAGCAGTGAGATCACATGAAAGATAAGGTGTAGTTTGAGGATGTATTTTAAATGTTTGATTTTCATTCTCTCTCTCTCTCTCTCTGTCTCTCTCTCTCTCTCTCTCTCTGTCTCTCTTTTTTCCCTTTGTGTTCGCATAAAGGATAATCCATCCTTTGTATTTACTTTCAGTTTCTTGTCAGGTCAGAAGCCTTTCAAATGTGAAATTTGTTCTTATGCCTGCATTGATGCAAGCTCTGCGGTGACGCTTCTGAACACACGCCAGTGAGAGACCCTACAAATGCCAGCTCTGTTCGTATAGTTGGTAAATGTAAATAATTCCTCTCTCGGACAAATTTTGCACACCAAACTGTTGACTTTAAAAAAAAAAAAACAAAAAAAAAACAAAAAAAACACTGAGGTATGTGCTCCCACCCTTTAGTAAAAGAAAGTCATGCATTTAAAAATATACTTCTGTAGGCAGCTTGGCTATATGAAGGCTTTTTTTGTTTCAAGGAGTTGTTTTCTATCCTCTCTTTCAAGCTCTTTCTGTATGTACCTGCTGTATAGACTGGGCTAGAAGATGTGTGGAACAGTAATATGATAAATACAAAAATGCCTGAGAGAAGGTGGCGTATAGTGTAGTATCTGTGAGTGAAGAGACAGTGGGATGAATGACAGTGACTTCTATTTTTGTGTTCATTCACTGACTGCGTGTCTTATTCTGCTGTACCATGCTGCTTCTCCCACTGATTTCTCCTGCTGCTTTGCTTGTAGTGTTTTCATTTCCCTCCCTCTGCCTCCCCCTCGCCCCCCGCCAGCTTGAGGAAATGATCACATTTTGGACAGTGCTAACACATTTCCTGTTGTGAAGCCATACATCACACTTCATTTTATTTTGCAGTGTTGGCAGAGTACATCATGTGACGAGTGTGAGCGTCAGCTAGTCTTAGTAAAGCTGAAGTACATGTTCAGCGTGTGTACTTAGCAGTCTTAGAGACTGTTAAATGTTGAATTCTTGTGTATTTAAACTCTGTACGCTAAATGATGTACTTTGCTTTATTTTTTAAACTCCAAAGGTTTAAACTAAGATAAGCTAATGTCCAAAAGTCATTTAGTGGAGAGATGGGTTGATTTGTTACTTAACAGGAGGAAAACTTCATTTGCTTTGTTTCTATATCCTTTATAGTAAAGTTAATTCTGCTTACAGAACTAATGCTCCTTTCGCAGACTCCTTAGATGCGTTTCTAGGTTTGAATTCTGGCATCAGTCAACTGTGATAAGGGAAACTTTGAGCTTGCCCTCTTCATTGAGAGCTTTTTGGCAACTGAGTAATGGAATAACAGGGAAAAAGGTGTTTTCTTAATTGTTGTGGCAGCTATATTATTGAGTGTAAATATTATCCAATTTTCGTAGTGAAAAATGAAGGAAATTCAAATAATGGAAGTCGCTTACTGATCCTGTTACAAAAGCAGGAGATGTTTGCAGATGTTTACTTTCTGGGAAGTATCAAATATATCATATTATATGAGCAGATGAAAAGAGGAGTTGGAAAACTTGAGAGGTAGTAGTGGTAAACGGTACAGACAATAAAGTGGAATAGTGGTAACCTATTTTTCTTTATGCATTGTTATAGGAGGCACCAGAAATCCAGTTTCCTCCCTTGTCAGATTAGATTTAGTTATTGGGTACAGCTAAGCATAACAGGGACTGTCGATAAACCTTCTATTACTAAAAATCTTATATATATAGAGATATATATATATATATATATATATGTATTACTAAAATTTTTTTTTTTTAATAAACCATCCGGTAATACTTTTCATTTTTTGTCTCTTTTGCAATATAACTTTACAAGCCTATACTTTTTCATCTATTTATAGTAAGTCAGACCTAATTATTAAGATCAATGCTTCTGTTACTTGTGAATTAACAGTGCACCCCCTTCCACCAGCCTGCTTTGCCTGGTTAAATGCACATTAGCCATTGAAATACAAACGTTTGCATGCTTAACTTTTGCTGTGGAAGTAGTTCTACTGCAGTTAATAGAAATGTTCTTTAGTAAGTTAAAAACTTACTATGTATAAGAGTCTGTAGGATCAGGAAGTAAATGTTTATGAATAAACAATTCTGTTAGAGTAAATAGTATCACTCTCTGAAAGTGCTCTCTTCTTGTATGTAAAATCTGTACCTACAAAATATTTGATTCATATCTAAATAATGATAAGTGCAAATGCCTATGTCATGTTTCAGGCCTAAATAGTTTGGATGTTTGAAATACCCACTTGTGAAACAGTTTGCCTGAACTGGGTAAATACAGTTAAGGGCTTTCTTTTCTGAGTAATCTATTTCAAGTCAAGTCTTAAGATTTTTAAGTACCATAATATATAACACCCTGTATTTTTGCAGTTATATCAGGAATAGAGCAAAATCTGGAAGGAATAAAAACAAAATGCAAGAACCAACAACTCTTCCAGTCCTCAAGCATGTAATTTATACCCCCATAGAACCCATTAGGGTGATCTCAGTGGGCTGTATTTAAAAGTGAAGTATAAAGGGGTAGAAACCGAACATGGGCAAGCAAGACTACGATAGCATAATGCACTAATGAAAACTACAGAGAAGTGTCATCTCTAAACTTGGTCAATATTCTGATTTAGTTTGAGAATAAAAATGTATTGTTTACTGATATCCAATTAGAAGAGTTTCATTATTCAAAGCTGTCAGCTGCTAAGACTATTTTTGCTTAGCGGAGACATTAGCATCACCGTCACACTAACATAAAATGATAGAGTGAAATCTGAAGTGGCAATTGCTCATCAAAATTCAGGAGTACACTGAAAACTTAATTGTAAAGTGTGTCAGTGCATGCTTTGATATCTATATATGTATTTATATATGTGTATGCATAAAGAACTTGAGACTTAAAACGTGTATAAACCGCATTGTTTACTTACTTTAAGCTTTTAGTCATATCAAGAACTCAAAGCTATCTGGAAGGAGAGATGTAAATTTGCTTGAGATATTTGCCTTGCTTAGTGACTATGAAGAGTCAGATTACAGTCTCCGATGAAATACAATCTGACAGGTTTTCAGTAGATTTGCTGTGAAAAACTGCAGTATGATTTCCTGAAAGTTGTGTGTTCCTGATGATAAGACAACAGGGGTTTAGAGAGTTCTATGCTGCTTTAGGAAAAATGTATGGGAAAACAGATAATCTTTTGTGTAAATCTCAACTTTCAAGCCCAAGTTTTTCTATGCCTTCATAGTAAAATATTTTCTCACAGGCCAGATCAACTGATGACATTTTTTTGGGGTGGTGAGGGGAAAGGAAGGTTAGATACGTTTATTTGATTAAGCATACCTTAAGAAAGTCCTCAGTCTCTTGCTTGTTCCATTCATATAAATAACACCACTGCCTAAATACCACAACTCTGAATATAGAAAACCCTTAAATATTTGGAGTACAACCATGAGGGTTTTTATACTGGTTTGGTGAGAACATCAGTAAGTCTGAGAATTAATCTTAGCCAACTTCAAGTTGGGTGTTTAGTCTGAGCTCTCCATAGTTCCGATTCTATAGTCAATAGACAGAGATGGACATTCCTGTAAGACATTTTAGTCCCTTATGAGACATTTCCTAAACGTGTGGACGGATCCACCTTCTGGGGGTTATTTACTGCCTCCAGTTCACTGTACGAAGGCAACCTCGAAAATAATACACCTAACTTCTAGATTGGCTAATGTTGTGTGGGCTGGATCCTACTGTTGGTGATTGTTTTTGATTCTTAGCTCATAGGGCAGTTAGTAGTTGTTGCCAAAGCAAGCAGATCCTGGGGAGTGGGGGGGAACCTTTAAATCCAGAGAAGCTTACATTGCATCTTGATAAGTTTCAAGTCTGGCTGATGTTAGGTAACAAATGCTAAGGCTAACCCGCAAGTCTCATTCCAGATTCTCTTACAGCTTCCATATAGTTGTCTTCTGGGTTGGCCTAATATAGAGAAAGTGCCAAATCCAAGGTTTAGACCATAGATCTGGCATTCCCTCCAATCTGAGACAACTGAGATTTAGATTAGAACCAGGTGATCATTCCACTAACTCAAACAGGGCATGATTTAGACTGATAGTGAGTATGTTGCAGACCTCACATTTTAATATAGAATCCTTAACAATATTTGTGTTATGATTAGACTGAGAGGTGATCTCATCAATGTCTACAAGTATCTGAAGGGAGGGTGTCGAGAGGATGGGGCCAGTCTCTTCTCCGTGGTGCCCAGCGGCAGGACAAGAGGCAACGGGCAGAAACTGAAACACAGGAAGTTCCATCTAAACCAGAGGAAAAACTTCTTGACTGCGAGGGTGACCGAGCACTGGCACAGGTTGCCCAGAGAGGTAGTGGAGTCTCCTTCGCTGGAAATATTCAAAACTGGCCTGGACACGATCCCGGGAAATATGCTCCAGGGCACCCTGCTTGAGCAGGGAGGTCGGACTAGATGATCTCCAGAGGTCCCTTCCAACCTAAACGATTCTGTGATTCTGTGATTAGAATCTTGATTTTGAGATGTCAATTTATTGTAATGCAAAATAGATAAGAATGTGATTATAGATATTAAGTCAAAACTTTTCAGTGTATTCAGACTGATTTGCAGCTTTCAATACATTGAGGTAGAATTATGTGCAGATACATGTACCCATACAGATGTTTGCATCTGTGATGTGTGTGCCTGCATGCGGGAACAAATCTATCCTAAATACATAAATGTGTACAAGTCATTGAGACAAAAGAGTAAATTGGGAGACTTGCACTTGTGGGAGTATATATTCTTAATGCCTGTACAGATAGTTTTATCTTCAAATAATAGATACATCCACATGTACACAACTGGGCTTACAATAGAAATCTTGCTGACAAGGCATCTTGTCACTGATCTTATTTCAGTGGTAGGCAAGAGAACTGTCTGCAGTGTGCAAAATGAGACATTTTTAGGTCTAGAAACCTTCACTTGGGAAGGCAGCATGCTGTAACTGGAAGCATTGGACTAGAAGTTAGGACAGCTGTGTTCTGCTCTAGCTCTGTCACTGGACAGAGCCATGCAATCTTGCTAGGAAGGACTTGCCCCTGATCTACTGTTTTGCTATTTTGGATTTGTAAACGCTCCAGATAGAGACTGCCTGCCTGTGTTTGTGCAGTGCTCCATGCTGCTGCTTGTACTGGTGACTTGTTTTCCCCTCCAAGAAGTTCTAATACACTTTTAATTTATTACTGCATTCAGAAGAAGAGCTTGGACCTTCACATACACCAGCGTCACGCTGGTGAGGTATCTGGTTGTAGATTTTGCTGCTAGTCTTCCCCTGACAAACAACAACTTTGAAATCGTGTTAAGAAATACCACGTGGGTTCAGAAGCCTCATTAACCAGTTCCCAGTCTACCGCTGCCATTAAATCCCTTCCTATGGAAAGTAAGGCTCTTCATGCTCAAACTTCCACCAGAGCATCCCAACGAATAAAGAAGCTGTTAGCGCTGTCAGAGTGTTCCACTAAAAGCCAGAGATTATCTGGAGAAAGAGAAGAAACAGTCCTTATGAGGCTTGAAAGCATTAGTAAACATGGTCAAATCAGATACTTAGAATGGTCTTCCCAGAAAGCTGTGTGTGTTATGGTACAAATTGTAACTGCAATTTGCTGTGAGGAGCTTGGAGGTTTGTGCTGCACAGAGTGTGAATATGTTGATTTTTATTGTGATTCCAACTTGCTGCTATGCTGCACTTACTTAAAAATGAGGGAGTTTGATATTTGAAGGCAGAATCTATTGAAATATAATTAAGCTGACATTGAACCGTGCAGATGGTTACATTACTCTCATTTTTACATTTCTCTCATTTTTAATACAGTTCTATATATAAAATAGTAAATGATTAAAGAAAATCTACTGATGTGGTAACTCTCATATCAGGCTAAAACTGTTGCTTCTTGGTTATTTTTTTTAAATGGTATATCTGTTATCATAAACTAATCCAATGCTAAAGTAAAAAACTATTTGAAATAAGAGGTCAGATAAACTTAACTTGAAAATTCAGTGATTAAATACATCTGTACCTTACTTGGAGTCAAAAATTACTCACTTTACTCTTCTAATTTGATCTTTATTTAAAATACTTTCTAATTTGAGGCAGTTATAGAATCAGTTTTACTCTTAGGACTGCACATTCACTTTTTGACTGTGGTGGTTTTGTCAGGTCTTTTATTAGTAATAAATGGTACTCAGGAAATGTAACTCCTGCTAAAAATACAAAAAAACCTAACATCACAACTTTCCACTAGACACAGGTAAGTAGTGGTGGAAGTGTACATGTACTATTTTCTTAAACACAATTATAGAGAATGCAGTACTTTACCAGGATAAAAATTTCCCTTCAGGTAAGTCTTAGGTTTCTAGATTTACACCAAAGCGTTGGTGGAAAGAGTTACGTGAAGAGTAGTTATTGGCAAGCTGTAGGTGGAATCATCTGTGTGTGTGTGACTAAAATGTTTCTCTTTAATTCTCAATTTGTAATTATTTTGGAAAAGAAACCGTATATACTATTAGAAACTATAGTTTGGACATCTGCAACTGAGCACATAATTACTAGAGAGAAGTTTTCTTTTCTTAGTACATTGTCCTCTGTAGCATTTTGCCTGGTTTATACAATATTCTAATGGTTCTTTAACTTGGAATTGCCTAAGTTATAAATATTCACTTATGACAATAGCAGTAATTTAAGGATTCCAACCGCATTTCATAAAGTTTGCATTTGGAAAATATTTTGATCCTCGCTGATGTTAGGCCCCCCCAAGGAGGGTGACTTAATAATAGCATTCAGCTATTATTTAGCTATTATTCTTATATTCAGCTATTATTATTATATCAGCTATTGAATAAACATTCAATAGTTTAATAGTATTCAGCAGTAGTAAAAGGCATGTACTGCAGAGAGGCTATAACTATATGGAATCTAATTAACCAAGCTGGAATTCAGCCAAAAATCTGATCAACGGTCCCTATTTTGCAAACTGCACAAGAGGACTTCTGATAGTAGTAAGTGGACTAAGAACTTTAGTTTTGATATAACCTTGACAATTGTGGTATAAGCAATCTAGTACCTGCTTCTCTAGCGCATTTATGTCTTAATGTCTTGAAGGGTGGGGGGATCTACATCACTTACTAGAGATTTCTTCTTGCAGCATCCTGTCCTGTTTTTAAGTCTTTCGACTAAGCCCTAAGCGCAACCTTATGTGGCTTCTGGGAAGAGACAAGAGTGCAGCTTGCACTAGCAGAGCTGCAGGCATAGTGGCATGGTGCAGTTGCATGCCCACTAGAATTTGTAATCTGCTGTGCGTTCTTCCCCGCCCTCCCTCCCCACTTTGCTTGTACAAGCTGTGCAGCAAGCTCGATTAATTAAGAACTGGGTCTTGAATATAAAATAAATGTTTTATTTCTTTTTAATATATTTGTTAGCGTATGTAAATGGGCAGAAATATTCAACACAGCTAGTTTTTATATTAAAAAGACTGCTGATAGCAGTTTTCATACATATGAGGTATAATTTTTAAAGCCAAATTCTAATCTGTTATTTGTACCAGCCTCGGGAAGTACAGGTATTCTGCAGTAAAGTGGAGTGTTTTGGTGTGTCCTTGTAAGTGGTCTTTCAGTTAGAATATGACACAATCTAGCAAAAATACTTCCTTGGTCTCTAGAAAAGGATCAAAATTGTGCTACAGAAAATAATCTTGACATACTTTTTGTCTGTAGCGTAAGACATCTCAAAATTGTAGCCTTTTATCAAAAGTCCATACACCCTAGAAGAGCTATTAATGAAAGAATGAAGTGGCCATCAGGTAAAACTATAATTTACTAATTTAAAGTATTTTAAATATAATTAGATCAGTAAACAAGTAGTTCCTAGTTTCAACTGTCACATATATTACAAATCTTCTGAGTCCACTTCAGTTTCCAAGCACAATTTCTCTAGGAACATGTGAGTTAGTTGCTTTCTTTTTCTTTTTTCTTGTTTCTGTGTAGGCCAATAAACATATAAAAGTGGTATGTGTGATTTTGAGTGCGGAATATGAGAGGAAACTGAGCTAACTGGTGATAGAAGGAAAAAGTTTTCTGTTACTGTTAATAAGCTAATGTACTGTAATTTCTCTTGCACAAACTGTCTGTTGCCTTCCCTTTCCTTCTACTTCCCTTTGCAGTCAGGAAATATGTTTCATAGATTACTAGTTCCACGGAGTGTAATCTCAGCATAGATTGGGGCTGTAACAGAGTTGACAAAGGACTCTGTCATTTTATTCATGCAAAGGTTCTACCGCTATAAATAATGCATGTTTTAATTGGAAACTGTGCATGGAAATAGCTGTCCATACAGGCTTGTTGATTTCAGTATAATTTGTTAGGAGTGGATTCGGCTTACAAGCCGAGCACACAACGCCTTCCCAGAATTTGTAGTTAGTTCTGACCCTACGTTAATGAATTCCTTCCTATAAATTAAAACACATGTCATATCTAGTTAAGGATCTGGGTATTTCTGTCGTTGTGTATTGTGAAAGTAGTTGTGCCTAAAACGCTATCGTAAAGCAATTACAAGACCGGGTACCCGCTGATGTTAAGAGTTCCAGACTGCATTTTCCTTGGTCACTGTTAATAGGATCATGCACTATACCTACTGAAAATAAAATTAACTGTTAGCAGGGTATGAGTTTAAAACCAGATAATAAAGGTAGTAGTTTCTTGCTAGATTTCTCTGGGATTAATCACACTTGTGCCTGATATTTGCCACTGGTTTAGGCTTGCATGCATGATTACTGTGGCTAAGCTGATACCCGGATAATTCATGAAGCTGAAACAGTAATCACATTTAAGAAGAGGAACACAGCTTTTTATACCATTGTAATTAAACTAATCCAAAACCATACCCTTAAGGCCTGTTCTAAACATAACGGCCTACAAACTTCAGGAAAGATGTCTGACGGTTACCTAAATGTCACATAAATGCATGAATGTAAATCCGTGTGAATGCTATTAGCTTGCTTTGGGCTAGATTAATTTTGCTTTAATTTGGATCATTTGTATCCATAGGTGCTCACCAATCTTACTTTAAACTAGTCTAGCAGTTAAAGGTAGAGGTTTGCACGTCTTTTTTTTTTCTAGTTGATATATATTAGGATAGTGAATAAACCCACTTTCTCCCTCCCCAACTTGCAGAACTGTAGAAAAAAATAGGGAACAAATTAGAATGGTCCATATTATAAGTGCCAATGTTATTTTTTTGCTATTCAGTTTGGGCACCTCAATCTCCTGCTTTTTATGGGCAAGTCCGAGTAACATATACTTAGAATGCTTCTATGATTCAGGATTAAAATAGGGGCTTAAATGTTTACAGAACTCTTAGGCGATGTGAGATCCTTCTGAAAATGACTAAGGACAGGTTCCAGAAAATGGTATGTCTTTGAGTGTCTTGAGCAGCCCAATGTCCTGGTGTGGGAAGGTATTGAGCTTCGGGTGAGCTGGGTGCCTCACAGTCCTCTCCAGTAGATATTGACTCTCTGAACCTTCAAGGCAAGAGGCAAGACTGAATGCAGGAGCATGTTTTAACCCCAATCTTCAGAATTACATGCCTCCTCTTGGTTGGGATTCTCCCTCATTGATGCTTGGAGTTTGCTCTGACAAAACACAGCTAGAGAAAGTCCTAGTGCCCCTGCTTTTAACTGATTGCCTGCATTTAGATATCATGTGACTGTTCAGATCCGTCCTTTGCACAAGAGGATGGGAATTCCTGTTCCCCATTTGCTAGGAGAGTGCAGAAGGGTAACATGATTTGGAGAAGGGGCTTATCAAGTCCTCCTGTAGAAGTGTTATTTATGCATGAGGAGACCAAGGCTCTAATTTTTATTCCAGAGAATATTTACTGTGTTAAATGGAACAGAGATTAGGTGTCACCATTCCGTGGAGCACATCCTAAATGCTATGTTGCATGGACATTCTCTTCTTTTTCTTTTGGATAATTATTATTGAATTGGTCCATGTGTGATGCTGTGGTTTTAGAAAGAAGTTCTTTTAGCTTTGTGGTCGTGGTACATTTTTTAGGTGTGACAGGAATGTCCTCAAACAGCAGAGGATTTTCAGTTTTTCCTTCACTGAGGTTGCAAAGCAAGTGAGGAACAGAAGGTAGAAAGAGAAAAATAATTGTCACATGCATCAATCTTTTCAAATATACCTGTGCTTTTTAGTAGAAAATAAAGAAGAATTTCCTTATCTTGTTTCCCCCTCCATCCCCTAGAAGATACTTCTTGAAAACAAATTCATGATAGCTTTTGAAACTGAAAAGTTAACCAGGAGAAGTCTGAGTCAGATGGAATTGCTCAAATCAGATTTTCATCTGAAGACGAGCATTGACTGTGCTCTTCAAGGTGATGTATTATATTAGTATATTATTCCTTTCTTGATCATAGCTAAGCAGGTTTAATGGTAGGTATGGTGCATGTTCTTGCGTTGCATTGCTTGAAACTTCTTGGATAGTTCAAGTTTATTGAAAATCCAAGCAGTACATTTTTAACTTGATGTTTTTATTTGGAAGGTCATTCTGCCCATAATGGGAAATGTAAAAGGCCAACAGATGTAACAGGTATATGTTGCTACAAACACAGCAACAGCATGTGCAAAAAGTATCTCAAAAACATCTCTGGATTATTTTTCCTCATTTACAGTGTTTTGATTATTTTCACAATAAAGAGCTGCTTATAGAGCCTGACATATAGAAAACATATGCCAAGAGATGACATGTGAGGACGAACCAACAGACGTGTCTAGGTGAAAGTTCCACTCTAAACTGATGTTCAGCATTCCTTTGCGTCACTGCCTTGATACCTCCACGCCCAGTGAGTAATATGGCAATACATCAGCGACAAGCCATGGCAGTCCAGGGAGAAGGAAGCTCCTTTTGTGTTCTTAGCCAGGCATATTCAAAGGGACGCCCATAATCCATGCCTGAATGTGCTGACTGCATCTAATTGGTGTTAACTTATTCTGCTCTGATGTGTGCTGGTCAAGAGCTGTTAGCAGGAGCAGAGGAATTTTGCCCTTTACAGGTGGGGCTCAGAGCCTTGCTAGTTTGAGTTTTCCTGGAGAGCAGCGTGTGTTGCTATAATTATTAGTAATTCTTATCCCTGGGGAAAGGAATCTGTGGCACTCCTTTGGTTAGAATTTTACTGCTTCTTGCCAGTGTGGGTTGGCAAGAAATTGTGGCTACTTGTCCGTCTGTCTCCCTGTTCGTACTACCACTGTGGTTATATGTCTTAGCAATTGTTGTCCAGAATGGGATTGCTCAGGGGGTTGTTCCTGGATTGTTGCTACTGACTCACTTGCTATGAGACAGTGTCTCTCTTTAGCTGCTAACTTTTAGGAGTGGGTGTGTCCAGTGTTAGTGTTAACGACATTAAAAGGTTTGGATTAGAAAATGCTGTGTAATGGTAAATAGTTGTATTACAGTTTGTAGGTATATTTGTGCGTGACCAAAGAACATCAAGAAAACAACCTAATACAAGCTTTTTACATACCCAGAAAGCATAACTTCCTCGGTGCTAGGTGGTGCAACTGTCTCAGGATGTTTGATTGTTGTCTGAATGTCGGAAGTGATGTCTTGATGATTGGAATGCCTTTTCTTCATGCCAACCACTTAAGTAAAGATGTATTAAGTTCCATTTTCATGCTGTGGCTTTAATTTCTGCTTCCCTTAACAGAAAGTGAGCAATGCAGCACACCTTACACAGGATGCAATTAAACCTGCCTTACTCACTTCTTGAGGAACAGGCAAAACCAGGTAATTTAATAAAAACTGTCTCCTAATAAAGCTGAAACGGACTTGTCCTGTTGAAGATTTGGGGCGATCTCTTCAGGCAAAAAACCTGCCTCCTAAGGATCGACTTTGCATGGCCTTCCTTCTATTGTACTTTTCTTGCTGTAGATGGCAGATATGGTGAAGTGCTGGTACCAGTCATGTTGGATTTCATGCAGCATGTGTGCGTTCTGATTTTACTCGCACCCTGCTAAAAGGGGTAAGGCTTGCTGCTACTGAATCTTCCCAGCCAGCTCTTGTAACAGCTTCAATTTCCTCTGAAGCCAGGCATGAAATTAATCTTTCCAGACTTTAGTAACCTAAAAAGTCATGCATTCTGTCTAAGATTAGGTACTTGAATTCCTTCTAGAGCCAGTGGAGAACTGTATGTGCTTTGTGGGGATAATTAATCCCACCTTGATAGGAGGGTGGTTTAGCAAGGTGATTGCCTCCTAAATGTAGCCACAACATGAAGTGTTCTAACAGCTAGTGCATCTGCTCTCTGCAAACCTGGCACTGCAAATGATCAGCCAAAGGATCCTCTCCTCAGGTTAGATTTTCTGTTAAATGTAAGCTGTCAGCAATCAAACTGGTTATTAAAACTCTTGGGATTTGTCTGATAATTGCTGTAGCCGTAAAAAAAAAAAAAAAAAAAAAAAAAGGACATTCCCTATAGCCTAATGCTGACATGGAATTCAAAGTGAGAAAATCAGTATTTTCCTTAACGTTTTTCTCTACTATGCATTAGAGAGTTCCTCAGTGTTAAGATTGGTGTGAGACCTCTACTATGTGACGGATTTGAGGAAAAAGTAACAGATCCTTATTAAAGATTTTAAGGCCAGAAGAGGTCATTAAATCAGCATTTTCCACATAGCCTACAGACTACTATTAGTTCGGAAGACCAATGATCAGTAGCCATAGAACAATATTGTTTTTGAATATTCTCACTTAACAGTAGTTCCATGAGCAGCAAAACTAATGAAACCTTTTTTCCAAAACCTGTGTGTTTGTGTTTTTGTGTGTGTGTACGTGGGTATGTGTTTTGCCTCCTCCCATATGGGTTCTCTGATACCTACTAACAGTTGAGCACATGCTGTGGTTTGTTCCTCTGTGAGGAATGCTAGATATCTCTCTTTTGTCTGTTTTCATGAATTATATACAGACATAGTATTTTAAAAACCTCCCACTTTTCTGTTGCAGTTGGTTGAAACTGGCTGTTGGGTTCCAGAATTATTAAGAGGCAGTAGACAGACCTATGTGTATGTATAATGCAATTACATATGCTTTATTTTCATAGGAAACTTGGCTAAAAATTAAGAGCAAGGTGGTTGGTAACGTGCTAGAATACTGAAAATCGACTTCTACGTGCCAACTCCTGTTAGACAAGAGAGAGCTTTTGTTTTGTGAAAATACTATTTCACCTACAAACTGAAAGGGAGACAGAATCTACAGCTTCTGTTTGTAATCTGTCTCAGCGATGTGTCACAGTTAAAACGTTGCTTATTTTATTTCTAATGTTTTGTTATTACTTTTAGCTTTAATTTTCTTGCTATTGATTCTTGCAGTGCGTTTGTCTGCTAGGTTAGACAAGCCTGTGAGACCAGGTATTTTTCTCCATGAAGGTATGTATGTACCATAATCAAATCATTTTTGACTTTCTTTTTGATAAACTTGTTGAACTCTGTAGTCCACTTATTGGTAAAGCTTTTTCTGTAGCCTTCAAATTTCTCTGGATCTGCTCTTCACTGTGTAATTGCAGTCAATGTGGTCAAAAAACAGTTTATAAACTACTCCTGAGAATCAGTCTATAGTATGTTTTCTGGCTGTCACAGCACCTACAGAAAGAGAGTGTTAATCCTGTTTCCTGTCTGCTCTGCACAATAGAAACATATGGTAACGTAAGAATGGCAACGTCAGCTTGGTTTTCCAGCCTGGCTGTGAAGATGTTAGCACAGTACAAGCTGTAAAACAGCTGATTTCTGAAGTTGCGTGTTTATAATGTTTATCTTTACTTTTCTTTTTACAGTTCCTGCACTCATTAGCAAGCATTTGTCAAATCATGCTGTTCCTTTGAGATCCTAAAATGCCCTGCTTGAAGTCAAGCAGCATGTGCATTCATTAAGATGTTGGCCTATCATAACACATTTCCATTTTTCTCTGTATGAAGATCAATTTAAATTTATTATTACCAGCTGTTTCTTTCTGCAGTGTAATTTTTCTCCTGCGATTAGTGATCCTGATTGATTCAACTCATTGCCCTCCACCAAAGAAGCAACAGGGCACTTCAGTTACGTTAATTTGACTGGCAGACTTGCATCACAAAAGATTTAAAACCATAAGCAGGAAGACTACTTATTTGACCAAATTTTGCTCTTTTAAAATGCTCACTAAACTTTTGGTTTTTTGTTTGTACTACAATAATGAACAAATCCAGTCAAGTTTATAGATTGTGTCTTTTATCCGGAGTGGTCATTCTGTTATATTTTTCTTATGTAAATACTTGTGCCAGTTTTGTTTGCACGTCCCTATCTGACTCATGAGAGTGTGATCTCATTCACTCTGAACCTTTGTGCTCATGGAACAGTGACTGTTCCACGCAGACACAGAGATATGTATAATCCTTGGTCTCTAAGGATGATCAATAGAATCAGGTTAACTATTTCACTTTGTGGCTAAACATTAATTATGCAATGTGTACTGGTGTCTTCTTTTTAGAAACATGTTAACCTTATGCATTAAGTGAATATATGCTGTCAGGTCTCCCCCCCCCCCCCAACCTAATACAGAGAAAATTTAAACTCAGCTGGCTGCTGTGAGTGTACCTCTAGATGGGGGATGAGTTATATGGGTTTAAGAAGATGCTACTGGCAAAATGGATGGGCTGAAAGTCGAATTCTATTGTTGTTACAAAACAGCCAGGCTAGAATGAAGTGGCAGTGCTTCAAGTGCATGCCAGACAGACCATACGCTCCTTGGAATGAAATGAAGTGGTGTTGTATATCTGTATTGCTAAGCATGCGGACAACAGCTCCAGCTTCCAGAACTGCTGGCAGGAGTCCTACATAGAAAAAATGTGCTCTTTCTCTATCCTTTAAAAATCATTTAGGACTGAAGCCAATGTTTGTTCCTGCCCATCTCATGCTTGAGCAAGATGTACTAGGAAAAGGCATCCAATGTAAAGGAATGGACATCATTAATATAATTAAACTACGTATGCAACCTCAAATGGTCAGCTAAAGCTGTCACAAAGCATTCACTTTTGAAATACAGGACTACAAGATTATCTTGGGTCATTGCACCCCAGCCCTGCTCTCTCAAGAGTTCTAATTAATATATCAGATTCTGTCTTGAGAGCTGTCATTTTTTTTCCCTATTGGAAAGCTGTTCCAGAGCTCTCTTTCTCTGATGGTTTGAGACCTTTTCATTCTCAGCACAAATTCTTTTGAGAATGCTTTTCCAGAGAGCATTGCTTTCTTCTGCAGAACTTGTAAGCAACAAGAAGCAACAGGAATATTTCTGTGTGATGCCTGGTAAGCCAACCTTGTAGGCAAGACTTTCTTTATGAACTGTGCTTGACACAGGTGTATATCAACCTTAGAAATGCTGCTAAGTTCAAAACTAGTACAATCGTAAGAACATGCTTATATTTTAAACACATTACTCTGGACTGGGACCATGTGGTATCCCTCCAGGGTTCTCAAATTATGTTTTAGATTCTCACTATAATGACAAGGGAAATTAGTTGGTGATGGGAACAGCGAAGTCAAAAGTTGTAAAACTGCAAGAGATCATGTCTGCTCCTACCTCAGTGTGGCTGTGGTCAGGGTCTCTACAATATTTAACATGTCTTACAGCATAAGGTTGGCTCCTGTTGCCATATTTTAAGTGGACCATCAAACCTCCCAAACAAGCCTATAAGAAATGGACTGACTGCCTGTGGACTACCTCTCATTAGCATATTTGTGCAGGCAAATCTTTCCATTTTGTTTTTGAACTTCTACATAAATTAGTCTTTAAGCTGTGCATGGCACCAACTACTTTCATTTTGGAAAAGGCCTTTCATCACTTGGCCAAAGAGACAAAGAAAACGTAGGGCAGAACAAGGCCCACCAATCCCTGTGCCCTGCCACTAACCAGAAGACTGTCCCCATATCCAATTTATTTAGGTACCTAGGGCTGGCTAAGACAGGTGGTGTCATTCTTCTTCTACCATTCAGATGGCAAAAACTAGTGAAGAAAAAATGTCAAGGACTCAGCACTGAGTACAAATTCTGAAAGGCTTTGGGCTTTTGTGGGAGTCTTACCTGAGTAAAAACACAGAGACTGGGCCTAAGACAACTACTTGTAGTTTTAACTCTATATATGTTTAAATGTCAGCAGTTGAGAACAGATTTGTCACTTTTTTAGTACTATACAGGCTGTGTTAGAACATTACTGGTAGTGGTACAGTGTCAGAAATATTCCTTCTACTGTTAAGTCAAATGTTTAAATGCAGCCTAATTTCTTGAGAAAATTCCTGCCTGTAGGTATGTTACCTATTTCCCAAACTTGAATCACCAGAGTGTTGTCTGCTTGTATACCTGGACAATGAAAACTTGCCCTAAAGGGAAAGAACCTGACCCATTATTTTACTGGAATGTTAGTATTAAAACTAATGGAACCTTAATTTTAGTCCACCCTTAAAGCTAGATTTTGCTCCTTTGCAAAGTCACTTAAAATTTAACTCCGCAGTTGTGTGTTTGACCCGGGCGTACAGATATCTCAGGTCTTGTCCAGATTGGGTAAGGAAGATGAGGTCAGGGAATGTGACACTGGCAGATGCCCAGGTCAAGGTAGAAAAAAAGAAACCAAACCAGCCAAACAAAAGCATTCCCTGTATATTCTGTAGGCAATGGATTCTTTAGCATGTTAACTAAGCTTAATATTTCTTCAGTATTTCATCCCACTGTAGACAAACCATCAGTGAACAGCAAATATCTTGCTTGGAGATGAGGGATCCACTTCTGTATTTCACTGCTGTCTACTTGTGGATACTGCTAAAAGCATTTGTGATTTTTTGAGAGAAATACCCAGTTGCTTTGTGGTTGGGTGTGGAGTTTGAAATGTTGGGTGGAATTTGAGTAAAAGTCCTGGTTAGAGATGAGTAGCTGTTGGCATTTCAGAGCTGGGTGGCAGAAATGACAGTTGTTCCAGCATAGGAGTGATGAGCGGGCCAGACCATCCTCAGATAGACTTGCTGGAAGGTTGTGGTTTTTTTCCTAGATATTTCTAGAAGAAAACATATCTTTTGAAGGCATATTGTTCCATGTCTACAATTTGCCTGACCTTAATGACTGACTGTACCCACGTGAATCGGTAAATCTGCCTGGGAGGAAAGTTGTATAATCATTCCCTTTTCACAAGCTCCACTGTATTTTATGTGGTGCACCAACTAAAATAGAGCAGGGATAAAAACAATAAAGCTTAGCGAGGGCTGACAAAAGCTGAACTTGTAGATCTTGCCAGCAAAGCCCTGGAGAGCTCTGCTGGGATTCAGACATGGGTGAGACAATGACAGCAGAGCCAATGCTGTAGCAGAGTACTCTGTCTGTAAGAGGAGTACAGCTCTGCGCCCTTCATCAGCTCCCCTCCACTTCACCCTCAGAATCTTCTGCTCTGTTATTAGCCGTGGTGATATATTCTGTATTTTGCATAGTTGACTGAAGTGCCTGTACGCTTTAGGTGGAAGATAAATCTCATAAGTTCACTTTGGCTTTTCCTTTTGACTTATGAACTCCTGGTTTGTTTTTGATGTCATTTGCTAAAAAACCGAAGGGATGAAGCCGTTAGTAATAAATCATTTCATTCATTTTTGTTTTCTTTTCATGAAAAGCTTTCACACTGTTACACACAGCATGGGCTCTGAGTGGAACCTGACTGAAATTGTAGGTTGTGCTGGCTGCTATCCAGTAATTGAGAGAACAATTTAAACACCTCTCTGTCCACTGGCAACTGGAAAAAATGGGGAACTGCTAAGTAAGGCTGGGAATTGTGGGGGACATGTGGCTTAGTGGTTTCCTCAGGCCTGACAACAAATGTAGGAGACCAGTTTCATCATAGCGTTGTGTGTATGTGGTAGAAGTAGCAGGAAGCCTACAGAATGTGAAGAAACTAATACGCATCCAAAGCTTTGTCACTGATGCATCTCCCAAGAGGACGTGGGAAATAAAAGTGCTGCCAGAAGAAGGCTTGGGACTGTGAGAAATGGCATTGTCTTGCACCGTTTGATTTGCAATGTGTATATCAGCATGATTTTTGAGGTGGTGTCTGCAAGTGGTATAAACCGTGGTGGCTAAAAAAAATGTTGATGCAAATTTCCCTCGTTCCTTAATTCATCTTTCTAAATCACATGAAAACTGCAAAGCAATTTGTTTTCATTAGCATGAGGCAAAAATCCTAGACACTTAGATAATTCAAGGAAAAAAATGTATCTTCTGGTAGAGATGGAGCTCAGGGTCAGTTGAAAACAACCTAACCACCTGTAAAAGCAAAATAGCCCAGAATTCAATATTACCACCACCAAACACTGTAGCAGCGTTGGATTGAAAGCCAAATTGTTTTCTCCTTTTGCACTAGTGTAAATCAGGGTCATAGCCAGAGAAATTAGTGGACTTGCACTGGTTCTTCACTGGTATAAGTGAAGAGATAGATGGTTTCCGCTGGAGTATCTGGGCCTCTACAGAATCTGCTATTCCCTTTCTAATAAGGGATAGTACTGGGTTAGCAGAATAGCTTATAAATCCTTTTGCATGCTGTAAATTTAGCTGTGCTATTTGACATGGAAGTCCCCTTGGAGAACCACACACTAGGAAGATCTGTGGCAAGATCTGTGTTGCAGACTCTTGCTGGCACAGCAATATCAGCCAGGGATGTGAAGAGGTGTGATCTCTGGCCAGTGGAGTTGGGCCAGGGAAATCTCCAGCTATACCAGTATAACTGTTTTTTTGCCTGAGTGACTTTCAGAAGGGTTGGCAAATAAAGCAGTTTTGCTGCTGCAAGTTACATCCATGCAAGGGCTGCTCTGCTGGCTGAAAAGACTGAAATAGTTACTCCAGCTAAAGGTCCTGTTAGTATAGGTCAGACACATATCTTGGAAGAGCTGCCTCCTTTGTTGCAGCAGTTAATAATTAGCAGGCTTTAGGCAAATGGGGAATCTGAGCTTCTCAGCAAACTGCAGAAGACAGGTCAGAGCTGCCAAAAGCACAGCCTGTGCTGCGTGGCACTTCTGAAGCAGTAATTACAGTCCCTCCCTGCAAGTGCAACATGGAAGAAAAACAGATTTAAAAAAGTATTCATGTTTTGCTTGTAAGCCAGTAGTGAGTTTTGGGGTTTTGTTGTTGGGTTTTTTTTTTTTGGTTTTTGGTTTTTTGAAATCTGTGTCCAGGTTGTGAGAAGTTACCAAAATGCATGCTGTATATTAATAGGGGAAGTAGGAGTATTTTGCAGGGATTTAAAAGCTCGATGTAGTGTTTGGACTTGAGCGATCTTATAAAATAGAAGAGAAAGGAACACTGCACCTCATCTGAATATAGATGATTGCTCTGCAGTTTAACTCTGAATGTTTTTGGAGCCCATCCGTGAGCCCAATCCCGGAGTCACTTCCTTCCCTGGGAATAGCAGGTGCTCCACATCTCATAGAGCTCTCTTCTTCCTCCTTTCTTAATTTATGAAGTGTCTTCCTCTGGTCAGGAAGAAATGCTGGTGGTGATCTTTGCCTAGTAAAATAGGGTTCCAGAAATGAATAATAAATGGAGCTAATAATAATTAATCCAATAACGAATGAACAAGCTGCTTTCCCAGAGAAAAGAGAAAAAAGCTAACTTGTTCTAGCTGTTTGCTTTATTTTAGCAATATACTTTGCAGCTTATGCATCCAACACAGAGATTCTTAGAACAGTTATAACTCTTCTGTGCTGTAATTTGGTGAGGTTTTTACAATGCAGGCACTGATACTGATGGCAGAATGGGGAAAGTGAGATACATTTGTTCTGATATGTACATTAGTGTTTGCATTAATCTCTGATTTATATATGCCTGGAAGGATTCACATCCCTCCCCTCCAAGTATGACTTGCGTATGTCTGGGATTTGTTACATCCCAGTCAATACAGCATAAATCCATATTAGATAGGTCGAAATGATTCTTATTATTCAGCTAAGGCATGATAACTATGGCCATTTACTAAATGAATTTGAAACGGGCCTCTGCTGAAACATATGTTTAATAAAGCAGCCTTTGAATTGTTAATATCTCTTATTCCATAAGCTGGCTTTATTGATTCTGCCCCTTTATTTGACTTTTTAAGGCGTCTCCCTGAATATGTTGCCAAATTAAATAAGATATTGTGGAGAAAAATATCAGAAGAGTAGAAAAAACCTCTCGAGCCAAAAGGCAAGAGAAAGAAGTTTCTATATGTGTGATCTGAAATGGAGTTAAGGGCTAGTGAAGCGAAGAGGTATCAGGAAAACTGCTACAGCACTGCTAGGAAGAGGTGCTGTGGGAACAGCACTGGGTCTGATACACAAATGCAGAAACCTTGAGGCTCTCTTGCTCTGCAACATATCTGGGTCTCATTTTTAATGATATAAATGCGAAAGCATGGAAAATGAGGCTGTGCTATACTATTATGCTGTAAATGATCCTAGGGCCTGATCCTGTGATGTGCTGAGCACTCTGCTATACCATCCAGTAAAAGCAGGCGAGAAGTGAACTGCTTGCAGAGGAACTCCCACAGATCATTCACATATTCAAATGTTTCATAGGAAAGAGCACCGAATAAGAGTTAGGGTAGTCAGTATCAAGACTGCTGAAAAGCACGTCCCTTCCTCTCACTGATCAAAAACTATCATCACTGCTATATTTGAAACAAATTTTGGTTAAAAATTCCACAGTGCACCTCATAAGGAGATGTTCTTTGGGGAATTAATTTTTTTTTTCTTTAAAGTTTTCTATTTGCTGATACAGCGTCTCTTGTGAGAACCAATGGAAATTAGCTTTGAAATAGTTTGATATGGGGCATCCACTACAGTTTGGCTTCTGCTGTATCACTCATCAGATTAACACCACTGAACTTTTTTGCAGTCTTATCATAGGAGATATCCAAGCAGACTTTCCACCCTATAATTGTGGAAAGGGCTTTAGTATATGAAACCTCCAGACCTTCAACCTAAACATTACCATTAGGTCAATGTAATTGTGCTGTTTTGTTTAGTGAGTCTTGGAGAAAAGAATGTTACTTTGACAGCTTTCATGCTATTTGATCTGCATCACAAATATGGCTTTAACTCATGGTTTATTCCAAAAACAGCTGAAATACCTAAATATGCAAGGTTCAGTTTGCTTCTTCTGTGGTATGAAAAACCAACCAACCAACCCCCCTTTCCCCCAAATGTCACTGACATCTTGGGAACCTAACTCTTCGAAGAGAGGGGCTTTTTGTCATCCAAGTGAGTTTTCATAATTCAAATGGTATACAAGTTGCAGGTCTCTTGTTACTCTTGAAATCTCTAAAATCTCATTTCCATGTAGCAGCCTGGTAAGTCCTCTTCTCTGTGAACTGGCTCTCTCCCTTGATGGAGGGACTTACAAATGGGTTCATTCTGAAAACGTGCAGCACAGCGCAGGAGTGACTAGCCATCTGGAACAAAAAGGGGGTTATGTGAGGATAAGAAGATGAGAAATTTGACTGCATCAAACAAAAGAAAAGACAGGATTTAAAACTAGTGGCAGGAAAAGCTTTTAAAAAAGATCTGCTATAGCTTATGCTGATCTGACATGATGAAAAAAACTGACCCACTCACTTGGAGCTGGAAAGTACCCTTAAAAAAGGATGAAGAGGGCCATTCTAGTTTTGTGACTTTGAAGGCAGAAGATTTGTGCAGACATTTGAACTATTCTTGCAGTATTTGGAGGTATGTGTTTTCTTAAGAGTCATAAAGTAGTCCTCAGCTACTGTGGTTGGAGGGACTCTGTCATTCTCATTAGCAAGAAACGGATAATGCAAGCTGGAAGCAGACACGATACAGCCAGAAATCTGGGAGGCCCCTCATGGTTTATCCATAACTTTGAGCGGTGTTGTTATAATTGCTCTTCTGGGTTCCTCCTTGGAGGATCATTCCTGATGCATCATAATTCACCTAAGCTGTTGCAGTTCTTTAAGAGTATCCACTGTGGCTAATATCCAGCAGAGACAATAGTTGACACCCTGACCTTGCTGTAGTTGATGGCAGTTTTCTCCTTGATTTTGTAAAGGTTGGGATTTCAGCTACATTAACATTTGACCTAAACCTATGCAGTGTTTCCAAAGGGAGAAAGCACTTTAAACTAACGTAGTTAATTATCTTGCAGGCACAAATGGTAACTGAGCTGGAAAAAATGGTTAAGAAGGTAAACTCTTATTCTCCAGAGGAGGAAACTTTGCCAGAAGTTAGCTGGAAATGGTCATACAGAGCATAGCCATCCATTGCCCCTTATCGGGCAGTTCGGTGTCATAGAAAAGAAAGAATTTGCTTGTGATTAAGGCAGCAAAGGGGAGGTAGCAGGTTGAGGAGAAAACATTTTGGAGGTTCTTGTTAGCTTTTGCAAGTTCGCATTAGCACAAAACTAAGCTGCTTTGTGTATATGGTAACTCTTTAGCCCTACCTCTACAGCCCTGCTTCTATTTGCTCCCTCAAAGCTGGATGAGCAGGGTCCCAAGCTTTGCCTACATCAGGTCATGGCTGCAGGGCATGCTGGAGAAGAGCAGGCTGGTTTGCACACCATGTGTGTGAGGCGTTTGTGCTGGTGCAGATACACTGGGATAATTATGGTAGTGGACAGAAACTCCAGGCTAGATAAAACTGAGATCTCACTGACCTGCATCTCCAGTCATGTACACAGGGTGATGTGCTACCAAGGCAAAACAGTGCAGGAGAAGACTCTACAGCACACAGGACAACAGCAATCTGGTTTCAACTCGTTTGATTTTTCCAGCTCTCACCTTTGTCCTTTGAACTCTGGGTAAGCAGAACACAAGGTTGTGTGAACCTATTCATTTCACTTCCTCTCCTGATCTTAAAGAGAAATTTTAATTAGTGCTCAGCAGCCGAGTTGCTTCCTGACCAGAAATGCAGCATGAATTACCATCCTGGAATGATGGGATTTAAAGTAGTTCTGATTCAAACTCAGGCTCTCTGATCCAAAGCTTTTGGCACGCTTGTTTGTACAGACAGCAAAGTCTAGAGGGACCCAAAAAGATTGGGGCCTTCTTTGTCAGAATTGTAATCTGTGCCAAAGTAATCGTTGCTGTAGGTTTGCTCCTATTCTTTCTCATCTAAGGTTGCCTGCCCACGCTGAGTTTATAAGTACAGTTGCAAGGACGTGCAAAATGAGGCTACTATGAGTATTTTGGGTTTCACTGCCAGTCAGTCCTTTTTTGGTTATTTGTGTGCAACATGTAACAACCTGTCTGGAAAAGCTACAATTCCAAAATAAATAGTAAGCAGCTACCGAAAGAGCTACATATGTCAATACGCTATCAGTGGTAGCAGAATGATGATGGGTACCTCTACTGTCAGACCACCTACAGCTTTAAATGGGCATGTGTCCCTTCAGTACTACACATGGCACAGTTCAGGGACCCCACGGCAGGTAATATATTTGCTAGAAGGAAAGTCCTCCACTTCTCATCAGAGCTGTTTCTACTATGCCGACGTAGGCCCAATATTTAATGCCACAGAGCAGAGTGGCAGAATTGTGCTAAAAGTTCAAATTCCTCAAGATCCTTAGCAGTACACAGTGTATATTAAATTATATTTTCTCTGGCTTTAATACAGACTTTCTGCAATGTTTTTACTCTTTGCTATTACTTATTTGTTTAAAAATATGCAAGGGGGAGGAAATGTGGAGTTTGCATTTGAAAATGAGGAATGGTAAAAGTGTCGTTTGATGAAATGTGGGAAATGGATATTCTGTTCTAGGCCAGTTTGTTTTGGCATCTGGGAGGATGCAAGTCCTCAGCTGGTTGCTAAGCATTATTTCACGCTCTTCAGATAGTCTAATCCAGCATTCCCTTCTTTGGCTGGTATTTGTCCCACTTGTTATTGGTACAACAACAATTTTTTTCTTTCTGCTTGAAAGTTTAGTAGTTTTTCAAGAAGGAAAAACAAGCAAACAAACCAATAACCCCCCGCCCCCTTGTTTTCTGCTCCAGAAAAAAACTCTATAGAATTTTCTTATATTGATTTCAGCCTCAACAGGAGACTAGGGAAATGTATTTGACAGAAACCCAGACTCCAATTAAGGAAAAAATTTGAGCTTTGAGCTTCTGATCATAATTGGAATTACAGCATATTGGCATTACAGCATAAGCCTGAAATTAAGCACAAGCTTAAATGTTTTCCTAAACTGGTATCTTGAGTCATCTGGCAAATCTTTTGGTGCTGGAAGGACATAAGTTCTGAGAAGGCTGCGTAACAGTCTTTTAAAAATCTATTTCATGTGTATATAGTTTTATTGGTCCTGCAATAAACCAAGTTGTCTCCGTGTTTCATTAGCCTTGCCCATGCATGCGTACCTAAATAGTATGGCAGTCTCCATTGAATAGACAATCTTTCAATATTCCATTATATTTGCACATGCATGCATAAGAATGTTGCATTTTAATATATAAAGGCACTTGTTAGGTGGCCTGTGATGATGGTTGTGGAAGAAAGTAATGTTCCCGAAGAGTCCTCTTTTATCCTGCCGAAGACCTTGTCTCGCTGTTTATCTGCATTGAGCAAAGAAGTTTGGATAACCAGACCCAATGCTGTCATTTCACATGATGGAATTTCTGTATTAAAAACAACCTGCCCTCTTTCCAGGACTTCCATGTTAAAAAAAAGTCACTGGAAAGACATTACGGTTACAAAGTTATTAAAATGGCTGGAAATGCTTCAAAGCATGTCACCTGTGCAAGTTTAATTCTGCTCCCTTTGAGGGTATGTGTTATAATTCATTCTCCAGTTGGTGATCATTTTAATTCTTTCTGCAGAAAAAATTGATGCAGAATTATGCAGCAAAGAGTGCTAGTGGGAAAGAGTTTGCAAGACAGGTATCGTGTCCAGTATACAGTCATATCCAGAACCATAAAAATATTAAAATGTTACTGCATTTCCAGGAACCATCTTTCCGTGGTGGGAACAGGACCAGCTTCTTATGGATTCAACAGCCCATAATCAAATGATTGTCATCTGTCACAGTGCATGATGCACATGATTAAAAACCCTGCTGTGATTTTTATCATGAGTTTCTATGTAGATCTTATAACCAAGGAAAGAGACAGGTAGTACTTAGAGTGAATCAGTATTTGAAAGCTATGTAATATACATACTTGCACATGCACACACAAACAGTGCAGTGGAGAAGATAGGTGATGGAGGTAACCAACTGGGTAAAATGATGCTGAATAAAAAGTTTACAGCTTCCCATGCAGTTAATATGCTTTGGCTTTGAACTAAATGATAGCTTCCCTCCTCTTCCAGTCTAGAGATGGTTGTGGAGATGTGGTGAACTTCATTTGTGTTACAGTGCAAAGTAGTATCAGTGGAGAATTAAATCACTGCTGCCTCATTCAAGTCAGATTTAATTCAAATTCAAGTGTAAATACCAGTCCTGTCAGTGGAGAGCATTTTACTGATCTGTTCAGCCTGAGGTCTTTCTCTAGACGTCCTTGCTGACCTGTAGTGCCTCTCTTCAGTGTAGCTTTCCCCAGTACATCCCTTCTGTGGAGTGTTTCTTTTTTTCCCTCGAGGAGCCTAGTTATGTTAATCTTCTTTATAAAAGCATGTGCTGATGCCTTCTGGAGTCAGTGGGCATCTGATTATTTAATCAAATAATTATCAAAGGAAGCCTTCGACTCAGGCAGTTGCAGTGCTTCCTGTAGCCAGCAGGAAAGCATTAACTCCTGATCTGACAGTTTTTGGGTGCCATCTGCCTAGCCAGGCTGTCAGAAAGTGTGACTCTAACGTGGCCAATATCATTTGCAGGTCAGAACATGGGGATGGCTTCCCCATCCCCAGCTGTGGCTTGGAAGCAGCATTTCAGAGGGCTTCCAGCTGACGTGGAAAATTCTATAAACTAAAGTAATACACTGGAGGGTGATGACTCTCCCCATTTCCTCTGATCTGCCCCAGCATTCTCCTTAAGGCACAGTTCCCGGAGGGAAGCAAGCAGGTAAATCCTGGCCTTTGCTGGTGACGGCCGAAGAGAGTCCCAGGTATTGCCAGGGGCAGATATGCAGGCCAGCAGACAGTGCTCGACTGCCCATCAGACCTGAGCTGATGACCTAAAAGTGGAAGCCTCCATGACCTTATCTCAGTTCCCTCTGTCCAAAACAGAACCCTTTAAACTGATTGAGTTTCAAGTGTTCAGAAAGTTAGACTTTATCTGCCTGAAAAAAAGACCCACGGTTGTGATTATTTGTCTGCTCTTATTTCCACAGTTCTGTGCTCTGCGTTATTCATGGCATCAGTGTATGGCACTGCTGACATTTGTCACTGCTGATTTCATTCTATGCAAATCTGCAAGCCCCTTTTGTAGACACTACATTAATTTTTTTTTCATTATGTGAAAGAGGGAATGTGTAATTAACAGCATACCAGTGACACCAATGCTTACACAGCCTATCATAACAGGAATCTGTTCTTCTTTAATAGCATTTGCAGTTCATCACACACACATGCTGTATCTCCTTGAGACAGGAGTAATAACATTGCCTTTCTTGAGTGAGTTTCAAAAGGTTTCTTTCTTATTGCTGTAAAAGGAGTCTGAACGCTGTTGTACACGGTAATTTAAGCTACCCCTATTAAGATATCTCTGGCCTCAACTGGTACATGAACCTCTGCAACATCGGGCTTTCATTAGCTGTGAGCAGGAGAACTAAGCTCCAAACGTGGTTATCCTGACATATCTCTGGAATATGTCCACCAAGAGCTACAGCCTGACTCCAGATGTTGGGTTGTACCTGGGGTGATGGAGAGAGCATGCCTTGGGAAGGGAGTCAAAGGCAGCTGGTATCCTGCAAATAAGGCCCCTCGATTTATGTGTAAATAAGAGGAGATTTTTGGCTCCAGAGTACCAAATGTTACTCTAGGGACTGGTGCTTTCATAGTATTTATTTTAAGGAAAATCTACTGTTGTTAGTAGGAGCAATTTAACTCTTGTTATGCCTGTGGCTCACTGAAATGTTCTGTGCTAGAATATAATTCAGAGGCTTATTATCCCTGTATAAACTTATAAAACTATAAGTTAATTTAGAGTTTCCTAGGTTAAAGCCTCATTGATAAAGAAATCATTTTAACAGGTACTTTCTGTGTTTCAAAGTTTACCCCACCTTTCAAACAAAAAATGTCGTCCTTTGTCCTGCCCCCTTTTTTAAGACCTATGTTTACCCTTCCAACACAATGCTCAGATGAACTGGCTTTGTTTGTAGCCCTTTGCAGGAGCAGTGGGGAAAAGAGAAAAAATGGTATGTACAAATCATCATTGCTTCAAGGTAGAGGGAAAAACACCACAATGCTATGTGTGAGAATCTTTCTGGAGCTGATGCAGTCCATGTCAGAGGTTGAGGAGGAGATCCTGACTCTGCCAGCCTGCAAAGAGCCATGCTTCAGAAGACTCCTCCCCTCTGACTTGTTTCTACAAGCCCAGTGGTAAGGTAAGAACAGGGAAATTTAAATGTATGCTTTGAAAAATATCTTGGGTGTATTGTCTTCTAGCATGCCGTGGCTGTACCAGAAGGCAAAGCTAAACCCAAGAATTTTTGCAGAAGTTGTTCAAAACCTTTTTTTCTCTCTGTCTTTTTTTTTTTCCCAAAAAGGATTTTTCACTAAAAATGAAAATGTTTCATTCAGAAGTCTTTATAGCGGAAAATGTTTTTGATTTTGTTTGTTAAATTAAAAACAGAAACCGTCTTCCTTTAGATGGTTTAGAAACTCCTTTCTCCCCTGTTACAAAGTCTTCACAGAAAATAATTTCATTTTTTTCCACCATTTCAACTAATAGAATATACTAGACTCTTAGGAATTTATTGTATTGCTGTTAAAAGAATACTTTAGTAAATGAAGCCTTCTCTGGTCTGTGATTTCATTTCATTGCCTCTGTGTACATTGTAACCTCAGCAGTACTTAAAAACCGTTCACTGTACTGAAGCCAGCCTGAACCCTCTTGGAACTCAGTGGATGAATTTGCCCTCTGAAATCTCCCAGGCAACTAAGCAAACCTCATTTGCAGGATGGATCAGGTAAGAAATTGTTGCTATCCTTTATAATCTCCTTCAATTAACTGGATGAGAAGAGATTGGGTTGATCATCCCGTTTTGCAGAAGGATTTTCAGTGTAAGGTGAAGACAGAGCATATGAATGTCACATACTCTGTGTCTCAGTTTTGTGTTTTTCACCTCCAGAAACAAAAACTTTTCCAAAAAGACATAATTGTGGTTATTGCTACTTATACTTCTGCCTTAAAAGAGCTGCCATTACGTACTAAATTACAATGTTTACATATGCGTTTGGGGCCTTCAACAAAAATAGATAGTTCTCTTAATACTGTATGTCAGAGGCTAAGATTGAGTGTAGGGTGATCCACTAAAAGAAAAATCAAAAGAGTATCTGGATTTGATCCTAGCCTGACAGAAGTGCAAAACTAAGGATGAACCTTACAGCCGAGCCAACGATTCTCCTGCAAACCTTTATGGCCAATGATAAATTCTATAGAAATCCTTAATGTATGAAAATATAGTATGTACAATGTCCATAGAGAGATAAATGAAGCCATACAGAATTCCTAGATATTTCTGGCACTGTTGCACAGAGGAGTCTTTGTGTTGTGTGAATAAAAAGTATTTAACCTCTGGCAAAAGCAGTTTGCAAGTACCGTACAGTTCAGAGTAGACAACAGCTTTACTCTGTGGCAAAGGGAGAAGCTGTGAAATTCTGCACACCATAATCCCGAATATTCTCCAGGGCTCTGTAGTGCATCTGGGACTCCTGAAGTGTCTTTTCCGTAGCAGCCTGATGCAGTTGCTGGGAAAAAGTTCCTCCCAGAAGTAGGGCCTTATCTTATATGGTGTATTTAGAAGAGTGAGTGCAGCTGTATTAGTTGTATCTGTTAAAGGGATACTGAAAGTGGGACTATGACTAGATGACATCAGTTTAGATGTAACTGATACAAAAATCCTGGGTCAGATAACTGTTATTAGTTATAAAAGTCTGGGACTGCTGCTACGTCTGTGCAAATTAACATTAATGGTTTGTAAGATAAAAAAAAAACGCCAAGAAAAATAAGGCATATGTACTGATTCCTTTTGCATAGCGTAAATGGGAGTTCTGTACTAGGACTCCATTCCTTTAATACCATGAGCTAGATAATTTATTCCAAGCAGGAAAATGAAGGATGGAGTTCAGTAAGATTTCTGTGGAAGCTTTTTAGTGTGGAAAATAAAAAGAAACGGAACAGTTTAGAGGTCTCTGAGCTATTACGAACTTCCCAGGCTGAAGCGAAGGAAGGTTCATAAGATTAGTTTTAGTGTAGGGTATTTTATGCCATATCTGAGTGAAAGTGAATCTCCAAAAATTTATAATTTCTGTCTTGGGATTCAGATCTGTGCTTGACATGTAGCAAGGGCTTGGCGGGTTAGACGAGGCTTAAAAGGTTACCAGTGTGTTTGCGTATGTTCAAAACCTGAAAGTTTTGATTTGGGTCAGCAGTAGATGTACAGACGTAAGTCTTCTGCTCAAAGCATTTGAGAAAAATAACAGCAAAAGATAAACAAAAACCATTTATTAAGAGTTTACAGCTGAAATGTATACATCTATGAAATGATTATTTTCAACCCTTAAAGCCTTATGGTCAGCAAATGCTGAGATAAACTGTAGTTTATTTTATTGTCTCTGGAAGTGATCGCTGTGAGAAGTCACTGTGATCAGCAATATGTAGCCTTACACCCAGCAGGAGAAGGAAATGCTTTTTGTGCTTTGAAAAATTCAAGAGCTGACTTCAAAACAAGTTATTGTACATCTATCACTAAGCAGGAATCAGAGTTTGGCTATAGCAAGCTATGTAAAAAGCCCCAGATGAATTTTATGTGATGCTGTAAAAATCTCTTCCTTTCCGGCAAAAATCACAAAAGGGAACCAATACAGACAGGCTAATGTTAGATAACCGTGCTGCCAAAGTAGTTAACTGTGGTAGCCTTGGAGTGGAGAAGGACAGAAGAAAGTTAAAGTGCATGCAAGTGTATCAGCCAGGCCTGAATTTTTATTGTTTGATCCAGTGTAATGCAGTTGCCACCATTTCTCCAGTGTCTTTGCTGTTTCTTTCAGTCAGGTGTGGAAAAAGCCCAGCCCCTTACTCTTCGGTATCGAGGAATACATGTATTAAGCAAACTACAATGGTAACATGCCTTCTCTTTGATATGTACAAATTTTGGAAATGGACTATCTTCCATGAAATGATATGACGTTCTGCCCTGTGATCCAGATTTCTCAATCCCAAAAGTCAAACTAAAAGAAAAAAACCTTTCCAAAAAAAGCAAATTCATAAATAAAAGACCTCCTTCATGAAATGCTATTCCAAGCACAATTCTTAGCCCCAAAAGAGGGCCACTGCTGTCATTCTTCGGTGGGCACCAACAAAATTTGAATGACTCTGAACTGTGCTTTTCTAGTTAACTCTCTTCTGCTGCTGCTGGGCTCTTTCATTATCCGTGGCTCTGTTTTTGCTCATCTATATTCAAATTATTTTGTGGTTTTGAGAGCTGCAGTAGTTAATGCTGAAGGCCATGAAGGCAGATACGAATTATAAATCCTTTCAGTAAATACTTCTGAAATGAGCGTAGTGCTTGAGGAAGTTCCTGGTCGGGCAGGCTTCCTACCCTTCTTGCATAGGAAGCACTACGAGGGCAGTGTTCCCATATTTTAGCAGGATGCTCCCTTACATGTGGCTGACTCGATAGGACATGACCCCAGAGCTTGAGGGGCCTGGCTGCTGCTCTTGGCTCTGCCAGTGAACTCCAGGCCAGCTGCCATACCTCCGCTGTGCCTCATCTTCCTCAGCAGCAGTAGCACTAGCACTGTGGGTAGTCTGACTAGCCGTAACAGCACACCTTTGGAAAGCACTTTGAAGGGAAAGGAAGAGGGGCTGACCAGTTATTCTGGACTCACAGGTAAACAGAAGTTTGTATGTGTGTACTGCTATCTCATCAATGTTATTCAACCCTCACCCAGGCCATTTATAGCACTGGGAAAGTCTGTGTGTGTGTATAATGTGTATAATTCATACAATATTCTATGCTGTTGTGCTAATAAATATATATATGTATTTTAGCCTGGGGACACCCAGCCAGTATTGGACTCCGTGAGAGTTGTTGCCTTGTGGTTACCCTAGAAATATATGCTAAAATAACCCTTAAATGATGTTGAAATTCATCTTCTAGCATGCTTCAGTGTAAAACTTGATTAGCTAGTAGCCAGACTGGTGCAAGACAGAATTGCTTCTGAGTATTACTATCAATTATGTATTATCTTTTATTAATAATTGATATTGCTTTGTTAGATGGGCATAGGGCATAGATTGCAGCTAATTAAATGTGCTTCAGAATGTGATCTCTGCAACAGGGGGTTGAAATCAGCAGGAATTACACTTGGGAATCAGAACCAGTGTGGCCCTGCACTTTGTTGTTGTTTCTGACAATGAGGCTATTATGGGGGCAGGATGGGAGGGAAGGGAAAACACAACTGTGGCTGGAATTTTCCCTTATGTGCTCTGCTGTCTCCCTCGCTTTGCCTTGCAAAAGTGCAAAGCTCTTACAGCTCAGTACTGTAAAAGTACTGGGGGCAGCAGCCCGGGCACATCCCAAAGGCAGCTCTGTGTGGGTGAATTTCACAATCTGCCACAGCGACAGCTGAACTCAGATGTGCCAGCAAGAGGGAATGAGAACTGCTAGGCAGCGCACACTAACTGGACAAGGCAGCGCTGGGATGGGGGAAAGGGCAACCCTAGTTCTTTAGTGAATAGCTTGTTACAATCCTAGCTTTCTCACTTGCATTCCTGTGAGCATTGATTTCATTTTGCCTGACCCTTTTAGATTAGAGGAGAGTCCAAGCCAAAATCCCACTCAAGAGCACAGTCCACTCTTATTTTATTAGAGTCTGAATAAAAAGAGTCTGCATCTCGGCTCTTCTAGAGATGCTGCCTTTAGAGCTGATTGTGTCTCAGGTCCATTTCTTCGTTATGTCTTTCAAGCAGCTATCAGATTTGCTAAGGAACTGAGCTAGAGGGTAAAAAGGTCATTGTAGTCATTTAAAATTTTAACGCTATGGATAACGTTTAAGCGCAGTGGAGCTTCTATTGCCTCTCTTTCTCACAAGCATTTCTTCTAGGATAATACCCAGGGAATCCCTGTCAAGCACAGAATTCAAATGCAGGAGCAGTTTTTCGTGACTCTTTGCTTTGGATAGTAACACTTACCCATGTTTTGGTTTAGGTTCCCTAACAGTTGAGATTGCCTGTTTCCTTCAAGGAACTTAATGATTTTGTGAAACTATCTTTAATGAATGGCAACTTTTAAAGCCTCCACTCAGAATCACAGAATCACAGAATCGTTTAGGTTGGATGGGACCTCTGGAGATCATCTAGTCCAACCTCCCTGTTCAAGCAGGGTCACCTCAAGCAGGGTCACCTAGAGCATATTGCCCAGGATCACATCCAGACGGGTTTTGAATATCTCCAGCGAAGGAGACTCCACTACCTCTCTGGGCAACCTGTTCCAATGCTCTGTCACCCTCACAGTGAAGAAGTACCAGCCTGTACTGGTGCATGTACTGGTCCTCTTCTCTTGGCAAGGTTCAATGATTTTTAACAATACAGATTACTAGAAAAGGTCGCTCTGGACTTCACTAGTCACATATATCAAATATTCCAAATCCTTTCTTCCTGGAAGGAGCTGGCTAGAGCATCCTTCAAGTTAGACTAGATAAATAATGAGGGCACTACTTCTATTTTTCATGAGTCAACATAATAAAGTGTCAAAAGATAAATATGCTCTATATAAGAAGATTTTATTGTTTGTGTACAGGGGATTTATTATTTCTACTGCTACTAATATGTAGTGTGCATATAGGCCATTTTATAATTGCATTACAATGTCATAAAATGGCAGTGCAATGAAGAACGTGTTTTCCACGGCTAAGAGACAACTGTGATATAGGAACTTTTGAGGTAGCAGTGAAACATCAGTTAATGCAGGCAGCAGTATCAGGGGGTGGCCTGGAGACAGGAAACATGTATTATGAAGTATGAAAATAATCATTATGTTAAACTAAACAGTATGTCATCTTCTCCTCTGCAGTCTAAGTTTCAGGTAGAACAGTCTAAAGCAGGTAATCTGGAATACAGAAGCGTTGTTTTTGCATATATCCTTTCATGGAACTATGAAGTATTTTCACGAGTTATCACAGGGCCTTGTTACTTGAATAAAAACTTCCACTATAGGTAAAAACACTTTATAATGCCACAAAAGGTGGTCTTTATTATGGTTTGCACTATAGCTATATCAGTATGTCTGCAGCCCTTTCTCTCTGGGGACTATTCTGATCCTCTTGAGGATTGTGGATATCTGCTGGTTCAGAAACTTCAAACTGCGAATTGCTGCTATAGATGATGGTGTATTTCTTGTGTTTACCCATTGTGCGTAAACGTTTTGGATGTAGTCAGTACAGAGGACAAAAATGCAACCAACCAAAAAAAGAAGATAGGATGTATTCTGAAGTATTTGTATCCTTCCAGATTTGGTCTCAGCACTGAGATGAAGATTTTTCTAATTTTTAAAAATTGTTGGGAGCGCTGCAGACATTTTGCACTAATTTGAGGTTGTAAATAGCTGAACAAGAAAAGAACTTAAACAGAATACAGAGCTGCAGTAGGGAGCCAGGATTGTGGGCGGGCCTTCTGCAGAGCTAAAGAAATGCAGAAAAAAATGTGACAGTACACTGTCTCTGAGAGATTTCCCTCCAAAAAGCTTTTGTGCGATGGAAATTTAGCTACTAGCAGTGCAGGAGGCAATAATCTCAATGACAAACATATTGGAAAAGAAATCTGTGACTCTACAGGCACATCATTGCTTCTGCGTCTGTTAGCTGATTCAGAGCTTGAATTCTGTGTTTTTGTTTTGGTTTGTTTTCTTTTTTTTCAGTTATGTCCCGGAATTTTTGCAGCTTTTTGAGTGGTGATATTCATCCTGGTGTGGTGTCGAGCACTGGCTGCCTGTACTGGTCTCAGCTCTTAAGACTGTTGATTCAATGACATTACTGCCAATATGAAACAAACAAAAGGGACCAGTAGAAACCAACCAAATTAGGAAGCCTTTCAAAGATGCTATTGATTATTAGTTAAATTATTGGATTATGGTTACTCGCAGTTATTGCTATGTTTTTACTCTATTACTTTCCTGTCTCAGAGAGCCATGTTTTTAAAAGCAGATGTCAAGAACCGCTTTTAGATGTCCAAGATAAATATCAGAGATTTTAAGAGTTGTGCGATATTGAAGGACATTAAAACTCTGCAATTTTATTGTTTAAGCACTGAGCTGGTGAGTTGATCAGATTAGCCTTATACAGGCCTTTATTTTTAAAATACTGTCAAATACAGTGGCATTACCATATATCACAACTGAGTTGTGTTCCAGGGATCAGGATATAACACCTAATATTTTCACAGCATATTTTAGATCTGTCTTGGAAGTGACCAAATGCTGGAATAGCTTCTTTTACCGTAAAGTTTTTATGTATAGGTCTCTGATAGAGACATAGTTTAAGAACAGGCTTTTCTGGCTATTGCTGAACTTTTAAATAAGTATTTGAAAGGTGTTGAATTGCTTAGAGGACCCATTACACTTAGTGTGAGCTGGTGGACTTTAGCTGAATTGGAGTTAGTGCTGGAGGAATTTTGAAAGCATGTTTGTATGAGTTTCCCAAGTACTGATCATTTCTAACACATTCACGTTTTAAAATCTTAACTTGTATTTATTTGCTAATCTCCAAAAGTTAATTGTTTCCTTGTGGCAATCCCAGAACAAAATGTACTGCAGGCCCTGTACTTGGAGAGAGGCAGAATAAGTATTTTTTGATGTATGTTTCTTTTTCTGAGACTTTATTCCTGCTAGTGTTGTTTGATTCATTTTTTTCACTTATTTTTGATAGAGATGGATGAGGAAGAGATAATGATCTCTCCTCAAACTTCCCGTAGAAAATCTGGCCATGTAATAAAGCTATGAAGTGGGAATCAGAAGAAGCCTTTGTAAAGTAGCCTCTATGGCCACCTCTGCACTGGTCAGTGTGCCAGAGAAGAGCCTGAACTGTCTCCTGTGTGCAACAACCTACTTCTGGGCTAGGAGACTATCTTCACTTTCAAAATAGGGTCACCACAGGCAGACTACTTCTTGGGAAGTGTCCTTAGGTCATCCTGCCTGCAAAACTGTGTTTGAGGAAAGTGCTGGCTGGAATAGGCTAAATTTGAGACAGAGAGGACGTTCTGATAATTAGCTGGTTGAGAAGATCCTCTTCTCGTGCTTGGGAATGCTCTTGAATCTCCTTGGTAGATGTGGCCTAAATGGATAGTATCTGATACTCTCTTTCACATGGAAGCCATATGCTATGTAAAAAGCACACTGGTGCATGAGTCGGAAAGCTTATTTCTAGTTGTGCCTCAGAAGTGGATCTACTGCTTGGTCTTCATCAAGTCACGTATCACTGTGCTTCTATGTGAAAGTATGAGGAAAATAACGTTTCTTTGATGACTTTTGATTGTCCCAGTTTTTATTACTATTATTATTTAGAATCAGCTTGTGATCTACCCAGTCTGGCATCTGACTGTAACCACTACCTGCTGCTTCAGAGACAGTTATTTAAACATCACCGGATGGGCAGGAAGCCCATCAATGACGTTGTTAATTGTCTGAAGTTTGAGTACAACTTACCATTATATCAGCACACACAAATGTTAGTAGTGGCTGTAAAATTATGCTGTCTTAAAAAAAAAATCCACACATATGCCGGTTCTATTATAGACTCCATCTGTGCATCTACTGAGTCAATAGGGGAAAAAATCCCTTGCTTAGCATGTTGATCAACTAATTATTATAAACTATATCTTGCAGTAACATCCTGTTTCAATAGTGGACAGCTGTTTCTGTCTGTCTGTGTTTCTTTCTCCTTTTTATATCTTCTTCCATGCTTCCTCCTCAGTACTTTGTATCCAGTGGAAGCATTGATAAAATCTTTAAAACATTAGATCTGAAGTCTGGACCCAAACCAGGGAACTCAATGACAGTCTTTCAAATGAATTCAGTGGACTTTAGATCAGTATCTAGTCATAAAAGGGGAGGAGTAATAAAAAAAACTCTCTATACCTGTTTTTTTCCCCAAAGCTACAGTTGTATCTGCTTTCTAAAAGAACCACAAGGAGTTTAAAATTGATTGTCAGGCTCCGCAGTGGTGTGGCATGATCAGATGAATGCTTCAGCAGCAAAACTGGCTTAAGGAGCTCCTGTTCCTGTGTGGCGGTGTACTGCCCACTCATGTCACGGTTTGATGAGCTGCTGTCCTTGGCAGCAGTACTGGCTCCGTTTATGCCTGCCCTTATTCCCCAGTCTCACTTCCTTGCTGCCCATGCTGTTGGATTAACACAATGGTACGTGGGAACAAATGTGGGTTATAACTTCCTATTCTCCTTCCCTCCCCAAATTTCCATACTCCTTTTTAAGTTGGACCCATTCCCTGATCAGTTTTGCAGTTTGGCCCTGCAAACAGGCATTTCAGCACAGCTGAAGGTGAACGATGTGCAGTGAGGAGTAGGGGAAATGTGGGAATAAGCAGCAGTTGTAGGAGCTCTTTGAAGGGTATTTTCTCCTGACCAGTCAATGCAGAACCCAAGTAAGTGATATTAACCCAAAATACTAAACTCTGAGGCTTTCCTGTTCAGGGTTCAGCTTTTACTCTGTCAATATTTCCACTGAGCTGCTGCTGCTGCAGGAGAGAAGTGTGAGCACAGTCTAAGTGAATCAGCCCTTGGCTCAAAGGCAGGCCCACTTGGTGATGGATCTCTTTCAAACATGAAGTGCATTTAGACTTGTTTATACTTTTACCTAAAGATCATGAAGGACTTCCAGAGCTGAATATACAATTGACTCTGAACCGGGCAGTGTTATAACTATGTTTGTTTTAGTTGTGTTTGTCTTTGCAAATCATCTCAGACTGAAGGCAGACTAAGATCTGCATGAATGCTTGCAAACAAAAAAATGCTGATTTCCCCAAACTCTAGTTAATTGACCATCCACCAACTCCAGGAAAAACAAATGTAAACTGTGGCTAGAAAAATAAGAATTAAAAAAATTCTTGAAACGGCAGCAAAGACCCTGCAGCACAAGGTTATAGCAACTGCTGTGTCTTGAGGATTTTTAGTTTTTATTCACAATAGGCAGCGGAGCAGGGCATCAGTGACCCTTGGACCTCACTTCTTGTTGGCTAAGAGCCACTCAATTGTGGTCTATTATAAACATCTCCTCCTCTTCCTTTGCACTGACAGGTTTTCCCATGGCAATCAATGCCAGCAGCACCAAAGGCCGCCTGAGGGCTTTTCAAAGAAAGAGGTTGTGTCTGAAAACAGGAGTACAAGTAGCAAACTAAGGAAAAGCTACTGCAACAGGTAACTGAGAAAAGATGGGAAATCTTTTGTCTGAAGAGGAAGTTATTTGTCCTGAGTTTGCAAGAGGATCTCTGAGGAAATACACGGGGAGTTTACAGATATGCACAAGGAATCCTTTTCCATACATATTATTACATTTTGGATAGCCATTTTATTGCAGCATATAAACCAAATCCAAGCTCTAAGTCTTTATTTGCTGCTCGTCTCTTGGCCATTCACATAGGAGGGATGAGGAGAGAACATACAAACTTCTCTTATTTACACTTTTTTTTAAGACTGTATTATGCAGTCTAAACAGCTGTGGAGATGAGTCTGCTTGAAAGAAGTTGTATATTAAAGATAATCTTTGGGAGATGGGTAGTCATCGGGGAGGCATTTGAAGCTTGGGTTCATGCTGGAGGAAGAGAGAGAAGCCCGATTTTTCGTGTTTAATCTGCTGGCCCTAATCTCCAGGTTGATGGGGCATCATGATACATGCTCCTCTTGCCTTAAGCTGCTGGAAGAAAAAATCAGTTGTGTACAATGACTGTGCTGGGGCAGGAACTAGTTCTGAATTCAGTGAGGAAGATTATTCCAGAAAATAGTGGGATACTAGTTTTGAAACTCCTGTTGTCACCGTTGCAAGTAGGATCCAAAGCATTTGTCCTGTAAGTCAGGCCTCTGAGGAAGCATGAGCACTTCAACCTAATGTTTTTTTTTTCCAAGGCGGAAGTTGTTTCAGATGCTATGGGGGCCAGAGAACATTGTCTTCACTTGTCCTCGTATACCACAACCTACAGAAAGCTTCCCTAAGAGCTAAAGACTTGATACCAAACATCAAAAGCAGAACTAGCATATGTGCTTCAGGAAGAGAACAGTAGAGATCAGGGAGAGGTCTTGTATATATATATATATATACTTTTTCTCTACGCTTTTCAAATCACTCCTCAATTTTCAACTCTAGGGCTGCAATGATTGGAAATACGTTAGGGTATTTTCTCTATGAAAATGGTGATATTTTTCTCCCCACTCTTTCAGGCCAGACTCTCATCCTCTCCCTTCAGTTCTATGAGCATTTAGGTTTCCCACATTTCACAGGGAGCTTCTTCCTCCAGATGTCTTAAGATATTTCTCTCTTTGAGCTTTATAGATGTGACTATAGTTGCGTGCACAGACTGTGCGATGCCAAGAGCTTCCTAAACTCCATGTAAAAGGCGTGTCTAGCAAGTCCTTGCCACAACAGGCAGAGTTTAGAAATTAGTGAGCTCAGCTCTCAGCCATGAGGGAACTAAGCCACTGTGTGTGTGAAAAAGAGAGACACTACGTGCTCCACCAAGTGGGTTGGCCACACAGCAGAGCTCAGGAACCGCAACACCTTACTTCACTCAGCCTTTCTTTTCTTTCTCACTTTTTTCCACCCCAGGGCGTTATTGCTATCACTCACCACATCTTTATTAATCCTTCCAGGTCATTATGTGAGTCATGCGTTGGATGAGGTCTCCTTTCTTGAATGAAGATTGCAGTTTCACAGCAGCTGAACCCAGTCCAAATCCAGCTGTCCAGCAGACTATGCTCCTTCCCACCCCAGGTACTTCTGTTACCAGGCAGTGGAGTGGTTCAGGGGGTAGATAAGGCCAAAAAAATTTTAGCAAACCAGCGAAAGATTGATTTTTAGCTCCTTGAGTGGGCGCATTTTTCTGTTGTCATAATACTCAATGCTGACTCAAAAGGTAGGGTGGGGAGACAATCTACAAAAGGTAGAAAATCTGGGCAAGACAGCATGCTGCAATACACTGAAAGTAAGGTTAGACACAGCCATAGTGATTCCATACTTGCCAGCGGATAGAGATTTTTTTAAGAGTTGTCAGGGAGAGTTTGTTTCCAAATGATGGTTAAAAAAACTGAAGTCCATTGGGAAGTAGAATTGAATTTCTTTATTTTTGTCTCCATTGATGAGTTCTCTAAGAAAGTCTTGGAGGGTCTGTAAAGATGAAATTCAAGTGAAGTTCTGCCTTACCAAGAACAGAGAAGAAATGGCTAGCTTATAGCTGCGAACTAAGATACTTTGTTCTACTTTTAGAGAATGGAGGCCATTTTAATGCACTTTTTTCTAATTTACTGAGCAAATGTGCTATAATGGTCTTTTTGCACAGACTGCTAAAAGATAAACCGGTACAAGAGTGGCTGGGGCTTGCTGACTCAGCTATAGTGATTCTAATGTTTCCCCACATCCTGCTGCTTTACATCCTTGGTGCTGATGCCACTGGTTTGAATCACAGGCATTCACTGACTTGTCACCTCCTGCAGTCAGGAAATGCAGACACAGGGGCAAACACCCCCTCTTGCACCCACATACAGCAGCAGCAGTGAATGAATCCTGGCAGTTGTGTGGCAGCAATGCCCTTACAGCTTACACAGCTGCTATAAATCTGGGCAAGAATGTCCCCTTTATAGCTATGGCAGATGTCAGACACAGCATATTAGGGGACAGGATGCCATTGCAGTTCCAGCCAGGAGACCATGGAAGAAAGTGGACAAAGCAGGGATGCATCTATTTTGGAACAAAGAACATCTGTCCCTGGCCCTAGCAGCTTTTGTCATGATTTCACAAAGACAAAGGCTCAGGTTGACTGATACAAGGCTAGTACTCCATAAAACAAGCCATAGGGTTTAACTGTCCAAATGTGGACTGACAGTGAGTCCAGGCTCTGGTAGGAGTGAGGTTTTATTCTTCCATCTAACAAGAGAGTATAGAACAGGATGGGTGCCATCCTATGCACAGCCTTTAACTATGCATCTGCTTGTGTTTTATGGTCTCTTTGTGCACCACAAAAACTAAACTACTGTCAGATTATACACAACAGATGTTCTGTTCAATTATGTTTGCGTGTTACATCCTCATAGCAGGAAAATTCCGTGTTTTCTTAGAAACTGGGTTCATGCTGATTACTTTCTCCATGTTGTTCATTTTTAGTTGTGGTGGCCACTTACTTATTGAAAGGCTGCAAACCATAAATGCCTATCTGCATTCTGCATAAATGTATATCTTACAGGAGAAAATATTTTAGAAAGGACAGACTTCTAATACATCTTCAATAAAGTTTTAGGGTTCTGGAATGAAGCTGATGATAACAAATTCTAATGAATAATTTGCTTAGCATCATTGTTAAAAAATAAGCTGTACTTCCTTCCCTTCTCTGCTGGTACCCGTGGTGGCTCTAATGCTTTTTAGCTTGTGGAATGACAACATAAAATTTTGCAGTAGCTTCAGGGTGCTTGTGTATGCAAATATAATGCAATAGAGATTTAAGAGAACAATATCATACAGAGCAAGAACAATCTAGGTTTTTCATTATTGAAATTGTACTAACAAGATGAGTTACACACTGGAAAACGTAAAAAATGACCATTAGCTTTTAAAGACATTGTAACTTTCTACTATGCACTCCGTTTTGTGCTCAGCCCAAGTTGTCACATGCCTGTCTCTGACTTTGGGGATACGCAGCAAAATCCTCACTAAAGGCACAAGTACAGAAAGTGTGAACTCTGCGATGCATTAAAGCATTAATGAAGAAAACAAAATCTGTGAAAGTTTGCTACACGGTGCCTCTTTGTCACAAGCTAGCTCTGTTGTGTTATGTTGCCCCTGGTTGATAATGATAAGACAGAAGGACAGAGAAAGATTTTAGTGCAGTTTATAAAGCTCTGGTGGGAGTGGACCCCACTATCCCACAGGTAAGAGCCTCTGACCACTGCATTTCATACTCATGGTTGCTGAAATTGTTGGCCTTCCCCAGCTGTTTAAGAAGCTAGTTTTCCTACTGCATCTTTGAAGAAGAATGTATTTACAGAGGGCCAAGCCCAGAGGTACGTTTTCTTGCTCTACTCAGTTAATGGGAGCTTTGACTGAGAAAAAAAAGAATAACAATTTCAGAACTGTAGCACTGTGCTGGAATGGCCTGGAAATCTTAACACCTGCGGATTCATCTGCAGTGTCTGCAGTTGTAACAGAGAGGTGTAAGGTACAAAATTCACACTGGGATCCAGATGAACTCTGTATCTGACAAAGTACAGAGTTAATGTAAGGAAGATGGAAATCATCCTTGTATGGTGTCCAGATGAAATTTGGTGTCCAGATGGAATTTCAAAAGTCCAGTGATGATATGAGAAACTGCAATAAGAGAATAGTCAATGAAACCCTAATTTTCAACAACTAAGTGAAGATTTTCTTGTCCAGAACAATTTGTTACATGCTGCTGTTTGATGATTTTTGCAAATACACATTTGTAAATAGCTTTTTGGGGATTTGAACCATCCACAGTGTTAGAGTGCATGTGTTTGTGCACCCCTGTTAATTTCATTTAGCCTTCAAAGTGACAAAAGCAAGGTAAGTGCAAAGACATATATGGAGTATTCACATTGTCTAACGTTATTCATCTAGCTTACAGGCCTAAAATAAAATTCAGGCATCATATACAGCCAATGGGACCTCCAGAGAGTGATTGAGAGTGCCTAAATGAGGGAGCCATTCACTTTACAAGCAATCTAAACTTAGTGTGAATCCTTCACTTGAACGATACTGAAGTGCTAGAGCCTGAGATATGCTCTGGAGTCCTTCCTATCTACTTTATCCAGTTCATGATCACTGGCAGCCAGAGGGATGGCCCTGTGGTGACGTACTGAGCATAGGAGGGGCATAACGCTACTCCTGATCATCGTATTATCATCTGAACCCAGTGTCAGTGCCAAAGTTTTGACTACTTGCCTGCTCCTCCTTGTTCTTGCTTGGAAAGCTGCGCTTAGGCTTATTTCATGGTCTACAGAGAAGTCAAAATGCTCCATAAGGAGGTGAGAGAGAGGAATCAAGACCGGCATAAAGCAGCTTGGTAGAGGGTTGTAGGCATAAAAGAGAATTTGAGACATCTGTGGACATTTCTCTTGATGCTAGTGTCAGCTTTGATACCAGCTGTCCCCTCATTTTTGTCTCATTCCTCTCACTAGTTATACTGGTGAATCAGGTTAAAAATAGCCCTGTTTAAAACTTGGATCCATTCTCTGATCAGTTCACCTTATCATGTTTATAGCTGAGTTACGTTACCCTATCCTGAATAAATGGTCCTTAGGAGTAAAGTGAGACCAACTGAGTTTTGTTGACGTAAGTGTTTCTAAACCAGCAAGTCTCTCGCATCACTGAGGGGGGTGGTAGAATAGTGGAAATGAATAATTGTGACGGGGTTGGGCTTCAATGGAGGTTCACATGGACATTGCTACTAAAATAGATGTCCAGGAACCATGGTTTAGGTGGATTCTAGGTGTAACATACTATATAGGGACAAAAATACAGATTTTCCTGTGTTTCCATTAGTTGGGAAATGCAGGGATAAGTCTCAAAGTTCTGCCACAGACCTGTGCAAATTAATCTGCTGGAGATTTTTCATTCCGCAAATTCCTCAAACACTCTATAAGTTATATATAGCCAGAGTTATTGAAAGGCAGTCACTTGTGAGGAAAAGGACAGTAGCTGGCACATATTGTTACTATGACTGACGCTCAGAGAAAATCCAATGATACTCAAAGTCAAGGAGGTGTTGTGTTTAAAGACAATGAATTCCTCAAGCAGTCATTGTTTTGAAGCTTTCACCAAGAGGATAAAACAGTTAAACCATGTTTATTTTATTAACATAAAAGGAATGGTGGACTTGATTTTGTCAGATCTTGAACTGTGATTCGGCTACTCCCTCCAGCATTCTGATACAAAACAAAACAAAAGGCATTGTTTATTTACTGGTTTAAAGCCAGTTTCTCATACTGAACTTTTCTAAAGTCAGTATTGTAAGGATCAGTACTTTGCAATGTATTTTTTAGCCTTTTAACGCATATTTAGTCTGTGTTGTTTCGAAATTTAGTATATAAGGTATTCACAGTAATTACTGAGGGGAATTAAGAAGGTTAATCTCTTGGAAAATTTCATTCAGACTCTTCTTAGTTACTTTTAGCCCTCAGCCAAAATTTATATCCAAGTTTTATACCACACCCCAAAGACAGAAATTTGTCATTGAACGACCAGCGTTTTCGTAAGAGAAAAGGAATGCTTTGGAATCACTAGAATAAAAGCTTCCAAAATTATCTTGGTGATAGTACCATAAACAAAATCAGTCTGAAATGGATGGATAAATGTAATAGGTATTAATACCAGATCGTCTGTATTTGTAACTGTTAATTTTTCTCCAAAACAGACTCCAGTTCTGCTGTAGAAGTGGAGGTGAGTGAACGCTCCTAATCTGAACTGTGCGCATGCTGAATCTTGAAGGTATCGAGGTCTAGACTTGATTCTGGTCCATGCTGGTATCTCCTCTCTCTACAATTAGCCACGTCTAAACTCTAGAGCCAAGTATCTCAGTCTCTTCAATTGACATCCCTTGGACTGACTTTGAGACCTGAACTACACAGTTGGCCTCTGGGACATCCTGTGCCCTAAAAAAAGAGTCAGGACTGAGTTGCAAGGAAGGAAAAGGAGATTGTTTGTTAATGTTACTAGCAGGAACTAGAATCCATCATTTTTTCCATGGGATTTAGCTTCTGAGTTATTTAAACACTCTCCAGATTATCTGCTGTCATCAGAGGGAGCTCTCCTCAGGGCTGGATGAAGCTATATTTTTAATGCATGGTGGAAAGAGACTGGAGGGTGGAAGAGCTCCACTATCAAAACTCTGCCCTCTCACCTGTGGATAGGGAAGGAAGGGTGGAAGGCGTTAGTGGAAGGGTGAGAGCCTTCTTACACAGAGGCAAATTAAAGGACTGGCAATAAACTTGCTAGTTTGGTGCTCCCAGCAGGTGAGTGAACGGCAGGCCTATTCTGCCTCCGTTAGAGGTGGGTAAAAGTGTGTTTACCTTGGCCTCTGCGTGTTTCTCTTTGGCCACACTGCTGAGCTTAGCTGTTTGGGTAATGCATCACTCTTCTGAGAACAGGCCAAAATTGCATGGTGAAAGTATGTTACTAATGATGCTGCAGCTCCTGACTTTGCAATGGGCTGAAGGTGAGCCCTGGACCGTTTATGTGGCTGTAGTCGGACTGTCTGCAGAAGTTCAAATCTTGATGTAAACCTTGCAGGTCTTTTGCTCATTTCTTGGTGGTTTTTGGAGTTACAGTGAGCCATTTGGTCTGCCCCAAACTCCTCATTGCTTCCAATTGCAGATGCGGCCTGTTGAAAACACACTGTGGTCTTTTGTTTATTTGTTTTGTTTTATTTTAAAAGTTCCTTCTCTCTACATTTTACTCTAAGATTTTCCTGATGGATGGGACAGAAATATGAAAGCTATAGGTTTTATTTATCTACTTATTTGTTTTTCTGTTAAGCTCCAGAAAGGATCATCTGCTTTACTCTGAGGAGTCATTAACTGTGTAGCTTGAATTATGCATGATTTTAGAGATGGCAAACAGTCTGTTAGCACAATGGCCTTTATGGTAAAGGGTAGAGAAAACTTATGATGGTACCTGCTAGCACCATTTTAGTTAGGAACCTATCAGTCTCCATTAAAACCTCCATTATTCAGGATTTCTGAGCAACCTATAAATATTAGCTCTGGTACAAAAGAACTCAGCTGAAGAGCTATTTTTAGCTGGAGGTTTGGTTGTTTGGTTGTTGTCTTGTTTTTCATCTCCTTTTCAAAAGATGCTCTCAAGGTTAATGGAATCATAATTTGACCTTCCTTTTTAATACTGTGCCTGTTTGCACTATGCATATATTTCTGTATATATGAGTATTCCCCTGACAAATATCTTACAAAATGAGTCACTGCTAAAGGTGCAGACCAAATAAGAAAGTGCACTGGTAGTCTGTACAGAACTAAATTAAGTGGTAGTCAGGGTACAGTATATCTTCTATCACAAGATTTTGAACCTTTGTTAGAAAAAAAAATCATATAATTAATCCCTGGTGTCATTCTTAGGGCCCAACCAGGTGATGGAACGTGCCTACACTGGCCTGAATGATCTGTGAATGGTGTTACCATCTTCTCACCCAGCAAAGTGTTTTGATGGAGGCAGTAGACGTGTGGGATGGGTTTGTGTTTTGTTATATGGCATATGGTATGAGTTCTCCAAGTGAAGGCCGTGGTACTGGTTTTGTTTCTGTTCATATTGTAGCAAGCCTGTTAATGGAAGCAGTCAGGATTATCTTTAGTCATAGTGAACCAAACTGAGCCGAGCTGTCCTTACTGTGAAAGACCAGGGCCAAATGTTTTAAAGGCCAAATCATATCTCGCAAAGCTCCTCTGATAAAGAATACTTCACATTTTCATTAGTGTTTTTTGGTGCTCACCTACACAACTGGCATCGTATACGTAGACATAAACACAAAGAGAAGAATTTATTTGGCCTTGCTTGTGTGTGTCTCTAATTTGTGAGACAGAGTGAGAAGTAGGCTTTTAGCTTTCTAGCTTTTTTTATTCGATCCTGAATTGTATGGATTACAAATACCTACTAAATCCTGCGTTGAAAAAAGCATTACCAAAGTCTAACCCTTGGAAACTGAGAAAAACAAGAATTACGGTTGGTGTGCAGTCTGAATTTGGCCCGTGTGGACAGAAAGTAGAATAAAGTCTTTCTTGACATGACCTCATGCAGTTCTTCCACAGAACTCTTAAGATTTCGGTGCACATGACAGATCAGATGTATATTTAAAAGATAACAAAACCAAAACCATCTAGTTTTATTCTTCCCAGTTCCCTGTGCCCTGTGTATAGTAGAGTCTGTGGGAATGTGCAAATGTTGCTACAGTAGGGAGTACTAAGGCAATCATCTGACATTTCTCTTTCTGGGACCAGATGGAATGCACCCAAGGGTGTGGAGGGAGGTGGCCAATGTCATTGTGAAGGCTGCTCTCTACCATCTTTGAAAGGTCATAGCGATTGGGTTAGGTTCCTGAAGACTGAGAAGAGGCAAACATGATACCCACCTTCAAGAAGAGGAAGAACAACAATCCAGGTTGCTATGGGTTGGTCAGACTCATCTGAGTCCCTGGGAAGGTCCTGGCAACTTGTGAGACTGCATCTGGAGTATACGTCCAGTTTTGGGCTCCTCAATACAAGATAGTATTACAAGTGAGTTTAGTGAAGGGCCACCAAGATGCTTAGAGGTCTGGAGCACAAGATGTATAAGGACAGACTGAGAGACCTTGGTTTGCTCTGCCTGGAGAAGAGAAGGCTGAGGTGAGATCTTACTGCTGTCTGCAACTTCCTAATGGGATCATATAGAGAAGATTGGGCCAGCCTCTGCTTGGAGGTACACAATGAATGCTCACTGGAACATGGGAATTTCTGATTTTATATATGGAAAAATCTTTTACCATGAACATGGTCAAACACTGGAACAGGTTCCCAGAGAAGCTGTGGACTCTCCACCCTTGGGAATATTCAGAATGCAGCTGGACAAGACCCCGAGCAACCTGCTTTAACTGGATCTGCTTTGAGCAGGAGGTTGGACTGGAGATCTCTGGAGGTCCCTTCCAAACTGAATGATTATATGCTGTATTTGAAGAAAATAAGGTTTTTATTTCAGAAATTTAATGGGACACCCTAAATCTTGTGATTGAATTTAAAAATAATACACTTTGACTGGAGGTCTGACACAGTCTAATCACATCTGTGTTTCCAACTCTGCTCTCTCACAGCAGGAGGGCATTTGCCTTCTTGGAGTTGATTCATGTGGTGCCTAGCTGCTGGAGGCTGTGGGAGGCATTTTAAATGATAAAGCAGAAAATTATCATGAGATTGTCACATGTAGAAAGATTTTACTGATAGCAGCTTAGGTCATGGTCAGAACTGACTTCAAAGCGTGTTTTTTCAGGTTCTTCAACTCCTGTTGTTCGGAAGGACCTGATTCATCACAGCCTTTCTGGAATTCTGCATCACAGTAACTCCACTGTTAACTGCAAAATTATATCAGTGTATAGTTGGGGCATGCTATTAGTGTAGTGAGCCCAGAATATGCCAGACACTTACAAAACAGTGTGCTGTTAAAACCATATGTGTAACAGCTTTTCAGTGACAATTTGATTTGGCTTTGTAATTTTGTAAAAGGACCGAAGAAAGACTTAGTTTATACTAGTAAATTCAACGTGCCTGGGAATGTGCCCAGCTACTGGGGCCAATTGGCATGGAACAGTCTGTATCTACACTGGTGAAATGGGTTTGCTTGTGTTAGGTGGCTGCAAGCAAACTGCTTCTTGTGTGTGGTTCCTGGCACACGCCAAGTACCAAAACAGGTCCAGAAATTGTTTGAGAAAGCACTAGCTAGAATGGGTTACAGTCCTGCCAGGGAACTCTCTCACACTTTATTAGCATAGGTAAACATGTTCAAGTGCATAGGCACACTGTGGGCACGCTTGACTTTACTAGTGGAGCTTTCTCGTCTAAAGCAGGTGAGTTATTAGATCCTTGTAATAATGAGAATGAGAGATCTGAATGTAGGCAAAGGACCTATTTGTGAAGCGGTAAGTAGTGTTAGATGACTCAGATCCTGCTCCCAGTACTAGACTGCTATAGACTTCTTGAGGAAAGGGCTCAGCCTTATGAGTTGGTTTCTGTCTCTCCACCAGAAATTTTGTAGTTACTACCACTTTAATGTTTTTCTCTCTAGCAGTTCCCAGTAAGTTGATCCTTAGGTCAAGAAAATGTTAGTAAACAAATTTTAAACTCAGCTAGATTTCTGCCTTCTATTGTGATTCTACTCATGAAGGAAGATGTGTACAGATAGTGTCCTTCAAGAAAAATAGTACTGGCACCCACAGCCTTCCTATCCAACTGATTCTTTCAGGCTGTGACTTCTCTTTGGTTCATTGATGTCCAGGTGATACTGTCAGAGAACGTTTTTGCTTCAAAATATCTGTATGTTCCAAATACCTCCAAACAAAAAGACCTTGAAGCAACCCACTCTGCTTCCCAGTGTCAGGGTGCAATGTGGGCTGGCTGCCCCCTAAAGAATGGGGAGCCAAGGGCCCCTGCTAGCTAGCAGGGCTGGGACCTTATCAGCCAGCGCTGGTCCAACAGTACCTGAATGGGGCGAGCACAGCAGGCCATGTAAACCCAACTGAGCGTGCATTAAAGACCTTAGAAAGGCTGAAAGTTAAGACGTTAAAACCAAAGGGTTTTTGTTCCTCTCTGCTATATATGAATAGAGCGCTAGCTTGTGCCTGCAGGAGGCACCCAGCTTAAGCTGTTACTTTGCTGTACCATCATTTAAATAAATAATTAAATTCACTGTTAGACATATGTGAGACTCTGCTCCTAGGAAACCTAGGGTTGATCTATTTCCATAACACTGCATAAATCTAGTCTAGAAAAGATGTACAATCAGAGTTAGCGTGATCAAACAGGGAAGAGAACTATTCTTGAAATCTGTGGAACATGAACTGTTGAAGTGGAGCAATTGCTTGAGTCAGCCATGACATTTTCTCTTCTAAACCTTATTTTTATTATAAGTATGGAAGAAATCCCTCTATTTTTGATGGCTTCAGAAACAGCCTACAGAAAAGATCTGGCCGATACTCTGAAGATGTTCCTGGCGCTATGGCTCCAGTGCCTGTATGTATTTCTTTCCTTTGTTCATAATACAAATTTTCTGATATAGAGGACAGAAGGCAGATGACAGTGGGAATCTCCTGGCTTTCCTTCTTTTTTCACTTGCAGAATGCATCTGTGCAAGACAGAATAGTACCAGAAGGTGAAGGGAACATGTATTTTCCCTGGAAGGACTCCTGATGTGGCAAACTGACAGTATTGTTGTGGCTGGATTGTGCTGGCCTTTAGTCCTACGCAACTGAAGAGATCCTTGCCGGGACTGCAGGAACAAAGTGACTGAAATGATTGCCAGGTACAGCCGTTTTGCTTTGCAATATGAGGATTTTTCTACATCTGACCTGAGAAAACATGTCTGTGGTCCTTCATAACTTTCTTTGAAACTTTCTGTGAGAGGGATACTCTGAAGGAAGCATTCTCCAAACTCTGCTCCAGGTATCCCTCCATGGTCAGAAGGCTACAGAAAAGGGTTTTGGCTGATTGCAAGGGTTGCATCAGACTTATGTTCAATGCATCCCCCGAGGTAGCAAACATTGAGGCAGCAAGGGTATACGGGGGCCTTACAGCTGTCTGCCTGGCCATGTACTGCTGCCCAAAGAATCAAAATTTTGTAGGTTGACAATGGTCCATTGACCCAAAAATTGGGATATCACTCTTTTGAAGCTGATTTTCTGCTGGCTGAAGTTAGTGAACAGACTTTCATGGACTTCTCAGGGCTTGCCTCAAACCCTTATTCCTGCATTCAAAGACAGGAGCAATGTTACCATGACGCAGTAGACAAACCTTATGTTTTGTTTTCTATCAACTATTTTGTGTCTGGGACCAAATTATAATGCAGTTATACAGGACATTGATACTGATGGCCAATTTGACCATCAAATCTTTTTTTTAAAGAAGCCACGTAGTGCTATTCTCTAAGGTTTTTTTTCCACAGACGTAAGGGGTGCAAGAGTTTAATTCTAATATATGCTACAAAAGTTCGGGATTTTTTTACAAATTTTTATTTGGTTCTCCAAAGCATTCCTTTTCTCCCCGTTTTGAGCTAGTTAATTTTAACTTGAACATCACATAGACTTCTGATCACTTTTGAAGAAAGGTGAACTGGAAGTGGCAAATGCAGAAAAGGGTAGTGAAAAGATCAGTGGAATAGGGATCGTACTTTACAGTAGGAAATGGAAGGGAACAAGTTGTTTAAATATGCAAAACAAAAGCAGAAATGGAATATATTTGCTGTCTGGAAGTACATCAGGCAGGTAAATACCAGTGAGGAGAAAAGGTGCCACTGAAGCTTTAGAATACAAATGACCAGGAATAAATTTAAGCGTGAAGTTTGAAAACAGTTTCTAGACATCAGAACAGTAGCCCCACAAATGGGCTACATTTTACTTTTAAGATGGATCTTGCTGTGGTTATGAGTGAAAAAGGGTGGTATGGTGCTTGTAGTAGCAGTGGGCTAGATGGAGTGACTCAGCAGGTCCCTGCTAGTTCTGTGCTCCTGCCATCGCTGCGCAGAAAAGCTATCTTAGAGATTATACTGTGGCGACAGAGAGATACACATCCTGCAGATCCCTTCCTTTAGCTAGAGTTTCTCCTCGTAATTTTAAATCTTCTTTTGCTATGGATTGCAGCATCCCCTGGTTTGACTGTTTTCCTTAGGTAAAGATTCCTAATGTTTCTAGAGATTGGCCTGATACGTTTTGAGGATAGCACTTACCTGCCTTCTCCAGGGCAGGAAAGATAGCAAGGACAAGCTAGGAGGACTCTACTGCGTCCTGGCCTGCCTCAACCATCCTAATGAAGTCAGATCCAGGACCTGGATGCTACAAAGATTTTTGTGGGAGGGACACTTGGAAAACTTTTCTGGTTCCCACTGCAAGGTCAAAGAAACTCCTGTGCCTATTGTGAAGGGTGCAACTGTAGAGGAGAAGTAAAGCTGATGTGAAGAAACCTATCCTTGAATGCGCTTTAAACAGATATTCCTGGCTTACAGTGTCTGCAGAGCCCATCTGCTCTAATACTGGTATTTTCCTGCAGAGTTTTCAGCAAGCAGAATTGCTAGAGGGCTCAGGCAGTGGTATCTGCATAAAAGCAGTTTGTTTGTGCCCCTGGAGAATCCCACACAAGAAAAGTTTGGGGTGACCTTTTTCCCTGCAGATCAAGCCATGCTGGTGACTTTCCAGCCATACAGTCGGACAAGGCTTATTATTTTGTGGAAGAAAACCAGAGGGAAAAGGGTGAGTTGACACAGGCTGAGAGAAATGAAAAGAAAGCAGATTCAGTGCATTGTGGACTTAGGCTGCCCTAAAAATAAGAAAAATGGGGTCTGGTAACTGACAGTCCAGTTTCACTGGGTGTTCCCAGAAGTTGTGAGAGGAAATCCTGTTAACATGGAGTCAAGTCTCATTGAAGTGGGTGAAAGGATTGGCTGAATCATGCCCAGAGGGTGTCAGCACCACAGTTTGGCAGAAAAAACAGACTTTTCTTCGGAAAATGAAGAGGCTAGTGCCTTTCTGTGGAAGATATAGCTGGTCTAACTCATGAATAATGCTATGGCAGGCTATGAGAAGCTGAGACCCAACAGACTTGCATGACAGACTTTGCTCAGTAGCTGGAGGTGGAAGAAATGCCTTCAAGCACTCAGTGGCAGAATGAGTGGAGAATAGTTCTCCATGCCAGACGAATCCAAACTGTGGAGAAGGTTTACTGTTTTATTTCTGTTCCTGCTCCATGATTATTTTTATATATTCTTGAATTTTTTTTCTGATGATAACTTCAAGTTGTCAAGGGATGACTTCATCCCTTTCCTAGCAGACATTTGCCAGTACTCTGACACCAGTTTTGATTTTGCTCAGGAATCTATAATTATGGGTGACACAGCCTGCAATCTTCGATAAGTGGATAATCGGAGAGGTGATTTAGGGATATTCAAAAGGAAATGGGCACCTCAGGTGTAGCCCTCTACAAACACAGTTGCTTTACATAGCATGGTCCCACAGTGACAATGTTTCTGCTGTACCAATGCAGGCTTGCGAGCCTTGAAGCAGAGTTTTCATGGTTGCACATATTGTAAATCCACCATAGGCTGTGGGTAAGCCAAATCAGTTTGGCAACACAGAAATTAGTGAGAGAACAGAGATTGAGGACAGGTTATATGGTACATTCAGATGTGATTTGTCAAATAGAGACTACCCACACAAATCAACAATGTCCCAAGAAACCGTTATAAGCCGTTATAACCGTTATAATTTTGGTTGTGCATGTAACACCAATATATAATCAATAAAATCTTCGTGTCATAAATGAGTTGGATTGAGGTAGTTTGTTTTTATAGTATGTCCAAACTCTGTGATACCTCTTCTTGCTCTAGGTACTTAGTTAACACTATGTAATTCATCCAGTCCACCTAATAAAGTACACAGCCTTTTCAGTTTAATATGCCTCATGTGATGGATAAGAAAATCTGGCCCTTTTATTCTACTAATGTTTTTAGAGCAGGCTTATTGTATGCATAGGCATGAAAGTCTATTCTTGCCCTTGCTTCATTGTCTCCTGTTTAAAATGGAGACAAGATAGATAAAGATTTTGCTTTACTTTACAGGAGTATTTGAAGGTTAATGTAGTTAATATTTGCTAAGTATTGGCTGCAAGATGCTAGGGGATTACAAGGTCTTATCGCTCTTCTAAGTGGGGTATTTGATGCCTACTGAATACCTGCAACAGCACAAAGTGAAGCTGTCAGAGGAGCTTTTTCCTTTGGCTCATGTTCAGCCCAATCAGTTTGGAATCCTCTCATCCTGACTTCAATATAAGGATTTGTGGAATATGTGGAGCTATGCTGAAAAATATTTATCAGCCAGCTGCTGCTGGTGACATCAGCTTGGCCTCTTGCAGGGAACAAAGCGTGTATTGCTAACTCTTGCTAAATAAAGCAGATGACTTTTTTTTTTTCCTTTTTAAAGAGCAGATTTCCTTATGGAAAGGAAAAAAAAGTACCCCACAACGCCAAGGCAACCGATCTCATTCCAACACTTTTTGGTTCTGTTTATATTGCTCTCAGCTCCCTCCTACTTCCAGTTATTTATGGAACAAGGTCTGAGTCACGTGGTGGAGCTGGAATGATTCAGGAGTTTGTTGAGAGAAGAGAAACAGGAAAAGAAGCCTGGCAGTTTAGGCGAATGACCTCAGCGCTTCGGCATCCTGTCCCAGGCCTTGGAAAACGCAGCCCTTTCTGCTAGAAGTGTTGCCGATTGATGCTTGGAGACAGAAGCAGTTCAGTTCCTTGGCAGGCTTGCAGAATAACACTATTCTGTAGTCCTGTAAGGTTTATCGGTAATGACTAGTCAAGTGGGAGATACAGATAAGTGAATTGTACCGAGAGAAATAACTGAACATATTGAAGAAAAATCCCATCCAAACAGGGACAACTATACATCTATAAAAAGTTCAGAAACTATATCTAATAAATATCTAATCTTTACATTTCTTAGTTGATTGCAGATGCAGGTTTACTTGGCTAGATTTTTTTTATTTTCTTAAAAATAGGATTATACCTTGGCAACAAGTCCTGGGAACTCTGTAAGCACAAAGCTAGCAAAAAATTTATCTCTTTTCCAGGATAATGAAAAGGAAGCTGCCAGTCACTCCTCACAACCGTAGATCCTTTAACCCTAGGTTCTTGAGATTGTGCTTGTGGTACCTCATAAGAGATTAGGTGGAAAACTTTGAGGTGCTAAAGGAGCATGCTTGCATTGACGTATTTTCCTTTCAAACTGGGGCTTTGGCTTAAGGACCGCTCAGTGGCATAGCTGATAAGACTTTGTGAAATCTAGTTCATTGCTTCAGTATAGCTCAGTAAAGAGTACCTAGGACAATGCAGCTGCTACAGTATAAGAATAAAATAAAAATCACTGATTGTGTCTGATTCTTCTTGGATGTCCCAGGGTAAAACTGATAGAGGTACGCTGGTGGAGAACAAAATTAAGTATGTACTAATTTCAAAACTGGTCTTTTAAACTTGATTTGTATAAATGCATGGGGCATCAGCACTGTTACTGTATTATTTGCTTATTCAGGTCCAGTGTGTCCACTTTTTAGAGAATGCACATATTTAATGTTAGTAACAGTGTTTTACTGGCATAGTATAGCTATCTGAAAAGATACACCTTGTGGCAAGCCTATCTGAAATGATAGGCTCAAAATGTAGAAAATATTTTACAAAAGCACACTGATTCTTTTTCTTACATTATGATCTTCTTGATAAAATGGCTGAAAAATCCCAGTTTTGGTCTCTGCAGTGTGGCTCAGGTGTTCAGCTCTGTTCTAGAAAGAGCGAAATCTGGACCATGGACAAAGCGTGCCAACCTGGGGCAAAGGGTGTGCATGCTCCATAGAGACCGCTGGCTTGCTACTATCACTTTTACTATAAGGCCTGTTCCTCTCCCAGGCTCTGCCCATTGTACTGGGGGGAGTGGAGAGTAGGAAAAGATATAGAAAAAAGATGTGTAATCAGTTAGACTACTCTTCCGGCATACAATTCCTCCCTAACTGTACTCATTTGCAATAGGCACAAGCAGTGCATGAAGCGAAGCAGCCTCTGGCTGCTTTAACTTACGCATGGGGCTGCGTGGCCCAGTATTGCTGGAAGGGAAACAGCCGCAGCAGGCTGGCTGGGAAGGTCAGCTCATAATGTGAATAGCAGAGCTGTGAGACCAAGTCAGGAAGAAGAAGAAAGGGCAGAAGCAAGCAGCAATAATCATAGCACAGACAAAAAAATAACTGAGGAAGGAGCGGGAGAAAGGGTGCCAGCCAGCTGTGTGCCATGCTTTTCAGGGTGAGGTGGTGACGGCTTGCAGATGGCAAACTGTGGCCACCAGTTGGCTGGAGTAAGCTATCCTGGCAGCCTTGGCTGGGCAGCAGAGCTCCTTTCATTGCCTGCTGCTGTAGGTGAGGAGGCCAAGAATTGTGTTTATTTTGGCCAGTGAACCACTCTGGTTCTACCTGCCAAATGTATTTTGAAAAGCTGGTTGGTGCCAAGGGCCTGCCATTGTCCAGGCAGGCTCTGGGGGTTTTGGATGCTCTCACAGAAGACGACCTTGGTGGGAAGGTCTCTGTGTTTTACTGCTTTATCCTCCACAGTAATCCCGCTGACTGGCACCTGTTTTTGGATTGGGTCTTTTGCCCTTCCTGTGACTGGTCATGTCTGCATTGTCCCTTCTGCTGTGCTGCTGGCCTGGCACAACGTGCCCCTCGCTGAGCTCTGAGGGTGCCTGAGCTGCATCCAGAGCTAAGGTGATGGGCACCTCTGCCCTGCACCCACAAGCTGCCCCAAGAGCCTGGGCACCATATTGCTTTGTTTTGTCTTTAAGACGTGGTTCAGAGAGGAGGGAAGAAGCGGTGCAGAGAGCATAACGAACGCTGTCTTTTTTGGAGCACAAGCGATGGTCTGTGCTAGTCGCTGCCCTGCCAGCAGCTCCAATGCCACTGCTGCTGGCACGACTGGAGCAGGGTATTAAAATAAACTAGTGATTCACTGGGAGGAAATCTCAGGAATGATGAGTGTTTAAAACCAGCTTAATTAAAGCCTTATATTTTGTCATTGTAGGCACATATTCAGATTGCAGCAATCCTGCGAACATAAGGCTAAACAGGGAAACACTGCAACAGTGGACAGTTTTATGTGTGGCAGGGGGAATATTTTTCCTTGACAGTTCAGAGAGTTTGCACAGGGGGACTGGGTGAATGCTCCCATAGCAGCAGCAGCCAGTCACAAACCACTAGACCTTACGTGGATTAGTCAAGTCAAGTCACAAGATGTGACATTAATTGGTGACTGTAACACATGCTGAAAACTGCTTATTTTCATATGTGGAAAGCACAAATGAAAGCAAGTTATTCCCTTTTTCTTGGGAAAACAAACAAACAAAACAACCTATTTCAACTGGATAAAATATTTTGGTAGCATCCAAGTGTTTTTGAGCCATTTAAATTTGTTCAAATCTTCTTTGATTCCCTTTTATAATTACACTTGGTCAATTTTCCAAATGGAAAGAAATGTTATTTGAGGTTGTCAAAATACATTTTTGGCTATCCTACTTTCTCCCTCCTTTTTTTTAAATTTAAAATAACCTATGATTTTGTTCCGAATGTGCAGATCACTTCCCCCCTCCGCAAAACTGCATTTTCAGTGATTATTTTGTTATTTGACTATTTTGTGTATTTTAATATACTCTATTAACCAAAATATTATATAATTTAATATATTTTAACTACTTTACCCCTAAAACATGCTCAGATCCACGTATGAACAAGCAGCATTGCCACTCTTGCTTTTTAGTCACTCTTTTCTAAATAGGAATTCAGATTCCTATACATGCCTCCATGTATAATTTTTTTCTCCTCACCAAAATCATCGCCTGTGAAATCTCCGGGAATAAGTGTCTTGTTGCCTCGCTTTAAAAATCTGACACTTCCCCTGCAATTGAATGGCTTTCCAAAGAGTTACAGGCTTTTTTCTTTTCTGTGAGGAATAATAAATAAGGTCACTTCCAATGAACTCTGTGGGCTTGTACTGAAGCCAAATTTAGAGCTCTGTCTGCAAAAATCTGTTTCGAAGGAAGTCCTTAAAAGCAGAGCTATGCAAATTTTTGTTATTATGAAACTCATGTGAAACTGCCAAGTTCTGACACTGGCTGAAGCTCCAACCTCTGATAAAGACTGCAGCTTGATGTGGGATCTCAACATTTTCATTGGTGTTTCGCGTTGCACCTCGGGGTTTGTTCCAATAGCACTTTGAAAGGAGAGACAACTGTGGGAAAAAAACAAAGAATTATTTTGCATGTAAAGCCTATTATCCAGAATGTGCTGGATTTTGCCTTGAATGTGTACATTATTGAAGGAAATTTGCTCTTACTTAAAGGAATAAAAGAAGAAAGAATGTAGATGTTTCTTGTATACCAAATGTGAAAGAGGAGGATGGAGGTTGAATAGTTCTTGTGTTTTCAGCCATGACCCTGGCAGTTGAGAAAATAAATGGATGATTTAGTGAAGCTGAAGTCAGTTGCAATGAGAGAATAATTTTCATTACCAGTAGAGTACAAAGCTTCAACACAAGGCCAATTACAGATGTCCCACAGCACCATGTCTATTTTTAATTGGCTATATGGGAGAGGAAAAAGATTTCTACTTAGGTGCATTGACTGGCAAGGAGTCAGTTTTGCCCCTTTCTTTCAGACAGTAGTATGTGACTGTAATGTATTTTCTCTGTTGTGGGTTTTTATTTTGTAAAAGCATTACTGATTTTTCGTTAGCTTCAGTTTCATTCCAGCAGCTCCTTTAGACACTCTCTGTATTCCTGAAAGGTCTGTTTTTGCTTCCTACAGGTGATGTGTGGTATCTGCTTGAATCTGAAGGGAACCTGCTCAGATACCCTAGACCTAAGATTCTTGTCTGTAATGGAAAAGCCTGTAACAGACCGTAGGGAATACTTCTGTGGGCAATGACTCAGACATATTTTTGTTTGATGTTTGTTTCATTGCTTCTTCTGCAATCAGTTCCCAGGAACATTCAGAGGACAATTTTCCTGCTCTGTGTGCCAATGCTGTAGTGCTGTCAGTGGACACATTCTGAGCCATGGATTAAAATAATAGAGGGCTATGGGTGCATCAAGATCTTTGCCTGAAATAGTTGCCATCTAATGGTGGTGACTTATAGATGAAGATCTGGCTACAACCTTTCATCTTGCTTGACCTGCATGAATTTACATATCCATCCATTTTGAACAGCTAGGCAAATGTAAAGCAATAGTTGTTAAGAGAATGAGGGTGTTTGGGATCTTGTTACAACACAGTGATTTCTGGGAGCGGAGAAGATGAATGCAATAAGTAATACTTAGACTGTTCTGTTTTCAAAGCATTTCGTAAACATTAGCTTGTTCTCCCAGCTAAAGCTTGAAACTTTACCCCCAGTTTACAGAAGAAGGATCTGAAAGGCAATGAGTTGGAAACTTCACTGAAGCTCTCGACTCCTGTGTACTATCCTTGGCTCAGAACAACTTATTTTCTCTCCAAGCATCTGTGAGACATTCAATGCGTCCTATAAAAACTACACTGGAGGCCTTCTGAACCTCTGGAACCTGTGTCCCAAATGCAGTGATGACTATTATTACAATACAGACCTTTTTAAAAGTGTTTTGCAGCTGTCTAAGTTTTAAAGTAATTTTTCTTCATTAAATGGCCATGATATACTGATTTCTCCTGCAAAGAAGGAATTTGGCATCTTTGTCATTCCTCAGTGTATCCCAGAACCTTTTCACCAGCTGCAAAAATAACCTCCATAACGGGTAGAGGCATCACAGGTCAGCTCCGTTCCTTCTTGTTACCCACAACAATTCCCAGTTTCTGTCTCAAATGTGACATTCCCGTGGATGCACTGGTCTACATAATCACTGGTATCTTTTAGCCTGTACCCAGAAGTCTATCTTTAACAGAAAATGCATGTGCAGCCTGTATCTGACAGGACCCAGCCTTTTGTAAAGCATGGGTGCATTTTTATACTCTGTTTTAGCAGGGTTTTCATACAAAAGGCCATCGGGGGTCCAGGCTTGCACTGAAAAACTGTGGGCTGTTTTCCAGTGTTTCATAACATTCTTGGGAAGCTTGAGGGGAACATTTCATCTTACTTCTTGCTCCCTTTGTATGATCCACAGTAGAAGAGCCATGAAACTGTGACTCACTGCCTCTGGAAATCAGGACCAAATTTCTCCACAGAGGTAGCAAACTGTTTTATAAACTGAAAACAACTTTGAGAATCTCTTACTACAGATCACATACTTTGGCCATTTTTTCATGTTCCCAGGAATGTTTTTTTACCCGCAAATTATTCTTACACATTCACGCTTTCTTTATGTTGTGCAACTTCTATCATTAATATTTCACGTTCTGTGGAACAGTCTATTCACCTAAGTGACTAAATTATTTCTAATTTATATTATTTCTAATTTCTAAATTATGCACCCTTTTTTTCTTTGATCCAGACACAAAGGAATGCTTTCTGAGGGGTCTTTGGAAACAACAGAGAGATTTAAAGATCTACAGATAAATCCCATTCCCCTTCTAAATACTCAGAGCTCCAAAGTAGATATTTTGTATTATTACTAGTTGATTCACGATTTGAGAAGAACACTCTGCCCTTATGTTTTAAAACAAGTTAGATCTGATAGATCATCAAATGATTAGCAATATGTGGCATCTAGGAGGCTTATCAATTAATCAGTGGTTTGCTCCTAGTACTGTGAAGAATAAATGAGTGAATCCCTTAGAAAAGAACGAAAAGGTAGATTGCTAAGATTGGTAGTACTGGAAATGAATGAAGGGCCTAGACTCAGATTTTATACGTAGTTGGGTCTCCTTCCACTTTTTGCAAGGCTTATGTGACGTGTAAAGTTCACTTCAGTCTTTGACTCAGCTGCCCTTGCATGTCATTGAGACTTTGTTCCATAGACAAATGACATTTTCTGAAAACGACATTTAGGCCTCTCAGTGCTGAGGAATACCACTTAATTAACTTTAAAAATCTAGGTTGTGGCGCTTTCCTCTGCTTTTGTGTAGAGTGTTCCCTCCTGTAATTAGATACACTGGAAGTTAAGTAAGTTCTCTCTGTAAATTATGAAGCTACCTCAAAGTTTGTATTAGGTTCATAAATAGTAGCAGGAGTAGGTAGCGCTTCCTGATGACTCCTCCTTTTTGCCGGAGGGGAAGATGTGTTTACTACACGGTGGGAAGGCAGCTGAACCCCTCCAAGAGGCAGGAGGTAACGTCACTCAGCGTTGCTTGCCAAACTTGGCTCTCCCAGCTCTCCTAAGCCATTCCTGTGGTTACCTACACAGGCTTCCTTATTGTGCGCTTGCTTTGATGCTAAGAGACAGGGATAATTGCAGCACTGTGAAATACTTGGAAGATTGTCCCGGCTAAAGGACATAAATCCAAGAGGGAAAATGCTGGGAGGATGAATGATTTCATAGACCAAAGGCTTCCCACGTTAACGTGATAGGAATAATACTTAACTCCAGCCATTGCAATCTAAAGTGAAAGGGAACCTTGGCAGGCTTTAATGAGTGATGCGTTCAGACTTTGTTATTTTCCCTTTGCTTCACACTCAGGGCAGAGGATGGAGACTGGCACTAACACTATACCACATGAGTCAAAACAGGAACTTTCTTGGTGGCTAAACTCGTGAGATCATGGCAGAGTGCAGGAGCAGCTCTGGGTTATTATTTCTTTGAGCTGGCAGAGGCCAAGAAGATCACACAATACAATTATCTAAGCCTCCAGGTAAGAAGCAGACACTTTGATTCCCCGCTGTTGACTGAGTAGCAGTAACACCCACTGGAGACTGTCGTTCCTAATTTATTTTTTTCCTAAGAATTTGTCATATGACTGCTACATCCTGATGAGCCTTCTAGACTAATCACATAGCACTGAGTTATTGCTATTAATTGGAAACAGCTGGGAAAGAAAAATACTTAAGAACAGAAGCTATTTTTCTTAACTTGGTAGCTGTGGCCCAAAGAGCAACGTGGTCATGATGTTTTCTCTTCACCTGAAAGCTTCAAGTGAGGAATGGGATTCTTTAAAACTTTTATGAACTCCAGGTGAGAGACACAGCAAGTATGAAAAATAACAGAGAAGATTTGAAATGATCAAGTTGAAAAAATTGTCTATGCATCAAGTGGGTTTTCCAGCAGCTGTTAGCAGTGATTTAGTTGATTTCAGGGCAATGTAGAGAAAACCAGGTATCTCTCAAAGTCCTTTCTGCAGTGTTTTTCAAAGTCCTTATCAAGCTGAAGAAATTCAGCCTAGCCCATTCAGGAGTCTCTGCAGCTAGTTTTTGTTACAGTCCTCCCTTGTGGCTCTTTTTCAATTGCCAGGATTGCTGCTGTTATAATCTAAAATTATAATTATCAACATTGTAAGATGCTCAGTAGACACTGCAGGAAATAATATAATAGTAGTCAGCAAGCTTCTTTCCTCACAGGTTCGTGTTCTGAACAACAAGCACGTTAAATAAGGAAGTAAAAATTATCCTATTTAAAGATTCAACCAAGACAACAATCCCAAATGTAGCACTTACTCTCCCTTGCTATAATACAAACAAGCAATTCATAGGTCTTCTGAGAACCTACAGGGAAAATGATGTGATTTTCCTAATGGAGGTGGTCATGAAAATTCTTTCTAGAGCTGCACCTTCATTGTTATGCATGGGTTACAAATTTTTAGGAGACAGAACAAGAGACTTCATGTAGACTTCATTTCTGTCTAGAAAAATGTTAGGTGTTATTCAGTGATGAGTATCTTTGAGTATTAGTCAGTGTTAATCTAGACCATTATTTTCCTTCTCTGTTAAAGTAGTGATCTATCTCTCTTGGAAAAGCTACGTTCAGGTTCCTGAACGTAGGGCAAAAGCAAAGAATTATTTCTGATTTTCTTGTGAAGATGATATGGGACTTCCAGTTTGAAACTAGAGATGTGGGGAAAGTGTCCTCAGAAGATAAAGGTGTTACAAGTGCAGAAATAATGAAAAAGAAGGGTTGTGGCACCTTACTCTTTCCCCAGGCAGATCATTCATCTGGGAGAGGACAATTTTAAAATTGTGCGGCCGTACAGAGCTGTGATTACAAGTACCATTGCTGCTAGTCCTAACCTGTGGTGTTCATTCTGGGCTAAGTCACTACTGAAAATACAGTGTCCTGTCAACTGCCAGAGAAGGCACCTGTTTCCCGTGGCCCACTCTGGCTCTGCGAAACAGAAAAACTCACGAGGCTGGAAAACAGAGGGTGACAATATTTCCTCAAAATAAGAAAGACTTTTGAAACCAAGCGAAACAGGAGAGAAAGCAGAGAAGAATCCAAGAGAAAAACAAATAATACAACAAGGATTTCTTAAGACTTTAGTTCTCAGGCATCTGTTTCTAGATTTTGCTACATCAAAAAGCTAGGTGTAATGTAAACTTCTTTACACAAGTTTATACTACCTGAGTGTTAACTCAATTAATTTGAACGTATTTATAAATGAAACGTGAGGATGCCAACAGACTGGTATCTGGCTCTCATGAGGGAGTCCACAAGACAGAAATCACCCCAACAAGCCTAAAGCAAAGGTATGGGAAGGATGTGATCCTGAATGTCTGAATGGAGGCTCATGACAGAGGGCATACATCAAACGCTGGTGATTGCAAGGAGGTGTAACGCACATTTCTTTTTGCTCTCTTTGTGCAACTTGCACAACAGAAATGTTGCAGCTCTTGACCAAAGCAGTAGTAACAGTGAAATTACCAAAGCAAGCTGACTATGCACTGAAGGTGGAGAGGAAGGGAACGGACCCTGCAGCGATGTAAAACCTGCAAAGAGGAAAGCTAGTGCACAAACACAATGTTCATGTGGATGCTAGTGCAGTTTTAGGGACTCTAAACTAGGATCTCAAGCAAAAAGTGAAAACCTCTTTCCTTTTCTGCCTCAGTGAATAAAAGCTCTGTTACAGAAGAACTGTTATTCTGATGGAGGTTTATTACAGAGATTACGTTGTCTGGGGCGGGCAGACAGGCTATTTTAGACCATGGAGGACCAAAGTAGAATTGGGCCCAGAGACAGAGAGATGTCTTGTTCTGGACTTTCCAGGTTGTCTTGATAGGCAACCACTTCGGGTTGGAGACATGAAGACACAAAATAGGGATTGACTTTCTCACAAGAGAGGAGGACTACAGCTTGGAAGAGAAATGGGATACCTGCTGCAGATGAAGTGGCACCAAAGAGGGCTTCAGAAAGGTAGTGGGACTGTATCGATGTTGCTTCCTTTTCTGGAAGCTTCCTTTAGTTTTGCAGTCCCAGAAAGAGAGCTGTATCTTCTAAGTGCATGGAGTTGAGGATTGAAATGGACGTCAATATTTTTGTATTATCTACTGGCCTCTGCTTTGAGGACTTCCAATCAGGTAGATGCAAATTTGGGATGGGTTTGGGAGAGGAGATGGAACCACCCAGACATTCATTAATGCCACTGCTGTATTCTGTAAAATTTAGTCATTCTAATGAAATATGCTGCCTTCGTCTTCTGTCCCAGACCTCTGTGCCTCATAGTGAATTTGACATAAGAGATGTTTGGAAATCAGTCTTTAATGGAGACCTGAGGTTTCTAGATAATGCATTGCAGCAGGAACTGTTAGGGACTGCCAACACTAGTGAGACATCTGTCGAGGTTACCAGGCCAAAGTTAACTCTGATGTGAATGGGATTCCAGCAGATTCAGTGGAAGTTACACAAAGGCTGTGTTTTATCCTGGCTTATGCACAGTCCTCATTGTACCTTGTTCAGTAAACTTGAAAATGCCTCAAGGGAGGGAAAGAAGGAGGAAATTCCACACTTTCTTTTACAGTTCAAGGAAATTACCTGAGCTCTCCTTAAAGGATCCTGCAGCAAAGGCTTAACTGCACTGAAATCAATGGCAAAACTCACATGATTTTGTGAGCAGAAGCTTCACATCTGGTGTTTTTCCTCTTGGCAATTAACCTCTCTGACTTTCTCACTCCTCAGATCTTGCTAAAGACAGCAGTCTTATTGCTTCCAAGCTGGGAAATGCTGTTCATGGGCAGATACACTTATTGCAGCCACCTCCTCATGATTTTACAGAATCTGTTATTTGTCTGACCTCTTGCTATTTTCCTTTCCCCCCGAGGGAAGTTGGAGTTATGCACTGTGTTCTCCCTGTTGCATATGTGCATGTACTTTGTCAGGTGAGGTGGGAACTGGGAGGAATGTTACACAACCCTGGAAGTCTTCTCAAAGTGGCTGTTGTCACTTTTTTTGAAGAGTTTTCTGGAAACTTTTGTCAAAACTGAGCTAGAGCCAAGTTCAGATTTAATCCGTGATTTCCAGCTCTACACATCTATGGCCATTGTGAGATCAGAGGGACTGCAACAGTTTGCCCTAAAAGCCTGTTAATCTAAATCTCATCTGAAACAAAACCATTATTTTGAAAATACTTGTCTCTTTATATTGGATCACTGGTGCTGGCTCTTCCTTTGCACACAACTGTCTCATCTTGTTATGCATGTGTGCGTACATCTAAGGGGTCACCTACTAAGAACTGGCATAACTTGACTTGAATTTGTGCTACAACATTACATGCGTTGTTGCTGCCATAGGCTATATTTGATTGCACTTGTGAGGACTTTTGCATTCCAGTGCTTCTTGTGACTACAAACTTTCTGTGTACCTACCATCCTCCTTTTCAGACCATGTATCTCTCGGCTGCTTGGCAGGGGCTGCGTGAGTGCTGTTCTTTGCTGTAGAGCACCTTCCTCTTTACTCTCTGGGATGCATGTATTTTCTCTGTGACTACCTCTTTCCTCATTTCCCTGCTCCCTTCTGCCAGGAGTTTCTGGTGAGCCCCAGGCTGCCCATTTCTTCCCTGCCCCATTTGGCATTTCAGGGTATGTGCCAGTAGATAAGCAGAGCTGCGATTAAGGGAGGGAGTGGTAGTAGAGTGGAGTATTAACACCTGCCATTCTGTGATCTGTGTACAACTGCAAATCTGGCTCAGCCTGCTAACCAGGTACTAGTGGTTCTGTATCTTACCATCTTGTACTTGTTGAGGAGGGACATGATACCTGTTCCAGCCCAGATCAATAAGTTTCTGCCCGTGGATGTCTCTAACTTTCCTTAAAATGTTAAAAGTGATCATATGCAGCACAGACAGAAGTTACAGAATGCCCCAGACCATCAGGCTGAATGTGTAAGTTTGTTTCTATGGGCCTTTCAGCGTCAATAGCTCTCATTTTAGTCAGTCTCTATCACTTGAGGTATCTGGGGCCTTGATGGATACCCTTTGGTTTTAACACAGCCATAACAATGTAATGCATATGGATAATAGGATCTCAAAAGGACATGCTGAATGCATTAGAATAAATGTTTCACTATTAGTAAAGTAATGGTTTTCAGAGAAGGCACGGTCTTCCTCTTGCATCCTATAATTAAACGGTCCCATTTATGCTTGTAACGAAAGTGTAGCTGAAAGCTCAGGTATCAAGAATGCCTTTTCCCTGGATTGTGCTTAACCTTCCATGTCTTTTTTCCTATGGATATTCTTCTTTCTTACAGTGCAACTGTCTGTTGCTACCTTCCATACTGAGTCCACCAAGTCGAAGTTTGAAGTTGATGGGGTTTGCAGTTCTGCAGTCTGCAGAACACCCCCCAAAGCAGCAGGGCAATGTACAGTAGTACAAAGAGATCTTTTTTGTCTTTCTTCCTTGTTCAGCTTTTCCAATGTATACCCCAGCAAGCTCAGTGGGATATTTTCCAGTATTTTCTACCAAAAAATGCCCTAAAGCTGCAAATTATCTTTGCAAGATGGTATAGCTGGTAGTGTCCTCTACCATTCCTCTCAGACTTTCAAAGAACCAACCTGTAGAATAGCTCTTTTTGGATTACATGTGAAGAGCTGTAAGCTAAACGTGTCATTGTTGCAAATCCCAGAGCACCAGCCATGTTTGGTGGAAGCAAATTGTAGCTTCAATTATAAAAGGTTGTTCTTAAAAAACCCAAACCTTTTGTATTACTTTATTTTTGTGCTGTTTTAAATGGTATAGCATGTGATGGCTGGCTAGGAATTATCTGAGCTGTGAGTATGAGTTTGTCAAAAAGCATCAAAAATTCATCTTTACTGGAAAAGAAGGAAGTGACATAGCAGCAATCAAAAAAAAAACGCCTAACCTGTCCTTGCTGAGTGTCCTTAAAAGAACTCTTCAAATGATAAAAATTCAGTTTGTATATGGGCAAAGAATTTACTTTTCCTCTCCCCCTTACAGAGGCTTTCATTATGTCTCAGCCATGCACAGGCTGGTTCTGTGCTGGCCTCCTGGTATACCCACGTAGCTTTACAGTCCCCACTAACAAAGACTGAACTTGAGAATAGTTTCACTGAAATACATGGGCCACATCTTGTCCTCTAATGTGGGACATTAATGTAATTCCACAGATACAAGAAATTCCTCTGGATTTGCATCAGTGAGCCAAGGGCTGAGTCTGACTTTGAAGGTGTTCCAGGCTCCTTTATATTGCCAATAACTATCACACTCAGCTCTGGTGGAATTGCCTCATTGCTGCTTAAAGTAGAACATAACCCACTAATCTTCGCTGAACACATATCAGCTCTTGAAATTTCAAGCCTTCAGTTAATTATATTTAAAAGGAACTAATGGAAAAGTTGAAACTCACTTTCTTTATGTAGTTGTTTACAGGACAAGCTAGTTCTGTGCCTGGGAATTTTGTGTCTGACTCCTATGGAACAGGAGTAACTTCTGATAAGGTGTTCTGCCAAACTAGCCCTTAAAATGTTTATGCTTTTATAGAATGCTGAAAATAGACTCCATTTTCTGCAAACATTAATAGAATAATGAAGGGGAGCGTACTTAGGGTAGTAAAATGCTCTTAAATGTGCTAGATTTCTAATGGAGAAGATGAAAGAGTTAGTGCATATATGTGTACAGAGAGGCCATAATTTCCTCTAAAGGCTTTTTTTTTTTTCATGGTGGAAGGGAGAGAAGCTGCTATTGATTTCTGTCTATTACTTCTTATGTTATTTTCCTGGTAAATCTGTTTGGATGTGAAATTGAGAAAAAAATTTTTTGATCGATTTCAAAATAAACACCCAAATACAGAAACTTATTTTTCTGCTTCTTTTTGTAAGATATCTCAACATGAAAATGTAGGCAAATAAAAGTGGGAAAAGTGTCAATGAAAATTCATTTTTAACCACTTTTGTTTGGGCTTAATAAAGGGTGGCCTACTTCTATATGAGTAAACTACCACCTTTATCCTCCCTTCAGTTTTTGAAGGGGAAGGTCTTTGTAGCATTTATCACAAAGGAGGGAGTTATTGCCCAGAGCTGAGCACAACTGAGAGAATAATTTTGATGTAATATATGGAAATAGTGTCTAGACGGACAGCATTTAAAACGCCTTAGGGGAAACTCAGGGTAAGAACCTGCTATGACAAACTGAGCTTTTGAAGTGACAAATAGAAGCAAACATGTGTAGACCTAAAATTTAATAAAGTAAGTATGAGATTTGCTGCTGTCTAAAATGGAACTAGAGTATGGAACTAGTCTCTGCAAGAAAGCCACTAAATTAGAGTGTGGTTTCTTTCTACTACCCTCCTATTTCTGTCAAAGCAATTGCTTGTGGGGCCATGCTATAAAACCAGAAAGATGAAACCACCTTTTTACAAAAATGAAGCTTTCTTTCACATGGTCCAGTTTACAGTCTGGGCTGATCTCACAACAGTTTCATCAGAACTACTTACAGGGTAATAAATTGCTTTGTGTGGGCAAGAAAGGACTGTAGCATGCTAAACTTGGCTTTGCTTTGGAGACAGCATAAATGGAGATTTGTTCTTGGGATCCTGAACATGCTGGAGTATGGAGGATTTTGCCTCAGCAAAGCTAAATGTGTACTTCATGGTTTTGTGGGTTGTAAAACCGCCAAGAGAGATGTTGCCTGCATTTTATGGCCAGAGAAATTGAACTGAAGAGTGATATCTGACTATCAGTACTTAACTCTTCACAAAATGTTAGAATCACAGAATGGTTGAGGTTGGAAGGGACCTCTGGAGATCATCTGGTCCAACCCCTCTGCTGAAGCAGAGTCCTCTAGAGCATATATCCCAGGATCGCGTCCAGGCCGGTTTTGACTATCTCCAGCGAAGGAGACTCCACAGCCTCTCTGGGCAACCTGCTGAATCCATGCTGACTACTCCAGATCACCTTCTTGTCCTCCATATGCTTAAAGATGACATCCAGGATGAGCTGTTCCATCACCTTTCCAGGGGTGGAGGGGAGGCTGACAGCCCTGTACTTTCCTGGCTCCTCCTTCTTGCCCTTTTGGAAGACTGGGGTGACATTGGCTTTCTTCCAGTCCTCAGGCACCTCTCCTGATCTCCAGAACCTTTCCAAGATGACGGAGAGTGGCCTAGTAATAACATCCGCCAGCTCCCTCAGCACTCATGCGTGCATCCAATTAGGGCCCATGGATTTGTGGATGTCAGGTTTGTCTACACGATCTCTAACCCGATCCTCCTCCACCAAGGGAGAGTCTTCCTTTCTCCAGACTTCCTCTCTTGTCCCCAGGGTGTGGAATTCCTGAGGACTGGCCTTAGCAGTGAAGACCGAAGCAAAGAAGGCATTCAATAACTCTGCCTTCTCAATATCCTTTGTTACCAGGGCACCCGCCCCATTCAGCAGCAGGCCCACATTTTCCCTAGTCTTCCTGTTGCTATTGATCTATTTGAAGAAGCCCTGCAGACTCTGACAACGTCCCTCTATTCCTCCCAAGTGGCCTGCCTCCTTTTCCACCTTCTGTAGTCTTCCTTCTTCTGTTGGAGTTTTGCCAAGAGCTCCTTGCTCATCCAGGCAGCTCTCCTGCCTGCGTTGCTGGATTTGTTACTCAGAGGGATGCACCGATCTTGAGCCTGGAGGAGGTGATACTTGAATATTAACCAGCTTTCTTGGACCCCTCTTCCTTCTAGGGCCCTACCCCATGAGATTCCCCTAAGTAGGTCCCTGAAGAGGCCAAAGTTAGCTCTCCTGAAGTCCAGGGTTGAAATCCCAGCTCATTGCCCTGCTCCCTCCTCGTAGGATCCTGAACTCCACCATCTCATGGTCACTGCAGCCAAGGCTGCCCCCTACCTTCACCTCTCCAACCAGTCCTTCTTTGTTTATTAGTACAAGGTCCAGAAGCACACCTCTCCTCATTCGTTTCTGCCCCACCTATGTAAAAAAGTTAGAAGCAGGAATCTGTTACTAGGATGAGATTTTTGATTCAAGAATGGAATTTTGCACCCCCACAAAATCTCCTGCAGTTTAGAAGATGAGATTCAAGTTCTACATCTGCATCACGGCCTTCAGGCTTGGTCTCTGCTAACCCAGAGACAAGCCTTTGGTGGTGACATAAAACAGGGAAAATTGCTGAAATTCCAGAGTTTCTTAGACTAGAGAAAACAATTTCACAAGTTTGGTGTTGAGTTACAGAAGGCTTCTTGATCCTAGTTCAGTGTTTCATTCTGAATGAAGCTTTTCGGCAGCCTGTCTGTGTTACGTTCTAACAACCTAGCAAATATGAACGCTTGTCACTGCTCCAATGCATTGTTGTTCCATGTATCTTCTATTATATTTAATCAGATGTTGTCTAACTGAATTCTTTGGTTGAAGCGTTTTGTAAGTGCACTGTATGATTATAGTTAGTATATCTGTAATTGTTGATTATTATTTATCTATTTCGATTTCCTTCTGTCTGAATCAATAACATAATGATGCTTTTATGAAATCACAATTAATTACTGTGGCAGTGAGTCAGATGTCATCTTCCTCTCCACTAGTTATGACTGACTAAATTAAGCTGGAGAAACAGGCTAATTAGACTCTATACTTAGGGTGATGAAAAGCAGAATGCTCTCCTACTCCCATAATCTAAAAATATTATTGAGATTGTGCTCTTGGACAGAGTACAACTGAACCACGTGAAATTATCCTGGAGAAATTTAAGGAAAACTATAAACCCCAAGCAGAAAATAAGTGCATGATTTACGTCCTGAGCGTATGCAATAGGTAATGTACCACATCATAAGAAACGATATCACTGCATTAGAGAGTTTATAGTCTGGAAATAGATGAATAGCAATAACATAAAATCTTAAATAGCACAGTGCTAAACTAAGATCTTTGAGGCAGAGACTGTTTCTAGTTGTATTTGCCTGGAGCACACCACCGTGGAGGTCCGAGGTGACACCGAGGTGGCTTTGGAGTTCCATAGCACCTTCAGCCTTGCTGCTCTCCTCTCCTTTTGTTTCATTTCCTTAATTATAAAATAGTGATAATTCTACTATTGTTAAGTCCTGAGTATTGCCTTCAGAACAGTTTAGACCGCGGTTAGGAAAGTGTTTTCCCTCAGGCAGGATTTAAGAAAACATGAACTGAAAGCCAGTTATGTCAGAAAGATGAGGAAAGAGCATGCTTAAGTGGGTTTTTCGTTTGTTTATCTTCTAATAGGCATACTGAATAAGAATTGTCTTTTTATATCTTTCTTTAGACCCTGTTTTTTTTTTTTCTTCTGGAATGTCTAAACTCTGCAGTAAGACAAATAATAAATCTTCATGATCTTAATGAAAACAATAACATGGAGTATTCAGTATATACTGTCATCCCCTAATTTCTTTTGGACCACATTTGTTCTGGTACCACAGTAGCAGGACTACTTGGTCTAAGGACTATTTAATTTCAAGCTACAGTAAATTATTGAAGCTCTTGAGTTCTGAATCTTTGTCAGACTTTTTGAGACTCTTTGTAAGACTATATGGAAGTATTCTATATAGTAGAAGATTTTACGCCAAAGCTTTTTGGCCTAGATGCCTTCTCTGAGGGGACTGGAGCAGCAAAAGGAGAGGTCAACATGAGTTTGGAAGCGTTAGTGGGTCTAGTGCAACCCTGTAATGACATTAAATTGAACCTATCAAAAATAATTTGATCTCTCCTTATTGGGAATAGATACCAGAGAAAGATCTTACTTCATTTATTAGATTAAATGATCACAGAAGAGTTAACATAGTCCAAAAGTAGGGCTTATTGCCACTTGAATGACTACTTGGTTACTCATAGTCAGTGACAATAAGTGCTTTGTATCATTTAAGGCACAATGGTTTAAGAAGGTCTATTTCCTTGTATATTCTCCCAACTAGGCTTTAAGGGGAATGACTACTTCGTGTCTCAAAGGACAGGGAAAGACCATAAACATGGCAAAATAGAAGATGGTGATATTACAGGCTTTAGCATTTCCGGTATGTTTAATTCTCTCTGGGTACAGCCAAGTCATCTGGGATTTATTCCTTGAAAATAGATTAAAATTATGGTAAATTTTGGGGCATGAGAACTTCCCAAGGAGAATATCTTTAAGGATAAATCTAACACTGAAATGTTTGTAATATCTTGCCAAGGTTTACCCAAGGCGTAATAGAACTAATATTACCTATTGCAAAAAAGATGGCATGTACTGTATTATATGACATGCCATATGCCAATAGATACTCTTGGGTTGTAGTTATGGTCCTGTAACAGAACTGAGGACAGGTAACTAGGAACAACTTGAGAGATTTCTAAAAAAGCTTTTCCAAAACTATACAACTTCTGGGCAAATCTTGGTAACAATCCATGGAAGATGATCTAATCCAACCAGACTTACAGGGTTACAAATATGGTGCAAAACATACTTTGCAAGCAAGGTATGAATAGTTAACAAAAATATATATATAATAAGACCACACAGCAGGAGTGTTAAAATGTGCTTCCTTTAGTTACTGGATGATGATGACAGGTGTGAACTGAGTGGTAAGTATTTATCATGTCTGACCTGGATCACTGGTCTTTAGTATATTATCACATATGATGCTGCTTGGGCATGACAGCATGTTGTAATGAGGCACAGTTCATTAAAGGTTTCACTTTTCATGAATCAGTATAGTGAAGGTGAAAGTGCCCCTAACAGGGACAGCTAGCTTAGAACTGCTAATACATTGTGCTCTGGGACGGCACCCATGGGGTTACTTACCTCGTAAGTTTTCTTTGGCTTCCCACCACTGCTAGAGAAGCAGTCTCTTTCTCTTTCAATGTCCTTTGTCTTCCTTTGTGTGCAATAAGTTTCCTCTGTAGACAAGCAAAGCTGAGGAATGGGTTTTCCTTTTTAAAACGTTATTTTTATTCTTCTTTCCGACACTGATTATTAGTAGGAACTCCGCAGATGCACACTAGAAACATTACAAAGAGAAGAACTTAACCCTCTGAGTTCTAATAGTTCCTTCTTACATGTTTTATGATATTATGCCATGTACAAAAGACATATTTCTTTGCTTTATGCTATCTTTTGTGATCGTTGACCTTCCCCCATTATAAAACTATGCCTCTTCCTGGAAGGTGATATTTCCCTGTCTACAGGGGCATGTTGAAGATACACAGCAGCTTCCTGAAAACAACGTGCATGTCCATACTCATAATAAAATTCTTCATTAGCCACAATACTAAATTTGGGATGGTCTGAATGATACCACATTTTCTTTGATGGAAAAAGTTTAATTATCCCTCACGTTTTTGAAGAAAAGCTTCATAAATTCCCTGTAATTACAGGCTGGTAAATATTACGTACAACTGAAATTTGTTCTTCTCGAACACATAAAAAAAATTCTCTAGTTATTGAAAATTCCGTATATCATTTACTAAACTAAAGACTTGAATGCTTCTTTGTCTGTGTGTGAGGCAGAGGAAGAGTTTTAGGTCCAGACCTTTTCCTTTTGAAATGTGGGAGTCGTGTGTTATCGTGTACTGTCATTAAAACTAGCTGAGCTGCACCAGCACATGTTCAAGCTCTCGGAGTGAAATCTTGTGGGAGAGCCTTTGTCAAGTTCAATAAAGCTGGAATTTTATCCTGAGACTCTACTCTATCTCCTTCATGGTCATGGCCATTACAGCTTTAAGATTCAAGGAACCATGTGCTTTTTATTCCCACTTGTTTTGAATGATGGAGTATAATTACAGGCCCTATGTTCCAGATCCAATTTTTCCTATTTTACAGAAATGCTGTGACTTCAAAGTGGGGAAAATTCATGGGCAGGGCTTTCTACCACCTGAACAGATGAAAATGCAACTTTTTGAAGGGCTGGTTTATGAAAAGGCATTATATGATTTTAATATTTTATTTTGCATACTGTTGCTAAAGCTCTAATACTCCTACAAACTCCCCAAAGTATTTTTATTCCGTGTGCGTGTGTGCGCGCACATGTGTGTGTATGTAATTCTGGAATGCTTTTTAAAATACAGAGGTATATGAATGAGTATGTAAACTTACATTACCAAAGCAAAAATGGAAATTAATTTCAAAACAGAGTGTAGCATTTCAAAGCATGAAATGAGGCAGGCTTTCAGCATGGAGCTTACTCTTCACCCTAGAAGTTACCATATGCATGGTCTTTCTAGATCAGAAACTCACAATACACCTAAGATCTAGTTAAAAACTCTTCCTTAGGTGCAGCCTGATCCTCCACATTTTTCTGAAGTTGCTCATTGCTGATCTAGGTCATTGTGAAGAACTAAGTCATGCCCATGGTTTTCAACATTAAAAGAATTAACACAGCAGTATGACTTGCAAGTGGTTGCTGACTTCTTCCATTTCTGTGAGAAAGCAGTGCCATGTCTGGCCCTTTGATGAGGTGTGCAGTAAGCATGCAGGACCTTTCATGCTTACAGCTAAGAGGACTTTAGAAGTCCTCATGTAGATGAGGTCTGGACCTGGATGTCCTGGTGGACAACAAGTTAAGCATGAGCCGGCAATGTGCCCTTGTGGCCGAGAAGACCACCCAGTGGCATCCTGGGGTGCATGAGGCAGAGTGTTGCCAGCAGGTGGAGGGAGGTGATCCTGCCCCTCTCCTCAGCCCTGGGGAGGTCACATCTGGAGTACTAGGCTCCCCAGTACAAGAGAGAGCTGGCAGTACTGGAGAGAGTCCAGCGGAGGGCTGCAAAGATGATGAGGGCAGATGATGAGGAGGGACTGGGGCCTCTCTCCTGTGAGGGAAGGCTGCGAGAGCTGGGCCTGTTTAGCCTGGAGAAGAGAAGACTGAGAGGCGATCTCATCAGTGTGTACAAGTATCTGAAGGGAGGGTGTCGAGAGGATGAGGCCAGTCTCTTCTCCGTGGTGCCCAGTGGCAGGACAAGAGGCAACGGGCACAAACTGAACCACAGGCAGCTCCATCTAAACATGAGGCAAAACTTCTTGACTGTGAGGGTGACAGAGCACTGGCACAGGTTGCCCAGAGAGGTAGTGGAGTCTCCTTCACTGGAAATATTCAAAACTGGCCTGGATGTGATCCTGGGCAATATGCTCTAGAGGACCCTGCTTGAGCAGGGGAGTTGGACTAGATGATCTCCAGAGGTCCCTTCTAACCTCAACCATTCTGTGATTCTGTGATTCTATGATGATGGGTAACAGACTTCCCCTGCTCAGGTCCCATAGGCTCCCTTGGCAAATTTATGTGGCACATAAATTTAGGAGGTACAAGTGTTGTGCAGCTTCCTACCTATGTGCTGTGCCAACACTGAGTGATATGCACTAACTCCTTTCTTTTGAAGTCTTCTCATTCTTCCTAAACAATACTTAGTTTGATTGTTTTTTCCTTGTACCTCTGTTTATGATGAGATTTAGTACAGCATGTATTTCTCAGTCCCTGTGGTGTATATAAAGTGGAATTTCTTTCTCAGCAAGTTGTTCAGACTTGGGCCAGTGTAGACAGGATAAGAATCTCACTGCATGACACTAGTGGATTTAGTTTAGTTTTATGTTTGTAGAGCAGGCAAGCATGGGTTTCCTTGGAAGAGCCAGGCAAGAGTCCTATTTCAAAAGCTTAAACAGCAGCGAAGCTTTAATAATACACTCCCTTCTTTGCTTTGCTGTTGAATACCTATCGGAAGAAAGGAAGGGATTTCTTTCTTCTGAATCCCATACTAATTAATCTGTGAAGTGACCAGAACAAAGTTTAGATGTCAGAGAATATCTAAAGTAAATTGAAGTATAATGGCTCAGTATTACATGTTGTTGAGGAAGAAGGGGGCTATTGTTTTTGTACATCACATCTGAAGAATCCAGCTTCCTAAAATTTTGTAGATCTATTGTGACAAGGGGTGGATTTTTTTTGTTTTTATAGATATCTTGCATCTTGTATTGCTTCAGAGTTTTTAATAAAATAATTCAGGTTAGAAGGGGCTTCAGTAGGTCTCTAGTCCCAACGCTCTGCTCAAAGCAGGGTTAGTAATGAGATCAGACCACGTTGCTCAGGGTTTGTCCAGTCCGTTCTTGAAAACCTCCAAGGACAGAGACAGCACAGCCTCTGGGCAACTTGCTTCATTGCTTGACTGTCTTCATGCTTCCCCCCCACCCTTATATCCAATTGGAACCTCCCCTCTTTCAATTTGTGACCATCATCTCTTGTTTTCCTGCTGTGGACTTCCATAAAGTGCCTGGATCCACCTTTCCCATAATCTCCCCAGAGGTGTTGGACAGCTGCTGTTAAATCCCTCCAAAGCCGTTTCTTTTCCAGGCTGAACAAGCCCTGGTCCCTCATCTGCTCCTCAGGGGGTGCATGCTCCAGCCCCCTGAGGCTCCACTGCACTTCTTCTAGTTGATCAACCTCTTTCTCAAATGGGGGGGCAAAAGCTGAAGGCGATATTCCAGATGCAGCCTAACGAGTGCTGAGCAGAGGAGGATAATTGCTCCCCTCGACCTTCTGGTTGTGCTGCTGTCGCTACAGCCTGCAATGCTGCTGGCTTGTGCCCAGCTCGCTGCCCACCACTACCCCAGTGCCTTCACAGCAGCGCTACTCCCTGGCCCGGCTGCCCCCAGCCTGTACTGCGGCCAGGGATTATCCTCTCCAGATCAGAAGCAGGCCCTTGTGCTTTCTGATGATCATTTCTTTAAGGAGTTAAGAGCTCAACAATCCTTTCTCAGCGCATGAAACCTGTGGCCTAGTAACTGTTATGAAATCATTATAGCAGCCTTTCCTGTCCATTGAGTAGTAAGGTGGTGATGATGCTTCTATTAAAAATGTGCACATTGGTAATGATCTCCACAGGAGACTGAGATGCATCCAGGGGGATTCTACTGCATATTCAGAATTCTAATAGGAAAAGCAAAATGAAGTGATACTTCTAAATCTAAAATGGCCATTAGTTGTAACAGCCACCATTACTTTTCAGACATACCATGGTGCTATTAATAAAGCAAAAAGTATTGCCAAAATACCCTCCTAATTACTCATGTAGAGAAAAACTGTTAATTCTGTAATTGAGATATACACTTTATTTTGAAGGAGAGCGGAGGCTGTCTAGTAAGGGATGAAGGATGGAAGTCCAGATTCTCATTTCAGTTACACTAGTTAACATGCAGTGTAGCTTGGATCCAAATCTCTTTTAGGAAGAACTTCAAGATTTAGCTTGTTAAATTTATATAAAATGCATTACTCTAACAAAGGAAGGAAGAAATCCTTGTAGTGATAGGACAGTAACCGTTTTAGTCCTGTTTTTTCACAGAATTCCTTGGTGATCTTGACATTTTTAGGCTATATGACTTGGTCAAGCTTGTTTGCCTTGGTTAGGCACTAGACACTCATATGCAGAGATGCTCTTAGTAAGCAGTCTGATTTTCAGAGAGTTTGATCATTGATCTTCCCATTCCTCAAAGGGACAGAAAAAGTGCTCTACTTGGCCTCTTAATTTACCTGATGTCCTGTGGTCTGACTGGATCTCCCTAAGTAAGCCACTAATGCTTATATAATCGCATCTGGGCTTCTTTTTTTTTTTTTTTTTTTTTTTTGCAGACTGTAGGACCAGAAGGACTGATTCACTATGTAGTTCTCTCTTAATGCCAGACAAGCAGGATTTGGGCTTCCAATCCAGTTCACTGTTTTCAGAGTTGATTTTTCAAGTTTCTAAATCAATTGGAAGAGCTGATATCTTGGATGTTCCCAGTGTTGAGTAGGAAACTCAAATGAGTGTCATCAATGTGAGAGAAAAATAAGAGGTGACACTTCTTCTCAAAGAAATCAGCCTCAAATCTACTTCTATGTCTCCTGCTATTAGAGTAAACCTTAGCAGGATCTGAAGAGGGAGATCTTTAGAGGGGAAATCTTTTCAGGTTTACTGAAGCAACCTGGAATAAATTACGTAATTTTTAGTAGATTTATGCTGACAATGGTAAGTAATAAGCCTGAGACTTTATAGAAAGACAGAGCCTATTTTGTATTTCAATGCTTTTTTCCCCTCATGCTGGAGTCTCTTGTCTGATACTGGCAACCATGTGAAGGGGTTAGCAGCACATGCTCTGTCTTCCATGCTAGGCAGCTGTGTCATTGATCCAGAAGGGAAAGAAATGTTGCTTTTACTGGGAAATTCAGGCCAGTTCAGCTGGGTATCAATTATGGCTTTGGGAAAGTACTTTTAGGGCCTCAGGATAAACAAGTTGTGGGCTTGCACTGAAAGAAACTGCTAATCAATTTGGAAAGTTGTCATATAGCTTCAAGAAGAATCTGAAAAATAATGACTTTAGGGCCACTCTATTTCACTGTCTCAGGCATTATGGCATCATCAGTCCTGGGAACTGACATCAAGATGAAAAATAATGGTGTTGGGGAAAATGGGCTCTTATGTTTTAAACAAGACTATGCAATGGTTTTGCTCTGTACTGTAGCAAATTTGTTTGTAGACCTTTTTATTTCATCCATCTGATTTTCTTTTTAAAGGGAGATAATTCTTGTTAGCAATCATCAGAGAAGCTAAAAGATAAATCAGTTGGTGGTTTTCAGCACTTAGAATTACTAATACATTTCTGCTGTAACTGCTGTGGGCTGCTATTATATGTTGACACTTCTCGGTAGCACATAGCAATGCAAATGTATATTTTAACAAGTCTCTGCTGCAGTGCTATTGATTGTAGCCAGCTATTGTCCTGAGTTCTGCTTCAGACAGGGAATGAGAAGTTTCCTGGGATTTAGGTCTGGATCTTTTGGACAGGAAGCTGGGGAACAATTAGGAGGCAGCTGAATCGCCCCAGCACACACTATTTAAAATTAAAACTGTGGAGAAGAGGAAGTCAAAAGAGTTTCCCTTGTTTTACTGAGCTGTTGTGCAAGGGGCTGACTATATATCAAAACCTAGCTCTTCACTACTTTGAAGACAGAGTTTTTTATGGCATGCGGTGGGAATCCAGGCACTCTAAAAAGAAAAGTTGCTGAACTTCTTGTTCGAGAGAACATACCACATGTGAATCAAGGCAAGGCAGGAACAAAAGCCGGTCTCTAGCCCACCTGCCAGAAGGAAGGGCTTGCTTCAGTCCCTCGCTGATTGGAAACCGTGCAAATGACAGCTCCCCCTAAGCAGATGGCTGATATTTATGCCATTTTGCCTTTGTATTTCTTGCTTCCTTTCAGGATAGGAGGCTACATGGCCCTAGCATTGATTTTTCTGTGTAGCTAAAAAGATAGGAAGGCTGCTGTGCTTTCGAAGCTTTAGACTGTCAGTCTTCTTATTCCCCGTAGGTTTTCCTTAAGTCTCTCATTTCTTTTTCATCTATGCAGATGCTTCTGTCTTCCCTAGATCCTTCCTGGTTCCCCCTCTGTAAGAAGGAAAAGAAAGTACAAATCCTAGCCCCACTGAAGCACTGTAGTATAAAGCTATGATTCTGTGCCTACTTCTGCATGTGCTTTATTGCCACCTTTGTTTAATTGTGCTGGCACGTGGTTTTACATGGGTGCAACCAGAGCTCCTTAGTGATTTGCGCTGATGAAGCTAGGTTTGCCTACTTACATCAGTCCAAAATGCTCAGATGCAGTGAACCTTCCAGTTCTTATGGGAGCATTAATAAGGCTGAGGGAGAAGGCGGCCTCTGCTGCCATTCATCCTCACAAAGATTATTACCTTTCTGTTCCCATCCACTCCTGCAAGCTGAGTGATAAGAAAATTCTTGCAGCAACTAATGAATCTTGCTTTGCGTTTGAGACCCTGTGAGTAAACTAATATTAATGGTGTTTATATTTCCGAGTCCATTTTGTTGGGAGCTTTGCTACACAAGCACAGTCTTGTGCTTTTTGGTTCACAAAGGCTACATGCAAGCAACTGAAACCTAATGAGAACAGACTTTTGTGAAACCAGTACTTCAATTTTTTTGAATCAGAGCATGCACTGGGAATCTACACTGTTCATCAGGTTTCCAAAAATAAATAGAGCTTAAGGAGACTTGCACGTAATAGTAGAATTTACACCTTTTGTTTGGAGCAGAAACATCCAGCTCATTGCCTATGACTCTCATTTAATCTTAACTTTTTTAGTAGGCCTAGGTGTAGCAGTTACCATGAGATGACATAAGAACTAGGATGTGTTGTTCACCAGAGATAGGAAATGAAAGAAACAGAGTTCTAGTTTAGTAGCTACAAGTAACCCTTCAAGGCAGTTTTTGTCACTTAGCTTGAGTTAGTCTAATTGGAAATTAGATGACCAAGAAATCTAAGCATCGGGAGAGAAAAGCAAGCTGTAGTTTTTTCCAGGCAACAACTGAGACAACCAGCTCGCTCAACAAACTAGGCAGTAGATGCAATTTTTACCATACTTAGATTAAGATAAGATTGCATTATTTTATCCCTTTGCCTTATGTAATTAAATCATTTTATATTAATGATTAAAGTATTAGTATCTGGCTCAAAGAAGTGCCCGGCAGCAAAATGGCGTTTCTCTAGCAGTGACCCTCTGTTTATGCAGAGGTTCCCATTGCTGTATGTTGTGAAAATCTCTTTGGCATTTGGTTCTTGAATTTAAGGTTTTAGCTCTATTTGGTAAATCCCCTATCTGAGTTCTTCAGAATAACTTTTGCTTTGTCTTCAGATATCTATTATTTCTTCTTACCTTAATTTTTGTCCTCATTTAGTAGCTATATAACATAGGAATTTCACATAACGTGTTTTGTATTGTGCCATTCTTTGCTAACTCATTGCGTTGCATCTTTAAAACTTTTAAGTCAATTTTTTTTTAACTATCACTATTAAAATGTCTCTTTGGGACAATTAATTTCTACTTGTTTCAATGAAACAAAGGCTGTCATGGTCTTGAACAGAGAGAGGACTGCATTAGGCTTCTATAGTGAGAATAGTGGTAAAACAGTGCTAGGGAGGCCTAAGAAATATGGATTGTGTTTACAGTAATTGTGCAGTAGGATATTGCATTAGCATAGGCTCTGCCTGCAGCACATTTTGAGGGCTTGTACTTTTGACATTGACTGTAAAGACCCTCACTCTCTCACAAAATAGGTTGGGTTGGTGCACTGTGTTACAATGTTAGTTGGCTCTGCCCTAGGGGATGTGAAAACACTGTGTGCTGAAACTGGGTGGCTTCTGTAGATTTTTTTAGTTGGTCTAACATGGGCCTGAGTGTGCTTAAAACTTAACATGGTGAGTAACAGAAGCATACAATGTGCTTTATACCTGAATCATACGGAAACAAGAACTAGACAGTTCCCACTGACTTTGTGTCCCACCTTCTCCCGTAAGAAGCAAACAACAAATCATTAATGTTGAAAGCCTGTTTATTTTTGTGTTTGGAGCAGCTATACAATAAAGCCCAAAGGCTTTTACCATACTTAGATGTTGTCTTTCCAACATTTATCTGTACTGAAACCATTGCATGTCTCTTGCTTCATTGTTCCTGTTCCTCTGAGGCTTTGCAGTGTGTTAAGGTTCAAGTGTTGGTTGAAGTAACTCACTCTGTTTGTTAAGACAAAAATCGTCACTTATCATGCAAATACAAAAAATTCATAGATGCTTTATTAACCTCCTTATATTGAGTGCAATAAGACTTGTCCACCAGATCTTGATCTTTATTCATAAGAAGAAGGTGCTATTTTACCTTTTGTGCCCTTTCTCACTCCATTTGTGTAACGTGTAATACATGAACCAAACCTTATGTATGGTTAAGGTTCTGTAGCCTTTATAATATGACAAATAATAAAAGGGCTTTAAGAAAAATACTTATCATATGTCTGGCTTGAAGAAAAAGTACATAAGGCCAACAAAGTATTTGACTTAGAACAGTATAAAAGGAAGTATCTTTTCTCATAGAGAAAAGAGCCTTGATTCACATAGGAGCTGCACTAAGTAGAACTGATGAACATAGCACAATAGTTCTAACAGATTCACTGCAAGCCCCTTCCTGAATAAGAAGGAAAAGAAACAAAGAAGAAGGGGGGAGGGAAATGGTTTCCTTCTTGCTCTTGGCAAGAGTTAGAAAAATAGGGCGCTGAGCGATACAGGGAAAAAAAAAAAGAAAACGAGTTGTGTATTATTTGTGCTTTGTTCATATTTGGTACATTCACATAGATATACCAGGAAGGCATGACAAGAACTTCGAAATGTAAATAGAGACATTCAATGTGTGGTTTTATTTTATTTTTTAGGGGGAAGAGGGATAGAATGAGTGGACTCCCCACCCTGCTGTTTTTCAGAAGCAATCCTTTCTGACACCTTTCTGATGAAAGCATAGTTAACCTTGTTTTGGTTAATGGGTCTTTGGCTTGTGGCTCAGATAGATAGCTAAAAATAGGGGAGAGCAAGGGCCACCCTGGCGACAGAGGAAACATCATAAAAACTGAGGACAGGTTGTTATGCACAAACTGAACTACGAAAGGTATGCTGGGCTGGAATTTAATTCCTGTAATTATACTAATGATGCAGAATACGGCTAGAGTGAAATAACTCAGGTAATTACTTAGCATATTGCTCTAGTTTCTGCTATGGCAATCATTGTTTACATCTCTAATTATGCCAAGTAGACACATCAAATCACTCACGCTTGTTTTGACTTGAAGAATTTGAAGCAGCAAACATTGATGAGCTATGTCTTATGGATGCAGCTATGTGAATGAATGCAACTCAGTAATACTTGTTCTTCAGGCTCAGGGTCCAATCCTGCATTTCTTTCATACCCCACATTCCTGTTGCTGCTGTGACTTCTTTATGTATTTCTTTCACTGAGAGCTTTTCCTCACCATGAGGTGTAGAAGGGCTCCATATTCACACAGTAAAGCACTTAACATCTGTCCTTGATTTTATGTGCACGAGTAGTCCACAGCAGTTCAGCTGGACTCCTCACATATTTTAAGTGAGATGGTCACTGCTTAGGACAGAACCAGAGTTTTCTCAAGGTCTAAAAGGAGGCCAGGTGCTTATCATGGGGTCATGTATGGAGAAAAAAGGAAGCATTTGTTCCAGTTATTAACAGTAGCAACAAAGTACCCTATTTGAAGTTGTTATTCTCAGGCTACCATTTTTAAACTGAGTGATTTTTCTTCACACTAGTGAGAAAAAAGTGGAAGCACATTAGAGCAGTGCCCTGATTTTCAGAACATGGCATGTGCATACTGTTTTGTTGCAAATTGAAGGAGCTAGGGGACATATGCAATGTGATTTTTTTCCCTGTGAAAAAGTACATTCTCTAAAGGTTGTATAAAAGTCCATGTGCCAAGTGCTGAGAATGTTTCAGCCTTCAGGTTTTGCAGTCTTAGGCAAGTTGCTTTCTCTACTCTGTGGCTCTGTCTCCCCTTCTGCAGACTCAGAATAATGATGCTTGTCTCTGTGGAACACTTCAGGGTTTCCTGTTTTGATGCGCAGTACAAATTGGCAGTGTTAAGCCATTCGAGGCATCATTGCAAACCATGCTGAAACCCAGTACCGTGGACCTTTCATCACCCAGTTGGTAGATTGTATTAGGCTAAGAGTCTGAAAGTGCAGATAATTTTTATGCCAGTGGTTTTTAGTAATCTGCAGATAGATTTAATTTATTTTGCTCTGCCAGAAACATAGTGAAGATATACTTTCTATTTTCTCACCAGGGAAAAGGTTCATAAAGGGTAAATTGTTCCACTAGCAAAATTCTCCTGTTAGATGAAGCTAGCTTACCCTTCGGCAGGAATATATCTAGTTTTCAAATGCAGTTACAGCTCCTTGAGCATTTATAATACACTTTTTAATGGAAAGAATTTCAGGCTCGTCTATTAAATCAAATTCAATGTCAACTCTGAGGGAGAGGGAAGGGTCTTTCAAGCATTTTTTTTTACCCAGAAAACATGTTAGGGACTCTAAAAATAGGTTGTGCATACATTAATGGTCACATTGTGATGTAGCCAAAGCTGGAAGGATATTGAACACTTTTAAAACTCCCATTGGGTCCTGGAGGGCTCAGTACTTCACAGAATCAGCCTGGAGGAGTGAGGAGGAGAACAAAGTGAGAATACACAGTCCCAGCAGTGCTCTGGCTGCGCGTTCAAACCTTTCGCAGTCAAACTACCCCCTAGCAGCATGAAAGGATTTTTAAGTCACTAGCTCATTTAATCTAGGGCTCCCTTTCACCAGAGGCATTCAGAAGGGAAGATCTTGTCGTATGAACTTAAGACTAAAACAGGAGCTGCTTTGCCTTGGGATTCTACATTAAAAAACCACAAAAAAAAAACTTTTAGCAGAAGGGTCCTCATCTTGGGAGAACTGAATATGAGGACCCACTCCACATTGTTTGCAGGTATTACAGAGGTGTGGATGGCTTTTTAGAGCTCGTTATCGTCTTTTCACTATGTATGTAAGTGGATAAAGCTTCAGTCCCTGTGGCTTTCCCAATGATTTTTTGGTACTGTTGAATATGAGCAATAGGTGAATATTTTTTTAGTTATTTCAATACTGCATTGGCAACAGAGCAGAGTGAGATAACTGACTCTCTTTGCAAAGGCTCTGGTCTCCTGTGTTTACAAATCTGCTGGGGAGGGAGGCCTGGAAATGTGACTTTATTCTTCACTGTGGAGTCTAGGTGGTGCTTTTTTTCACAGCAGGAATGATCTTCCAAAGTCACCAGGCAAGAGATCTTTGGTGGCTCCAGGCTTAGCAGCTGTTACTGCTTTTTGACTTAAGTGGCTTGCTAAAGTGTTTGGGTCTTGAATGCGCATTCCACTTAGAAAGAGAAATTACTAATTGAGCCAGACACCTTGGATGCAATATTTGGTTATTTTCAAGAATGTGTAAAGTCAGTTTCCTTGAGCAAAGGAAAACTTAAACAACCAGAGAGCCGCTTTTCCCCATGACAGACATTATCCTTGCCTCGCCCCTCTAGCCTGTTCCCAGGGTGATGCATCAGCTGTTCCTCAAGTCAGCTTTTCCCAATAGTCTGGCTGTGGTGCCAGCAGCAGCTGAAGGAGCCCCTGGATCCTTGTTCGTGCTCCATGCCAGAATGCTGCGGTTTTTAGCAAGATCTCCTGGCAGCCCTATGCACAGGGGCAGTTACTGTGGTGCAAAAGAAGAATCTCCTGCTTGCCAGGGTAGCGCTGCCAAAACCAGCCTGCTTTCAAATCACAGCCTGTCTCTGTTCTTCAGCTCAGTCTTGGCTCTTCCATGAGAACCATCTCCTGTTTAAGTGCCTACTGCAGAGACGCTCTGCAACACCTTTCTCACCTCTGTTTCCAACCTAAGCCAAACCCGGAGATTTGGCCCAAGCCTCTTCTCAAATTCAGGCAATTTTGCTGCACCACTTTGTTTGTGTTTTCATCATTTGAAAACTTGGGAGTGAATTTCTCGCCAGAGTAATCTTCACAGCGCCTGGGTCATTTCAGCAACTTGATTAACAGTATGTGTGGTAGGTACTGTGCATCTGTTTTAAATGCATGAAACTGATTACGAGTGTGTGAAAGTAAAATGCAAAACTGAATTCTTTGATAGAAATCAAAATGGTAACTGGCCATGAAAATACATGCATTCTGGTAGTATTTTTGACTGTAATGAGAAAAGAAGATTGCAACAATGCAAGGGGATAAAATACATACTCAGCTGGCATCTTTATTCTCTAAGGTGCAATTGCCATTAATTATTTTTGTCTTGACAGTTAAATATGGAAAATAGTAACCCTACATGTCACACAGAAAGGAATGTAAATGTCTTTTAATAAAAGCCTTTCTTTAAGAAAAGACAAATATGTTTCCTATTTTCTGATGAAGAGCAGATGCTGCTGCAGTGTCTCTGCCCATGCTGCATATACATGAAAAAGTAGTCAAATGTAAGTGATCACCCTCTATGTACTTTTAAAAGCACACAACAAATACAGTTTGAGTAGCAACAGTAGGAGGTGCTAATAGTAAGACAGATTTTCATCTGCAAGATGTTTATGTCCCTTGTGGCTACTCATCCTTATGGCACATCCATTTTCCATTCCATGGTGCAGATAATCTTGCGAGACCTGCCTTGCTCCTTGGAACATCACTGTTCTACTGTAAACATTTATTTTCTGTGTGTGAACACTTTCCAGCAAAACTCTGTTGGCGCCACATAGTAACAGAGATTTATTACTAAGCCAGCCTTCACGAATAGCAGTTTTGCCCAGATTTAATGGCTGGCCTGGGCCACACCACTGTGATAGAGCTCAAGAGCATACCTGGTAGGTAAAAGGATGTATCCAGGTGCCTGAGCTGATAACAAGATTAAATTATAGTGGGTTATCGGCCAGCCCACAGGCAACAAGGGGGGAGTGGTCTGTTTTAAAGTTCTGCCATGGTTTATCCTTACACTCTGAAAAGAGCATCTTGTACTTCATGCACTTACTGCATTAGATATTGCTTTTTCTGCAACAATACCCTAGTCACTGGGGAATAAGGACCTCAGCCTGCAAATGCTTGTCTACCTGTGTGGCATTAGGCACGCGAGTACTTCTGCCTTTTGTACTTCTAAAAATTAGGATCTGGCATCTGTCAGCTTTAAGCATTTTAGCTGCAAAATTTTTGGCATGGGCTCATTTTGCAGGAGCAGGCAGTGACAGGCACATAGGATTTGTGTAATGTGAATATTTTAATTAAATTGGAAGGGTGGCACTGGTATTGAAAGAGAAAAACAGAAATATTTAATACTCCAGCAGGCCTAAACTTATAGCATGGTGGATGTCACTCTTAACCTAGCAGAAGGTGAAGACCCCGACCAAGATCTTGCGGAATCAGGCTGTAGCATGAGCTTTTACGAGCTGCTGAGAGCCTTGGAGGTCTAGTGAGTTACACATGGTTTGTTGGGCAGGGAGACAATGGCAAAAACCATTCTATTGCAAAGGACAAAAATACTAGTAGGAATGAACAACGCTCACAAGTCAAGTGCTTTCACTACTTAAACAGTTACAAGCAACATCAGCAACAGCAACAAGGCTGACATCTTTAAAAAGAGGGTTAGTCTTGCAGTTCTCTTCCTTCAAGTTTCACTTCCTTAGGATGTGTGGTTATTTTGAGTTAACACAGCGACTGTTAGAAGAGAAGGCATTCTATTTTCTTGTTTTGTTTTCACATGGAAGAACCAGGGAGACCACCACGTACCGGAACAAGAGAAGAGATTACAAAGGCCCATCCCGAACAAAAAGAGCTGTGTCGAGATCTTCCTACACTACAAAGGTTCACAGCAATTCCTTTCCTGTGAAACCACATTGAATATTCTGAACAGCTAATATCTGGTACACAAGAGATGTCTAGCCTGCCAGTGTTGTGAAAACCCTTTTGTGGTGAGCCAAGGTGAAGTGGGTGGGCCTTTACCACACACTTCGCTCCATGGCTGGGGTATGTTACTCTGCTTGGAATGCATGTGCCTTTAAGTCGTCTATTTAGTTGACTTCTGTATGTAGCTACAGGGCCAATCCTGTATTCAGTGAAATCATTTTGGTGGGAATTAGTTCTGCATGCTTCAGGTCCCAGTTCAACATCTTCAGTATCACTGATTCTGTTTTTAAAAATTTAGATTTCTCTAATGAAAAGTCTGCCAGTGTTGTGAAGTGGGACTACAGTAAAAAGACATGTGCATTTCTGTTTGGAGTAGTATGGCTCAGTAGTTTGTTTTCTTACCATATGATTTTGCTTCAAAGTGAACTAAAAACCAGTTTTGTTGCAAAGAAGTTAAGTCAAGACAATATGCAATTAACATTTGAATAGAGACATTGGGGCATAATAGCATTTGTTGGTTTGGAATTGGTTTATCATAGTGCCATGAGGCATCAGAATGATTTAGCCAATTATCAGCAATATCTTGTACATTGAAAAGAGTGTCATTCAGTTACTCCATTCACTTTGGAAAAGCTCCCTGAATGCCCTGCTGTATTTGTTAAGACACTGCTAGGGGTCTGCGTAGGAAGGAGGGCAAGAGTTTGTAAGCGCAGGCCTCCGGCTCAAATGCGACACAGCTGCTCTTTTCCTCGGTGATGTTCTCCTGCAGGCCTGGTAAGAAAAGGCCAAGTGTATTCCAGGCACCAGCAACTTCTGCTTTTCCTGTAGGTGATGGATATGCTTCCAGCCGCAGGGCAGCACTGCTCTGAAGCTCGCAGCCTGCTGCAGGCCCCCTCCCGCTCCAAGCCCCCTCTCCCTGGAGGTGCTGCTGAAGTCTCCCTACAGAGAGCTGCCTTTGAACTGTGTAGGGTGCTGGGGGCTGACAGACTCGTGCGAAGCAGCTGGAGGTGGTATAAACTAGGGGTTTTTTCTTCCCTCCCTCTCTCAGCTGGCGAGAAAAGAGAAGAGAGAGGAAAAAAAACCGAAACGAAACAACTTCTAGGGTCACTGGGAGGGGAAGAGAAATTCTTCGTCATGTGCGTGGCGTCGGCGACACCGTCCCGAGAAGGAAGAGGAGGGTCCCGCCGTCCCCCGGTCTTGGGGCGGGTGGGGGGCGCGGCGACCGCGGAGCCGCAACCCGCCCCGCCGGCGCTCCGCCTTCCCCGGGGGGGCCGGGGCGGGGGGGGTCCCGGGGCCCGAGCCCCGCCGGGAGGGGCAGCAGCGGCCGCGGGGCCGCCGCCGGCTTTGGGTGGCCGCCGGGCGCCCCCTCCAGCGCCGGGAGGCGGCTCAGCCGCGGCGGGCAGGGGCAGGGCCGGGGCGGGGGTGGGGGGGGTAAGGGGCCGGCTGGCACCCCCGTCCCGCCTTCCTCCTCCTCCGCCGCCGCCGCCGCTTAACTTGGGAGCGGCGCGGGGCGGTGCGCTTCGCCCTCCGCCGACGGCGGCGGGATGGCCTCGGCCGTGTTTGAGGGCACCTCGCTGGTGAACATGTACGTGCGGGGCTGCTGGGTGAACGGGATCCGGCGGCTCATCATCAGCCGGCGGGGCGACGAGGAGGAGTTTTACGAGATCCGCACGGAGTGGTCGGACCGCAACGTCCTCTACCTGCACCGCAGCTACTCCGACCTGGGCCGCCTCTTCAAGCGGCTCCTGGACTCCTTCCCCGAGGACCGTCCCGAGCTGTCCCGCTCCCCCTTGCTCCAAGGTTTGAGCAGCCCCCGGGGGCCGAGAGACCCCGCTTCTTTTTTTTTATTTTTGTTTTTGTTTTCGTTTTGCGCGCTGGCTCTCGGCCGCTGCCTCTTGCCGGGGGTGGAGGTGGCGGCGCAGACGGGGCGGGGGGAGCGGGGCGTGAGCGGCCCGGGCCGGGCCCCTGCGGCACCGCACCGCGTAGGGAGGCAGGAAAGCTGCAGAGGCGTTTGGGGCTTGGAAGCCCCTCCCCGGGACTTTTTTTATTTTATTTTTTTTTTAAATAACGCAAAGCGGGGGTGAAAGGCTGCCCCGCAGTCCGGGGGGCCGAGCCCCCCTGGCAGGGGTGAAGTCTGGGTTCCCGCAGGAGTGTGGCCCAGAGCCCCCTCCTCCGGTGTCCCCGGCTCCGGTTGTGGCGCAGGCTGCGTTTTGGCGGTCAAAAGGGTCCTTGTTGTCGTTGCCCCGCTTGCTGTCGGCCTTCCCCGATGCTTCCCCAGGGATGTGTGAGGGGAGGATTTTGGTGGCGGGAGAAGGCTGTAGCTGAAAAATCTCTGCGCGTTGGTATGTTGTTTGCCACAGGGAGGGAGGAAAAAAAACCTGCAGCACTTGCCAGTGGATGGAGCAATTCAGGGAGCTAAAATAATTCCTCACATAACTTTCTTGAAAACAGGGGAACTGCACCAGCAGTTAAAGCCATATTCCTTTTCTCTGTTAGCTTCTGAAGTGGATTAACCAAATTCAGGGGATGCTGCCCATACTCGGGCCCATCTGTGCAGAAGCAGAGTGTACCTGTTAATCTTCCTTGGGGTTTTGGTTTTAATTTGTTTAGTGTTTTGGGAAATTTTTTTTTCATTTTATGTGTTTTGTTCTAAAACATTTCAAGCATGTAAGGTGGTGTGGAGTATCTGCTTATCTGAAAACTAATATGTGCTTATCATTTCCAGTCTCCCCACTCGTCTGAGTAACCACATAAATTATTCCATTAAATGGGAACAGGGAGAAGCCAGTATTTGTGTATGTTTTTTGTCTGAGAGAATGGAGAAGTTCTCTGCTGTTCTCAGTTTCTCTTTAAACCTTACAAGTGTGAACGCCTTCTCAAAGGGACTGGGTCTGGAAACTCTAGGGGTTGATTCTCCACCCTTCATACCAATGTAAATCCATCGGATTTATTTCTAAGTCTTACTTCTGTGGAGGCAGACTCTGTTCCTTGAGATGGAAAGTGGTGTCAAGAGGGTGTCTCCCGGGTTAACTTGTCACGTCTGGTTTTTGACAGGTATTTAAAGTGAGACTGTCTTGCAGGCTCTGTCACTTGCAACTGCCTTGTTCTTTTGTCCTACCAAATCGCTAACCTCTAGCGCTGTCTCTTTTGTCTGGTTTAAACATATTTACACCTTTTCCTCTCATTGTCTTCTTTCTGCTGTACTCTGTGGTCATAGGAGTCACTGTCCTTTCACCCGCTGGTAATGGAAAATGCCTCATTTGGGTTGCTCTTGCTCGTTCTCATTCCTTGGATGTGGCATCTCCTCTCAGCTGACACTCGTGAATGCTGCTAACACTTGCAAGCCCTGAGTGCCCTCTGCAGACAGCAGGAATACAGTGCTTCAGGGGAATGGCAACCCAGGATCTGCTGCTGGTCTAGGGTAGAGGGTCAGGCAGGTTTTGAGGCCCTGTTTGCTCAAAGGGGACTGTCACCCCCACGTGGGTGCAGGCAGGAGCTGGAGTCCTCCAGCTTCCTCTGCAGATCTCCGAGCTCCCACTGTTCAGCCCTGTTGCGTGTCAGCCAGTATGTCCTTGTGCCATGTCTCTGGGACTCGAGTGATTAGACTGCTGAGCAGGGATCTAAAATGTAGGGTAAATTTATTATCCATTGTAGGTGCCCAGCCTAAAGTACCCTAGGTTGATATTGAGTAATGCTGAGTGGCAGTAAATACTAAGCAGCAGTGCCTTACAGCATAGGTGGTGCCTGGGCCTTTGCTTTAGAGCGTGTCTAGTGAGTCGAGATCAGCAGGGCACAGCACCTGCTAGGATCACTAAAATTTGACTTCCCAGAGCATAGGTAGTGCTTGCCCATAGGGACCCTGGTCTCCTGCCCCTCCCAGCTGTCTTCCGCGCCATTGCTTAAGGCAGAGGAGGCCCTGCGCTTCCTAAAGCCATTCACGTTCCTCGGAGTCGCCAGTCAGCGCGGTTTCTCCCCCCACCCCAGAATGTGTTGCAGCTTTTGCAAAATATTAAACTGTTTTCACCTATCTCTAAGGCTTTGTTTGTACAGATGGAGCTGGACGGGATTATATTTCCCTATAGAATACTGATAGCTTTACTTGACAGTTCCAGATAACATACGCTATTCGTGCATGAACAGCGGGGAAAGACTAAGGATCCTCAGCCTGCTAGACTCAATTCTTGCATAAAACCTTGCGCTAGTGCCTTCCCTTTTGCTTATCTCCAGGAATAGATGTACTGGTTTCAGTAGAATCTGGAATGAGCAAAGCCTCAGTCCGAGATTGGAGAAATTGAAACCTAATATAAGGAGCTCATGATCTATTCAGTTTGGTGAGGGAGTGTTAGCCTTGCAACAGAGTCGGGAGTAGTTTCTAAGCAATCACAGTGCAATTCACAGTTTTGGTAATACTCTGTTTAAAAATAAGCTACTCTAAAGAAAATTTCTTTGCAGGGATGGGACATGGATGTGCTTCTCTGCATAGAGAATATTTCGTCATACCAGCGTTTTAAGATGACTCGCCACAGCCTTATAGTGGATACATAAAGATCTCATTTAACCAAATGACACTTAAGCAAAGTTTTAGCTATAAGTAAAGATTGCATGGGGAATGTCCTATCTTTAGAAAAATTTTGGAGTAAGTATGGTTTCTTAATGTTCTCTTTTACAGCAGCAATCCTTTTGCCCACACTAAAGCTCAGTGTATTTAACCTAACAAAAACACCTGACAAACTTGCACTTTTGTGTGTTTTAGCATTCAGTCATATACATTTGTGTGTGTGAATATTCTTTTATATATATATATAAATGTATATGCATATGTGTGTGTGTTTATCTTAGGCTTTCTGAAAGCAGCTAAATATTAGTTGTGCCTTTATCTGGAGGAAGTGGTAAAATGTTGCAAACCAGATTTGCATTGCATTGAAGGACTCCAAAGTTCCTACAGATTTCCTTAAGTAGCATTAAAGGAACTAGAATTTTCCTACAGCTTAGTCAAACCACAGTATGTAACATTTAAGGGATATATTTGAGGAGTGAAAGCTTATGCTATTTGATGTTATAAACTTCTTAAGGTGAACTTTTTAAATATGTCAGCAATATTAGAAAGAGTTGGTTGTTGCCATTATTGTTGGTTTCAGCGAACAGCTAACACTGGGCAGTAGTATGCCCCTTTCCTTACTTGGCAACAGCAAGCCACCCCTTCCCCTTGGACTGACTCTTCTGCAATGCTCTCCCTGTCCAGATTCCTCAGCTCTGCAGAGCACTTTGAGAATGCAGAGGAGAGGATGGCAGACACAGTTTTTGGAGTTTGCTGTTTGTCCTAGCTTCCTTTGACATGGGAAAAGGGGAGGTCCGAAAAGGGGAGTATGGCTTTCACGCAGTCTGCTCTTGTCTTGGATAAGTAATAATAGCACATGGCAAAGTGCGCTTTGTGAGTGCATCTGGAGTGTATTATGATGCTAAGGGCCAAGGACACTCAACAACACAAGGCATCTTACTAGTAAACAAGGTTAGATATGTGCATACCTGCAGGGTGATTAAATATTATTCACTGTGATGTTACCAGTAACTTGCTAGTCTTTTATTTGCATCTGAAATGTGCCCATCCCTTGGCTTAGGCAAATACACAAAAGACATCACAGAAAAATGCAGGCTAGCTCACTATTCGCTATAACTAGATCACAACCTAATGGTTACTAATCTATCTGTTTGTCCGCATCTTCAAAATGAGTGATTTTTGTATTTAAATGATTCTTCATGAGAAAGACAGCACTATAGGCCTAGGAGCTGACTTTAAATTTAGGCAATTTAGAAATAGTTGCAACAGGACCAATAGGTACTGGAAATGAATAAACAGCTGGAAGAGTTCTCATTTTTATTTCTCCTGTTAACCAAGAACTCCTTAGAATAAATAATTAAGATTTATCCTAAAACTTGATCCAATTCATACAGTCAAATGCCTGCCTCTTCAGTGTGGGCAGGATGAGACCCTTAAAAGCTGAATAAGGAAGTCAGAAGAGCTCATTAGCAAGCTTCTGAAGTTTTGTCCTTGGAGCAGTAAGGTGTTTTCTGTCAGTACTAGTCTGCTAGGATTTCACTGTCTGATGCTGATGTTATATTGCCTTTTGGAGGCTCAGATGCTCTTCCAGCGTGGCTGTTTGTGTCGTGCCTGTGTGTAATGCCGGATTGTACTTCAATACTCCAAGCTGTCAAATCAGAAATCCGCTTTAGTTCTACAGGGTTATTTTACTAGATGAGACCTCTCTTTCCAAACTCTTTCCCTCTCCCTTCCTTCTTTTTATCTCTGCCCTGAGTTCTGCTCTGTTTTCTTTTGTTTGTTTTGTTTCCCTTCCTGACTTTCCTTTTTGTTATTTTTATCTCTGGCTGTTTCTCCTGTTGGTTTCCCTGACCTGCTTTCTGTTTCCTTTCTTTGCCTTCAGGTTTCTCTCCCCAGACTGCTGGCATCCCTGATTATCCATGGTTCGTGAGAACTTTCCTATTATCGTCTGCTTTGCTGGCTCTCAACCTCTTTCAGCCCATAAAAGTTATCCAGTGGCAGTGGAGATTTTCTGTAGAAACTTTGCATCTGTAGCTTGCATCATGGCAGAGAGGAATTCACTCTTCACCTGTAGCAGTTCTTCATAGATGACTAACGCTGAGCTCTAACTCTGTGGATTGTGTCTGCCTTCCAGCTTGGTTGCCTCATGTGGGAAGCAGATGATCAGCTGTTTTCTATCAGAATTGCTGTGCAGCAGGAAGCACACGGGCAGCTCCTTCTGGGTGCATCTTGAAGGACTTGCATGAAGCAGAAGGTAGTTCCTGAAGAAAAGATTCAGCCCAGGAACATTGTGGTTTTTGCACGTTTTGCTGTGAATGTTGTATTCTTAACTTTTTATGTGCTGCATTATACTGTTGTTGTTTACAAGACCATCTGGGAGCTGGATTTATGAGAAGAGGGAGCTCCACAGAAGCAACATAGTGGTTTCCACAGACAGCATCTGTTTCAGTGCTGTGACAATAGGATAAATACACTACATCTATTGTGTTATTTTCATTGTTGACATTGTCAACAGTTCATTAGTGGAGCTTGCTCAGAGCTTCTGCCTGGCAGACAAAGGATGCAGCTCTTGGTTATCAGACTGTAGCAGTACCGTATAACTGAAATTAAGTTTGGGGCTTCTGGGTTGGTGGTTTTATTGGTCGAGTTTCATGGTTCATCTGTAACACTGATGGTAAATGAAGCTTTTTGTGTCACTATAATGATAGGCCCGAGCTGTCTTTTTGTGATGGACTGAGGCAACATGTCTGGGAGGATTTTAGTGGAGAGGAAAGGAAGTGAGGTTATTTGTTTCCTGATACTTCTCAGCTGATAACAAACCATCACTAAAAATGGTTGTAGGAGCTTGCATTTTTCATCAGACTCTGATTGTTTTGGTCACTTTTATCCTGTGCTTCCTTGACATATTTCTGTTCATTGTGGCTCATCAGGCATCAAAACAGGGAGCTGTGCTGGGAAAGTCTGTCAAATGCTGTCACGAGGAAGGAGGTGCCATTCCCCCTTGAGAGCTCCTGGGTGGGGGGGGATGTCCCATAACTAATAATGTATGTCCATCAGCTGAAGGCCTGGACTTCTCTGCTTTTAAATTTGTCTCCTGTGCTTTGCAGGGTTACTTGGGCCTGCCACTGTTCTCAAGTGGTCACAGTTGCTTCCTTTCACTCTGTGGTTACTCCGCTTTGTAATCCCTGCTCTGGGGGATTTCATTCAGACAGTTGTTCAAGTAGTAGCTTGTTTTATCCATGTTTTTACTTCTGTCCCTAATTTCTCCCTCAAGAATCAAGTTTGAGAAGGCCAGCAAAATGTGAAACAAATTTCAAAAATCCATACCCTCTGCCCCTCTTTTCAGTTCCATTATACCCTTGTAGCATTGCCCTAGGGAATGCCACCAAGATGGGTCCTGTCAGTGACACCGCAGGAATAATAAACCCTTCATAATGTCTTAGGGACTGTAGGGACTCTTTTTCCACATGAGATGAATGGATTTCGCCATGGGGGGAAGGGGCAAGTGTATCTGCCCCAAGAGAGGGGTGTCACAGAATTAGGAGACATCCTAATATCGGGGAATAAGAGACAAAGAAGATTTACCAGAGCCAGAGTCCCCAGACTAAATCAGACTAGTGCCATAGCTAGCTCTAGGATCCTATCTTTAGTGATGAGAACCAGATGCTCCAGAAGACAGCATAAATAACTGGCAGAAAACAGCAAAGTGATGACTGTGTTCTCTGGTAATTGGAGATCTGATATCCCTGATTGTCTGTAATTATCTGTCCTTTTCTGGATCTTATGCCCAATGTCTTTGGACTTGAGGAATTCCTGCGGTGTCACAGAATTATTGACAAAAAACTGTGTGAAACAAGTTTTCTCAACTGCTGATTTTTGAATTTCCTACCTTTAGATGTCCTTTGTCCTTGTAACAGCCTTTATAGATCTTCTCGTCCATGCAGAGGCAAAGCAGTAACAGGTGGGAGCTGTTTTATCCTACTGAGTCCAGTCTAAGATTGCTAATGCAGTAGTGTCCAGACAGCAAGATTCAGGGAATGCCTGTCTGTGGGAAAGAAGGGATGTTACTAGGGCAGCTGCTGGGAGGAGAAAGGCAATGTGGCTGCGAAGCAGGGACAGATGGTAGCTGAAAAGGTATTGAGAAGAGCTCAGTTCAGCAGAGGGGAGGAAACAGGGAGCGATGCAAAGGAGTAAAATAGGAGGAATGACTGAGCTGAGCTGCCACCTTTCAGCTGTCATCCATGTCCCAGCTCAGTAGTTTTAGTTTCCTGCATTATATTGTGGAATCCCCATCCTTGGGGAGACTCAGAATTTGACTGGACAAGGCCCCGAGCAGCCTGACTGTGACACTGGCCTTGTGACAGGAAGGAATTGCAGCAGATGACCACCCCACCTCCCTTCCAGTGTACATTATTCTGCGATTTTTTTTTTTTTGTATCCCCTCTCATGGCTGGGACCATCCCACTATTGTTGCATCCTCATCCTGTGTGTGTGTGTGCGCAACATATGTTAGAACATATCTGAAGGGAAGAAGGTGGGATGAGGGTACAAGGTTTTAAAAAAAAAAAACCAAACAGTTGAGCACTGCTATGTTAATGAATACTGGAACTGAGGAAAAGGGACATATCGCCTGTTGAAGTCACACAACTTCTGGTCAGGAGAGAGAGTAGAGTAGCAGTCATTGGTGCAAGACAGCTTATGTGTCTTCCCTAAAGAACTGAAATCCCTAATTGCCTCTCATGGACTTGTGAAAAGGGGTGAGGATGGGCTCAAGATCTGAATCGATAGGCCTTACATCTTTCTTTCAGTAAGGGTTTAGCAAAACGTCATAAGATTTCTTCCTGGATTTGTCTGTTGCTCCTTTTTTCACTTTGGTATCTACTCTGTGGGCTTCCCCATAGGGCATAAAGACAGGATTAGGGGAGGAGGGCTCAATTCAATATTTTGATTTTCATATACATATTACAGTACGTACTGTTTAATAGTATACCCACTCCATCTTGCACATATGTCTAGAAAAGCACACCTTAGCCTCTGCTCTTTGTCAGCACGTAGTTATTGAGTTAATTTTGATAAAGTAGGCGATCTCTTTGACATTCTTTATTCCTCTCCTGATTGAGAGCCTCAAGTAGAGTCCTTCAGACTGGAGGAATAAGGTTTGCCCACAGTTTGAGGTTATGTGTATCTCGCAACTTACACAGAGCAACACATCATTAGAAAAACAGACTTCTCTGTGTCACCACTGAGAGATGATGTGCGAGATGTACTTGACTTAGGCATGAACTCACTCTTCCTTGGAAGACACTAGAGGATTATTGAAACAATGTCCTCGTCATGGACATCAATCATCAAGGCTGCACTGCGATTTCATTACAAGCCGTGGAACATACACTGCAATTCCTGTCCCCCTTCATTTGGTAAAAGCATGTAGCATCAAAGCACGATTGCCAAATCGTCATTTGTTGCAGATTTGGTGTCTTACATGGCAGTAATATTACAGACCTATCAAGGCTTGTGTGTTGACACACACTAGTTGGCTCCTAGTTTATTCTCCTCTGTTGAGCTTGTTTCTTGCTTTCAGCTCTGGGCCTCTTTCCCACGTGATGACCCAGCCTGCCAGGTACACAGCTGGTTGCCTGATCTCTGATTCTCCTGCAGCTGTCTCTGGCACAGGGATCCCAGAGCAGGAAGGACTCTGCAGGCCTGTGTTGCTGTTTGTGCTGTGTTTTTCCAGAGTTGGGTTGCTATATGTAAAGTTGCTATGTATGCATGGTCTCAAACTGTGGGCAAATCCTGTTCATCCAGCCTGAAGGAATCTACTTGGGACTCTCAGTCAGGAAAGAGGCAGAGATGTCAAAGAGATATTCTCCATCTTTCTTAAAATTAGCTCATTGGCTATGGGAGTTGTGTGCATGGCAGAAGCCTGCTAAAAGCAAATATCCCAGGTACAGGCAAGCACCGCCCCCGTTTACACAATGTGCCTATGCTATCCCTCCCGTGACCCAGCGTGTAGGCTCCCTTGTGCTCAGGGTGAAGAAGTCTTAGAAGTCTGTGGTATTTGGCAAAAGGTCTGGTGGTAAAGAAGGAGCCAGCGGGGCTCCAGTTTACCTCAAGCCCTATAACCATAGGTGTTTATAGCATTTAAATTACTTGAAATGATAGTTAATTGTCCAAGCACAGTATGTGTAACAAGACAGCGAGCAAAGTTTTCCTGGGAGGAGTTTGCACATGTTTTCAATTAGCAGTCAGACAGCAGCCAGGGCAGAGGAAAAGGCATGAGAACAGCGTTTCACCATGACCTCATTAAGAGATCTCCCAGCTCTGTGCTCAGCTCTGTTGCGTGACTGAACATGTGGAAGAAAGCACGACTGGTTCCTGGCTACTAGTTGTTTTATTAGCCTCTTTACTTTTAGGGCTGTCTATCTGAATAAGGGTTCCTGGGGTCTACAAGCCCCAGTGGAAAGACAGGCATGTATTTATGGTCCATGCACAGGGAGACAAAGACTTGAGGACACATCATACCTGCCATACAGATGCTATGTATAAGGGCAGTGCACGTGCAGTAAATCCAGTGCACTGCAGATGCATCCAGCCTGTGGTGCTGTCATATCAGGGATAATGAACTGTGGAAGTGATGGACTGTTTGAATACAGAGTCATCTGGTATGTGTGTCATGCCTGTTTGTCGAGGCATTGCAGTGTCAGGAGATCCTACACGAGTCTCTGTCTTTTTTTTTTTTTTTTTTTTTTAATTTTCCTCCCCATCTCATCAAAGCTTCTGAACAGAAAAAACAAGATAGGTGGGATACTACCCCAAGAAAGGTAGCCCCTATGTATGAGCAAGCTGTTAGAAAGCATGGATAATAGAGAGGGAAAGCTTGGGCACAGTTCTGGTGCCTGGGTGAGAAAGGAGTTCGAAGCAGGTGTCCTAGCCTGCCATCTTGCTCCTCCTGCTAAGGCTGGGGTTTCCTAAGGCAAAATCTTTGACAGTACCGCTTTGAGGTATTCCCCACTACTCAACTAATTGTGTTGGAAAAACAGAGGGAGTGGTGTGTTGTGGTGCAAGAGAGGAAATGAGCATCAAGGGAGGCTGAGAGCACCTAAAACCAGTATTGCCACTGGAGACTTCACCTCGTAAAACCAGTGTTACTCATGCACATATTTGTTGTTGTGGTCAATGACAGCAACCAGTAGCAAGCGCTGAAAGAGAGTGAAATAAGGGGCTGAGGGCCTCCATGGCTCTTAGCAGGGTAGGGAGGCAGTGTCTTGCATGCGTTAGGGCGGAGGCTGGGTTGTTAGCAGTCCCATGAGTTGTTGGTTCATAGCGTATGACTAACTGAAAACCACAAGAGCATCTGCTAACGGTTAGAGACTTTTAAAGGATGATTGTGGAAGAAATTACAGGGCTTACATATACGTGGGTGTGTGCACATATATGTATATATGTGTACACATATATATGTATATATAGCCAGTCAAGTGATTTCCATGTGTGTGGATTGTTAAAAGTATGAAGAGGAAAGCTTTAGCCCAACCAAGCTGAATTCCTGGTGACTAATCATATAAGGTCAGCAGCTTTACACCCCCAAAACTGTGCGTCTATAATCAGTAAACACAGACGTGGGAATTTGTCCAGGCAGATATATCATTTACTCTTCTTCCTACGCTGTCTGCCTTTTGTTTCTGATATTACTAAAAGTTTCAGTAAGAAACAGTTCTTATTGTGTCTGATGTTACATGTCTTCTGTGCCAATTTCCAAGTAGGAGTGAGGGTTTGCATGACTGGTTCCTTTCCAAGAGCTAGAAAGAGCAATATTAAAGGGTAGAAATTCCTCGTGAATGCAAGAAGCTATAAAACCTCCTGCTGGGTGATCTGTGGAAGTGCCACAGACTGATGGTCTTGTCTGACATCTCTTGCTAAAATATAAAAAGGCCGTGTGGAGCTGCAGATGCTTTCTCTGATTACTAATGAGAGAAAACCCTAACTGCCTGGCAGTTTTTCCACAGTATGAGCACTCAGTGTTGTTGGCGAGGTGGAGGCTTTTCCTTACTGCTCTGAATATATTTGGTTGAAAGTACCCCTCTTTCTTGAAAAATACTAATTGCAACAACACATGTTAATTTGGGAAAGAGTCTGAGGTCCAGGGTGGATTTGAGAGACAGCAGTTTAGTGCCAGATCCCCGGTGGGTCAGTGATGAGGGTGTTTGCCCAGAGCCTGGGAGCCACAGTCTGGTAGTTTCTGCCATGAATATTTCAGCATTTGTACAAACTGGAGCAAGACATGCAAGGAAATGGGAGCACCGCGCAGTAGCTGGTCGTGGTTAGCTCGGGTGTCTGGTGTGGACTATGGCAGAGTGACGGCGCGTTTCTAACATCATAGGTGGGTGCCTGAGCCATGGGGAGTTTGGCAGCTTTTTCTGGGAAGATGAAAACACTTTGCTGAAAGGATTGAAGTTTGTTCTGATGTGGGATGGGAACATATTTGTGGAGGGGTGAAGCAGGCCTACCCGGGCCTACTCATGCCCAATAGTTAGGAAGATGAAGGGCACTAGACTGATTCAGGTCTGCAATGCCAAGGCAAACCCCGGCTAATACAGTCTGTGGGCCTGTGCAGGTGATTTGATTTCAGAGAATTTCCATGCGAAGCTACTCAACTGTAGTTGAGTGGGACAATCTCTGACAATCTCTGTTTTTATTTAAAACTGTAATCTAAGGAAAGCTGACAGCTTAGAGTCACACCTTTGTCTGGAAAGTTTGTATGTGCTCATGCCACACAAGTAACAACAAGGATTCCTAGAGACTGAAAAGTTTTGGAAATTTTTTTCCCCTCGTTTTTTGTGTGTTTGACAGCTGTATGTTCACCTTTTAGGCAGGGAAGTGCAGATGCGCTTAAAGGAATGCTCTAAGACGAGTTTAGCACTTAAAATTTTAGTATATTGAAGTGGTTTCTCACAGACTGTTTTGCAGATTTTTAGTTTTAATTTTTTATTTAGACAGTTTCGATTTATTGGGTCTTTTTCTTCTCTAGCTGTTTGAGTTTTGCCCCTCCCACGCCCCTGCAGTTATCAAGCCTGTTCAATTTTCATGCATGTGAGCTGTTTCTTGGAAAAGCTACACAAATTAAGAGGCAAATAGAAGGGCATTAGAGGGATAGGAGGCTTTGGGGTTAGGTTCCCCTCATATTACCTGAATATGCATGTAGCCTGTGTTACATCTCCTTAAATCTCCTAGGGGAGAGTGAAGTTACAGATTTCCTGCAAATTATACATACGAAATGTATTATTACAGTAGAAATTCCCCATATTGAGCTATTCAAAATTAGAATCATTGTAGTGCATTGTCCTGCAAAACTTCCATTATAATCCCTTTGCAGCTCTGTGATAATTCTGTGATTTAAAAAAAAAAAAAATCAACCAAACCCTAAAAGTTTGTTTTGTGCTTGAAGAACAAAAAATTGTTGTGTACTGGAAATTCATCTTTGACTGCCCTTTGGGGTTTACGTTCAGAGAAATGCAAGACTACTCTTGAAGTCTTTTGTTTAGCTTGTGTTTAGTCTTTTCCTCTTTTCTGTGGGCTGCTTTTTTTATTTGGTTGTTGTTTTTTTTTTTTTTTGCCTTTTACTGACAGAAAAAGGATGAATCATGGCTTTTGGAAGCAGAAAACAGATAGTTGGATTATCATTGCTGGGAATGCTGTGTAGTGTAGCTGTGGGTGAGGGAGTAGGTGGTTCCACTTCTGCTCCTCTTGCAACTCCTAAATACAATCACAAACAGCTGAATCTGTGTCAGGCCTGCAACCATGCTTGTAAGTACGCCCACCTTAGTTTGGAGTACATGGTTTATCATCAGTATGGGTTAAAAGATTTATTTCTTGGAGGCATGATGTTTCAGGTCCTTCCACTCTTCCTGAGCAGCTGATTCTGGCTGCTGAAGTGTATGTGCATATGAAAGCATGCTTTTGTCTTTGCTCATGATCTGTTTACTTTGTTTCTAGGACTCATCACAATAAAAGAAGCCCATGATATAGAAGCTAGACTTAATGAAGTGGAAAAGCTTCTGAAGACCATTATAAACATGCCCTGGAAGGTGAGTGTGCCCAGCTCCACCTTGAGCCCAGCTTCTGACTCCTCCTTGACAGTGAAATCCGCTCTCATGCAGATTAAGGCGATGAGCTTTGCCAGACGCTGAAAGAAGCAGCTACTTACTGAATATCCTAGAGAAGTGCTGAGTGCCAGGTCCGTGTAATGACAGGTCCAGGCAGTTGCTTGTAATAAGTCTTTCTATCCTAGTAAGAAGAGTTAGAAAGGAGGAAATGAACAAAGAAAACTTGGTTAAAAACAGATGTCTCTGTCTCTTTTTAAGTATTCAAGATCTGAAGTTGTCCTCACGTTCTTTGAGAGATCTCCATTGGATCAAGTTTTAAAGAATGACAACGTCCATAAAATTCAGCCAAGCTTTCAAAGTCCAGTAAAAATATCAGGTAAGAGTTATTAGCTTCCTACAATGGACACAAGAATTACATAATGAAAATTGCTTTATTTTTTGTTCCCCTCATTCTTTCTCTACCAGCAATTTAAAAGATGATCCTCCATAGTCTGCTTTATAAAATAGAATGTACGATTAGCCATGACAAACTGTGCATCACACAGGCAATAAAATGGCAGGTGAAATTCAAGGCTGATGAATGCAAAGAAGTGGACACGGGGAAAATGCAATCCTCACCATAGTCATACATGATAGCACTAAAAATACAAATAAAGGACAAGGTTTCAAGCTGTAGGACAGCTTCTCTATGAAAAAGGTTAAATAAAGAAGGACACTTCAGCTTTGAGAAGAGATAATACAATTGGGGACATGGTGGAAGTATATAAAACTGAATGGCAAGAGCCTATTGCCCTGGACACCGCTGAACACAAGAACTGTAGATTATCCAATAACATAGTCAGACAACAGGCATTAAACAAAAGAAAAGTTACAGTTTTCTTTTATTTTCATACAGAGCAGTTAAGTAACGGAACAGGATATTGCAGAACCAAAAGTGTAAATGACTTCAAAAAGGAATTGGAAAAGTAAGTGGAAGAAATGTGCCTTGAGAACTGTCACAGGTGGAGGCTCAGGAAGTTTCTAAGCCACAGATTGCTGGCGGGTATAGTGGAGAGGAGTTTTATACTATATTTGCACTATGCTTTTAGTCTTTCTCCTCTGAATCTGCTACTGACCATTGCTAGCAGATGTGTGAACTTTTGCTGTGCCTAGTTTTGTATTTCTATATTCAAAAGTTTCTTTTGGGCCTAAAAGGAACTTTAAACTTCTTAGCAGCGTGCGGTCTCTGAGTTATCCCATGGGGTGCCTGTTTTTGCATCAACAGAAGAGAGTTATTTCAGAAAGTGAAATGCAACGTTGTTCTCTGAGGTCCACAAAGTGTTTGTTTAGCAAGAAAAACAGCTTGGTTTTCATAGGTACTAACGGAATATTGGTTAATGGCCAACCAGTATGTTTATATGCTAATGATATAGCCAGATATCGTCTTAAGAGCCGATCTTACCCATGAGGTAGACTTTTTTTAGCCCATCCTGAGCTCTAATTCTAAGCAAACTAGTCATCTTTAGCAGTGTTAAATAGCTATTTTTTTAATTAGATGGTGAAGGGTGTAATAGCCCACTAGGAACTATCTGGAAACGTACTGTTTAATGCAGAGTGCTAGTGAGAGGAGCAGTCTAGCCAGTCCATCTGCGCCATGCGACTTCTTGTAGGGTTTGAGTCCAGCTTCCTGGGAGTGAGAGACAGGTGCCAATGCGTGCATCTCTGCCTCACCTGTGACTACAGAGGTATGGATGATGTCCAAGTTGATGTTGAAAATTACAGGTAAAATTTCTCACGTGCAGGTTCTTAGCGTCATTCTTCCAAAGGCAAAGGCTGAACACGGTTTACTCGCTGTGCTTCTAAGTGCCTGAATGTCAGTGTTCTCAGCACCGACGTTTGAGGGCATATTCAGTGGTTTCCGTGTGAGGTATGTTACTACTCTGTGATAACAGGGGCTGCCAGTTATGAAATGAAGCGTCCTCAATCTATGTGCTATAAAAAAAATGTTTAAAAGCATGGCTGCTGTCAGCTGATATGTTGCTCATTTTGCAAGCAGGCACGTATCAAGAAAAATATTTTTGGAGTTGTGTTAGTTAGAAACTGCAACGTTGGTCTGGTTTGACTTTTTTTTTACTGTTTTGAAGGGTTTAGTTTAATTTTTCTGAAGGGATGCGCCCCCTTCAGGTACACATACTCTGTGTGCGCGTAACTGAATATATGGCATGGTGGGTATGGCAGATACAGATTTATCATGATCGTCTTCTAAATACAGTATGAGGGTGTCGGGCTGATAGTCAGAGCTAGCAGCAAAGAGAACCCTTGTGTTAGCCTGTATGTAGAAAAGCTGTAGAAATCATGCTAGCCAAACAATAACATGTTTTGTTTTAACCCTAAATTAATTTTAATAGATGAGTCATACTTAATTAATTGGGGGAAGATTTCTTTCTTATCTGTACAGCTATCCGAAAGCATATTTTGATAATTAGCTTTATTATTTAAGTGGTTACCATAAAGAATTTAAAAACACAGACTGAAATCTTGGTGGTAATTGATATTTGCCTTGTCGGGATGTTGCGCGCTGGAAATGCCTTCAGTGTCTGGCAGTGGTGTCAGTAGATGGCAGTAAATGTTAACTCCTAAAGCAGGTCACAGTGCATCGAAATGCTGTTCTTAGGTTGTATCGAGGATGCTAGGAAAGCACTGTGGCTTTCACATTGGTCATGGTGCCGCTTCCTAGGTGGCCTGCAGAATCAGAATAACAGTAAAACTATTTTGTATTCTCTAAAACAACAAATTGTCCCACACATGGTCCTACTCAGTGTGATGGGGAAGGGAGACGGGGACCCCTCTCTTAGATGAAAGCTGAATTTGAATGTATTATGTAAATCTTACTCTGTTGTATGATGTTGGTTCAGGATGAGTTATGAGCAAAGTGTGATTCTCCTGGGATTCAATGTTTATACCACCCCCACACATATTCTTTGAAAGCAGGCTGCAATAAAATATAGACTGAAAGTCAAAGATGACTTTTTCAACAGAAACATGGAAGTGAGTTCTGGTTTTACCTTTATGTAGGAATAAGTAATTGTACCTCCCTTCTTTAGGTTAAAAATGGCCTCCCTTCTTTCTCCTTTGTCCCTCCTCACGCATTATTTGAACTGTATAGTTGAAATTTGTTTGTCTGGGGCAAGGTCTTGGAGATAACCCATACTTATCTTTTCTGCCTACTAGATTTTCTGTCACAGAATAGTTTCATTGTGTTTGTGCTGATAGAGGACCCTGTGTTACATCCTTGCACTTACTTTAAGGCAAATCATGAATCGTCCTACTTGAGTTAGTGCTGGTTTAAACTGAGAAATATGTTAATTTTGTGTTGGCCTTAGCATTCATCTGAGGTTGTATGACCAGAAGAAGTCTTTGCTATTTACCTAGTTTGCCTTCCCTTGTCATACAGACCATGACTAACTTCTTATTCACATCAAATACTGTTTTTAGGCAAAAAATCTCCCCTTGGTAGTAATTCAGTAGAAATAGCTGTAAAATTTAGCTATACTGGACTGATGGCATTTTACACTGCGAGAAAGAAATAAGCAGAGTTGAGAGCAATGTAAAAGAAGGTATTGTTTTACCTGTTTTAAAGATGGTGATTGAATTAACTTGGAAGGTAATTTCGTTTTTCCTGTCTTTGTTTTTTTTGCTTAATTGGCTTAAGCCTGGGAAGTCCATCTAGGAAAAATACAATTAAAGTTGTAATCTTTCTCTTCTCTTATGGACTGGCTCCATTCTGCTAAAGATGATAGGAATTTTGCCACTGGTGCTAATGGGACTGAAAGAGGACCTTGCTTCAATGCAAGATATGTTCGGTGTTCCACAATATAATCTCTACGTCATGAATTGATGATGCAAATAAAACTGCTTAAGATCTGGCAGGTTGCGGGTGTAAAAAGCTATGAAAGCAGCGTGTGGGCCCAACTCTTTGTTTCAGCAGTCCTGTACAGATTTCCAGTGTCATGTTCCTAACCATGTCATTGACATATTATATACACTTATTGTCCAGCTGTTTTTAGAGAACCTTTTGGACTTCCAGAACGTAAGTCTTTTTTTTTTTTTTTTCCCTCCTTCCTTTTTCCCACAGAAATCATGCGATCGAATGGATTTTGTTTAGCAAACACGGAAACAATAGTCATTGACCACAGTATACCCAATGGAAAAGAAAAGCACCTGGATGTAGATTCAGCAGAACACTTGTAAGTATAGTTTGTTCATGAGTAATTCAGTCAGCTTAAGATGCGCTGTAACTTTGTTTTTCCATAGCAAAACGTTAACCTCTGTATAGAAATGAGATTGGTGCAGTGATTGTGGTTCTGACTGGTCACCAGTGGTTCTGACTGGTTAAAGGGCCCTGATCACTAGGGCTTCAATGCTCTTTCTATTACAATGGATAAAACGGCTACAGTGAGAACTAGCGACCCTAAGGAGTGTGGTCCTGTCTGTATGGAAAAAGCTGTGGCTGTCGTAGGGGTCCTGCCAGGTGAGAATTACAACGGAGGAAGTTTTTTCTTTCTCTCGCGATTGTGATGAGAGCTCTCTTGAGCTCCAGTGTGGAAACCTGAAACATCCTTACAAATGGAATGACTTACTAAGATGGAAATAATTTGTTTGGGAAGCAAAACCTCAGCATCCTCAGAGGTTGAGAGAGAACGCAGGCCTGAATTTAATCAAAGGAAGTTGGGCAGCTGCTCAGTTGCTCCCATGTGCTATGACATGGTGAAGCATGTGTATTGCGTTAAGGAAGAGGGAAGTTAGGCTAGCCTTACTTGTAAATTCTACCTCCTTATATATGTAGGTACTGTGGGGTCAGAGACCTGTAAGTAGTAAGGCTTTTATGTTGGTCTTAAATTAGTGAGTATACTGACAAATGGGTATTCATGGAAATTAACTCCTACAGATTTCTGTTGTGGCAGGTGATTGATATTTCACTTTAATTGTGTCTGTCCTTCAGATAACTAAACATTTACATAGTTTTAATGAGAAGTATTGACCTACTCTGTCATTAGGGCAGTCAAAATGATGGAAACAGCAATAAAAGCTGTCTGGAAGCCTGATCTTTGAACGTAAAGCTCTGTCTTGCCACATCTGAAATATGATCATTACCAGTTTGCAGAAAGGTTTAGAATTTAAAAGGATTTTGTCAGAGGCTAGAGAGCAGCTCTGGCCCTGCTATAATTACTTGAAGTCTTTCTATTAACTTTTGAAAGAACCAGGGTTTTATCACTTGCTGTTGTGAACGTAGATCTTGCTAATGGTGTTTGAACACAAATTTATAGTGATACACTGGAAATAATTCTACAAGGCCAATTTCTGGAAAGTAAAGTTGACATAATTCATAGTGGATCATGTATTAGTACTGAGAGTAATAAGCCATTGGAGCAGACCACTAAGGGAAGTAGTTTTTTTTTTCCTTTCTCCTTTTGATTATTTCAGGAAGTCTTGATCAAAAGAAAACAAAAAACACACCCACACAAAAACAACAGTCATGATTTTAAAAATATGCTTCAGCCCAAGCAAAACTTACTGGTTGGAGATCAGAAACAGCTGTCACCTAATTGTTGTTCCATTGTCTGTTCTGTATTGGGAATCGGAGTATATTAAGGCCAGAAAGTATGAATATGATAAAATAAATTTGTGAAATCTGTATGGTAGGCCTGATTTCCCAGAAACTGCAGTGGTGGAAGAAATAAATCCAGGGTAACAGCCTGGCTTTGTGTATTCGTATTGTAACTTCAGCAGAGAATCAAGAAATTAATAAATTTCAAATGTCTGTTATACATGGTGCCCTATATTTGCTCTTCCTGTAAGTGTATTTCATAGTGGGGAAATAATGGCACTGGTGTAGAGTAGCTATTTTGTAAAGATTGAATTTTTTTTTAAAAGCAGAACTTTTCAGTATAGTTGTTTTAAATGTAGGTTAGCAGCCCAGAGAGGAAGTTTTAAATCTTTAAAAATCCTATGTCATTCCTTTTTGGTCTCTGTCAAATTGAATTTACTGGATTGGTGTTTTCTATTCTGAAAATAGAGTTAATTCCTTGTGGACTTGTATATCCTTAGTTGGGAACATTTTCCTTTCAGCAACATTAAACTCCATATGACTTGTAGGTTTTGGCTGCACATGTCCTTGAATCAGACGTTTTGCAAAGCACACCTCTATTTTTTGGAGAGAATCACTTGGAACTTCAGGAGGTAGCGTTCATCTCCCTAAAGCCTTGCTGCACTGGCTAGCACTGCCGACAACACAACAGCTACATATTGAATTGTCTGCCAGCTGAAAAGTCTGATACTTTTCACAAAAGAAGCTGTAGCGTTTTTGCTAATTGGAGTTGCTTGCTCTGTTGTTCTGAAGGGATTGCTTTCTGTTCCCTTCATTTTCTCTCTCATTTTATTTGGCAGTGTGCGTCCTAAAGTACACCATACTGTTGCAAAATGTGGTGAAACCAGCGTGCTGTACCTCAGTCTGGCAGAAGTAGTCCTTTATGTATGGTTCTAGTGCCCTGCAGTCCTTTTGAAAGGAAAGGTGGTTTTTAAAAAAAAAAAAAAAAAAAAAAAGCACTGTAACTTACACTTTGGTTTTATTACAGGGAGGTACCTTCCCCTATCAGGTCTGTTTGCGCTTCTGCCTTTTAGGCCAGCAGCAGGCAGCAAAGGCTGTGGAGTTGGACATGCTGCTGCTTTGGCAAATTCACTCCAGTACTAAATGTGTTTTTTCAGGGCAGTGCTGCTGTTGTCACAAGCACCTTGCATCCCATAGGAGAGGTTTTCATGGGTGGAGATGCCAAAGAGCAGAATGGAGATGGTGCAGTTAGATGCAGATTGTTTCCTGGAAAAGAAAATCCTAGTCTTGCAAGGAAAAGAAAATGCTGCTGCTGGACTGCTACAGTCTTAGCTGTAGCTGGAAGGAGTTCTTCTCAGATACAGCTCTTACATAGGCTGATGAGAGGAACTGCTCTGTTGTCTCACACTGTTTACGCTGGTGTTACTGCCGTTAATTGTGTTCATGAGGAGCATTAGTGTCTGTGTACCTTGTTTTCCTCTTCCTCCTGGCAAACGTGAGCAGTAACTGTAACGTATTAGATCAAAGCTGAGGAAGAGCAGTTGTCCTACAGCGCAAGAAGTAGGCCCTCATTAAAGATAGCATATCTGTCAAGGTACTGTGGGAGTAAATAGTGAGGCCATGGCAGCATTGCAGCTGTTTAGTGTGTCCGTAGTAGTTTGCAGAGTTCATGTTTTGTGAACTGTCTTTTGGGAAAAGACCTCCTGGTAACAGCACAAAAGCATGTTGTCTTTTGGATGTTTCATGCATCTGCTAGCTGTAGTCCTGGTTTATTGGGTTTGGTTTCCTGTGAACTCCACAGAGCAGTGCTTTGCGGCCGTCTGTGCCCCCATTTTCTTCCAGGTGGCAAGGACCATCTTCTGCTCAACCATAGCATGTGAAGGCTGCTGCTCTATACCTCACATGCTGCTTGTAACACCTTATCAGGAAGTTGAAGAACCACAAAATCTATGGTATCTTCAGCTTGTTATACTATAATTTTGAATACTTGACTGTGGGGGGAAGGCAAAATCTGAATAGTTTCCCCTCTTCTGGTTTCTTCGTTCTGTCTGCCTCACTGGTATTTCGTGATCTGTAAGACATCAGAGCATGGTCTGTGAAATGACTGCATGAAGCAGTTAAGCACCTTCTGCAGATGTTCCCACACATGCAAGCAAGCAAGCAAGCAAATAGCCTGGAGGGAGTAAAGGAAAGAATGTAATAAATCTTCACCTTCAGTATGAAGTATCAAATCCTTCACTATGAATGGCACCTTCATCTTCAGTATGAATGGCAGACACCTTCAGTATCATTTTTATTTGGTTGTAAGTGAAGAGCATTGCAACAGCATTGCAGGAGAAAATCCTTGGCTTTCTGTTCAAAAAGTGCTGTGGTCCTCCTTGTTGAGTTGAGAAGGACCAGGCAGGACGGTGGAAAAGACAGAGTTGTGTCTATACATTGCAGAATGTACAGACCTTAGTAGCCAGTAACTCTCAATGCTTCTACCCGATTTTTAGGGTTATCTGGGGTGGAGTTAGAAGGATGTTTGCAGTTGCCTTACTGCAAGAGTCTGTCTAGCTCATGTGAAGGTGAGATGCAGTTTTAAACAAAATTATTTTAAATCTCCATCTGCTATTCATGCCTGCTATTCAGAGAGCTGAAATATGTCAGCCTAAAAAGAAGTCAGAAAATATCTCTCTTAAAGGACATGTCCTATAGTCAGAGCTAGGTTAGAAATTATTTTTCCATCCTGTACAGTTTTTTCAGTTTCTCAGTCTGTATGAGAATGACTCCAAGATCTTTCAAAACATTACAGAATGTGAGGGGGAAAAAAATGACAGTTCTTCAGGTCCTATGCCTGGTTGAGCAGAGCAAGGATTTAAACATTGGCCTGAAGTGACTGCCTTTAACTGCTAGGCTAGCTGGGATGAAGAACGTTGTTTTCTTATACTAGAAATTCTAGCCTTCTTGAAACTGGATTATGTCTTACTGAGGAAAGTGTAGGTTTTAATGAGTTGATGCCTTCTGGTTATGAGTGGGAGTGAAATAATAGGAAAGCCTTGCAAAAGTTTTCGTTATAACACAAGAGTTAGGAAGTGGGGAGGAAAATACTCACACAAGTGAAACTAAATTTGGGAGTTTTTTTAAAATATTTGGATGGTCTCTGGTTGTCAAATGTAAGTCTCATGCCATGGGGAAAGACAACAAGGATCTGTAGGAAGGATACTGTAGTGATTTTTTACCATTTGTGTTAAACACTTGGCCTTGTACAAAAGCCAAATGCAGAGAAAGTGGCTATAAAGTGAAAGGGTGAGAGTTCGGAGTTCAGACTCAGAGGTAGTTTCCATTCTGCTTTTGTCTGGGAACAGAGGCATTCGTGTTGCTGCCAAATACTGTGAAAATGAAATGGAAGAATGTGGACCACAGCTGCATGACTCACTTTTCCAGAGCTCGCTTGCTGCTTCCTTCCTTCATGAATAACTTTGAAAGTCAGAGAGGATGATTTACTGGTGTACACTATGGTTCTCACAGTCCTATGGTTTATTCATGTATACGTGTGTCGTGAGGAGCTGGATGGGATCAGCTCTGAGTACTTTCTGTGAAGTTGCCCATATACCACCGTGAAAGCTCCTCTAGGTTCATAAGAATCTCCTTTTAGAGGTATCCAGAACTGCCTGACAAGAGAAGCTGTGTCCCAGGAAATCATCCTTTTAATTATCCTTTTATTTTATAGTAAGAGAAGAGTCTTAGGGAATGAAAATGAGTTGATAATATTTTTGATTCAGGTCATCTTCAAATCAATGTGGTAACCAGGTGTCATGAGATACGAGGTTCAGGCATTATAATGACAAGTGCTGTGAATAGTCACCCTCATACTAGAGGATTGCCACAAAAATTCCTTTTACTAAAGACTGCTAATGAAAGATGGAGGACTTGCTCTCCTAGTCTGACATGCAGGTGTGTTTTAGCACAGGTTTAAAAGGGAATAGCCACCCGATTTTACTGAAAACAAAGTCTTTGGCCCATTCATTTCTATGGGTTAGAAGAAAGCAATTTGCTGTTTAAGGGCATGGAGAGCAATCACTTCCATATATTTCTCAATGCTCTAATAAGTGCTATGTCCTGTTTTATGAAAATGACAGGCGATGTATTTGCTGGTGTCTCCAGTGGAGACTGTCAAACAAACTGTAGCTTCGTGATTCATAGTTGATCTGCATGGGCCTTCCTTGACAACTTGTGGTATGGGTTTGCATTTCAAGCTGCCAAGAGAGAGAATGAGAGAGAAACTGAAGCTGTGGAAAAAGAGTTGGGACTATCTTTGTCTTGCAAACAGAGCTTCACAAAGTTGAAGCTGCAAACCAACATTAGACACATTTCTACTGCAACGCTTCTCAGAACTTTAACTTGAGATGCCAACAGAGGCGTTCTTGCCTGTAGCCCTTTTTCTAAATGTTCCCCTCACAAGTATCTATTCTCAAAGTTTCCAGGGATCCGTCTTTAGATATTGTAGCCTTTTCTCTCTCCCTTGGTTCTTTTCCTATTCCTTTAACTAACACTTTGAAAATGAACATTAATGACTTAATGCCTTTTTTCCTTTTTTTTTTTTTTTATTTCTCCTTAGATTCGAAAGTGTTAGTGACTTTACCTCAGAGCTAGAAGACGGTGATGATCCAGCAGCTTATGTCACCAATTTGACATACTACCACCTGGTCCCATTTGAAACTGATATTCTGGACTGAGGCTGCCCAGTGATCCCATCCACTAGTATCCAGCTAACCTCTTTGTCCATAGGCTCTGCTGTCTCCAGTGTTGCATCTCTGTGAATAAGGTGGGACAGGCAAGACCAACAGCAGAAAAGTTGCAGCAAGGATGCCGCAAAGGTGATTTTGTGGTCTGACCCTTCACTGTGTTTTAAGAAGACATCATGTAACGAGGCAACTGCTTCACTGCTGACAACAAACTCCTGTTTCATGAAAGCAAGGCAGCAGTGGCCCCTGAGGCTCAAGGAAATCTATAAAATGTCCATGGCAACTGCCACTCACGCAACCGTCAAAACTTGTGCTGTCGTTTACCGTCACCCATGCTCCTTGACTTGCAGTGCAAGTTGAGGCTTATTCTTTTAGGACACCACCAGGAACTTCCCAGGATGTAGTGACCACACTTTTTATGCTGTGTAAGTGAGAAGATGGAACAAAACAGCTGAATCTTGTCAGTTTCCTCTGCAATATTTCTTATCACAGGTCTGGCAGGTCACTTTTTGCTCAGCTACCAGATGACTGGTGCCTTACATGAGAAGTCAGAAATACCACTGAGTGCCTCCAGGAAACAGAACACATGAACTGACTGCTTTACTTCTTTTAATTATGGGCTTTTGTATAATCACTGGAGGGGTGACTACCTTTTCCTGAAATAGTAAAGCAGACAGGAGCTGGCATTGCAATGGACTGTGCATAATGTTTGGGTACCCAAATGATTTCAGAGTTCTGGAAAGCTAATGGGAAAGCTGAACTGCCCTGCTAAGAACAGTGCAGGCTATGACAGGCACTTGGATACGAAAACGGGAATGATGCTTACAGTTGTTTACATCAGAGAGATAATTCCCTATGTGTATTACTCCCCAAAGGATGGGGAGGAAGCCAGTGAGATTTATGATGTGTTTGGACTGAAAATGAATGATGAGCTAGTGTGTCTATAGTGACAGGAAAAACACTCTCTCCCTTGTCAACCTGGCTCAAGGAGTGTGTCTAGCCTTCTGAGAAGTGCCTGTTGGGCTGGATGCGTGTGTCATGGTCATGTAATTCTATTGATTTCAGTGGAGTTAAGTGAGCAGGAGCAAGAGTGGGATTGGACCCTGCAGTCTCTTTACTACTGAGTAGTGCAACATCAGCATCTCTTCTGGGGATCTCTCCTGCCGAGTGCTCTGAACTGCCAGCTCTAATTGCAAGTGCTCAACACTCAACATCATGACCGTTCACTGAGCTTTTTGTGATCTAATTGCGAACATGACTTTGAAGGGATTGAAATGGGAAGGGATTTTGGACTTATTTCTTTGTATGGGGGCTTTGACTGGGCCTGAAGAAGTTGGTGCAGCTCCCTTCATTCTGCAGACTTTTCATTCCTATCTGTAGAGTAACAGTCAAATAGGATTTGCTAATGTAAATAATAAATTATTGAGAATCCTAATTCTTTTACACAGTATGTTTTTAAAATATATTTTAATGAAATAAAATATTACTCACCTTCAGTCTACTCTCTGCAGCTTAAAACAGTGACTTACATTTATTTTTCTTTGAGGACTCTTCCCCAACCATGCCAAATTCTCTTTCTTTCTCCAGTAGTTTTGGAAACATATTTGAGTTTTGGCAATTCTTTCCAGGCTCTCTGTGCTTCCCATACTACAGATATGGTGAATACTCATGTGAAACCTCTTGGCCTGACTGCTGATTTTGTGTCTAGGTCTGTATGGTTTAATACCACTAAGATTCATGGAAGAATCCGATATTTTCACAGCTGTGAGTGAAATCAAATCTGGCACTTAGGCTTTTTGAGGGTAAGGCATATTCTTATATCTGTCGAATAGAAAGGGGAATGTCCTTGTTGCTCATGCAGAGGCTTTCTTGGCAGCCTCTTGAATTGGAACTGCATGGTGTTTGTTTGTTTGTTTTTTTTTTTTTCCTTAATTTTAACTTTTCTGTCTGTGCTTTCATTGAACTGTGGCAGGATAGAAACAGTATCTCGTAAACAAACGTGTTGGATTGGGAGATGGAATATTTGATCTCAGTTCCTGGCCCTGTTGTCAGCCTACCATGTTGCTTTGGGTAGTTCTAGTTCAGCTTCCTATGCTCGAGTTTTTTCTTGAGTAATGTTTACAAGAGCACCTCAGTCTCATTGGCTTTTTATGCAGTATTGTCTCCTAGTTCATTTGAATGTTCCTGTGAATTATTAACCTCCTGATAGCTGCTTATCTTTTTTTAAAGCACTTTTAAAATCTATTATTTAAAAAATAAATAGAGAAATGTTGCTGATTTTTAAAAATGCACAGCCACGTTCCTCATATTTGCAGTAGCTAAGCTGCATGCAGTGAAACCTGCAGGGAAGGAGGAGTCTAATGCAACAGAACTAATCTACAGACAGAAGCTGCACCAGTTTCACCTGAATCTTTCAAAGCCATTTTGATCAAATATGTTCCAGAGGTGATATCATATGATTTATTTTGTTTAGCTGAAATCCATTTATCTGATAAGTCAAAGGAATGCAAATGACCGTATATATTACCTTGTGCATAGAATTAATTTAAAAAACTCCTTATTTGGTTAAAACACTGCAACTTTCTCATGTGGACCAGGTCTCTACAACTGGGAGAGGTTCAAAGTATGAATTTTGCATATTGTCAATTTATGCATTCAAAACAGATCAGCAATGAAGCAGAACCAAGCTTATCTTTGAGGAGTAAAAAGAAACTTGCATTTACGATCCAAGATGCAGACTATATGTGCAAAAGGTTTTGTTAAAAGATGACTAAAATATTCCTCAAGTCAAGCACTAGAAAGTTAGGAAGTTGAATTTAAGTTTCCTGTGGAGCTTTCTTGTTTGTATGCACTGTGATAGAGTTTTTAGAGTTCTGTAGGAACTCTGTATTTCTGTAGGATTCTGTTTCTACAGCAGAATTGGTCCAGTTTCTCTGCAGTTGTTGTCCCTTACAGGAGAGTCTTCTCTTCTCAGAAACAGCAGAATCATTTGACTAACTTTTTTTTTCAAAACCAGCAGGTTTGAAAACCTGGATGGTGATGTTCAGCTGAAATGTTTTCTGATTTTTTTTTTTCGACCATCTCTAGTTACACACTAGTAATGTCCTCCGAGAAAATAATCCAAACCCATTATCCAAATACTCTGTTAAATTTTGTCTTCTGGTGTAGCAGAGTGCTCAAGTTTTCCAGCTGTGCTTCAGTTTCTGCTCTGTTTGGAAGTATATTGTGGCAGTGTTATAAAGAGAACATAGCTTAAAATAGCATATGGATTAATACAGTAATTCAGACCACCCTGGGCTGGGAGGTGGTCAGTAGATCCAGAGAATAGGCCTGTAGTTTAGTAGCTTAAACATACATAATTATGCAGAAGAGAATATTTTGCCGTGAAGGTGGAATAAGGCCTTTGTGTAAAGCTTAAGGCTAAAAGTGTAGCTGGTTAAGCCAGTGCCAGAGGGAAGATAATCTTCAGTAAATACAATGTGATCAAGGGCTAACAGAAGAAATGTAAAGGAAAAAAAAAGTATGCACAACTATAAATACATGAGAGTTGTGAATAATATGCTAACATGTAACACTATTACTATGTTGAAGATAAACAGCCCTAAGCTTATGTGTTAGCCTTGAGAGAGTTGTCCTGTTACGCTAGGAGAATAATTTGTGAGCAGAGAGTCAGTATTAACGGTTCTCATTCTGCTGAGAAAAGGAAAACTCCAATTGAAATGTTTCTTCTTGCCTTACCCTGTTATTGTCTCTTGTCTATTTGGGGCCAGTGATTCCTTGTCTAGTGTTTTACTGAACTACTCTTTAGGACTGGCTGGGCGCACAGTACACCTACAATTGCAGAGGGCGTAAGGCCACTGCGGAACAGGCACCCACCTTCTCCTGTGTGACCCCAGGCCCAAGCACTGCATTCCTGTTGGCTTCTTGGTTTCATGTCCCTAGGTGAAGGGAGACTTGGGCCTGTGGTATCTGCCTCAGTAAGCATTCAGAAGCAAATTAACAGTGCCTAAGCAGAACCAAAGTGTTCAGTCTGTGGGTCAAATATGTTTCATCTTTTGGAGTAACTCCCCTTGCAAATTCCTGAATGAATGTTTTTTTTGGAGGGGAGGAGGGAAAGAGCTCTTATCTTTCACTGGGGGGCAGGAGGTTGTTTGTGTGATTTCCCCCCCCCACACACACACAGAGCTCTTTCAGGGAATTCTTAAGTCATTTGATTTGTTGTCACAGTAAGAATCCCTCACAACACAAAATGTATTTCTCAAAGCTGAAGGGACTACCTTAAGACAAAATCAAAAAACATTCTTAGCTTTCTCCATTTCTTTCAGATTGGAGACTGTAAGCCATGCTGGCAACTGTCAAGGTCTCCAAAACTTTCCTATCTTCTGTGAACAGAAGATCCTGGAGGTCATCACTAAGCATGTGGAGGACAAGAAGGTGATCAGGAGTAGTCAGCATGGATTCACCAAAGGGAAATCTTGCTTGACCCATCTGATAGCCTTCTCTGGTGGAATGACTGGCTGGGTAGATGAGGGCAGAGCAGTGGGGATGTTGTCTCCCTGGACTTCAGCAAGGCTTTGGACGCTGTCTCCCATCACATCCTCCTAGGCAAGCTCGGGAAGTGTGGGCTGAATGAATGGACAGTGAGGTGGATTGAGAACTGGCTGGATGGCCGAGCTCAGAGGGTTGTGGTGAATGGCGCGGAGTCTAGTTGGAGGCCTGTGGCTAGTGGTGTCCCCCAGGGGTCAGTCCTGGGTCCAGTCTTGTTCAACGTATTCATCAGTGACCTGGAGGAAGGGACAGAGTGCACCCTCAGCAAGTGTGCTGATGAGACAAAACTGGGGGGAGTGGCTGACACACCAGAAGACTGTGCTGCCCTTCAGAGGGACGTGGACAGGCTGGAGAGCTGGGCGGAGAGGAACCTCCTGGAGTTCAACAAAGGCAAGTGCAGGGTCCTGCCCCTGGGGAGGAAGAACCCCCTGCCCCAGGACAGGCTGGCGGTTGACCTGCTGGAAAGCAGCTCTGCCGAGAAGGACCTGGGAGTGCTGGTGGACAAGTTAAGCATGAGCCAGCAGTGTTTTGCCCTTGTGGCCAAGAAGACCACCCAGTGGCATCCTGGGGTGCATGAGGCAGAGTGTTGCCAGCAGGTGGAGGGAGGTGATCCTGCCCCTCTCCTCAGCCCTGGGGAGGTCACATCTGGAGTACTAGGCTCCCCAGTACAAGAGAGAGCTGGCAGTACTGGAGAGAGTCCAGCGGAGGGCTGCAAAGATGATGAGGGGACTGGGGCATCTCTCCTGTGAGGGAAGGCTGCGAGAGCTGGGCCTGTTTAGCCTGGAGAAGAGAAGACTGAGAGGCGATCTCATCAGTGTGTACAAGTATCTGAAGGGTGGGTGTCGAGAGGATGAGGCCAGTCTCTTCTCTGTGGTGCCCAGTGACAGGACAAGAGGCAACGGGCACAAACTGAACCACAGGCAGTTCCATCTGAACCTGAGGCAAAACTTGACTGTGAGGGTGACAGAGCACTGGCACAGGTTGCCCAGAGAGGTAGTGGAGTCTCCTTTGCTGGAGATATTGAAAAGCCGTCTGGGTGTGATCCTGGGCAATATGCCTCAGAGGGCCCTGTTTGAGCAGGGGGGTTGGACTAGATGATCTCCAGAGGTCCCTTCCAACTTAAACCATTCTGTGATTCTGTGACTCTGCATTGGGAGGGTTAAAAGAAGTCTTGAGAAGTGGATTCATTCAGCAAAATCTCTGCTTTGAGGATTTGTCTTAATTTTTATCCATGGTTAATTCTAACTGTGCTCATGGAACTCCTTTGTGGAGGTCATCCATATGAATGAGCTTACTCCCAGTTGAAATCAGAGCAGGTTGTGCCAGTGTAAATTGCAGCTGTCTGACTGCACCGAACTCCTAGGTTGCCCTTTTTAATCCAGTTAGGATACAAATTAATCCCCAGGGTAAAGAAAATTCTTATGCATAGGCAGCCTTTTCCTTCCCGTTTTCATTGTAGCTGGTGGGGGAGTGGTAATTCCCATTGGCTGTTTCTGCCAAAAAAAAAAAGAGTTAAGATGGTGGGGTTTTATGTAGCTGCTTTTGTCCTAGTGTAGCAATAGTGGTGGGTTGTTAATGTACACTTATCTTTATAGGAACATTGTCAATATATAACTGAATAAAAAAAAAAAAACCTTTAATCTACTGAGGGCATAAACAAATGGGCACAAACAGTCAGTGAAGTATAATCCTACTACAGTGCAGGGAGGCCTCTTGATATGGTGAACAGTCAACTTTTATAGTCATTGGTGTATCCCAAGGGCATTATCAGTGTGAGAACGAAGGTTATAGATGCCAGTTGAGATCGGGAGTTATCGATGGTGTGAGGGGAAAGCTGTGGAAATTGAGAGGTATCGATGCCTATCTATTGGTATGGAAATAGTTAGGCATCGATAGGGATGAATTCTGAGGGATATTGATGTCAATGGTTCTTGAAGCCTGCTGAGAGCAAAGTTGGTCTGAGAGCGAAACCTACATATGGCTCTGGCGATCGAGAGGTATTGATGCATATTGATAGGGCTGGATTCCTGTAGATACCATTCCCTAGTGATATGTCTGGTAATTGATACTCAGTGAGGCCTATTCTGTGAACAGTCAACCTTGGTAGTTGTCCTTGTGTCCCATGAGCAGAATCAATGTGAGAATTAAGACTATAGATGGCAGTTGAGACCCAGAATTATCAATGGTCCCAGGGGAAAAGCTGTAGATGGCTGTGGAGCTGGTGAGGTATTGAAGGCTATCGATAGCGATCAATATTGATTGATATGGATAGGTAGTGATACCAGTCGATATTCGTCCTTACTGATAGGTATGGAAATGGATGGGCATCAATAGGGATGGATATCGAGAGATATTGATGTTGATAGTCGGTGACGCCTACTGAGAGCAAAGTCTGTCCAAGAGTGAAAGCTATATATGACTTTGGAGATTGAGAGGTGTTGATGCATATTGATAGGGCTGGATATCTACTGATGTTGTTCTCTAGCAGTACATCTGGTAATTGATACTCAGCGAGGCATCTTGCCACGGTGAATGGGCAGTTTTGATAGTTGTCCTTGCGTCCTGAGAAAAGAATCACTGTGCGAACGAAGGCTGCAGATGCCCATAGAGATGGAGAGTTATCAATGATTCTAGTGGAAAAGCTATAGATGTCTGTAGAGATCAAGAGATATCAATGCCTATCAAACAGGGACTGATATTGAGAGCTAATGATGTCAAGAGTCGTTGGTGTGTACTGAGAGCAAAGTTGGTCTGAGAGCAAAATCTGTAGATGGCTGTGGATATCGAGAAGTATTGATGCGTATCGATAGGGCTGGATATCTACTGAAGTCGTTCCCTAGCAGTATATGTGGTAATTGATGCTCAGCGAGGCTTGTGTTGTGAACAGTCAACTTTCATAGTCATCAGAGTGTTCCGCCAGCAGAATCGGTTTGAGAATGAAGGCTGAAAATGCCAGTCGAGATCAAGAGATATCAATGGTCTGAGAGGAAAAGGTATAGATGCCTGTGGAGACTGTGAGGTATCGATGCCTATTGAAAGAGCTTAATATCAGTTGGTATCACTATGTATTAATACTGATCAGTATTGATGCCTGTTGACAGGTATGCAAATGGCAAGGCATCAATAGGGATGGATATCAAGAGGTAAGGAATTTGCTAGTCATCAATGCTTACTGAGAGCAAAGTCACTTCGAGAGCAAAACCTACAGATGTCTGTGAAGGTTGAGAGGTATTGGTGCATACCGATAGGGCTGGATATGTATAGATGTCATTCCTGACCAATAAGTCTAGTAACTGATACTTGGCAAAGCCTCTTGGTGTTATGAACAGTCAACTTTGACAGTTGTTGCATTCAGAGAGCAGAATTGGTTAGAAAACAAAGGCTACAGATGCCTTTGTTGAGAAAGAGATGATTGAGAGGGAGAGTTATCAATGATTTGAGGGGAAAATCTATAGATAGCTGTAAAGATCAAGAGGAATCGATGCCAATCAGTAGAGACTGATATGGAGAGGAATTGATGTTGATAGTGGTTGGCGCCTACCAAGAAGAAAGTTGGTCTGTGAGCAAAAGCTATAGATGCCTCTTGCGTTTAAGAGGTATTGAAGCATATCGATAAATACGCAATTTTATAGATGTCGACCCAAGCGAAACGTCTGGTAACGAATACTCAAGGAGGTCTCTCTATGTCGTGAATATTCAACCATACTATGTGCTCTCTCCCTCCTAACCCAAACCCTAAGTTCGGGCAGGACCTCAAACTGAGCCCTCCACCCCCAACCATGGCCAAAATGAAAAAGTTGTCCTGAAGAAATGTTGGTGCTGGCCCACATTTCTGCTAGACTGCCTTTTGCAGCCCCATTCCACATGGGGGTCTACGCTTCCTCCCTTCTGAAAACCTAAGTCTAACCGAAACCCAGGACCAGATCCTCATCTCATGCAGGGCTTCAACATGAGTCTTCCAGCCCCCTTCCTGGGATAACAGAAAAGCTATCGTGGGAGTAATGTTGGTGCAGCCCTGCATTTCCACGGGCATGCTCTTGCATATGCCACTACACATAGGGCTTTACCCTTTCTCCCTTTCTGAAGCCTGAGCCAACCGTAATTCCAGGAGGGGGTTCACCATGTGTCTTTAAATCTCCTTCCTGCCCAAAACAAGAGTGGTGTCCTGGCAGAAATGCTGGTGCAGTGCCGCATTTGCCTTGGCCTGGCCTTTGGAGCGGTACTGCACCTGGGCTTCTGCCCTTGCTGCCTTTCCCAACGCTAAGCCTAAGTGTAACCCTAAGGTAGAGCCCCATTTCCGGCAGGGGCTCACTCCTGAGCCCTGCAGCCACATTGCTGTCAGTATAAACGGTGTAGTATCCCAATGAGCAAAATTTTAAGCAAAGGGTGCTGGAGACCTGCATGGGTGACCTAGGCACTCCTGGCAAAACTCAAGCAAAAAATGCAGTTGTGCATCAGATGGAAGCAGGGAGAAGTATGGGGATGTTGTTAGTGTATGCAGGGATGGGGTAGGAACACCAAGGCCCTTTTGGAGTTTAATGTGGCAAGGGATGTCAAAGACAGTAAGAAAAGCTTCTTTAAATGCATAGTAACAAAAGAAAAATTAGGAAAAATGTCAGCCTGCTGCTGAGTGGGGCAGGAGCCCTGATGACAAAGGATACAGAAAAGGCAGATATACCAAATGCCTTCTTTGCTTCAGTCTTTACTGCTAAGACTGGCCCTCAGCAATCCCAGACACTGGAGACCAGGGAGAAAGTCTGGAGAAAGGAAGACTCTCCCTTAGTTGAGGAGGATTGGGTTAGGGATCATTTAGGCAAACCTGCCTGGATGTGACCCTGGGCAATGTGCTCTAGATGACCCTGCAGGGGGGTTGGACTAAATATCTCCAGAGGTCCCTTCCAACCTTGGCAGTTCTGTCATTCTGTAACATCCACAAGTCCATGGACCCCGATGGGATGCACGCACGAGTGCTGAGGGAGCTGGCGGATGTTATTACTAGGCCACTCTCCATCACCTTGGAAAGGTCCTGGAGATCAGGAGAGGTGCCTGAGGACTGGAAGAAAGGCAATGTCACCCCAGTCTTCCAAAAGAGCAAGAAGGAGGAGCCAGGAAAGTACAGGGCTGTCAGCCTCCCCTCCACCCCTGGAAAGGTGATGGAACAGCTCATCCTGGAGGTCCTCACTAAGCATGTGGAGGACAAGAAGGTGATCCGGAGTAGTCAGCATGGATTCACCAAAGGGAAATCTTGCTTGACCCATCTGATAGCCTTCTATGACGGAATGAGTGGCTGGGTAGATGAGGGCAGAGCAGTGGGGATGTTGTCTCCCTGGACTTCAGCAAGGCTTTGGACGCTGTCTCCCATCACATCCTCCTAGGCAAGCTCGGGAAGTGTGGGCTGTGAGGTGGATTGAGAACTGGCTGGATGGCAGAGCTCAGGTGGGTGGGAGAAGGGTAGTGCAGCTCCTGCCAGACATGAGCCCTGGAGTTCATCTCGGGGCTTGGAAAGACTGCTGCATAACCCTGTCTATAGAATGAAGTCTAAAGAAGTAACCTGGAGAGGACTAATTGAGAAATTACAGGGAAAATAAGCCTTCTGCTTGGTGCTGCAAAGGGGGAATGGCCTGCAGTAATTGCAGAAAATTTGTCTGAGAAAATTAATTTCCCTGACCACGGTACTTACTGCATGAATATAGAGGAAGATTATGATTGACCTGGCTTCAGTAAGGCTTTGGACACTGTCTCCCATCACATCCTCCTAGGCAAGCTCAGGAAGTGTGGTCTGAATGAATGGACAGTGAGGTGGATTGAGAACTGGCTGAATGGCAGAGCTCAGAGGGTTGTGATCAGCAGCACAGAGTCTAGTTGGAGGCCTGTAGTTAGCAGCGTCCTCCAGGGGTCAATATTGGGTCCAGTATCACAGAATGGTTGAGGTTGGAAGGGACCTCTGGAGATCATCTAGTCCAACCCCCCTGCTCAAGCAGGGTCCTCTGGAGCATATTTCCCAGGATCGCGTCCAGGCAGGTTTTGACTATCTCCAGCGAAGGAAACTCCACAACCTCTCTGGGCAACCTTTGCCAGTGCTCAGTCACCCTCGCAGTCAAGAAGTTTTGCAGTCTCTCTCATAGGAGAGATGCCCCAGTCCCCTCATCATCTTTGCAGCCCTCCGCTGGACTCTCTCCAGTACTGCCAGCTCTCTCTTGTACTGGGGAGCAAGATGTGACCTCCCCAGGGCTGAGGAGAGGGGCAGGATCACCTCCCTCCACCTGCTGGCAACACTCTGCCTCATGCACCCCAGGATGCCACTGGGTGGTCTTCTCGGCCACAAGGGCACACTGCTGGCTCATGCTTAACTTGTTGTCCACCAGCACTCCCAGGTCCTTCTCGGCAGAGCTGCTTTCCAGCAGGTCAACCGCCAGCCTGTCCTGGGGCAGGGGGTTCTTCCTCCCCAGGGGCAGGACCCTGCACTTGCCTTTGTTGAACTCCAGGAGGTTCCTCTCTGCCCAGCTCTCCAGCCTGTCCACGTCCCTCTGAAGGGCAGCACAGTCTTCTGGTGTGTCAGCCACTCCTCCCAGTTTTGTCTCATCAGCACACTTGCTGAGGGTGCACTCTGTCCCTTCCTCCAGGTCATTGGTGAGGGGACTGGAGCATCTCTCTTGTGAGGAAAGGCTGAGAGAGCTGGGCCTGTTCAGATTCCCTCTCAGTCTTCTCTTCTTCATGCTGATCAGTGAGTATAAGAATCTGAAGGGAAGGCGTCAAGAGGATGGGGCCAGACTCTTCTCAGTGGTGCGCAGTGAGAGGATGAGAAGCAATGGGCACAAACTGAAACACAGGAAGTTCCATCTGAACATGAGGAAAAACTGTTTTCCTGTGAGGGTGAGTGATCACTGGAATGGGTTGCCCAGAGAGGTTGTGGAGTCTCGTTCCTTGGAGATATTGAAAAGCTGTCTGGACAGGGTCCTGGGTAGTGTGCTGTAGGTGACCCTGTTTGGGCAGGGTGTTTGGACTAGATGATCTCCAGAGGTCCCCTCCAACCTCAGCTGTTCTGTGATATTGATAGGCATCAATATTTTGTGATATCTATAACTATCGATTTCCATACCTATCGATAGAGGTTGATATCGAGAGGTATTGATGTCAATATTCATTGGTTCCTACCGAGAGCAAACTAAGTTAGAGAGCAAAAACTGAGGTGCCTGTGTGGATCTAGAGGTATTGATGGCTATTGACAGCACAGGATGTCTGTAGATGTCATTCCTAGGAGTATGTCTGGTAATTAATATTCAGCCAAGATTCTGTATATTGTCAACAGTGAACTTTGACAGTTGTCTATGCATACCAAGAACGAATGTTACAGGTGCCAGTTGAGATTGGGAGTTATTGATGGTCTGAGCAGAAAAACTAGAGATGGCTGTTGAGATCAAGTGGTATCAACGCGTATCAGTAGGAATCTATATTGAGAGGTATCAATATCAGTCCCTATTGATAGGTATAGAAATTGAAAGGCATCATTAGGGGTTGATATTGAGAGGTATTGATGTTGAAAGTGGTTGATGCCTATTAAAAGCAAACTTGGTTTCAGAGCGAGTTATGGATGCCTGTAGAGATCAAGAGGTATTGATGGCTATTGATAGGGATCGATATTTAACTGTATCTATACTGATCAATTTCAATCCTTATCAATTGATATGGAAATCTATAGGCACAGATAGGTATTGATAGCCATCGACATGTCTTGATACCGAAATGAAACTCGGTCCTGGTGAGAAAGCTATAGTTGGCTGTGGAGATTAAGCGGTATTGCTGCCTACCAATAGGTATGGAAATCGATAGGCAATAGGGATGGATATTGAGAGGTACTGATGCCAATAGTTGATGCCTACTGAGAGCAAAATCTTAAGCGCCTGTGGGGATTCGAGAGGTATTGATGAATATCGATAAGGCTGGCTATCTATAGATGTCATTGCCTAGCAACACATCTGGTAATTGATACTCAGCGAGGCCTCCCAGTATGGTTAATGGTCAACTTTGATAGTTGTCATTGTGTCCTGAGAGCAGAATCAGCGTGAGAATGAAGGCTGCAGATGCCAACTGAGGTCGAGAGTCATCGCACACACCTATAGCTTTTCCTCTCGGACCATCAGAGATCAAGAGGTATCAATGCCTATTGATAGGGCTAGGGTGCAGGCAGGGCTGCAGCAAACAGTTTAGAAATATCCTGATATTATGGGCACATGAAATATGCTGCAGAATTCAATTATTACTGCATTATTATGTTCCAGAAACCGATCTTTCATCATTTGAAAAAAAAAGTAGCTGAATAAAATTCTAGTTCTTAGATTTGTAAATAAGAGCTTTCCTCTGTGAACGCAATGCAGCTGATAAAACTCTCTCTGCCTAGATCTGCAGAACCCTGTAAAAGTAACTCCAGGAATGCATTGTGCTGCTATTCATCTCAGTGGTGTATTTCCTCAGAAACGTAACAATGAAAATGTAATTTTCGGCGATATTCATTAGTTAGCTCCTGATTAGCCTAACAGAAAGGAGTGACATAATTATTCTATCCCCAAACCTCTGTCCTTAATGCAAAGCCACTTCCTATGTATGCTGGGTTGTTAAAACGGCAGTCTCTCTTCTCTACAACTTCTGCTTTTTCCTTTGGCATGCTATGTGGGGATAGTCTGTACCAGTTCTTGCTATTAGTTGCATGAGCAGAAGGTATGTGCCTCCTGGGAGGAATAGCAATGACAAAATTATTCTTTTTTTTATTTTTAGTCATGAAATATGCTGACATTTTAATATTTTCAAACCTTAAAAGAATTTTGTCAGATCTTAAGAATACAGGGCAAGAGAAAAGATATCAGACTTCATTACATCTTGTCCAACAGTCTTTTTGTTATAATTTGTTATTGTTATAGAGAATATGTTCAAAAAGCTCAGCCTTGGATTCTAAGGCTATTCTTTTTAGCAGCAATAGTTTGTAGCTCAGCGTCAAACTTAAAAAAAGAAAAAAAAAAGAAAAAAAGAAAAAAAAGAAAAAAGAATATTTTCTAATTGCTTCCTATAATAATGTTCATTCCTGTACCAGTCAGCTATCTCTGAACTCTCTTCCTCACACACAGATAAAATATTCAGACAGTCTTACTGGACAGCTCTCATCAATGTCATTTCTTTCTTATGGAAATATTCACACCCTGAAGTGCTATTTCCAAGTTTTATAGCACACAGAGTATTCCCATTTTCAGTGTTGTCAAATAAGTGCTTTCTGCTCCAAAACCATTTTCATTACAATTAACATTGTTAGTAAAACATGCAATAGGGGATATAAGTAAGGGGGAAATACCAAGGTAGTAATATACAGAAATATATTTAGATTTAATAACTCAAGAATTTACATTCACCTAAAAGTTCATAGCAAGCGTGAAGATGTAGAAATTGCTTGGATTTGTTTGTATGAATTCACACTTCCTTGGAATCTCCTAGGCCCCATTATAACGTCTGTGCTTCTAGCAGTCAAGGTATATAACCCCACAATGCTCTGAGATTGAGAATAGCTAGAACTCCCCTATCACAGATGAGAAGATGGGTCGCTAAGAGATGATTACAACAGGATTTTGCAATACTTTGTTTTTGTCCTGTTGCTAGCAGACAGATGCCTCGTGCCATAGGAGATCCTATACAGGTTGAGGTGGTGTCTTCAATTGAAAGGCTACTGTTGAGGGAACCTGCTCAGGTAAGAATTTAAAAAAAAGTTCCTTATTCTGTAAAGATGTCCTTTCAAATTTTGCGTAGTAGTTAAGTTCAGTTTCTGCTGTCTGGTGGGGTTACCTACATCACCAAGCTGAAAAGCTGGTTGGTTCCATATCAGTTCTCAGCTGTACAAGGTCCTGTTACTACCAGAAAACACTGGATTACATACATGCACAAATACCCCAGGCTTTCGAGATGCCTTCAACACCCATCTAGTACCTAATACTTTTAAACAATATTCAGGGACTTACTGCTGGAAATAACAGCTGACATACAGGTAAGAAGAAAACCCCACTGTGAATGTTGAGTTTTGATTAATAGCATCCCAGCAACAGCTGTGTGTGTTTTCAAGCAAACCTCAACAAACAGAGTACTCTTCTCTAAACCCTTCTTATAGTGTATATTGGAACTCCATGTGAGACTTCATATGTCGTTATGTGGCTATTTCTGACATAACCTGGCAAAAACCAATACTTGGCCACAGTTACAGCATGTGTGTTTACGAGGTCTGTAAGATGCTGAACCTCTTCTGGCTACCCTGGCATCTTACAGGACAGTCAGCATCTGTCCAGATATTGGCATCTTAAAGGAAGCTCTGATCTTCTTGGAAACATTGTTCCTTTTTACAAAGCTCTGTGTCATAACCTCTAGCGTTCTGAGGGGCTCTAAATAGTTTGAGTAATTTACATTAGTAAATTAACTTAGCTTATCTATGTAACTTAGTTTGGAAACCATCTGCAAGTAACCATGACCTCTTGTTTAGTGTTTAGCTGTATCACCTTGTGCCAGGCACTCTGGAGATCGAAATTTCCATTGCATGTATCAGAAGGCAACTTTGCTATATAAAATGAAAAAAACCCCCACCACTACCAGGAAAACAACCATTGTCCATTATTTTCTCTTGGCGCTCTTAAGTTGAACAGAATCCATGACTTCTGAATGAATACATGCTCTTTTCAAAACAGAAGTTTCCCCAAACTTTGTGTCAAGTTGCTTTTTGTCTAGTGGGAGCTGAGTTAAGTGACTGGGTACAAGTGATACCACGTTCTGAATTCAGCGGTCTTGAACTGACCTTCAGATATAAAAGAAAGCAGTGGGTGTATGTGGCGGGGGCAGGGAGGAGGAGTGGTGATGCCTTGGAAGGAGAGCAATGGAGAAATAAGGGAAGGATTGTAGTGCAAACGGAGAACTCCAGGGATCATTTCAGACCATAAGTTGTAATAAGTCATCTTTGTCACAGAAAGCGTGGACTTGTTTTCTCTTGTGCTGGCAGCATCTGGGCACTGAATTGTCCTGTTCCTAACTAGTTACCCTACAAGGAATGGTACAATCTCCTGTTGGTCTTATTGGAGGGAGGGGGTTTCTGGTTTTGATCAGGGGTGCTTGTATAAGAGGAATGTAGTGAACTTTTCAGAAATAGACCTTTTGCAGCAACAAAATTGATTGTGCTTGTCTTTTAAAAAGTCCTGCACAGCTAATGTAAAGAATTTAGCTATTTTGGCTTCTATTTCAATTAACCCCTTGTGTTATCTTTCACTGTATGCTTCATTTCTGTATTTTTTTGGACTAAAAATGCATGTGGATATGGGTGACAGGACTCTGAGGGTGCTAATAAGTCTTAATTGCCCTGACTAGTCCCACCTGGGACCCTCTACCCATTGCTCTGGAGCCCCATTGCTGCCTGAGCTGTGCCATGGGGTGACTATCTGCAGTCCTGCTCCTGAACTGCTGTGTGGTTTTTCTGGGTTGACCTTGGACCTGGCTTGTACCTTCTAAAGCCTTCTTGATTATGATTTCTGTGATTTTCTTTTTATTTTCTTGAACTATCCGTGGATGACCTTTTTTTTCAACACTGGAGGCCTCATTTCGCAGTTAAAGAAATACCATAAGAGTGACACTAAACTAGACAAACTGCATTTGTATATGTTTTCATTATTTAACTTTTCAGTTCTGGGAACATCTGAAAGCACATGATTAAGGTCCTTACTGCGGTGGACGCTATGGGAAATGTGAACTCTTCTAGGTACATTCTTACAGTCAATCAAAAATTTTTTGTTTGTTTTCTGTGCTCACAAAGACTTCCCCTGCTTTACTGATTGTGCTCAACCTAATCTTGGCAAGAATTTGCCAACAGTATGAAATATGAACTTTTCCATTATATGGGAGCACATCTCAGATGTCTGAAGAGACTGTATGCTTGGGAATATATCATTTGCACAATATATGAATTAATAGTAAAGCTAGTTTAGTTTGGAGAGAGTGGTTGGCTGATGTCTCAGCTGTTAGAAAACACTATGACATTGATCCTTATGATAAATTAATGAGGTTTTAGGTTTTAGAATGAAATGATGAAATATATTAATAAGTAATTTCTAGAAACAATCGATTTGTAGGTTTTGAGAGTGGTGATTGGTTCTGGGGAACTCTGCCTCTGTTTCTCTTTTGAGTCCAGCCCAGACTGGTAGACTTTATCAATGGACAGCTCATGTGAAATGGCTTGCTAGCATCATATCATTGTGAAATGAATAAACATCCAATATGAGCAAAGAAGCTGGCATCACAGTAAGCACAAAATGGAACCCTTGTTGGCCATATACTCAGTTTTGATGTGTTGGTGAGACACCACTGTGGAGCTTGCACAATCATTACTAGTACTGTTCTTGCTGAATGAATGTGCAAGCAATACAATTTTCAGAATGAACAACTTTGACCTCCTTTCTACTTAACCACTGCTGAAGTGCAGGTGAAAATATATCATAATACCTTGGGGGCTTGACTGTGAAAGGTTAAGGGGGCTGCGAGTCCCATTCCTTAAGTCAAGGAGACAATAGGGTTATTTTACCCATCTATATTGAAATGCACTGAACTGTTTTTTAGGCTGTAAAAGGTTAATAATTCAGTTTGTCTCCTTTGTGCTTAACAATATGAGAAATGATGAAGAAGAAAAGCTAAGTGTAGAAGATGGATGATTACGTACATGATTGAGAAGAGGAAAAGCTACCTCCTAACGAGTGTAAGCAGATGTTAGTGAAACAGGAGCAAGAACGCCAGCCGAGGGCTATAGTAACAGGTATTACAGCACTACATAATGAACTCACTGGGCTTTGGCTGAATCTGTCTGAAGTGTTTACATGGAAAACGGACGTTATTTTCCATGCAGCCACAGAGCCAGGCAGGACTTCCATGAAGCAAGCAACAGAGCAGACAAATATATAGCTCTGTGAGTCACGAGGGAATTACAGAACAGTTCCATGGCTGTGATAAATAGAAGAGATGGGGTTATTGCTTTAGACAGCTCTGAGATTGCAGATCCAGACTCAGAGTTTTAGACTGATCAGGGAGTATCCGACATTGTAGCACCTCCTAGCAGAACAGGTTTTTCACCAGGAGAGAATGCTCCAGGTCCAGGAGGGAAGCAGGAAGCAATTAGAATTTCATGTGCAAATTTATTAGGCCTCTAAATGGTGAGTCATTAATAGCTGCAAAGGAAGATAGATATCTTTTGTGTTTTATGTGCAGTTACATGCTACCACTTAGAAATGTCACTTAACACATTTAATTAGCCTAAAGAGGGAAAATATGCTCCCTCTGTATGATACTCTTGCTGTTCTGGTCTGTGAAGAAGACTTTGACATAACACACATTAAATGGGATTCCAGGCCATTGTGCTAAAAATAGCTGCATACCAGCTATATCTACAGCAGAGACTACAGTTATGGCTTGGAAACACAGATACTGCTCATGGATATTGATTTTTTTGGTTAAAGGAGATGCATGGGGTGCCCATTTGGAAGAAGTGTTATTCTGAAAATTAAAACCCTGTAGTCAGCTTTCTAAATCAGAGGTCATTTCTATCGAAGAAAGTATTCCTGTCCCCTGAGCTTGCCACCTGACTGTTACCAGATTTTTTTTAAATGGTGGAATTTAATTGGTACTCTGACCAGGATGCAAAATCCTCTAATGTCTCTCTGGCCCGCGTGTGGATGCGTGGTGCTTTGATACTCAAGCTATCACGACATAAGTCCCCTCTAAACTAGTACCAGGACCGGGCTCAGTGATGGCTCTGCTATGCAGCATGCAAACACCCAGGCTAGATGTCTGCTTTCACCCACAGCCTTGTAGACTTAAGGTGAGGCCTGCTTTTTCTCTCTCTAGGTGCAGCACAGTCAAGTTACCTATTGAACAGCAAAGATGTGGGAGCAAAGACTGCAGCACACAATGAACAAGACTAATGCTTTCGGGCCTGGGCTGAGCACCTATTTCTGCCCTGGCAGTCATGGCTATGGCTGGACTGCAGGGCTAAGAGGACTGTGTGCAAAGAGGAAGCAGCGATATTTGTGCTTTGGCTAAGACCAATAGTCTTACACAGTAAATATCAACCCCCCCCCGGGATCACTTTGGACCAGGATTTTAAATCCCAATTCCATTTAAGCTACAAAGCTGAATAGTGCCTTATGATCTATTGCAATTACTATTAATAATCTTTTTCAAACTCTGGATAGATGCTTTATGGAATCACTTCTTCAGAAAGCCTTACAGCCTAGCAGGGGCACTCAAATGCATGACTAAAGTGAATGGTTAAAAGTGAGGAAATTATGATGCTTTTTTTTAATTTACTTCATTTGACGCTGTTAGTGTTTCTTAATTTTATAAGTGATACTTAAAGGTATCTGATTAAAGATAAACATTTTGGCCACTAAAGTTAAAAATACACATGCATACATACAGTCATATATTTTTGTATTTAAGAGGCAGAATTTTTAGAGAATTATTATCTTTTATTAGGGTGACTGATATTGTTGGGGAAAAGAGGAAAGATTTAGACACAGAATACCTTCATAAGCTTTACAGTGTTCCTAAAAATTTTACCTAATGATAATGTGCTCTATCCATGCATGTTACATGGAGAAGAGCACCAAGCTCTTTTCTGCAGCTCATCTTGTCCCTGCCCTGTAAATGAAGCCTCTTTCTTAACTTGCTAAAGCTAATGGCAAACTCCCAGTTCCAGTCAGGGCTGCTACTGTTGACATTTGTTACAGGGAGGGAGAAAACAACGTCCTTTTTTCTCAGGAGGAAACTTTAATCACGTTTTACAGCAAGAGAAACTAACAAGTAACAGTTAAGCAACAGGATCAAGGTCAGGCACAGGCAATCTGTGTAGGGTACTCAGTTGCTCTGACTCTGGAGCTAATGTCAGAATAAATGAGGAGGACCTTGTTTCTCCCCATGTCCGCATCCCCATCCCTTCTCAAAAATATGCTGCATAATATATTTCAAAATCTTGAATAAATCTAAATATATGATCAGGTGGTCCAAAAATGAATTTGAAGGACGACTAGCCAGAGGAATCAAATCTTTTCTTGCAGCCAGTTTGTCAGGGAGCAGCAGGGGTGAGGCTTCTCTGCAGGGCAAGGGAACCAGGAGCAGAGGTGAAGCAGTGGCCTCACTGGCTGGGACCCAGTCCCTCAATACTGGGGCAAAGAGATTAAAGTCGGTCTGGCAATGGTGACCTAGGGCAGCCACAAGTCCAGATTGCCCACCAAGTACACAGTGAGGAGGCAAGTCCAGGAGTGGGAAGTCAAGGCAGGGAGTTAGGGTCCAACTCGGTGAGGAACTAGGGTCGGCACAGGCATGCCTACAGCATAGCTCAGGCTAAATAGAGCTGCCAAGTGCAAAAGCAGAGGCTCCCAGTAAGGCTTCTCCCAGCTCTGTTCCCAGCAGTCAGACTCAAGGTCACATATCTACGCTATCTCAGAGCCGGCCTTGGGCAACGGCCACCTATCCCCTGGAAGGGAAGAGTAGAGGCCATGGGGCCTGACATCAAGAACAAAACATCCACCAGAAGATCAGCAGGGCCTTCTGACAGCCATGTGGATAAGACTGCAGCAGAGAAGGTCAATTCATTATTTGCCTCTGTGCTTGTTGCAGAAGTAGCTGGGGAGATTCCCTACACCATTTCTTTTTGCAGTGATTCAACAAATGATCAGCCTGGAACATGAAGTAATTATGGAACAAGTTGAGGTGAAAATAAACAAAATTAATCAATTGCCAGGGCTGGTGGTACTCACCCAAGTACTCTAGGAGAGCTCAAGGGCAGACTGTGAAGAATGAAGAAGGATCTGCTGAGTTTGAAAGACTGGATAGTAAGATGGCAGATGAAATTCAGTGTATATGAAATGTAACCCTGAGTAAAAGTAATCCTAGCATCACATACAAAATGATGAGTTATGACTTGATTATTGTCACTTGGGAGTGAGGCTGTGGGATTATAATAGATAGTTCTGTCAGCTTTGTGCTCAGTAGCAATGGAAAACTGGATCCAATGTTATTACTTACTGAGAAGGGAATAGAGACTAAAAAAGACGGTGTACAACTCCAAGGCTCATCCTCCTTGCATTTCTGGTCCCCTCATCTCAGAGAAGATTAGTGCAGGAGAAGATCTGTAGAAAGGTAATATGAATGATCCAAGGTATGAAACCATCTTCTGTTCAAGGAACAGTTAGGTAGGCTAGGACTTTTATCCTGGAAAAAAGACAGCTTACAGATGATATGATAGAAATCTACAAAATCATTAGTGCCAGGTAAGGAGTTGGCAGAGATTGTTCATTGTTTTTTGTAGCATTAGGACAAGGGTCCATCATGTGATGCCAGTAGGAGGTAGGCTCAACACAAATAGAAGGAGGTGCTTATTCATGTGGAGGGAAGGAGGACTGTTGTACTTCTTGCTGCGGGGTAGTGTGGGCGCAATAAGTTGATGTGGGTTGGAGAGGAGTCTGGAAAAGTGTTTGGAAAAGAAAAAACTTATTTGAGGTTTACTAAATAAATAAACCCCAGCAGGCTCAAAGTCTGCTGAATTGGGGAGGTGAGTATCAGGGTGGAAGTGCCAAGTCCTGTTCTTCTCCATTTACGTGCACTGTTGGAAATAGAAAACTGAACTAGGTGGACCCACGGTCTACTTGAATGACTGTTCCTCTGTTGTTAGTTTTACGTAAGAGCATGCCTTTATTCCTTTTTTACTTTTGAAGACAAAAATCTAAGTTACTGTTTTTGTTTCACAGAGTGCATCTGTCCTAAGCATTTACAGCGCTATTATATAGCGTCACAGAAGTCCAGCGCTGAGTCCTTCGATCCACCAAATGTTCAGGAAAGCTTTGACATGGTGTAGTTGTGAGTACAAGAAAAATGCTAAAGAGCAACCTTAGACAAAATCCTCTCGTTGGTTGTCCAGTTAGGAAGGTAAGCCTGATAGCCAGCCCTCCGGTGTTAAGAAACTGTTTTCTACCTTTTCTGCACAATCCCCAAGCCATCGTGAACACTTCTATGAAGATAAGGTGGTCTCTTGCTCTTTGTGTACAACCTTCTTAAAATGTTTGTTCCTTTCCATCCTTCTGCTTTTGTATTTTGATGGAATTTGCCACAGAGCGGTTTCCATGGTTACTAGGACACGGCTGTTGTTGCAACGAGAAATCAGCAGAGAGCAAATACACAAGCCAGTACATCCAGGACAGAGGAAATGTGCATTGTATGCATAATGGTTATTCCAGCTAGGTAAAAGCCAATGTGAAATTAGAAAAATAGGTATTATTATTAACCCCCTTGTCTTATTGTGAAATGTAGCTTTCCTTTACTGCTAAGACTTTTCAGCTAGGATTGCTGAAGGCACTGTGATTTGTGTGGTCCCTAGAGTATTAAAGGGTATGGAACAGACTGTTGTAAAATATACTACTGATCCGGGTTGTGTAAGTTTGTGGTGTAAGAAAGAAATGTGCCTTTTCCCTGTTGTCCAGGATTGTTTCTCCATTTTATTTGGAGGAAAGAATAAAATTAAAGCATGAAGCCCAGAGTTCTGGGAGGGAAGCAACTCTCCTTGCCTTTACACTCCTAGGTAGTGTTGGCAAGTACTTCAGGCTCTCACCAGCTCCATATGCGATTTGGTTTGTGGAACCCAGAAACAGCATTGGCCACAGCTACAGAAGGAATACAGGGCGTGTTTAAATATGTTCATTACTACACATAGAAGTCTTGGTATAAACTAGATATATTTTCGCATGTTAACTGGCTGATGTAAACCTGAAGTAAGCCTTGGTCTTATGACTGTTCTCAATAAATTGAAGAATTTATTCCCCCACTACAAAATTTTGGGGAGCCTTCGCTACAAAAGCAGAAGGTGTATTAGCAAGCTGCTCCGAAAAGCCAGCCCAGAGTCTCTGAACGGATTTGTAGCCTGGAATAAGGAGCCGGGGGATACCCAGGTCACCCTTCACAACTGTTTCTGATCTTGGGTGTTAATTGACAATCAGCTATCTTCAGTTAACTACTCCTGCCTCTCCAGCAAGTGCTGGCTATAGTGAAGATAAAGGGAAAAGAGAGCAGATCAGGGAAGAAAAAGCTCACCTTAGAAATTAGGGTTAGCAGTAATTTATTTTGTTCTCACCCTCCCCAAACTTTTGCTGTAGCTCTTACCACTTTAATTAGAACTGTTTTCTTTGAGCAAGCATCAACAAAATTTCAAGGTGAGTGTAGCTGCATCTCGTGGATGCTGACAAAAGCACTCAGGGGGCCAACTGATATTTCAGGAAAGACTATCAAAAGATTTGTACTAATGTGTCTTTTATTTTCATTAATTTTTATAAATTCTTCTTTTAACTTTTTTGAAAATGAGCCTTTTGGCTAAATACACCAAACAAAAATACTTCATTTTATTTTAAACTGGGTTTTTCGATCTCTTACAAAGCCCAAGGTGCAGATGTCTTTTTGTTTGCAGTATCTGCAGCTCTGCAGCACTTAAGAAAAAAAAAAAGTGAGTTCTTAATGGAAGAAGCAGCTACTGTTTAGGGGAGCTTACTGAGCATTTAAACCTTGCAAATGGCAATAAATATGCAAATCCTGAAGCAAAACTTTTCTAGGCCACCATATTGCAATAAACTGATCAGAATAAAATGATTATAGCTGCTGATGGTTTCACACCATACAATATTCAGATTTAATAGTGTGCTCCTGTAATGTCATCAGTGCTGAAGAGCTATGGAACTACTTGCTTTGATGGATGGGTTTAAGCAAAAGAAGTGACTGGACACAGCTTGCAATAGATGCTTGGCAGTCACAGCACCCACTGGCCAACCTTGGGGCTCTCCCCACAAGGCAGCAGCTGCTTAACAGGGAGAATTTTTGGTAGCTATTTACTGATGTCATTAATCACTCAATAGAGATGTCTGCTTTGGTCATCTCTAACACCTCTGGCAGCTGTAGAGCACTGTTCTGTAGCCAAATCACATTTGGTTCTGCTCTTGTCAGTGCTGCTCTGTGTGGGGGTGGGCATGTGGGTCTATAGATCTGATTACAGGCCCTAAGCCTTTGAGGGCACAAGCTGTGACCCACTGCTCTACTCAGAAACTAGAGATCATGTGTAGGGAGAAGGAGGACTATCCCACTGAATGCAATATGAATTGTGCATGCGTCTCTATCAACTACAATTAAGCTGGCTCTGTTGGTTCCCCCCTCCCTTTACTGCATGAAAATAACCATTTACACCTTCGACTTTACTATTGAGATGTGCAGTGTTCCAGAAAAAAGTGAAGATTTTGCCACCTCCACAATAACGAAGGTGGAGCTAGTGTCCCAGAAGCATTTCTGCAAAGGACAGCTTAAGTCCAAGCAATATTTCTGGTTCATTCCTTCTCACCATCCTCCTCTGTTGTGAGAGGAACTCCTGCCAGCTGTATGTTAAATGAGATGATTAACATCTGCCAGAGTTTCATTAAACATTTCACATTTATGGTATACTTACCCTCTGCCAACGCTAGTGCTAATTATGATCTGTAATGAGCGTTATTCTCCTCTTAATTAATATGAGCAGGGTAAAATTTTCAGTAACACCTAAGTGACTAAGGAGCTCACATCTGCTTTTCCAGAAGCTGCTTAGACGTGGAGGATCCTGTTTGCATTGGACTAAAACGGCATGCAGATTGTAACATGCTGACTACTTTGGATAACTGGGATCCTGGCACCCTTATGTCAGTCAACTGTCCCTGTGCAGCCAGGCCTAAGTAATTGCTCTGCTATAGTGAGTCTGGTTATCGTTGAAGTGATTGCAATGAGTTTCCTTGGGTAGCTCCCTTCATCTGGCTTGCTCCCTCTTCTGAAACACCAATGTCTCTATTCTAGAGAAGTACTGCTCTTGAAAATTGAGTCATAATTCCAGAATCAAATCTCTCTCATCTCAGAAGAGTGTCAACCCAAAGGAATTGAGTCTCTCATTCTTTGGTTAAGCTGCACTCCAAACTCCCTCTGGTACATGAGTGTATTATTAGAAAGTCTTTTTGTTTTCTCATGGCAGAACTGCAGAACACAGTGAGGATTTTTTCATTCTCGCATTTGTCAGTCCTTCTGACACTCAGCCCTCTGTGTCCTAAACTGCTACTTTCTAAATATGAGGATCCTTATAATGAAATGAAAGCTGATCACTGAAACTCTAGAAGATCACATAATCTTGCAGAAGGTTGCTATGGAAGTCTGCAGGTATATGCTAAACTCATTGCGTTGAGTTCTTCAAGAGTATCAAATTGTGATCTGGTTTGTATTGGAGATTATGTGAAAAGATGGAGTAAGTTCCCTTTTCTTCTTTTTGCAAAGCATGTCTTTTAAAATATATGCAATTGACTAGTTGGAAATCCTTGCAATATTGGCACAAGCACATGTATGGTTGTGATTCAGAGCATAATATTGTCTTCTTACTAGAGAGAAGACGACTACCTGAATCCTAATGCGTTTTTCTGCTTTCCCTTTACTTCCATGTGTGAATGAAATCCTACTTTCTACAAGCAGGCACAGCAGCACAACCCTGATTATCACATTTGGAGCACATGCTCCTTGGGGATATAAACAGAGAAACCTGAAGGGAAATGTGAAAAAAATCTCAAGACTTTCTTTGTTGCCAATCAAAACTACTTTTTCTGTTGTTTGTGGAGGGATCAAGGTTCTTAAGGTGTTGGACAAGCAAATAGAACTGATGCAGGGAATCTGCTAATGTATGACCTTAAAGGAACAGCATCTTTCCCAGCTGACCTAGTCAGAAAGATCTGGCTTTTCTTCCCTGGGAAAGAAAGGAACATTAGTTTGCAGAAAGTACTTTAAATGTACTTTTTGCAGAAATTTTCATAAACACTCACTTGTTTAGGTAAGCAAAAATCTAAAAACTGAACAAATCAAGAGAGCCAAAACACAACTACCTTCAAAAAAAAAAAAAAAAAAGCATTTTAAAAATTGCAAGCCCAAAAGCAAATAGGAACAGGAAGATCTAGGTATGTAGAATAATCTATAGAGCTTAAAAATAGAAAGCTAATAGAAAGAGAACATGACTGCTCTCATTCCATCAATGTGCCAACCTTCCCCAAAAGTGTGGCTACAAACCTTTCCAGGGTCAACTCAGCCTTTTTCCAGTTGCAGCAGATAAATTAAATTTTGTGCAGTTTGCAGAGTAGGGCTCTTGGATGAAAGCCAAGGTTTTAATCCAGCTCTCAGTGAAGCAAATGGAAAGATGCCCATTAACTTGAGCTGTTAGCTGAGAGCTTTAGATATGACTCTGGGCTCATGACAGAAAAGGTTTTAATGGAGCCTTTTGTAGCAGGCAGGTTTGCTCTGATGCCTTGTCTAAAAAAGTTTTGGCCTCTGGTGTATGCAGTTCACCTGCTATCTACAGTGCCCTTATGGTGGGAGGGGGGGAGGGGAGGAGAAGGGAAAGAGCTATTTTTCAAATAACTTTGAATGTTTAGGGAGACAGAGTCCTCTGCGCATAGTGGCCATAAAAGCACAATCTCTGAGAGAAATTGTGGAGATTGGGCTCCTAAAAGGCACAGGTCAGACAGAGGCTCAATGAGCAGGTATTAGGTAGTGACAAAACCTGCTCTATTAAAGCCTTTAAGGACTAGTACTATCGCTGTTATAACATATGGCAGAGGATGCAGCTCAACAGCCAAAGATATTAAGGTTTTAATTAGCTAGAGTGAAATTTGCCCAGATTCACATGTCAGAAACCATGCTGAATCTCCATTTCAGAAGGCCAACCTCCACTTCAAGGCTTAAGCTAGGGAAAATTAACGTATTTGAAAAAGGGAATATGATTTAGACCACTTAATCCAGAGCTGATGAAATTCAAGCTTGGAGACAAGCTTGAAACCCCTTGTTTCAGATTTCACAAAGGCAAGCCAGTGTTGCTCAGCAGCAACTCGTCCTTGTGGAAAGAGAAGGTCCCGGCTCCTGCTGGCTCCTTGCCAGTGGAGGTCTTGTTGCCTTGCCCAGCGGTGAGGTGCTGCAGCTGCTCTGGATGAGGCTGCTTCCTCCTGCAAATCTCCATGCTGCTCTGCAGCTCTTGCCCAGCTGCAGAAGAGTTTGGTACCTGCCGAGTTGCTGTGGTTCCCACTGAAGACCTCAGCTGCTTTCCTACAGTGGCAAGGAGCATGATGTGCTGTCATCACCTTTGCATGCTTCCTGGAGGTTTCCTTCTGCAATGAACTGCTAGTCATCCAGGGATACGTACTGCATACAGAATATATGTTGCATGGGCCACTGGCTGCTGGTGGGCAATGAAGATGACTATTCTTCTGGAATACCTTAAGGGTGGAATGATTTTTATGAGCTGTAACCAGATGCTAAAGCAGAGCTGAGCATGTCTTGTGCTGAGCTGATTGTGGGAAGAGTGACAAAGGTATTTCCCCCTTCATAATTTAAGTTAATGCGTTTAGAGATAGTATAGTAGGCTTTGGAAGCATCAGACAAACCCACAGAGGTAGAGCAGGGGACAAACGTATCATATCAGCAGAGCTATTCCAGTCTGCTTTTTATTGGATGTTATGGATAAGAGATAGCAATTGAGTTACTTGTAGAGGTGTCTCAGCCTGTTTTGAAAAAGAATGGGCTTCTGTTGCTGTAGTCTAGAAGTACTTTTGGTAATAAGATAAGGAAGACTGATTCTCAGATTAAGTTAGGCATTCCATCAGCTTTAGTGTTTCCATTTAGAAAAGTGCCAGAAAGAAACTGATATGTTTTATTTCAAATGCAAAGAAGGTACCTGTGTTCAAAGGAAACATAGCTGCAGTTTTGATTTGATTTGATCTACCAGCATCAGCTTATATATGATTCCTAGAAAGTAGGTCACAGCAAGAAAGACAGTTAAGTTTAAAGAAAAGAAAGATGAGCTGTAGTGACTAGTGAGAGACTAGATAGTGGTGTACAGCAGATGAATTGCACTAGCTGACATGCAGCCCTCTCCCAGTTGGATGTAGCTGTTAATGACTTTCACATTTGTGTTGGACACAGTTTTTTTAAATTAAAATCCAATAAATCATGATATTACAGCCTACATTTCTCAGGTTGGAGGTGTTTGGACCTAATATAGCTGCCTGGCAGAAAAACGTGAAGCTACTTTTGTAAATGGTCAGTCTTTGGTCGCTTCAGGCAGTGAGCAATCCCAAAGACAATTTCTGATCAGAATTCTGAAATGAGGCAGACATCACATTTCAAGGCAGGAGCTCAACAGGAGCATATAAAATAAATGCTGCCATTATTGCCTTGCTGCAGGTATCTGTGTTCATTCAGTGCTGTGTTTCCCACTCCACCTTATCCCGCAGAGCTTTACTGTTTTTTTACTTTTCCTCGCACTGAGAATGCCAGGGTGCTTGCTAGAGCCCTTTTTTTTTTAATGAGCTGTAACCAGATGCTAAAGCAGAGCCGAGCATGTCTTGTGCTGAGCTGATTGTGGGAAAAGTCACAAAAGTATTTCCCTCTTTCCTGTCAAAGAGCTAGTGATAGTCTCACACCCTGGTCTGTCCTAAAGCTCCTCCTCATTCTAGCAGAGTTACATGCTCAAGGACACAAATTGATCTCCTTGACTAAATAAAACATAATGGGCTGCCACATTTGCATTAGGAAAGCGGTATGCGACTCTAAACCTCCTGTGTGCTTCTAGCTTTTTGTGTAAAACAAAATTGTGTGGCTTAGGGAGCATCCTGCAAAAAAAGGTTCTATTCACTTTCCTCAACATTTTTAGATGTGGCCTGGGAGTCGTGACCATTTCTAGCTGGGACAGAAAAATGGCAACTGTGGTATGAAAAGGAGGGGGAAAAACTCGTAATTTTTGCATGAGGTGAGGGTCTAGGACTTTGGAGGAAGGTCTATAGGCTGAGGAGCCCAATTTCACAAACCTATCACTCCTACCCACAGTGTTTGTCCTCTCACATGAAGCTTAAGCAGCAACACTAAGCACTAATGTGCATCATGGAGGAGCTAGCTTTTATTTACCCAGATAATGCTCTTCTAGCTGAGGACAGAGAGACAAAGACCTGTCAACGGATTTATTTAAGAAATCTGTAGCTATTGCTTGCCTCTGAGAATCATCTAAAAGAGCCTGAGGCTTCAACCAACTACTGTTAGCAGATTCTCTATCTTTCTTACAGACTTGAATGAAGGTGATAGCTGATATTTTAGTATACGAATTTCTATATGACTCTCTGAAACCAAAATGCGTGGGCAGATTCATCCTTATCTGTTTACAAGAGTTTCAGGCTTCAGTAAGTGTGTTTAGTTTCAGAGAAGCGATTTTGTTGACTATCCTGTTGTGCCGCTGGCTATTGTTGCTGCCAATGCCTCCTCACAGCACGGCACAGATATCTTGAGCAATGGTGGGAACACAGCCATAAATGATGTGACAAAATGCTGAATCACGTGACAAAATGCTAAATCATGCTCGCTACCACAGGATGAAAATTAGCTTCTTCTCTATGTCTATACATTGAAGTTTCTGCTTAGAAGCTTAGAGTGAATCACTCCAACAGATTTCTAGTTGTTTTTCTATTACTTCTTGTCTGTCATAAACCTTGCCCAAAATTGGGATTTAACAGCAAAAGTTAAGACAGATCATATCCTTTCATCAAATAGCAAACCTGTTTCTATAGTTCTCTGCCTTCTGATGTTTAGATTGATAATGTTGTTAGTGTGAAAGGAATCAGTCTTCGTGAGAGCTTTAGTATGCTACAAATTTAATGGGAATGTCAAACCTTTTCATGAAAAAGAGTCTACAACCTCCAACAACCCAGACTGTCACAAGATGATGCAAAGGTGAGCAAGAAGGAGAAATGGCTTGAGGAGCTTTCTTCTACCTCTCTAGGCAGAAGAGTCAGTGATAGCTGCAGCACCTGTGTCAGCCTGGAGTGTGTGACTGCTTTGCTTGTTCCTAAAGTTGCAATTGTCCTGAAAGTGGGGAAAGCAGGAATAGGAAGAATATTATACTCTTATTTGCATTTGTAAATTTGCATTTACTGGAGAAGTGCTTCGTAGGAAAGACATGGGAGTATTGCAAGAAAGAGTCCTCTTTCCCCCAGGGGCAAAGAAATCCCACTAAAGTCCAGAAATAAGCCACTCCCCTGTAGTCATTGGACCAAGCCAAAAAAATCCTTGCTGAAGAATTCCTTTTCTTTCTTGTTCTTCCCAGAACTTTGACTTCATCCAGGCAAAAGAGTTGAAGCTTGCTGCTAATATTGACTAGATATGGCTTCTTTGACCATTAAACTCATTTTCCAAAGCAAAACAAAATAGTTCCCTCTCTTGGCATTTTTGTAGCCTGCCTGTTCCATAAGTTAGTGACTCATTATAGCATAAGCTCTCTGAGGCAGGAACCATCATTCTGTACTGAATCTAATATAAGGCAATCCTTCCTCATGGTAAGGACATCATAATACCGTCAAAATACTGAGTTATCATTTGGAATGCAAAGCTTCTAAAGAATAACTCTGATTTTCTTTCTTCGTCTTCAGGATAATTCTTTTGTCCTCAACAGCATATTGCAAATAAACACCAAAACTGCCATTTCCAGGTACTCATTGCTGAATTTTCTAAATCTTCATTCACAGCTGTCTCTGCTTCTTTATGTGCTCACATTTACCGTTTCCTGCTGACTGGCAGGTTAAGAATAGATGGAAAGATAGGTAAATTCTCACTGTTTTTTTTTTTTGTCCAGATGTTTTTATTTTTGTTTTAACAAAACTTCACTTAAGATTAAATTTTTCACATATTGGGTCCACAACTACAGAGACTATGTTCAGCAGCCAGCCTGTATGAGGACTCCTGCTATTGCTGCAGTCTCTGAAGCAGCCCAGGTAGATCTTTTGGACATAGGCAAAGTGGAGATGCAGCTTCTAAACCATAAGCATCTTTGCTGTTTGTAAGGAAGTTGGATTCTTATGGGCGTATTAAACTGCCTTGTTTTGATATCTAACAAGAAAATAGTGGAGATGACCAAATTTAAACACCTCACTTCCCCAAAGAGTCAGTAGAGAGAAGTGGGTCTTGTCAGTGGAGTGATTTTCATGAAGAAACTGAAATACTTGCACTAGCTTCTTGTTTGAGGAGACTAAGCTATATTTACTCTGAAAATGTATTACCTACAACTGCGTTGGTGGTTTAAATGAGATTTCATAAATGTACTTATTAATACTATCTACAACTCTCTTAGATTTGTGTATGAACACATATACCTAGTGTTAGGGGTGGAGCTGAGCCATACTTTTTAAACTTTTTTTTTGTTGACATGTTTCTAAATCATGAGTAAAAAATGAAATATTGCAATTAAAAAGCCTCTATATAACACACTTGACTTGTGGGGAAAAAACAAAAGCAAGATCATACATTTGGAGACTGAGGATGATATAAATGTGACTGAAACAGAGAAAAGTATATTCCCAAAGAAAAAGCTCCTGTAATGAGCTTGATGTGCATATATATTTTCATTAGAATGTGGTTAATGTAGAATAGAACTAATGATGAAATACCAATGTACAGCTGAACTTGCTAGTTAACAGCACTCTTGGGAACTGTAATTGTCTAAGACCTGAATAAGTAACTTCATTTGAACTATCTGTTTGTTATAAGAAATTATTTTGGAAGCCCCACTTGCATTTTGATCATTGGCCATTAACTTTGTTCATTTTGAGTTGAAATTCTTCATAGATTAGGAATATATTTTTAATTTTCAAACACACTTCAATGTTTTTTCTCTTTTGTAAAGAAGGAAGGAACCATCTCAACAAAGATGGATATTGCGGAGGGAGCGATGGCAGTTGCGTTGGGATGGATGGAAGGACAGACAGAGCCACAGTTCATAGGGTTTGTCCATAAGGACTAGAGTGGGTTCCCTTAGCACAGCCCGGGGCACCAGGCCGGTGGCCTGGGGACAGAAAGAGCTTTTAAAACCTCCTAATCCCTCAGTTGTCTTAGCTTGTGAGTTTTATGCCACAGCAGCTGCTTCAGACACTATCAAACTGATAAGCTAAACAGCAGGCATCCCTTTGGGCTGAAGAGATTTGAATAGTATGAATTTCTTGGTCCCAGTGAAGCCCATCCAATGCAGAGAAACGTCCCCATGTAAACCAGTGAAAGGAAGTCTAGCTTTGCAGGGGAAGGCTGATTAACTGTGATATTGCCGTTCTCTTCTGCATCTTTTTTTCACATGCATTCACAGTTGGACTCACACTCAAAGATGTGCACACAGTGGCAGTACCTTGCCAAGCAAGTAAATACTACTTGTTCTCTGAGACATTGATAAAGTGCCTCCTTTGAATTACTTAGGGACATCACATTCTGACATTTTACCTTTAAAGACCCATGAGTATGCATTCTCTCTCTCTCTCTCTCTCTCTCTCTCTCTCTCTTTTTTCTTTTAAGAAATAAGAAGGCCAAACATGCCAGAACAACATCAATTTTAACATACTTGAAATGTGTGTGAGCTAATTAGCGTGATTTGGACACTGTTGTGCATAAAAGTAATTCCATAGGTTCAGGCAGAAATTGCACATGGAAGTGCAACTGGATAGCCAAAGATGCACATTCCCAAGGGAGAGACAGATGGCAGTATATACATACGGGCTGCTGTGTGTATGCAGTAGGAACAGGACAGTATCTTACCTTTCAAGACATCTCTAGACAGAGAATCAGACCATCAGTCCACCTATATGTCTTATATGGCTCCAGACTGAAATTTTGGGGGCAATTCAGCAGACTGTGTGCCTGGGCATGGTGTCCATTATGATGTAATTGCTGGCTGAACACATTCTCTAGATTTAATTTACTGTGCCTCCAAAGCAACAAATTAAATAACAAAACTAGTTTGGTAAATAAGATTTCCATTTACACAATTTGGTTTTTTCCCCAGTCCCCACACTAATCCTGGGACTTTCATGGGACTGTTCTGCTTGAACGTGTGCCTATGCCTAGGTCTGGCTGTGTGAGGCTGCCTAGAAAATGCAGAATTTCACACCACAGCTCATTCTTCTGTTATTACTAATCAGCATCATTTACCCCCTGACCAGTGAAGTCAGTCAGTCAGTCAGTCAGTCAATGATTTGCACCAGTTGTGGATCTGATGTAGTGTGCAAGAGGTTATACTACTAGTGGATAATAGCAGGGAAGGCCTGCTGCTGCAGGGATTTTTATTTTTTTTAATTGAAACTATTTTCAAATCCCCTCACACAGCAAAAGAAGGTGCCTTCTCTTCCAGAGGTTAGCTGAAAAATGAAGTAGGTCATTTCATCTTTAAAATATAAAGCCTGATCACAGAATCACAGAATGGTTTAAGTTGGAAGGGACCTCTGGAGATCATCTAGTCCAACCCCCCTGCTCAAACAGGGCCCTCTGAGGCATATTGCCCAGGATCACACCCAGACGGCTTTTCAATATCTCCAGCAAAGGAGACTCCACTACCTCTCTGGGCAACCTGTGCCAGTGCTCTGTCACCCTCACAGTCAAGTTTTGCCTCAGGTTCAGATGGAACTGCCTGTGGTTCAGTTTGTGCCCGTTGCCTCTTGTCCTGTCACTGGGCACCACAGAGAAGAGACTGGCCTCATCCTCTCGACACCCACCCTTCAGATACTTGTACACACTGATGAGATCGCCTCTCAGTCTTCTCTTCTCCAGGCTAAACAGGCCCAGCTCTCGCAGCCTTCCCTCACAGGAGAGATGCCCCAGTCCCCTCATCATCTTTGCAGCCCTCCGCTGGACTCTCTCCAGTACTGCCAGCTCTCTCTTGTACTGGGGAGCCTAGTACTCCAGATGTGACCTCCCCAGGGCTGAGGAGAGGGGCAGGATCACCTCCCTCCACCTGCTGGCAACACTCTGCCTCATGCACCCCAGGATGCCACTGGGTGGTCTTCTTGGCCACAAGGGCAAAACACTGCTGGCTCATGCTTAACTTGTCCACCAGCACTCCCAGGTCCTTCTCGGCAGAGCTGCTTTCCAGCAGGTCAACCGCCAGCCTGTCCTGGGGCAGGGGGTTCTTCCTCCCCAGGGGCAGGACCCTGCACTTGCCTTTGTTGAACTCCAGGAGGTTCCTCTCCGCCCAGCTCTCCAGCCTGTTCAGGTCCCGCTGAATGGCAGCACAGCCTTCTGGTGTGTCAGCCACTCCCCCCAGTTTTGTCTCATCAGCACACTTGCTGAGGGTGCACTCTGTCCCTTCCTCCAGGTCATTGACGAATACGTTGAACAAGACTGGACCCAGGACTGACCCCTGGGGGACACCGCTAGCTACAGGCCTCCAACTTGACTCCATGCCACTGACCACAACCCTCTGAGCTTGGCCATCCAGCCAGTTCTCAATCCACCTCACTGTCCACTCATCCAACCCACACTTCCCGAGCTTGCCTAGGAGGATGTGATGGGAGACAGCGTCCAAAGCCTTGCTGAAGTCCAGGGAGACAACATCCCCACTGCTCTGCCCTCATCTACCCAGCCACTCATTCCGTCATAGAAGGCTATCAGATGGGTCAAGCAAGATTTCCCTTTGGTGAATCCATGCTGACTACTCCAGATCACCTTCTTGTCCTCCACATGCTTAGTGAGGACCTCCAGGATGAGCTGTTCCATCACCTTTCCAGGGGTGGAGGGGAGGCTGACAGCCCTGTACTTTCCTGGCTCCTCCTTCTTGCCCTTTTGGAAGACTGGGGTGACATTGGCTTTCTTCCAGTCCTCAGGCACCTCTCCTGATCTCCAGGACCTTTCCAAGGTGATGGAGAGTGGCCTAGTAATAACATCCGCCAGCTCCCTCAGCACTCGTGCGTGCATCCCATCAGGGCCCATGGATTTGTGGGTGTCAGGTTTGCCTACACGATCTCTAACCCGATCCTCCTCCACCAAGGGAGAGTCTTCCTTTCTCCAGACTTCCTCTCTTGTCCCCAGGGTCTGGAATTCCTGAGGACTGGCCTTAGCAGTGAAGACCGAAGCAAAGAAGGCATTCAATAACTCTGCCTTCTCTGTATCCTTTGTTACCAGGGCACCCGCCCCATTCAGCAGCGGGCCCACATTTTCCCTAGTCTTCCTGTTGCTATTGATCTATTTGAAGAAGCCCTGCAGACTCTGACAACGTCCCTCTATTTCTCCCAAGTGGCCTGTCCCCTTTTCCACCTTCTGTAGTCTTCCTTCTTCTGTTGGAATTTTGCCAAGAGCTCCTTGCTCATCCAGGCAGCTCTCCTGCCTGCATTGCTGGATTTGTTACTCAGAGGGATGCACCGATCTTGAGCCTGGAGGAGGTGATGCTTGAGTATTAACCAGCTTTCTTGGACCCCTCTTCTTTCTAGGGCCCTACCCCATGAGGTTCCCCTAAGTAGGTCCCTGAAGAGGCCAAAGTTAGCTCTCCTGAAGTCCAGCGTTGCAATCCTACTCATTGCCCTGCTCCCTCCTCGTAGGATCCTGAACTCCACCATCTCATGGTCACTGCAGCCAAGGCGGCCCCCAACCTTCACCTCTCCAACTAGACCTTCTTTGTTCGTTAGTACAAGGTCTAGCAGCACACCTCTCCTCGTTGGCATCTCCACCACCTGGGCCAAGAAATTATCATCAATGCTTTGCAGGAACCTCTTATGTCTGTTTGTGCCTAGCTGTGCTGTCTTGCCAACAGATGTCAGGGTGGTTGAAGTCTCCCATGAGAACCAGGGCCTGTGATCGTGAGGCTACTTCCAGCTGTCTGTAGAAGGCCTCATCGATGACTTCCTCCTGGTCAGGTGGCCTGTAGTAAACCTCCACAACAGTGTCACCCATGTTACCCTGCCCTTTAATCCTTACCCGTAGGCTCTCAACTTGCTCTTCATCCACCCCGAGGCAGAGCTGCACGTGTTCTAGTTGCTCCCTCCCATAAAGGGCAACTCCACCACTTCGCCTTCCTGGCCTGTCTTTCCTGAAAAGCACATAGCCATCCAGGACAGCATTCCAGTCATGTGAGCTATCCCACCATGTCTCTGTAACTGCAATGAGATCATGGTCCTGCGACTGCACACAGATCTCTAACTCTTCCTGCTTATTCCCCATGCTGCGTGCATTGGTATACAGGCATTTCAGAGGGCCAATCGAGCATGTTGAGCTTCCCAGGAGAGGTGCAAGAGGATCCTCCATAGCCGTGTCCCATGTTGTCTCCCCTGGCTGCATGCACCCGCTGGAGGCATCCTGACTTGCGCGGTGTTTTACTGACTCCCCTGCCACTATACCACTCCCCTTCCCCCATCTTGCCTAGTTTAAAGCCCTCCTTACCAGGCTGGCCAATCTGTTGGCAAAGACACCGCTTGGTAAGGTGGATCCCGTCTCTCCCCATCAGCTGTTGATCTTCAAACAGGGTCCCATGGTCATAGAAACCAAAGCCCTGCTGCCAACACCAGCAGCGCAGCCAGTTGTTAACTTGCAAAACTCCTCCCGTCCTTTCCCCTCACAGGCAAGATTGAGGAGAAAACGACCTGGGCTCCCAGACCCTTAACCACCATTCCCAGAGCTCTGAAGTCCTGTTTGATGGTTTCCAATTTGCCTTTCGTGTCCTTAGTGCCCACATGGAAGAGCAGCAGAGGGTAGTAGTCTGATGCATGGACAAGCCTTGGCAGTCTTTCCCTGACATCTCTTATTCAAGCCCCTGGCAGGCAGCAAACCTCTCTAGACAAGAGGTCAGGTCGGCAGACAGGTGCCTCTATCCCCTGCAGCGGGGAGTCACCCACAACAATCACTCGCCACTTCTTCTGGGTGTTCCTGCATGGCACAGGGTCTGCCAGGCCAGTTGCCTCCCTTGGAGCCATGCCCAGCTCCTCCTCAGCTTGGAGGGCGCTAAACTTGTTCTTGAAGGGTAAGTCTTGAGGAGGAGCAAGAGCCTTTCTCCTTCTTCGAGAGGTCACCAGCTTCCAGCCCTCTTCCACAGCGTTATGATGCACCTTTACACACGGTGCTGAGCCCTCTGACAACTCTGCTGCAGTGGGGGGTGGGGACTCCTGGAGCTGCACAGTCTCCGAGAATACCCTGTCAATCTCCTGCTCATCTTCTCGGATGCTACGCAGCCTACTAACTTCTTCCTGCAGCTCCTTTATCTGGCAATATAACTGATCAACCACAGCACACCTCTTGCTGGAGAGCTGACTGTCAGCCCAGGCCTCACAGAGAGGCCCCAGGCGCTCCCTGCAGCCTGACACCTACAGAGCTGCATCTTCTGTCTGAGGGTCTGTCTGGGTTGAAGCCTCAGACACAGCCGATGCAGCACCTCCAACAGCCACTGGGGAACGTGCTCTGCAGTGTGTCATGACCGTGCCTGGGGAAGGACACACCACTACAGAAAATGGAGAGGTGCCTTCTTTGCCTTCTGGCGCCTTTCTGCGTGAACTGCTGCACAAACTGCTGCGTCTGTTCGCTGCCTCTGTTTGCTGTGCTCATAACCCCCTTTTGAAATAAAGTCCCCGCTTGGCAAATCTAGCAAGAGTTATTTTTGTCTTGGCTTCATAGTGCCATCAAATAGAGCTGGAATATCACTGCTGCAATCTGTGATTACTTTGTGTACAGATTAATCTGTGATTACTGGGTCACTGTTGGCTTTTGGTTTGAAGTGGACTTCCAGTGATGTGAACTTGCAGTAGAAAAGTACAGATATTGCCAAGCAACAGTGGATTTTCCATGACCTTGACAGACAGCTGAATGTGCACGTTCAAATCCTGTTCAGTAACTACTGCATCTTTCCTCTAAATAGAATAAAAGCATTGCAAATTGAAAGGTGGGTTAAAAGATGAGGTTCCTGTTTGAATTGGAATAGCCTGAATTGCCTGCTGAGCAGTCTCCCTTGACTCCGTAAAACCCTAATGGTCACTGCTTTGTGATCAGAGCTACCTGGATCTCTAGATGAGCCTTTGGAGATGCACCTTTCAAATCCAGCTATTGAAGGAGGAAGATCTAGGCTTGTACAACACCTACGCACTTCTTACTGGTGATGATCATTTACTGAGCACTGTTCATGAGCTTAGCAGAAGGCTAAGAGTTCCTATTCTGAAAAATTACTTGTTTGTATATATATCCTGTCATCATACTTTAGGTCACAGAAGCTCAAGCTTTATGAAGAACTGGGAATCTTCTTTTTCAGAATCTGGGTCTCTTGGGAATATGACATTAATTTCTTAATCTTCCAAGCAATGTGTGTATGCATGCACACACACGCTGTCCTTAGAAATAAATATTCCTCTTGCTGCCACCATCATTTCCTAGGGGTCTCCCATCCATCCCAGTGCATGTCACTTACTGGTTCTTGTTCTTGCTATATGACAGAGCTGCAGATCAAAACTACATGCTTGTGTAGGATGGGGAAGAAATATTCCAGATATTCTAGCTTCTGTCATTGAAAAGGCTCACAGAGGCTTAGCACTTGTGTAAATTATGGATGGACAGAGAAGGGAACGTTGCACTTTTGGGTCCCCTGTGAGACTTGATAGGTAGATCACTCTCCCTTGCATGCAAAGTGGTCATAGACTAATACAAGGACAATTTCTGTCCACCATTAGGGCTGTGCCTGCCTCTGCGTAGCCCTTCCTCCTCACTCCCAGTATCTCCATGACTTTCTGGCTGCCTGCTTATCGCACTGAGCTGCACTGCTGGATAGACAGCCTTTCCCCTCTAGATCCTACCATATGTCAGGGTCTTTCCTACAGGAGCTAGAGTGCAAAATAATGGTGGCAGTTTGCAACATCCCTGCCGGCATCTCCTAAACCAAAATGCTCACTCATTTTACTTGCGAGTAAACCCAGAAAACTACAAAAAGAAGGAAATCAGTCGGCAACCAATTGTCCTGGTTAAAAGTGGTATTAATCCCACTCCTAGGCCCCATGTAAGCCCCTCCATATCCATTTTTCCCCCTGCTCTTCACTATTCCTTTCACTCAAACTAGGCTACAGGGCAAATAGTAGGAACCTCATTGGCTCAGCAGCCACAGGATGATATTTAGGATATCAGTCAGGGAGATACATGGCCTAGTCTTAATTGTCTCTGGCCTGCGGTGTGACTGGGCAGATCACTTTTTCCTTGTGCCTCAGTTTCCCTTGTGAAAAATGGGAATGGTGACACTTCTCTGAAGTGCAGGAAATACTGGCAGGAAATACTGTAAAAAAGCTGAGTTTTATTGTTGGTCAGTAAAAATCTTATAGTCAGAAGGAGTGATGAGGTAGCAATAGGAGTGACTAGGATAATGCAAAGATTCCTGATTCCACTGGGTGGCAGCTGAGACTTTCTGCAGATAAGGAATAATATTTTCTTGCTTGAGTTAAAGGCAGCAACTTGTTCATTAGAAGAAAAGAGATCCAGAACCAAGCCTACTGCAAGCTCATGAATCTGAAACCATCTGAGATAGCCATTTTCTCTTTGTTTATACTCTTTGAATCTCTTAGTTTAATACTGATAGTAAGCCAAGATCTTTTGAAATGAAACATCTGTCACACATCCTGGTTTTGGATTGCCAATGATCTACAATATTTTTAAATGCTTATAATGCAAACCACCTTAGTAGAAGCAGTCCACCTGTTTTACCTCTGATGTGTTTCTTTTTGCAGTGTATATGAAAACCAGGATATGAGATACCACATCTCCTAATTATGTTGGTGAAGGAGGCAGAGACCTAAGCAAACATCTCCTATTGTATAGCAATGCAGAGCACAGTGTATTACATACAAACACCACATTCCCTGAGCTGGGTCAGACCCTGACAGAAACCAACAATTACCTAAAGAGCTGCTGGGCCTGCAGTGAAATGAAATTTTGGCAATCCCGTAGTGCTGCTATTATGGTGCTGTGATGGACAGTACCCTGATAGCACAGTCCAAGTTGCAATTCCTCTGTAATTCTAAACAAAGCTGCTACTGACTGATACCAACCTTTTGAACACCAACAGCCCTGTATTATGAGGGGATCTGCTATGCTATGTCTCATGCACACTCCCACAAGGCTCAGCTAAGCATTATCTGCACCATCCACCCCTGCTACCCTTGGTGTGAAATAACCTTTCAGTGCACAGAACAGTACATCTCCATTTCAGTGCCTTAAGAAGTAGTTTTGTGATATCTGTTTCTTTTTTTGTGCTTTGTCCTATTTACATCTAACAAGAAGAGATAGCAGGCAGCACAGCAGTGTACCAAATTGCTCGATGGTTGGCTTTTTCTTTCTGCGTAAGAGGTAAGGAAAAGCATCTGTAAATTCTAGCAGTCTTACGGTTTAGGCTGCAAAGTAGCAGCAAGAATTGCTCAAAGCTGGTCAGACACTGCATCAGTGTGTCAGGAAGAACTGCCATCTATGTCACTGCTGAAGAATCACTGAGCAACTCATGAGCCCTCCTTGATGGCTTTCTTCTGGAGACTTGAGCACTCTGTGTCCTTGCAAGCAGTTCTTCCATAAGCCCAAAATTTCTTCCTGTTCACATGCCAAAAAACAAAAAATAAAAAAAAGTCCTGAGCTGCCTCAAAGTGAGTCAGGCTATGAAGTTTGCCATGGGGCTACTCACTTTATACTGCATATTTATGTGTAACTTCTTCACACAAGGAAACATTTATTCTCACGTCTTTTCTTATCCATCCAGTCTATTCAGGGTATGTTGTTCTCATGAGTGCATTGGGCCAAGTTTATTTCCCTTTTGTAACATGCAGTGGGTAGAAATGGATGCTTAGTAGGGAACTTGGCTGCCTCAAAAGAGTTAGCACAGTGGTATGAGGCTGGCAAAGGCAGCTTTTGCAGGAAGCGTCCTCAACGTGGGGAAAGGGCATGAAAAAAAACAGCAAGGCTGTGGTCCATCTGCCACTAGTGTAATAGTTTTATACCAGGAGAGTAAATAAGAGCAGTTACCCCCCCGTCCTAACATTAGAGAGCTGTGATCAGGAATGTGACACTTCCCCACCCAGCAGACTTCGACTGCAAAAAAAACTGGGCTGCTCTCAACATGGGTGTAGTATACCTTCGCAATAAGGTATAAGGTAACTAGCCTTCTATAAGGCTAGCCTGGATGTCAGCAAATTTGCTTAAGAATGTGGGAGGATTTGGATGCAAGAGGGAATGCTGTGGATATAATTAGAGGGTGAGCGAGCGTGGAGGCTCATTATTGGATATTGTTTGATGAATGGAGTATTAAACTCTGATGAGAGTCATGGATGAAATGAGAATTGGTTGCAAAGCTTAGAGAACAGGCTACCTTCAGCTCTGAGACATCTTACACACTCCCACTGAAGACATGCTAGATGAATGTACAGAGTGATGACTTCCTTCTATTTGAAATGATTTTGGAACCTATTTGATGGCCAGCATGGATGGACCAGCCATCAGGCCTCCAGCATTACAGCTAACAAGACTGCTTATGGAGATACTGAGTGCCATGCAGGAGTGGGTGGCCAGAGAAAGGAGTGTGTTCAGCTTAAGCAGGTCTTTCCTTGCTGCCCTGTGGTACTGTTATAAACCATATGAGGAAGAAGTAACAGACTTCAGCAACATAGGCTGGCACTGTGTAGGTAGAGGACAAGGATCTTTTTACACTTCATAGAAAAACTTCATACGAAACTTTTTGCAACTGAGCAGCATGCCAAAAGCGAGAAAAACAAAAGTAGGCAGGCTCAAGTCAGTTGCACTCATGAAACTGCAATGTCAAGCAGCAGCTGTACACTAGAAAGCAGAAAATACCAAAGAAGCTGATTAATCCTCTGCCTGGACAGCAGAGACTGTCCAAAGAAAAGCTGAGAAGAAAGTCAAATCAGGGGAAATTTGATGCTAACTTCAACTATGAAAAGAAATCAAGCTAGAACAAAAATGAAGACATTGACATAGCTCAATGTACAGCCATGATAACTGGTGGTCCCCCCCAAAAATAGTCAATGACTTTAGAAAAAATATGCCTGTGAAATGGGAAAGATCGCTACATTTGTGATGAAACTGAGAAAGGAGCTACCACCATATCACCTAGCTGAAATACAGCAGAGATGCTGGACGTTCATGTTGCGTGTGTCATGGTGGGCAGCATACAGACTCCCTCCAGGAGGCTGTGAAACACGTCAGCTCCCATGAAGAACAGGAAAAAACACCTAAAAACCTTTATAAGGGGAAGCATAGCAGGTGGCAGCATGTGAGAGAAAGGAAGGCAGGAAACATCTTTCCTGCTTTCCCCTTCACAGCAGTGCTGGCCTAGGGAGGATGCAATGTAATGGTATGATGGAAGAGGTGTCCTGAGAGTCATTTACCTCTTGTGAAGCTATTTTACTTTCCTGTGGGCCTCAGCCCCTCCTATGATACCGCTTGCTCTCCCCTGCGTGACACAGTGCAGTGCTCTGCAATGCTCACATGTCATGACTCAGTCTGCCTTAACTTCCTTGTCCTCTTTCCTGCTGCTAATAAGGAGCGGAGCTTTAGAGGAAAGCTAGTCCAAGAGTTAGTTGGCTTCCTGGCCTATGTCCTGGCAAGTAGCTGCGTGGCTGGAAGCCAGAGGTGTGTGAGCAGTGAGACCCAGCTCTGCACCACATAACTGCCTGCCACCACAAGTTTTCCTGTATCCACAGCACACTGGCCTGATATGGGGGCAACCTGCTCCCCAAACAGGTTTGCCAGTGTGGCAGTGGCTGCTGCCTGCCGAGTCAGTCTAGTAAAACAAGTCTAGCTGATTATGCCACTTACATGCTTCTGATTTTTTGCACTGGCAGCACTGATGAGAACATAGGGATTTTCCTCTCCATTGCTCCCCTCTCACTCCAGAAATAAGAATGAATCTCATTTCATTAACGTTATTTAATTAATTCTAACAACTTAATGGTGTTGATTTATTTCATTCATTTTCATTGCTAATTCATTGCTAATGGGAGTCAGACCCATTTGGGACAATCACCCTACCAAGAACACCTGCTTTAGGCTGAACTGCATCTTCTAGTTCAGTTGTTTTCATCTTTGCCAGCTCCTAGCGTCTGAAAATAAGAGCCTGTCCCTCTGTGTATCTGAGAGTAGCTTGTAGTTTGGTCCTAGGGTATAGTTACACCATGTAGCCAAGGGTTTTTTTAGTGACAAGCATAGCAAAAAAGGACACCACTGAAACGGCTGTCTGAGACGCAGTTGTTCACATGAAACCTACCCCTGTACTTTTAAGCCGGGTATCTTTTAAGAGCAGCAGGATGATGGGCTGAAAGGAAAAAAATCTGTCATCAAATTCTTCATTGCTGCAGTTCCTCAATATATTTTCTGCATGTTGACCTGTTGTTTAAGAAAGGGAGGAGAACTACCTGAACTACTATTTTGTTTACCAGAGGGACAGACAGATCATTCGCTTGTGCATGGCTCAGTATGTGGAACCGAAGACCATGTAACTGGGGCAGAGGATCTGGGGCTGATCTGTACAGATAGTTTAACTGACTTAACTGTAGTCAGTTATGGAATGGATCGTACTACTGGAAAACACCACTGGAAACATGGTGAATTGGCTAATAGTAATTATGTCTTAGTTCTTAAGTTAATAGACTACCAAGCTAAGTTTTAAATTGATATCACAATTAACTTATCACCTGAAAGGTAAATTGCTCTAAGCCATAACTGTTATAAATGAATTTAACTGTATCCCCAAAGGAGTTTCCAAAGGATTAACTGAATCAGCTTAATAACTGATTATAGTTAAACTAGTGGGAATTATTTTCTGTAAACCAATCCTCGAGGCTGTGAGGTTTCACAGCAAATCAGGTGCAGGGTTGCAAGCCTGCACCTGGGAAGGAACATTAGAGATTGTTTGTAGCTTAACATACGGCTCTGATCTGCAAGGAGGGCTAAGTCAGTACATTAGCAGACTGTCTTTTCTTTTGCTGTTAATGGGAAGATACAAAGATCTTTCTAAAACCAGACAAAAAAATGCTACAATCACATGACACAGACCTCTATGACATTCTGTCACTTCAGATTGCTTCAAAAGATATCAGTGGATCACCTATTTTTCAGCAGGATCCGATGGATCAGTCACTGCTTATCTGTACCACTTGGATAGATGCATCTGGATCTAGCTTTGTCATCCCATAATAGCTACAAATTCTATATTGTATACAGAAAGGTCCTTCAGATTAGGTCCTTCTGACAGAAATGTGTTTGTGTGCCCATGTCTAATCTGGATCAGACTTGCACTGACAGTTGATCTGGTAGGGCACAGACTCAATATTAATGATATTTAAATCCCAGCCTAAGGAATTACAGCCAGGATATGTGCTATGCTATTTCACTGCCCCCTGGCTGGGATCACGTAAGTTGTGTCACAGACATAGTGGTATTGTTTACTTTGAAAGATAACAGCCTTTTGAAGAAAGCTTCCACTCCGTGGTAAGGAAGGGAGAAACAGCCATGGTTCTGCTATGTATGGGCAGAAAAAGTAAGCAAATGATTTAAAATATTGACGATGAGGCACAATTCTCATTAATTGTAGCATCTTTGGAGACAATAGCTCTGATAGTATTCCTTCAGGCAGCTAGATGCATCAAGGTCCCAACATCACCTTGAATATAAATGGTGAAAGAGAACACTTGTTCACTAACTTGTTCATATGTCAATCAGATGTGGTTAAATGGGTACAAATAATCTATTTGCAAAGAACAACCAAAAAATAGAAAAATTCAGATGTGAGAACAGAGAGCTGACCATTGCTCATAGGGCAGACTCCAGCTGTGTCTGGCCAGTGTGTGTGACGGTTCTCATCAGCCTGTCCTCAGCACTCTGTGGGGGGACATGCAAGGCAGCTCCCACACCTCAGATTTGCACACCACTGCACAGACTGTATGCTGAAAGCCCAGAATGGCCTCAGCTAGCCCAAAATGCCATGAACTCTTTTATTTCATCAGACATCTATATCATGCAATGATCAGCAGTATCTGGCACCTTTGACCACCATCTCAGCGGAGAGGTCTATGATTGGGTATAAAGATTAATTTCTCTTGGGTCAAGGAAAACATAAGTGAGAATTTGGGTAGTTTGCCCTTATTCTGCCTATGCTGAGGGGTTTGAGGGGGCTTTCTTTTTGTTGTTTTTTTGTTTGTTTGTCTGTTTGGGATCTTTTTGTATTTAAACAAGCTTAGTGAGCAGCACTACCAACTTCACTACAAAAAGTAAAAGTACTCCTACCCATAATCACACTCTGTGGGCCTGGACCTTCTGCCCAAATTAACAGATGATAAGATGGACATCAGTTTCTGAGGAGTTAATATAAAGGGTGTATGATGTACACTCCGCAGTATGATGTACTCTCAGTTCACCCTCAGTAAATTCACTGAGCTGAGTACACATTGCACAGGCAGAGACTGTTTGTTCAAGAAAGGCATCAGACTCCACCAGCTCTCACCACAGAATGCTCATTAGGAGCTTGCAAGCCTCAAAGGATATTCCTTTATCTTCTTCTTACTTTAATTATGAAATCCACAAGAAATACAAAGCAATCTGTGGCTTTGGAACACCGGCAGCCTGCTGTGTTCTCAGTTGAAAGGCCCTGAATTTTCCCTTATATCAGTAGTGCTACTGCAAAGTCTACGCTCTTAAGTGATATTTACCACTGTAGGGAACACAGAATTGTAATGACATCCTATTTATATCCAAAAGGCTCTATGCATGTGTCACCTTTGTGTTTTGATACAGCTTTCTCTCAAGTTTCTTCTGATAGACAGCTGTGATAATCATTGTGAAGCAGTAGGAGTAAAATCTGCAAGGACATTTAACACAGAATATAAGTATTTTGGCTTGATTTGGATTCATGGTACTTGCTACTCAGATCTGGGGGAGCTTTTCCATGCAGAGAAAAGGCTGTGCTACCATAAGATTCTTATAATTGTCTGTTATCAAATGTTGTGAGATAGCCCAAAGACTCACAACCACAGGCCATGGAGTGCTGACCCTAAGCTTTGTAGTCTACTTGGGCCAGACCCAATAAGGAAGTATTAAAAACAAGAGGGAGAAAGTGGGGAAGAAAGACAAGGGTAGGAGCGATGAGTGCAGCTGATTATGAAACTGGGCAGCATGGCTAAGCACATTTGCAGGTATGTACACTGCATGACTCAGCTCTCATAATCCTTTTACCTAAGCTCGTTGCTTCCACCATGATTCAAGGGTTAGGACTGAGCATGCTAACACAGACATCCTAGCACAGGCCCCTCGTGGCTTGTGTGCATGGTATTTGCAAAGCATGGAAGCAGAAAAGTGGGAGGAAAGACCTACTGCTGCCCTTAGTCTCTTACCTCACCCTCTAGCCTCAATAGCATAAAATGAGGATGGGAGCTTGGTGGCCTCAGCAATTTCTTTGGGACAGGAAAGTGACAGATTGGAAGAAACATATGCTCTGGTACCTAGAGCCCAAAAGAAAATTCCAGTCAATTTTTTCTTTCATGCTGCTTATGTTCCCTTCCAGTGAAATCTGTCATGGTATGAAATATATCCTGGTAAATATAGATGATAGTTTTGTTTGCAGGTAGCTGTTAATCATTTCATTAAGGAATAATGATATTGTATGTTTATGCAGAACCTTTTATCTCAGTATGGAAATGACCTTGCTCTGATATGTGTCGTAATTAAAACATGAGTATAATGACCATTACACAGATGGGGAAACAACAGCTAACCCAACATCACACAAAGTTTCTCCACCAGAGCTGGGAATAAAACATGGATCTTTTCATCCTTGATTCCCAAAACAAGATCTTCTTTCCTAAACAAGAAATGTTTTCATAAATGTGATGTTGATTAATAACCTTTGTACATACCAGTAACTGTAGTGTACATAGTCTTCTTTTATAGAGAGGTTTGCCTCGGCTAATAAAGAAGTTATGACTCATATTATCAGATGCACTTTACTCTGACATCATTTTCATTACTAGTCTGCTTGTCCCAGTGTTCATTCCTACCACAATTCGTTTTTTTTTTTTTTTTAATTTTATAAGAATAACTATATTCTGCCCTGGAGAGGAAAAGAAACAAATGAAATCAAAACTGTTACTGAATATCATCTGAATTATCCAGTGCCCAAGTATGATGTTCACTCTAAAGAAAAGTATCTCTTTCTTTTCCTGAAACTTTTTCATTTTTAATGGAAGTTAAGGCTAAAGAATTTTATTTTACATCTCTGTGCAGCCATATATACCTGTGCAAAGGGAATGTCAAAAAAGAAACAAAACTTCTATTTCACCCTGATAACACTTAAATATGACTGCACAAGGTGCAGAGTGATACAGAGAAAAATCTTTCTCTTCTTTTTTCTCCTAGATGGCTGAGTCTATCAGTGTGGAAGATTGAACACGCTGGCATTTGGTTCTGTCAAAAGCAAAACTCCATGATGTGCTCTGTTTCAGCAAATACTGATCTTTGTTGCAGAGTTTTCTGTATGCATCATCAGTCACTTGACATTTTGTGTACCCTAGAAACCTAGAAACAGCAGCATCACTGCTAAGTTATTTATATGTTTTAAGGAACTTCATTTATGGCTTGACTTTGGTCACTTTGGTCACATCACTTCACAAATTAACTTTCCAATGCCTGACTGAATGGAGAATCACTGTAGACCAACCAGCCTGCTTGTGGCCTTGATATTTCTTCTCCTTATCCCCTATTCTGACAGCTAAGCTCACCCACAATACTAGGACCTCTGCAGTACTCATGAGCTCTCTGGGGCTTGCTAAAATTATTCTTAGTTATGATTCATAGACTGACTGACACCGCAACGCATGGATAGACCTAAACTGCTTCAGCTGTAGGCTTAATCCAGTAGATGGAGCAGCTGCCTGACACTGTGGAAATCCTCCTCTCTTTGTCGTGGGTAGCATGTTCTGGTGACGCGGGGCAGCTGGTAGTTGACTAAAATCTCGTCATTATTCTTTCCTGGTAACCACAGGCAGGAGTTGAATCTGGATTTCTCTGGGTGCTTTGAAGAAGTTTGACTTCTTCCTTCTCTTGTGCACTGCATCTTTAAGCTTCTGACCCATTGGAAAAGCTCCTGGCTTTAGAGGTTGTTGTTACACTTTTAGAGCAGGAGAAACAGATTGCGATCTCTGCTACGGCTGGTGTAAATCTAGTACATCCTCTGGCACTGATCTGAAGGGTGGAAACCAATCTGAGACTCAGCCCTCTGTCTGGCATAAGAGAAACAAGAGGTACCTGCTCATGCTCTATAATTATTGTTGACAATTACTGGTAACTTTATGGACAAGATAGCTTGTGAACCTCGTGGAGTTAAGGATCTCAGGCTGATATACAGGATATATGGAGATGTCCCTTGCCTTGCATACAGACTGTTCCACATCATCCTGTGGGAATGGGAACACAGGGCAAACTTACCATTCCCAAAGCTTTGCACAACACTATTACATCTTTCCCTACTCCACCCTCATCAGTGTTCTGTCTTACATGTCTTTTGTTAACCTTCTTAGATGGTACCCTGTTCTGGCGAGTAAAGTGCCACTAAAATTATTTCTATTCTGACTTTGCAACATGTGCTTTAGCAACAACAATTTCAGACACCCTCATCCTAATATACTGTTTAAATATGTACTCCTTCAGGAAGTCAAAGAAAAGTAGGAACTGATGGCATTTGTATCTTAACTAGGAAACTTTCTCTATGAGTGCTCTATGAGTGCATTAACTGTAGGTGCCCTGAATGTTTAAGCTATGGCTTTTTACCTCAGTTGTACCCTAGGCAGGTGAACCGGCTTCTCGCACAGGGTGCAAGCCTGATGTCTTGGCATCCCCTCAAGTCCCACTCACGGAGTCAAAACAGAGTCATGGCAGTTTAGCTGTTATAGAGGTAGCATGCTGCCTTCCTCCATGGGACAAACTTGGATTTGAAGAGTAAGATCTTACCTGCTTGTGCTGTTTTGAGTTGTTCCACGGACACGTAGCATTGTCGCCAGGACAATAACACTATGTAGAGATGCAACTTTTTTTTTTCTTTTTTTAATGACATTTTAACATTGCTGGAAGCCCCTACAGTGGTCCCTTTCTGTCACTTTGGCTTTTTTCACTAACAGAGCCTAAGCAATTTCTTGTAAAATCTTTCTGTTGCCAGTTGTGCTGCCTCTGCGTTCGGAGGTTTTGCCAATGCAGGTAAAGCTGCATCTAACATCTAGAGGCCAGCTCTCTCCTCATGTAGACCATGCTACCATTCCACCAGTTATGAATGACTAGTGGGTAAATCCCCTGTTAGCCTGTAAATTTCTGCTGGTAAACTCCTGGGCCTATTTCACACTTTTTTGTTGCTATGACAGAGGGAACGGTGTGGGCCTGGTATTGATCCCCTGCCTACAGTGGCCTTGAGGGAATCTAGGCAAATAGCATAAATCAGAGCACTCCCTGGACTGCTTCAGCTCATGCCAGGTTTGGACACTGAGCTTTCGCAGAGTCCAGAGGGTTGCAACTGATGTCCCTTTGCTCCCGCACTGAGCAGAGCTCAGCATCCAGGAGGAATATGGACCATTGTGATTAATGCTTTGGTTGAAGCCTAGGTGTCTTCACTTCAATTTTTTGCTTCTAAGACATTTTCTTATGTTGCAATATTTAATATCTAAACCCCTCAGGGATTCATTAGCAATAACTGATACAGGATGTAGTCTGAGAGCTGGGAAAGAGATCTTCATTGGCAATATACAGAGACCAGTAGTATGAGGTGAGAGGCCAGCGTTTAGTGGAGCCTCAGCTACTAGTTTGCATTTCTGAATGTCAGGCCAGTTTCTTCCTAAAATATACCCCCTTTTTTGTTTTCTGCCTCTATAGCTCCTGCAGCTGTACCTTGTCTTGGCTGGCTATAAAAGAGAGAGACTATTCTCAAATATCTTTTTAACCTACAAATGATACTAACAACTTCTCAGAAAGATAAAACTGAAGATTTTGTTCAAATCAGATCTCTTTCCTTGGTTATGTAACTTATTGTTGTTTGAGTAGCAAAAAAAGAGATATTCTTATTTACACAGTAGGTCTAATTTCTTGGCTCTCTAACTAACTGCCCTTCTTGCACTTTACAAAGGAAATTTACCTATTATGGATAAATCAGTGACATCTTCCCTTACACTCCAGATGTTAAGCTTGGATATCAGGTGAGTATAGGTAGTATTAGAAATCTGTCTCTGCAATTTTTTCCCAAGTATTGTCTAAAACGTAGACTCCAATTAAATCAAATGGACCAGCTCCTTGACTGGGATAAAACAAGACTGGCTTTGTCACAGCTGGAGATTGCCCTGCCTGTTCACATCTCTATTCACTGCTTCTCTTCTTCTGACCAACTGAGGTGCCAATTAGTGCCAGCTGCAGTTTGATGTTACAGAAACTTATCCAGTGAGAACCAATGGAGACTAAACTGCCGATTAGATGATAATGATCACTTAACAGAGCCAATCAATTCCTGCAAAGACAGTGTTTTTAAATGGTATCCTTAGCCAGACATTCATGTGTTTGCTAATCATTCTGTGCGAGTTTTTGCTTAATACAGTTTTTCTATTTGAATTCTGTCAAGGTAGAAAATGTGATTTTTTCCCCACAGTCAAACTGTATAAGTGTCAGCTATATCGAGAATTTTCTGGAGGCAATATTGATGGCAAATGTGTTGTCTCCCCTTCTCCCTGCTGATGCTATCTTACACAATTAAAACTAGCCTCTGTGAGGTGCAGAGTGTTTATGCTCAAGAGAAATAGTGAAATCCTTCCTAAGTTGACAAGGCTTGACAAGCTCTATCTGACATTTAATACCACTATTTTTCTGACCCTGTGACAGGGTAAGCAAGTAGCTGGTGGATGTTCCTGGGAAATGAGTCTGCTAAGCCACAGAGGAACTGCCTCAAGAAATTTTGAGCAGATAAAGCAAATCTGTGCTATTTCCCATCTAGGCTGAACTGATTCATGAAAGAGTAAGACTGCTAATTCCTTCGGAAAGAAAAATAGGCCTACAGTTTTTCCCCTAGGATGAATGAAAGCTTTGCAATGTATACTCAGATGTTTAGGATAAACTAATTTCCAGATTATTTTTATTATCTCTGTGCAAATCTTGACATGCATCTGCCTGTGCAGTGATTGTTTTTGTTCAGTGATGAGCAGGCATTTCTGAGGCACTGGTCCTTGCCAGACGAAATGACTTTATTTACCCTGCCATGCCTTGTCCTTTCATCTGGCAGTGAGCAATCAGTGCGGAGGACCCAAGCTCAAGGTCAGACAGTGATGGAAGAGGTGGTAGGTTGCAGTGATTTCCAAAGGTGGGGTGAAGAATTGCAGTTCCCGCAGGAAATTTAGCCTGGACTGTTTATTTCCACCCAAAAAAATGGGAATCAATACATTTTATCAGCTTTTTTCTTGTTTCTTTTTCTCTCCAATGTTCTTCTCTACAGTGGAATTTAGTAGTAGCAAGTGCTTTTTTTCATAGGAAGCGTTAGAGTATTTAACATTATTTGAAACCTAGAACCTAGAATTCAGAAAACTTTAAAACATCTAGGGAATATATTTCATTCTCTCTAATTATGACTTGTTTCCTTTTTATTTAACCTAAAGAAAGACAAACCACTTACCTTCAGCTTCATATAAAGGGCTTCCAGAAGGGAAACTGTAGACAGGTATTAAACTTTTTTTTTTCTTAAAGTCCAAGTAGTGAGCTCTGTCTCTAGAAACACTGGAGCAGAGTTTGTTCCTAGTGACTAGAAATACACATGGCTGTGTCTCAGTAAGCTAAATTCCGCAATAATTTAACTGCTGTACAGTCCTGCTGGCTTTTTTTGAGCTGCCCCATTACGGCAGAATTTCTGATCCCCTCTGACTTCCTCCATTCTCAGCAGTGGAAATGTTATGTAGAAATGTGATGAAAGCTAAGAAGTGGGAAGTAGATCTGGCCTGGTGAGGTTCTCGTCCATGTGGCTAGGATTCTCCTTGCATCTTAGCTGATCCAATGCAAAACCAAAACAGGTTCCTGGGGTGTTCTGGGACTAAGGAAAGCAGCTAATCTATTCCTCTGCCCAAGATAGGATCAGTTATAACTGTGTTGCTCCTGACAGATGTTTGAAGGAGAGTGGGATTTTGCAAAATCAAATACCAGTGATTGATACCTCTGTGAGGTTTACCTGCTGTCTTTAAAAACAATCAGCTATAATTAGAGCTGTTTTATCTTTTGGCTGTGACCTGGACCCCAAATCTGCAAGGGGAAGGGTACTTTTCAAGCTGGAAGCCCGTTATGTGTGCAGCAGAATCAGATCAGGCCATGCAGTTTTGCCACGGCACCACTGAGGGGACCTGCCTCAGGATGGAGCCACACAGTGATAGGGCTCTTTCCTTGAGCTGCTGTAAAGGCTTAATCTGGCTTCTGTGGTTGGTGATTTGTTGGCCAGGCCTGGCCAAGTGACCTGGTCTCAGCCTGCAGCCACAGAAGGCTCTCAGTTAAGCAATCTGAGAAGGCAAAGCTCTGTGTGTCACACTGTGCGCTAAGAAACACACCCTGGCAGCTGATGCAAAAACAGTCCTGACTCCACAGCTAGAAATCTGGTCTTTGTCCCCAGCGAGTTAAGCTTTCATTCTTCAGGCCTGGTCTGCAAAACCCTTCAGCATGTGCTTTAGACTGGTGATTTGTAAGCAGTTGTTTATTCATGGCTCCTGCCTGCCAAGGGGCAACCCAAGCCCGCCATAAAATCTTGGTCCCATTGCCAACCCGTGCTCCGTCATCCTTTCTCCCAGTCTAGATGAGCAAGCTGAAGAAAGACCTATAGGGGAGAAAAGTGAGAGGTTACTAAAGAGGCTTGTAAGTGTCCTATGAATCTTTCACAGGTCAGGAAGGCAGCTGTTAAGAAAGAGAAGAATGGGGAGAGTCAAGCATGGGGCTTTCAAGGATTTTACTGATAGAAGGTATAAGGCAGGAATGAGAGTGAACAGTTTGCTCCTGGAAGAGGTCTAAAGAGGCAGTGGACAATACAGAGTTTGGACAATAAGAGTTTGGACAGAGAGCGAAGGGGCAATCAGGTGAACCTGTGTAATGGATGGCCCTGAGGGAAAATCTGACCCTGGGAATGGCACTTGTTTTATCGAGATCTCCAGTTGGAGCCTTTGCTAGGCAGCTAGTTGTGGTTTTACTTTATTGGGCACCTCTTTTGATCTGAGAGAAAAGCCCCTGCCATGGGATTTTGTGTTGATGGGAGAGGTTATGCTTCCAGAGTCCTTTGCTTAGACTTCTTATTTCGGAAGAGTTTTGACTAGACTAGCAGGCTGAATTTCATGCTGTGTTAAATCCTGATGGATGGAGAGAAGATGAGGCAGATGCCAGGCAGATGTGAGCTGTGCCCTTTCCAGGGCTCTAGAGATCTCGAGATGATCTTCTCTTTCTTCCAAGTAAGAAGCTCCTTTTCTCCTTTTCTTATGTGATGACTGGCTAACTTGTGGGTCCAAAGCCCTCCATTAAATCATCATGTTCTGAATAGTCACAGATAAGTAGAACCCATAGAGATAATCCCATCTTCTATAAAATTTGACTGAAGTAAAGATACGTGCTGGTTTAAAGGTTTTTATAGTAAATGCACCTGTGATCAAACAAATTGAAAGCAATCTCTTGGTCTAAGAGGAAAATGGTAATGGTAAGCATTTAAGGTGAATGTCCAGAAATATGTCATGTTTCCAGAAGAAAGAACTATTTAACTCTGTTGCTGATTTTGATGCATTTATTATCCATGTCATTAACCTTTCAAGGAGATAGTGGTCCTCATTCATATTGGCATACTTTATCAAATTGGAAATTACTTTTCCTCAGTGCGAGTGTTCCTATGTGTATAGCCTAGGGAAAATAAGCTGTGTCTTAAAAAATCTCTATTACTTTATAGTAAGCTGAAAATTAGATAAGTGAGTCTGGTTTTACAGTTTGAGGAAAAGCTCTTCTTGACTTCTCTATGCTGTAATGAACTCTTTTCTTAAGCAACAGGAACAATTTTACTGACCTAATAAGTTCTGAAATATCTATGTTTTATTTTGCTGCCTTAGAAATATCTTGCTCTGATGTGGAATTCCAATACACACAAATTTCCTGGAGTGTCTTAAACAGGTATAGGCAGTTAAGCATACACACATTTTTACTATCTGAATAGTATCATTGGCACTGTAAGAATGGTTAAGTAGCTGTTACTGTATTATGTCCCATGAGAAATGAAGCTCTAAGCAAATCTTAAATATGCTATTTTCTGCATAAATAAATCAAATTACATCATACAGTTCTGAATGAGATGTCTAAAAGTCAACCAATAGCATTTATTTTTTATTTTTTGTTCTGGAATGACTTTTCAAAAGCCATTGGTATATACACTGTGTTGAAATTACTTAGGCAATGTGCTGATAGAGAAGCCCAGCTGGTTTAAGAATACTCCTGGCCCCTGCTTACTCCTTTTTTCTTTTTTACGTAATATTGTGTGGTTAAATGACTCTTTTGTCTCCTGGTGGAAAGAAAAACATGTCTTTTCCACTTAAGATTCAGTTTCTGGTTTGGCTCATTACAGTGGCACTTAGATGTAGTTGTATATATATACGCTCATGTGCTCATCTTCGTTTTGCATGTAAGAGATGTTACGTAACTTGGTTGTGATGGTTCAATGACTTTTTGTAGCATGATTCTGAGTGTTACCGATTCTGAGAGGATGAAGGGATAAAATGTGAAGCTTGCAGTGTACCAAATTGCACGTATTAGCATAATGCAATGTTTTTCTCTGAAGTAGAGTGGCTTTCAGAAGTCTTTCTCAGGATTAGCAGGCAATATGAGCGTGCACATGAGTTTTATCTGCCCAGCATAATGCAGTGCCATGATACTGGAAACAGGTCAGGAATTAGGATCCCAATGTCTAGCTGTGATTACTGAATGAGGCAGGCTCTTGAAGAGGATCTAGTATGTCTGAAACTCAGCCTTGCTTGGAGCCAAGGCCGCAGAGGAAGCCTACAAGTGCAGAGATCTCCACCGGAAGCACAGCAATGCTGTGCAGAGATCTTGTTAGTGCGTCCTGAGAGGAGAAGTAAGGATACAGATCATTTATGAGGATTCTTGCAAGCAATTGTGAGGGATGGAACATGGTAAAGCGCCATATCTCATGCAAACACTTTTTATGCAAATTACTGGAGGTGAATTTTGGTATTCTGAAAACATCTATTGGGATAGGTTTAAAGGGTGCATTTGTCTAGACAAAAAGAAGACAACCTTCACTGAAAAAGTAGGTGAAAATGCTTCTCTCATGTGTACCTGAGTAGAAATGCTCTGAGATCTATATTTTAGCATAATCGATACTGGTGCAATGGTCAGTATTTGACTATAGTACGAGTAAATGCAAGAAGTTAGCTTTTATTTCTCTCCTCTGTCATGAGTATATATATGTATATATAGGGCTTTACTTATTTATGTCCAGGTGATATATGTGAATGAAAGTTGGCAGCAAGTGCTGAATAATGGATGAAACACTAGAATTCAGCTGGTGGCAATCTCAACAGCAGGGAGAGCAGTGCTGGGGATTAGCTGCTCCCACCTCTGAGCTGTTTGCTCAAATGCTTTGCCTGGGAATAGCCAGAAACTTCCAGCAAGTCCTGAGGTGTCGTGAAGAACATCTTTCCTCAGAACATACCTTGACATCTTAAATCACGGCCTGTTTCATCTTCTGGCTGATTGCTTCCATTTCTAGTGAAGAACTGTCTGACTAGTGCTGGCCAATAGGAATAGCAATCTTGTCTCTTCACTACCTTTTGTGATACTTCTCAAATGCATCCTGTAAGGCTTTTGTGCACAACTTCAAATGAATAAGCTTTGCTAAAAGGAAGGTAGAAAATGTATTAATTAGAGTAACCTAATAGGCTGACTGAGCTCTGAATTCAGCAGTGTTAGAAGATCAATGAGAAGTTTCTGCCCTTTTCTGGCCTTATTAGTATAACTTGGTTTCCAGCGCACCTGGATGTTTTATTTTGAATGTTTCACAGGCTATACTAGCTAATATGAGAACAGGGTCATTAATATAATAAATCTCAGGTAAGTGTAAAGCTAGCCTTAGGAAACCATTCTATATTTGGCTTCCAGTAACCATTGCTGTTGGAGTCTATAAAAAAATAAGCATTGACATCTGGTGCAGGGCACCACCGGCACGCACCTGTGAAACACTAATCTCGCTGTTTTCCAGCAAAACAAGGCCAGATAGTGTCTAATACACCTTGATTGCCCTGGAGGGAGTGACCTCTTCCTTGCTGAGCACCTGTCTATTCACTATAGCTAATACTAAAGGTCTGATCACAGCTCATTGATTTGTTTATATAGTAATTAATTTTTCTCTGTACTAACCAACGGACTTGCTGCCATAACACAACTGATGACATAGGTATTTATAACCTCATTTGTAGGAGGGGTGGGAGCCGGTTGACCACAAACTGTTTAAAAAAACCTGACCACCATTACACAGCTGTGGTTAGGGCCACCCTCTGTTTCCCTTGTCAGCAAAGCAGGGCTTGACCTGCTTGACAATCTTTTGCTGCTTCGTTTTGAGGGCTATTCACTATTTATTCGTATTTCAGCTAGCACTGAGGCTCAGAGTCCTTATTGGATAGGGAGGGCTGGAGTGTGTGTGCAGAGGAAGAAGAGGAACTAGATTATGGTGAAGCAACCAAGGTAGCAACCAAGTGATGTTTGAAGTAAACCAGCTGCCATCTTGCTGCAGCTACTGTGCCTCCTTTCCAGTGGTGCTAAGGAAATAAGCAGGAAAGGATTCTGTGCTTACCTATCTAATCTAAAACTGTTGGAGTTATCTAATTAATTTTAATCTAGCAATGACAGAGAAAGAGCTATCCTGCCTCAGCTGAAGTGATCAAATAACACTCAATGGCAGCGGGTGTTTGAATATACACCAGCCAGATTATTTAGTGGGTCTGTCTTTGGGTAGTGTGATTAAATTGAATCCCAGTGAGGTTGTTACTAATTCCATCCTAGCTTGCTCAACTGCTGGAGATATCGCTGCTGGGTCCCTTGCTTTTGCACACAAAGGCTTCTGTGTGTGTGTGTGTGTCAATGCCACTTTTTTTCTTTTTTTAATCTTTCACTCCCAAATGATTATGAACAGACTGCTTTTTCCTCTGTGTAGCTTTGTACAGATAGCACAGTAGCAAATGCAGTAGGGAGTTGTGGGGGAGGGAACTAATGCTCTGTTCCTAATTTTGGCATAAGTGACCAGTTGCAAGTGGGGGACCTGGCTCTAGGAGGACTGGCCCCCTCTCCCTGCCGCGTTCCTGCTCAGGTTGGGATGCAGCTTCACTTTTCTTGAAGACCTGCCTGACTGTGGGGGTGTGGCCGTGGGGATACAGAGGGATGAGCAGTAAAGGGTGCGTATGTGTGTCACAGCAGCCTTTTCAGCAGGGCAAATTCACAAAATCCAACAGCCTCTCCTACAGGAGAGCTGTTACCTGTTTATTGTTTTGCATACTTTAGCTTTCTCATTATTTGTCATAGGTGTGAACCAGACCAAAGGGAAATCTTGCTTGACCCATCTGATAGCCTTCTATGATGGAATGAGTGGCTGGGTAGATGAGGGCAGAGCAGTGGGGATGTTGTCTCCCTGGACTTCAGCAAGGCTTTGGACGCTTTCTCCCATCACATCCTCCTAGGTAAACTCAGGAAGTGTGGGTTAGATGAGAGGACGGTGAGGTGCTTTGAGAGCTGGCTGGATGGCCGAGCTCAGAGGGTTGTGGTCAGTGGCATGGAGTCTAGTTGGAGGCCTGTAGCTAGTGGTGTCCCCCAGGGGTCAGTCCTGGGTCCAGTCTTGTTCAACGTATTCGTCAATGACCTGGAGGAAGGGACAGAGTGCACCCTCAGCAAGTGTGCTGATGAGACAAAACTGGGGGGAGTGGCTGACACACCAGAAGGCTGTGCTGCCATTCAGCGGGACCTGAACAGGCTGGAGAGCTGGGCGGAGAGGAACCTCCTGAAGTTCAAGAAAGGCAAGTGCAGGGTCCTGCCCCTGGGGAGGAAGAACCCCCTGCCCCAGGACAGGCTGGGGATTGACCTGCTGGAAAGCAGCTCTGCCGAGAAGGACCTGGGAGTGCTGGTGGACAACAAGTTAAGCATGAGCCAGCAGTGTGCCCTTGTGGCCAAGAAGACCACCCAGTGGCATCCTGGGGTGCATGAGGCAGAGTGTTGCCAGCAGGTGGAGGGAGGTGATCCTGCCCCTCTCCTCAGCCCTGGGGAGGCCACATCTGGAGTACTGTGTCCAGTTCTGGACTCCCCAGTGCAAGAGAGACATGACACTACTGGAGTGAGTCTAACAGAAGGTGAGTAAGATGATGAGGGGACTGGGGCATCTCTCCTGTGAGGGAAGGCTGCAAGAGCTGGGCCTGTTCAGCATGAAGAAGAGAAGACTGAGAGGGGATCTGATCAGTGAGTATAAGAATCTGAAGGGAACGCGTCAAGAGGATGGGGCCAGACTCTTCTCAGTGGTGCGCAGTGAGAGGATGAGAAGCAATGGGCACAAACTGAAACACAGGAAGTTCCATCTGAACATGAGGAAAAACTGTTTTCCTGTGAGGGTGAGTGATCACTGGAATGGGTTGCCCAGAGAGGTTGTGGAGTCTCGTTCCTTGGAGATATTGAAAAGCTGTCTGGACAGGGTCCTGGGTAGTGTGCTGTAGGTGACCCTGTTTGGGCAGGGTGTTTGGACTAGATGATCTCCAGAGGTCCCTTCCAAACTCAACCATTCTGTGATTCTGTGAATCCTTTGGCACTTCTTGCAATCTTTTGGTAGAAAATATGTATGTTTTCTATTTATTCTCTGTCATGCAAATGCAGGAGTACAAAACTTTCTTACCTGACTTTTGAACAAAGTTCAGGACCTTTTTTGTTACTCTTCATTCTGAAAAATCAGATTACAGTGTCTTTTATTCAAGACAAAACACATCACAAGGCATGTGAAATAAAGCCTGCTTTCTAGACACTGTCTCACGTGCTAGATTTGCGCTTCGAAACAGCAGCTTCTACGTCCTGCTTGTCCTTCCCCAGGAGAAGGCTGCAGCCCGCAGGTCCTGCGGGGCGGGATGGTCTGTGGTGCCCCAGGGAAGGAAGTCAGTCACCCATACCTGGCTCCCACTGACAAGGCTTCTAGCGAATATCTTAAAGTAAATATTTAGCAAGCATCCAGAGGAAGTACTAGTAAGGACAAAGAAGTCTCCCAAGGAGTTTCAATAATGGCTGGCTCTCCACAAGGTGATGGTGAGGATTTGAGATTAAGGATATCCCAGCTCCTCTGATACAAAGTAGTTACTTTCAGCACAATGTCTTTTTCGGTTATATCCCATGATGTGCCACTTCCCTCCACCCTTACAACAGCTGGACTCTCCTTTAATCCATAACAAAAATCCAGATTCAGCATGTAACATATGCTACAGTGCATCTTTTCTTCTTATGTTAGCAGGGTACCAATTGCAATCCTTGCTTGGGCTGGTGAAAGATCACTTTGATTTGCTTTATCTTTCTAATCTTTGCAAAAGTGTTTTCTTGCCCCTGACTATCTGAGCTTTCTGAAAGGAATTAGCCTATTTGTTCAGCAAACAGTTATTTCCAGAGACCAGCCACAGGCTTGTCACTGGGCCTTTCATGGGGACTTTTCCGCATGGACTCTTTCCAAGACCTCTCTAGCTATTCCTCCCCAGCCTCATCTGTTTCACTGAAGAATTTGTTTTCTATTTTTCAGTATAAATGGTTATTGTTTAGTAACAGAAACTTATCTGACAGGAAAATCTGGCTTTATTCCCTGAAGTCAGGTTTGGTTTTTTGTTTTGTTTTGTCCTGGTTAGGAATGAGAGTAACAAGGCAGTAGTCATGCTGGCAGCTGCCTGTTAAGGAGGGGAAAAAGACATGAGAGACTGTCACATCACTTCCCATGTGTCACTCAGCTGAGGATGGTTACTTTTTGCCTTTGATTACGTAAAACAGAAAATGTTGGAAATGCTATTTCTGAAGTGAAAGGGAGGAGGTATCGCTTAGGGGAAAGGTGATATTTTTTAAAACAAAAAGATGCATTCCCCCCCTCACCAACACACACCTTATTGGTAAATAATGAGATTTGCTATATTACAAATGCAGTTTCAAATCTTTTAAACCTCTTAGCTTGAAAGTATTGGGGAAAAAATTAGCCTATTTCGCAGGATTTTTATGGAGTGCTTCCTTTCCCTTCTGGAAGAAGTTCAGGCAGCCTCAGGGAGGCTCAAGTTATCGTTATTAGTCACCCTACATGTTAAGTCTTTCAGAGGTTCTGTTTGCTCTTAGTAAGAAAGGGGAAAGTCCAACGACAGTAAATCTGGAGACAGGAACACATGCCTTAAAAATATTTACTTTTTTTTCTTACTTTTTTTCATTCCTTGGTTTGGCTTTGCTGATGACATGAAAATTAGGATGGAAAGCTCTACATAGTTAGTCTATTTAGTATTGTTAAATGTTAAACTAGAGATCACTCCAAGGCAAGGTTTAATTTAAAAAGGTCTAATTTTCCTTTCCCTGGTCCCTGCATGTGTATACAGTTCTCTTGCTTTGTAAGAGCCAAGGGTCTCTTTATAGCAGATCTGACTGTTCTCGTGTGAATAGTAGCTAAAACATACTCTAGACGTAAAAGAAGCTCAGGAGTTTGCAGCTGTTCTTCCTGAAGCCAACAGCCTTTTTCAAGTGTTTTATTCTCCTTGTTCTTTAACTGTAGCTAAAATGTGTGTTCATAATGTCCCTATCTAATTACCTGAACTACATGGATTGTGGCATGAACCACTCTTGGGCAGAGTTCAGTAGGGAGAGCGGAGGGATAGGTAGCAAACTGGTTTTAAATAGGCTGGAAGGCGTGATGTGCCTTCCAGTGTCACGAGGACTGATGTAAGCCAGGAGGGCAGTAATGCCTCCCAGGGCTAGCCCTTGGCAGAGGGTTACAGGAGTCCAGCAAAAAGACTCCTGAATAGCAGCCGGAAGTTTCACCCTGTAACTTGAGTGTTAGATCCAAGAGAAAGGTGCCGAGAGGATTAAGCTGTTTTTAAAATAGAGCTTTTTGAATACCAAGCTTTTAGTTGTATCGGCTTTGATCATATCCTGACTTAAGGTTGATATTTTAGAAGCCTGGCTATTAGTTTCCCTACAAAGCAGCTCTGAACCTTTCCACGTAGCAAGGTTTGTAAGAGCATTGCTGCGTTTGAACATATCGTTTGTGTTTGATGGGTACAAGCTGAAGCCTTCCTGCGGACTGGACAAGTCTGTGTATCCTGAAAATTCAAAAGATGTGGTAAATGGGTGACGGACTTGGTTCATGTGACTATAGGTTTTTTTTAATAATGTTAAGGAGTTAACATTAAAATATGGGTGTTTAGACCTCTTAAATGCTCTAGTTTTAGCAATTCACTGATACTGCACGGGGAAATGCACACTGGCCCATGGCAACTAGTGATTTTATCTTACTCTGTGGAACCTTGCTTACCTGGTTGGTAGGGCTGGCTTAGTGCAGTACTTCTCCACTTGTGGTCTGTAACATATTAGAAGATGGACAGCCAAACGAAGGGGAGGAAAAAAATAAAGATCAGACTGTCATATACAACCTCAGGCAGGTGAGTAAACAAATGTAATCAGGAGATTAGGGGGGAATAAAAGCACTAGATGAACCTTAAGGTAAACCTAAGTTTTACGTGGTTGTTAGGACAAACAATGGGATCTCCCTGTAAGAACTTTTTCAGAGCATTAAATAGTTCTTGCATTTTAAAAATGAGGAAAAAAAAGTTAGGAAATACTGACCTAATGCCAGCTGTTATCTATGAATAAAGTCTCCTTAGTAAGCATTCCAAGTCATAAGCAAAGGTTTTGAAATCTTCCCCTGCTTGTAATGGAGCTGAAAGAGTTCAGTGGTAAATATGCAACAAATGTATTGCCTGTTTCCGCTCTTTGTTCCCCTGGGAGTCATTTAAACGAAGCAAATTCAGTGCATGCTAATAAAGTGGGTAGGTAGCTATTGCAGCTTAATAGCCTGTTCTCAACCATTTTCCTTGGCACAGATTTTAAGGAATGTTTCCAGCTAGGTTATGATATCTTCATCATGGACTGTTATCAGGAGATGCATTTCCTAGTGTCAAGTCACAGCAGTGAAGATATGTGTGCTCTCCCTATGCCTGCTACTGCTCAGGAAGTACAGAGTTAAACGCAGTGTATGCGCTGCTCCCCGTGGCCCGTTGTTATTGCTGCTGCCTTCTCTTGCATTCAGAGTGCTTTCCAAAGAGCACGTGTATTGGGACTTTGGGACTTTATCCGTTTGTGGTGTGTGGGTTTTTTTTTTTGTTTTTTTTTTTGCTATCCATACTAATTGCTTCTGTTTAGCTTGACTGTTTCCCTGCAACTCTTGCTCCTCTCTTCAGCTTCACTTTAGTGTGGAGCAGGGTAGTAAATATTCTGCTCGTGATGTCTCTTCAATGCAGTACTCTGTCTGTCATAGCTGTCTTGCTTGAAAGGCTGATGAAAATGTCTCCTCCTTCAGCTGGTCTCTGGCCTTCTGGAAGCAGCACAATGCTGCTGTTGGAAACTAGATGAGAGAGGGGGTACTGACTAAGAATTATTACAGGAAGTTCTCCAGAGCGCTCCCTGCTGTCTTTAGGGAAAAGGAGCGGGGATAGACTAGGGAAAAAAGACAAATAGTGGTGGTTCACAAGCTACCCGTCTTGTATCGGTGTTACTCCAGCCATCAGCCTGTTGGAAGTTGCCCCGCAGAAGAGGCCCCTGGCGCTGCTTGGGCCTGACCCAGTGTGAGTTTTGCTGCAGCTGAGCAGGGCAGCGCTCCCACTCCAACCCTGCTGCCTCCAAGCCGAGATGGGAATGTGCGCACCATGCAGTAACTTCTCGGCTGCAGCCTGCTGTGTGTGCAGGGGTAGGGACAAGTGAGGCAGGACATCGACTGCCTGAACAGAAAGACTACGAAGAAGTTACTTGCTGAGATGTCCTTTAAATTCCCCTTCTCCCTTCCCGGTCTCCGTGTGGATCTTGTGCCAAGTGCACGTAGCTGGGGTGTGAGCAGCAGCATTGGCAAACGGCTATCTGTATTTTCTTTAGTTATCTACTGGTCTTGGGAAAGCGGTGAAAGAAACTAAAGAAAAATCCTACTTGCTGAGGAGCTAATAGTAGTTGGTTTCCAAAGGCTTTAGGTTGGTCTCTTGGCATCTCTGAGGCTTATCTTCCTCTGCGCGTTCCCCTTGCATAACCATGTGGAAGCCTGCACTGCGGCCTTCTCCTTGGTCAGCTCATCTATGCAGGGTTACCTGTGGGGTCTCCACCTGTTTGCATCCTTCCCTTTATAAGAGTAATAATCATAAGCTGGGGAGCTCACTGGTAGCTAGGGCTGAGAGGGAGCTAGATAATGGGGTAATACCTGCTTCCTTTTCTCAGGAAACCAGGCTATAACACTGCCACCTTTCTTAGTGTCCTCTGATGTTCTCCCAGGTCAGTTCTGCACTTCATTCATTCCAGTTCATTGTGAATACGTTCTCTTCTCTAGAAGACTGATTATCTAGAAATCATCCTTGAAAGATTTTTTAATTCACCTTAAGCATTTAAAGGAAACCGACGTTCAGATACAAGATAAAATGAAGTACAGTCTAGTTTTAATCAGAACCTGTTGTTCTTGCCAGCTGAACTCTTGATTAGAAACCAGCAAAACATTTCTCGTGAGCTGCAGATTAATTGAAAACTTTAGAGCAAAATTATTCACAGCCCTGGGTCAAATTCGGTGGGTAGCTCAGCTGGATTAAAAAGGCTTTGAAACGCTACTATATAAAATACATTTTGAGGCTTAATTGCTTATTTCAAATTTACTTTTGAAATTATTTAAACTTTAAGACATTGAGTTGAGCCAATATAAAAATGGAATTTCTCACTTTGCTTTTGTTTTTGTTAAGAAATAAACCCTTAAATTTGCAGTTTTGGTTCAATCTAACAAAAAAAAATTGGATTGGCTCCCGAACAAAAATACTTCTTTATATGCTTAGCACTGCTTCTAGTATCTTGCTCAGCTTTGCACATGTTGCTGGATATTGTTTATAGCAACTTGTATAGTTGAACTCTGAAGGTGTGGAGTTTTTTTTCCTTCTCGGAATAATACTCTAAGCTGTATGTCAAACCATGTGCTTTGGAGGCTGATTTTTATGTGCCCTACTTCTTTAAAGGGCATGATTGATTTGATGATTGATTTCGGCAGATCAGTGTTGTCCTCACTGTTTCTGAAAACCTGGCTATTGCTGTGGGTTAACTGTGGATCTAGAGCCCTAATTTTTATCCTGGTAGCTTAAATGCCTGCATCACACCTTACATCATCTGTCACATTGTCTATACAGAAGGCTTGTTCTGGTATTCTCCAGGCAACTGTACAGCTATTTCTGAACACCTCTGCAGAACAGTTGTGCCTGCAGTTACTGCCTTCAGCCGCCTGAAAGCCATCGTAAGGGCTTGAAACAAATCCTTCTCCACTAAAATGGCCAGTAAAATGTCTTCTTACAATTTGATATTTTGCTGAAATCTCTGATTAATTGTAGATTTGTCTCAGAGTACTGGAGGGGAGGAAACCACATCTATAGTTGTGCTGACTGTCCGGCCCTCTGCAGAGGGAGCAGCGAGGGAGGCTGCCTTCTGCCTGTCTGTGTTGACTGAATGAGTGCACAGTGGTCAACAGGACAGGATGCAGTTGTCCTGAAATCTTGTGACCTGGAGCACTCTTCCCCCCACCCCTATTTTTTTCCCCTATAAATGGTTTCTGTTTGAGTAAATGTAACTCTTTGATGTTAGCATCCTTCTTTGGACTTATGTTATTGTTGTTAAGATTTTTATAAATGGGGGACCCCAGATCCGTTCCTAAGGCTGATGCTAAATAATCGTCATCAAGTCTTTAGCATTAAAATTAAACGGGTATGCATAGCAGACAGTGCCTTGTTACTCCAGAAGGCAGGTGCTGTCAGTGGTTCTTCAGGTCACACCACCTCTCCAGGCTGCAGCATTGCTCTCTGAATTTGGAGAACAAATTTCATTCTGTAACTGCAAGATGATTTGGCCTGATGCAGCCAGTGTGAGTCATCCTGTACAGCCACACCATAAAAACCAACATAGAACATGTGGAAGGCAGCAGAAGATCATTTGTTGTTCAAGGAGGGTGTGTTCTCTGCAGTTACAAGGGCTAAAGTCCACCTCTTTCTTCATTAACTTGGCAAGCAGAGGTTGCCTCACAGCCCAGGGCCTGCAATTCGACTGGGGCTTCTTGCCCCTTCTGGTAGCTGAGAGCTGCCTCCAGTATTGCTATCTGTACATTGAAACAGGACCTTTTTTTTTTTTTTTCCCAGTGGATGTACTGTCCTCCTTTAGAGTAATGTCAGCACCTGGTTGTACCAAACTGTCCAGGAGACCCTGAAGACTGTCAGCAGCAGTAAGCGGTGATGGTGCACAGTCAGGTGCCGTTGAGCGTGCTGGGGCTGACAGCCATGTGTGGCACGGAACAAGCAAGGAGGAAACAGGGATGGGTGCCCAGGGTCTTTGTGGGGAAAATGACCCCAGCAGTCTGTAGCACCTCCTAAAACTGCCATAGTTGTCCAAACTTGCCTCTGGTTCTGAAGCGTGCTGTAAGGTGATCTTTTCTTCTGTCAAAGCCAGCATCAATGGGTTGTCTATTCCATCCTCATAAAGAAAGCCTGTTTTGCAGAGGGCATGATGCAAAGAGCCTGCAAGCTTGAAATATCTGGATCTTTTCCAATTTCTATTCCCAGAAGTCCTATTCTAACAAATACTGTTGAATACACATACAGTACAAAAGGGTGCAGGGAGAGATTGAGCTGGAGATGGGATCACATAAAACACCATCAGTCTTGGAACAGTGCAAATTAAATAACCTCCTCTGATTCTTTTAAGTCGAAGTGGAGTGATTTTGCGGAATCCCACTGGCAAGGGGAGCAGCCTGACTACTACGTTCGGTTACACTTTTGAACCAAGGGGATTATCTACCAGTCCTCCTACAGTCACGCATGTGAATTTCAAGATGCACCTAGGTAGGAATATTCAACTTGCCTGAGAGCCAGCAGGTGGAGGGAAAGCCCACTCACTACAGCAACTGGATAGTCACCATTTGTCAGTCTAGCACAAAGCAAAATGAACAAAATTTTCCCCTGTCGTTGAGTCTCCAAACTTGTCCCTTTCTCTGAGTTCTCAGTGAGTGATAGTCTTCAGCTTGTCCAGAACACTCATTATGCCCTATTTAATTAGATTTAGGTATTCACAAACCCAATCTGGAAAATGACTACACCAGAGCCTGGTAGCGAAGTTTGCTAGAGGAAGTTCTCTGTTCTGAGAAATAACTGGAAAAATTCTCCTTCTACTTCCACCAGCCCAGATCAACTATTGACAAGTACAGCATTGTCACAGGCTTCCCAGCTGGTTCTGTGCTGCCTCATTTTATATCTTTAAATCTCAGCATGCAGAGCCAGGCATCTTACACATGCGCTCCTAGGAATATGGTAACAATTCCAAATTGTATTTGGATATACATGTATTGCTTGGTATATAACAATGCCAAGCAAATGCACTCCCCAGGGTAGATTAAAGAGCCACCTTGAAAAATAGGCAAATTGGAAAAAATAAACCATAGCAATATAAACCAGCAAAGGAAGAAGAGCACTAATGTATTAGTCATCTCTTAATTGCTCTTGGAGCCCAATATGCTTAATATCCTGAAATAGAAAGCCCATCATTTCAGTTCTGCACATTAGCAATTCAAAGATAAATAAGGTGAGATCTCGTGAGTATGAAAACATATGTATTTTTCATATTGTCAAACAAGTATTTTTCCTGTATGCACCCTCTCAGCTTAATCCCTGACACTTTTTAATATTCAGGAGCTCTAGATAAATTCCTTCTTGGACAAGTGGAAGTCTTGCCTGTGTTCTTGCCTGTGTTTCCAGGAAGCTTATTTTATATTACATGACCTGAGTGTGCAAACATGTTGTTGTTAGTTTGGAAAAGGAAACTTGAGTGACCAACCCTGAGAGCAGAGCCAGGGCTCTCAGACTTGTTTGTTTTCTTGCTTAGCAGTTTCATGCTAAGCCTGTGCATCAGAGGTGATGACACCTACAAACCACTTGATCCAGCATATCCACTAGATGCCAATCAGCAGTTAGGGTCCTATCTTTCAAGCATTTTTATTTTTTTATCTGTTAACAAAAACGTAGGTTTTATCATTTTCTTATAACCCCTTAATCATTTTCTTATAACCCCTTAAACAACTTAACAGTTTAACTCCCCCTCTCATGATTTCTCAGTAAGCATAACGGAAATTGTCAAAATGGGAATGTTTGTTTTGTGCTTAACAGACAGACCTCCCTTGCAGACCCCTTGCATTTTTCTCTTGCCTTTGGCAGATCAGCTATGCAAAAAAACTGTGATCCTCTGTCTTCTGTCAAAGAACACTTCCCCCTTCTGCTTCTCTTCCCCATACACACACTTTTTCTCTCTCACTCCTATTTTATGCCCTAGTAGTATTTCAGCTCTCAGGAGTATTCTGTACAATTTCTGGGCATCTGCTTCTATGCTCTAGTTCCTAGCACACGACATCTGGTTTGGAGGCATCAGATCCTGTCTGCATGATGTGCTGAGGCTATGAAAATGGTAGTCTCTTGGAATCAACTTGTGCACGTGTTAATTGAAAGTGCAGGGATAATGCTGTGGGATCATATGTGACCTATAATTTTGCTCAGCATTGCATTACATAGCTGAGCCTGCAGCTGTAATCAAGCAGGTTTACACTCTTTACTGTTTCCCTTGAAGCACTGCTTGCAGTGATGTTTTTGACGATGGAGAAAATTACATATTGGAAGAAACCTTTAGCATTGATAATTACCTGGCAGTGATTAAACTGTACTGAGTTAAAGAGCAGTTGTTTAGGTGAAAATGACCAGTAACATTTTAAATTGAAATGGCATTTCTTGGTATTTTCTTTGAAATTAATGTCTAGTGCTGTTTATAATTACTTTGCTATGTGTTAAGAATATGTGGAGGTATATATCACCATGAGTTTTAGAAGTACTTTTGAGTGGTAGATTAAAATGATATTTAAGAAAGGGCCAGATGGATTACTGAGCCTTTTCATTTCTAGATTGTAAGTCTAGTCTTTCTGACAGTTGCTCACGAGTTGCATGGAGTGAAATGTCCTCCACGTATGTCCTCCATAAAAGGACAACCTGGAGCAAAATCTGAAGCCAGAACGTGGAGACTGAAGGTCTAAAATCAGATTTAGAAGCTCAGACTCATCTTTACTTTTGGTCAAAATCCTAGCTACCCAATATCACCGTTACACTGCCACCACAGGTATCAATGTTGCATATGATTTCTAGTGCTGGAGCCAGCAGGACTTGAAGAAGCTGTTCAGTCTCAGAAGAAATAGTCCGTGACCCAGAAAACTTCCAAGTAAAATATAAAACATGGCGTAATAGGTTAAAGGAAGTACAAAGACACCAGGGACGCAATACTGTTCAGCACTGGAAAGAGAGGTCTTGACGCATGCAAACTGCCAACAGTGGTCCAGGCACTGTATAGACAATGTGGCAGAGGAGACATTCAAAGAAAGGCACTGAGGCAGATGTGCACTGTCTGTGTAGAGCTATCCCTAGTTATGGGGAGTGACCTGAGGAGAAAACATGAAGATGCTTGTTTTGCATTGTGATAGGTAGGCCATGAAGCTGGCATTTGCCCAACGGAAGCAAAAGTTTAGACTTTGAAATAATCCTGCAGAGAGGCCAAAGACTTCTTAAGACGAGGGTGTCTTTTATCTCTGTAAACTAATTGCCGCTTGAAGAAAGCTTGGCTGAGTAGTACTTGTTGTTGTATCATTTCCAGGAGGAAGAATTATTTCATTCAGCAATGTTTCCAGTCTTGGTGCATCTCCCAAGAGCTGAATTCACATGCTGCACCTGTCTTCTAAGTGAGCATCAGTGGCATTTGCAGCATCTATTGAACTGACTTCCAGCTCTCCACTTCTGGCAAATTCGGGAAGTAAGAGTGAAGACAACGGAAATAGCAACAAAGAGAAGGAATTAAAAGGAAGTCTTTTGAAATTATGTCTTTAAATATAATTTTTTTCATGCATGTTCAGTAATTCTGTATTGCTGAGAGCTAATATTTAAAGCGAAGGTCACTGAAGTAGAGTGAATGTGCCAAAATAGTTTTTGAGGAACACTTTGGGAGTAGGATCCTCATTATTAACTTTGTATGATGGGAACAGAGGAAATTTTTTTTTCTTGTTTGTATTCTGGTCTTACAACATGTCCTAGAGCCCTGGAGTCCTCCCTCACTATGTTAGGATAATTGATCTGGTGTGCAGCTGCGAGCAAGAGAAATAACTGGAAAAAACCCATTTCTTTTAAAACTTAGAATATCCATGGTGCAGCGAACTTTGTTTTTAGAGTGAAGAGAGATGGCATTGGCCGCGCTGTTTGGGCTACAAGTATGGAGGAAGATTTTAACCTTGCTTTGACAAGGAGACATCTAGGTATAACATACCACATGGGAAAAGAAGAATGACGATTGGAGTTGAAAGGCTGAACTTCTAAAATTGATCTGAAGAATGCTCCAGACCACCATATGTTAGCTGTGCTTTGTAGCCTGTGACTAAGGAAAGTCCGTGTTTGTCAAGCCCATGCTGGAGATTACGTTGTGCTTGCTGGATGGTGGCAGTAGCCAATCGACAAGATCACAGCACAAACTGCCAGGGGGTGAAAAATGATGTTGTTGCTAATGAAACTTTATGTTGAGACTCCAACTTCCTGCTTGTAAAAATGATGACACAGAAGGGGAAACAGTCCTGTTGAGATATGTGCTGATGGGTTAAGAGTTTGGTATGACTCTGGGACAAACACATTACTAGTACAAGCTTCTGAAACTGTATCATGGAATATAAATTTCTAGAAAGAATGAATACAGACTGTACACGCACACTCTGTAGGGGTTTTGTTTGTTTTGCTTTTTAGGCCAAACTCGCTTTATTTGAGCACAATGAGCTATATCAACTGCTTCTCTTTCCATACAGCTAAAGTCTTAAAAACAATTATCCCTTCCCTTCCCCACCTCTTAACACATATATGCACTCCTGCCTGATAGGTGCTTTCAGCAATGTGAAAGTACACCCTCCTGAATAAGCATGCCTCTTCAGGCAAAAGCACAGCCCTTGCAGTGAGCCTCATCCCAGGCAGGATGAAGCAATCAACCTCTAGGTCTCCACTGAGCAGAGCCTCACAGAGGGGAATTTGTTGCTATTTCCTTCTGCAGCTGAAGAAACATGCAGTAGTGGCAGGGAGTCTTGGGGCAGCTGATTTAAAGATTGATTTTTTTGCAAGCTGTTCCTTACTATCTGGCATTCATAAAATTCACCTTGAATAACTGGTGTTCCAACTCAACTCTTAAACGCCTGCCAGAAGAGCATCCTGCTGGCTGAATGCATTCACACCATCTCTTGAGCTACACCAGATGGTACCGGCAGTACTGAAACCCATGGGTAATGCTTTTTATCCCCACCAGTTAAGTATCTGTTCAACTCCTTTCTTGGAAACTTCGATAATATGAGCAGTAAATTCTCTTCCCAAAGAGGGCCTCCCACTCTCTTCACGTTTGTTCTCAGAAAATGAGGTAAGATTAACAGAGTATCATTGCTTCTGGGCAGTCAGTTTGTGGCCAGCCACATGGTGGAATAACTTGGATAGAAATGTTAATTTAATGCAGAGTTGCTAATCAAATTAAACATGTGAGTGTCAGTGGCTGATAACTTTAACCGGGTATTTGTTTAAAAGTATTACAGGAAGTATGTGCTTGAAACATCAAAGAGTGAATTTTAGAACTTCAAATAATATTCTAGTTATGTTTGTGAGAAGGGCTGTTGCCAGATCTGTGCAGTTTGACTGGTATAGAGATACCTATTGCATCAGTTTCTGAGCTTGTGTGGTGCTCACTAAAATATGCATCTGCTTAAATAGACTTAAGAAGAACGATGTTAGAAGAAAATTGTAACGGTGGCAAAGACATGGTTAGGAAATATAAGCATCAAGGATGCCTGCACACTGTTAATTTGCTCTTCTTTTCACCCCATCTCCATATATGGTGTGCACAATTCTTGTGTGATCATACACTACTTTTCCAGCAGGATCTCTACCTCATGAGTGCTCAAAGTGTTTCTACTCTGGTGAGAAGCTGGAGCTGTGGAATGAAGATGATTTCTCCAAAGGGAGAAAGATATTATCTGGTCTCTCTGTCCACACAGGATAAGACAAAGGGTAGTGGACTTAAGCTGTACCAAGAAGATTTAGGTTAGACTCCACAAAGAAAATGCAAACAGTTCTTACAGCAGAAGTAGCTCCATTCCTGATGCTGGTCTCGTGCTTTGACTGGCACTGTCACCATCTTTCCATGTGACTGTACACCAACCTTTTGCTGCTAAGGGCATGGACTGGACGACTTCCAGGTCCCTTCCACTCCTGTTTACCCTGAATCTATCTTCTACTTTTTGTTCATTAACAGTAGAAGTTGGAAGGTCTGTGGCAGATGAGGCAGAAATTGGCAGAAAGAGAAGAATATTTGTCAGTGGAATGCGGTCCTAGAGAAAGGGATCTTTTCCCAGGCTGTGCCACAGAGCTCCTGTGAGGTGCTGCAGATGTTTTGCAGCTATCGATTGCAGCCAGTTAATGGTCTGGCTGTGCCTGCCTGGGGTCTCGCTTGCAGACGTGTTAAACCCTCAAAATTTAAACTGAAATTTGTGGTTTGAATATGTGCTCTGGATACATCATTTTGACCTTTTCAGAAAGCTACATCTTTCTGTGCATCAGTTGCCTTCCTGTAAAATGAGGGTAATACAGCATTTTCAGTGGGATTGCATAACTAAGTTTGTTTATACTTTCAAAGCACTTGGATACTCTAGTGATGTAGACTGTGAATGAGGCCATAAGGAATTCAAGAATTCTGTCCCCACAGCGGGGTTTGAACAGTGCACCATAAGGAAGACCAAGGGCCGCATGCCGAGTGACAAAAAGAAAACAAAATATTGAATGGCTTCTGATGAAGAAAATATTTTTCACTCTTTGTATTGAATGAGGCAGGGATGCCATGGAAAAAATAGTATATGGTGATCTAATTCAAGATTGTGTAATAAATCAGTCTCCTTTTGCATAAGGATTACGGGGTCTGACTTGCCTCACTGTCTTATGTGAGGATTTTAAAGTATTCATATACTTATAGGATATTATGCACAAGCACCTACATCAAACTGAAAAAAAAGAAACAACCCAAACAAAAAACCACAGCTCTGTGAATGTGAAGCCTATGTAATCCATCAGCTAGTGGATCACTCAGCCAAGCACACAGACTAGCTGAAGGCAGTGGCAGGCTGACCTTCTACAGGCAGATCAGCGCTACAGATGTGGGGTCCCTCTAAGAGGAGCTGGACCAATGTTTACCCATAGCAGGGGACCAATGTGGTTTGAGTATCCTGGTTTCATCCTCAATTTGGGAAGAGGTATACTGAACCAGACATAGACTTTTTTCTCCCCACTCTTTCTCACATGCTCATTCTCTTTTGTCAGCCCTGAATACCTTTTGTGGCCACAGCGTTGACCATTTCTAGATCCAGTTGCAGCTAGTCCTGGTGCCCCCAGTTTTCCCTTCCATTACAACAGAATCTCCACTCCAAACTGTATTCCTGGTCCTTTGGCCTTGTTTTTTCCATGTTAAATTCAAATTTCCTCCGTATTGTTTGAATGGAAGAAAGTGGCTTATTGCAAAAAGACAAGCTATATACTACATCCAGTGGCTGGCTCACCACAGCCCGGAGCACAATTGCAGGGGGAGTCCCAGCTGTTTCCCATTGCTTCCTAGAAGAGCACATTCTGCGGGGATTGCACGTGTGCAATGTAGTCAGGTTTGGCCAAATATATGGCAGATTATCAGAAGATGCCAAATACATGTTCTTAGCAGACAGGCTTTTCCACTGCTGAATGTGAAATCCCTGGTTTTTGGAGAAATGGGTGTTAGGACTGTTCTGAAAAAAAAAAAAAAAGCGTTGGACAGTTTTACACTGCAATTCAAAAATGAACAATTTCTGATACCGTTAATTCATATATGGCCTATCACTGAAACAATTGTGCTTTTCTGTGAGAGGTGTTGGGTAGCTTATGTACGCTTCCCCATCCGCAATATTCTATAGTTATGTTGTTACTGGCGGTGAAGGCCTGAGGCATAAAAAGATTTAAAATCTCCTATTGGAACAAAAGATAGAGCTGAAGAAAGCTAGCAAGCTTGAAGACTTGAGGATGGATTTATGTGCCTGAGAGCCCATCTGCTTGGGATATTGGTTATGCCACTAAGAGCTGTTACCTCTCTGCACAGGCCTCTCCAGTCTTGGAACATTTAGCACAGATTATATTGGCCAACATGATGCTGTGGCCTCATGGATTCAGAGCGAGCTTGAAAGTGCTTAAGGGTAGTGCATCTTGGTGCAAACAAGGTCGGAGGAGTCTAATGTCAAAAAGGGACGTGAAGACGCCTCATCTTTCCCTAGGGAAGATAAGGTTGGGCTATACTGTGTTTCAGCTGCCTCAGGCCTACCGGGAGGTCTAGGTAGTCTATACTGAATTAAAGCCTCCTACATTTAGAGGTTTAGGCATTGCTCCACAGGCCTGAAATACTGAGCTGTAGCTGATGAGATGAGTTCTAACTGAGAGATGAGCTGTGGTTACCCCTCTGGTTCCCCCCCTCCTGCCTTGTATACCTTTTCTGCTCTTTCCCTATCCACAGACCTGTCACACCTGGCTAGCCCCAGCTGCAGTGCTCCACTGGCAGTCCTGATCAGGACAGTTTCAGGGGATTAGCAAGAAATGCTAGAAGAAAAAGACAATGTTTTCCACTCACTGGTGACATCCCCACCACAGAAAACTGGGAATGCTAATGTCAAACCATAGACTAGGTGACCGTGCCCTGTTGAAATTTGTGTGAGAAAAAAACTTGTGTGATCAAACGGCGACAAAGAGCTATGTAATAAATAAGAGGGAATTAATGGGGTTCTGGGATTTCCTTCCCCTCCACCCTCCCACCAAGTATGCAATGCCGGGGCTCATTCTCCGTGGGGTGCTGGCTTTTTTGTTGGTTACTTGTTACCCTGTGGCAGTCAGCAGAAAAGAACTGCTTTTCCTTAGCCTCTGCTGTGGGATAGCCCTGGTCTGGTGACTGAAATCTAGCAACTAAGTTGAGTCTCTTAACAGTGCTCCTCTGAGTTGTACCTTCTTTAGGGGAGAATGTGGAGTGCCTTGTTCTTTATTTCAGCAACTTGTTGTCTCCAAAAACTCCAAAGTCTTTATTTTGCAAGATGTCATCTGGGATAGTGTCAAATGCCAGGCATTGCAACAACCTCTGAGACATGCTGTGGTTTTCTAAATGAAATGAACTGTGCAATGGATGGAGACTGAGGTATGGGTATCCATGTGGATACAGCTGATATGGGGTACAAGTGACACTAGGAGGTATATAGAGAGGCATCTGTCTGATCATAGCCAGCCTTTGTTCTGCCCAATAAAGTAAAACCTGAAAGAATGATGCAACCTCTAATATAACATTTCTCATTCCTTCTTGCTGTCCCTGTCGGGCAAATGATGCCACATCTGAGGCTGTTGGCGCATCGAACTGATCTCACGGATGGCTAATGAGGAGTCAGACAAGCCAAAGGTGAACCTAAACCAAATAAAGGGTATAACGGGCTTGATCCCTTTGTATAACTTCTTACGATCAAATAGTATTACATCAGCTGAAAAGAAGACCAAAGGAGATCATATTCCCCTGGGACTCCCTAATTTTAGATTACAAAGTGAGTTAGTCAGATGAGAGATGCTCAAAATGAATAGGATCTGCTTTCCATGCACGCCTGGGAGTTCCTTGCTTCAATAACAAAAACCACTAATAGAGCAGTGGCAGAGAGAGCTGAAATTCTCCTTTTCAGTCAGTTTTTGCCCTTACTTACCCTCGTACAGACTGGTGGCCTGGCTTAGCTGCAGCCAAGGACACAGGGTCACTCCTGTAGGATCTTTACCAGTGTTGCTGATGCCTGCACTGCAGAGCACCCTGCCTAGTTACAGATTTTTTTAAAATGCATATTTTAAAGTTGTTTGACTGAACGCATTGCATCCAGTGGTTGAGGCACTGTAACTGTAGCAATTTGTAACTGTCCCTCGTGTTACTGCTTTGTAAAATAAAAAGTGGCCTTACAGTCTTTCCAAATGTGGCAACCTTAATCAGCTTTTCCTTGATTATACCTATCTTCCTCTGTAGGTGCTCAGTTAATGATCCCTCGTTCATTGTGAAGCTTGAAATAATGTTTGGAATATAATGCAATTAATTTCAAGGTGTCTTGTTAAATCTGTTGGAACTCTTATTTTAGCTCAACCAAAGTTATTAATGATACTATTGAGGGAACGTGGGTTTCTTTGACATTGCTCTCTGAGACTTATTGATTAACAATAATAAAATTTGGCCTGACTTGTCTATCTAGAATTTTAAATAAAAAACTGCTGCTGCAGCATCAACAGCTAATTGACTGAACAATTTTCCCCCGTCGGATATCATAAAGATAAAAGAATAGAGATCAAGGCCTAATTGTTTGCTAATGGAGATGGTTGGTATATAAACTACTGTTGCATTAATCAAACAATACAAGTTGCCATTTTCAGAAATTAGGTAGAAGCTAAATTCAGTGTGCCTATGTGAAGAAATGGTTCATGCAGAGCAGCGCTGCAGTGTGTTACCAGGCCTCTTGCAGAGAGCTTTCAAGGGCTGATTATTACTCCTTTGTGAATAAAACCCAAATGCTGTTGGCAGTCCAGGACAAAGCCAACACCTTCTTGTGCTGCAAAGGCAGCTTGAAGTACTACCGTACAACAGTCTGAGCATGTCTTTGACTGCTATATCTCAGTACTAATAGTGAACAAGAAGTGAATCCTAAAGCACCAACTTGTATTCCAAAGCCAAATCCCATAAATCAAATGAGTGCCCACAGAAGAAGTGGGGAGGAAATGACAAGGGTCTCAAATTGTTTCCAGGATGTTGCCACACAAATATTAATAGAAATCAAGAATTTCTAGACCAGGTACTTCAGTGAATTATCTGAGCTCCAAAGCAAGTGCTTACAAATCCTGCTATTGTTGAGCATGTGAACCACAAGGTGTCGAAAGTTACACAAATTTTCACCCTGAAGCAGGCTCTGCACCCAGCTCTTCAGCATCCTCTCCCCACTAGCAACTATGTCAAAGGATGGGCAAGAGCCCCAAGGAATTCTGTCTCAGTCTCATCCTAATCTCTAATAGTTGCAGATTGGTTTAAAGCCTAAAGCATAAAATTTAATTTCTCTTATTAAATTTGCATAAATCATTGTAACTTTATTCTCAGTATTCATATAAATAGTTCAGTCTCTTTTTGAATTCTGCTGCGCTATTCAGCACCCTGGAGCACCGAGCTCCTTGCCCTTCGTGAAGTGTTCACCCTTTCTTATAGTTCTGAAGCAATTACCTTTTAAGGCCATCCTTGCTCTTGTCTTACTAGCTGGGGAGAACAGTAGTTCTACATCTTGAATCATTCATAATTTATTATACTTTTACACCTCCCTTTTCCAGCTCCTCCCTAAAATGAGAGACTTGGGATTTCAATTACTTTAATCTGAGCCTTTCCAGGCCTTTGTTCCTGTTAGCCTTTCCTGAAAACCTTTTGATTGTTCATTAGCCATTTTTAGGACAAGCAATACTGAGCATGTTATTCCAAGTGGCCAGCCCAATCATTCATCTTACAGCTTTATGGCGCTTTTTGCATTTATCTTCATCTCATTCCTTATACATCCTTCTTGTCTCCTTTTGATTGAACTTGAAGACTGAGTATAAATCTTTACTGAGCTGTCTAGGTTTGAAATATGTGGCTGTTTTGCCTAGTATATACATACAACTTAAGAACTAAGAACAATTTTGGGGAGGAATCCTAGGATTTCTTTCTCCCCTGACCTTTGCATGCTTTCACATGTTTTCTTGCCCTCCTGCCCCCATGAGATCTAGGATTTACCAAAAGCCTGGGGAGATTGCTCTGTGCTCTCACCAGCCTGCAAGTGCCCTGCTGGAACTGAAACTACTTCAAAATTGCTCTGCAATTTTACTATCACACCAGAACGTGTAGAGCATTCTGTACTGCTCCAGTCAAAGTTTTAGCAACTCACTTTACAGCTATGCAGTCTTGTTTTAACTGTGGGATAATTAGGAGCCAAAGTAGCTCATTAGAGTATCTACAGGTTTTTATTTGAAACAAAACTGTTTCAAAGTAAAAGGCCAAGATGATCTGAAAAATTCCAAGCTTCTTCCTTGTTTTCTCTTTTTATGGCGTCTCTTCATGGACTTTTATTTCTGTAACTTTGCTAAACTGCAGTAAATGAGGAGGTCGCAGAGTCTGAGTCCCACTTTAGACAAACATAGGGCATAAGCAGCAAAACTGAGGAAACATGTAACAACTTAGCATTATTAACCTTCAATCTCATCAAGATCTAGTGGGTAATTACAGTTCCAGGCTCTTTCATATAGACTTATGTTTTTGGATAGTGGGACTCACGATTATGACTTTGTCTGTGCCTATACAAATACAGCTCATCAACCATCCCCTGGAACCTGTTTCATAGCGTCAGCAAGTTTAACATTTATTAACAACAGGACGAAGCAGGAACATGAAAGCAATCTGCTTCCCAGTAGCTTCTCAGTTTACTGAGCAGCACCTAGAATAAAACCTGCCTGAGAAAAGAAAGCGGCTCATATAGTATTCAGGATCCAGCACAGGTGAGAAATCACATGCATGACAGGCTCACTAGCCTGCCTGAATTCTGCACAGCGGGGCTCCGTGCACAAGAGCCGTGCCTGATGTGGGATTTAATGAGGCAAGCAAAAGGAAGCAGTGATGGAGTCCTCACCTAAGACAGATTAGGATGCCAAGCTCATACTGGTCTGCAGACTAGCACAAAAGCAGAGCTTTGGCCAGAGCCAGCAGAAACTCTTGTTTTGTTGCTGGTTGCCAGGTAGCATGAGCCTCGTGAAGGGTTTATTACCCGAATGACAAAAGAGGAGGGTAAGTTTTGACTGACACAGAAAGATGAGGTTCATCTCTGCACGACAAGTTTTTTTTTCTGTTGCTGTTTTTTTAAGTCTCCTCCCAATGACAAATACAGAATGCCGGAGATTGGGGAGAGAAAGCAAAGCTCAGCCTGTAAAAGGAGCAGAAACCTGATTTCAGAGTGGTCTTAAGAGATTTCAGAACTTTTCTGGCATAGGGAGTTTGCAAGCATGAGCTGCTGTCTTACCCCAGGACTACATTTATAACATCTGTGAAGGTGGTGGAGCTTTTAAGAAGCTGTGGGACAATATGGGTGAGCACAAGCATGGGAGCAGCTCCTGTGGCCGTGGTGAGCAGGGCTGCCCAGCCTGTCTCTGGAAGGGTCTTTGGAAATTGCGTTGAGCCTGTAGTCTTCTGGATCCTCCTGCACCCTAAAGTAATCACTGTAACAAAGTAACAGGCTGATGCATCATCTTCCACCCCAGATTCCTGATCCCCTGGAGGGTTGTATGTGATTGGCACATTGATGTAAGCAGGTTCCCCCGCAACAGGTCCAGATCAAGAGGTTTTTTCTTGCTTCTTATCAAGCTCCTTGCCTGAATTGTTGGCACCTATCTGTCTATTAAGAGTCCCAGTTATGGCCATAGTGGTTTGACTGAACTACCAGCCCTTAAAATGCAGCCTCCAGCTCTCAGTGATCCTCACTTTAACAGCAGCTGAAAGTAAATGTCAGAGAGGGTGGGGAGGGATTGGGCATTTAAGCTTTATGAGAGGCTGGAAAAGTCCAATTCTCTTTCAGCCTTGCCGACCAGAATATAAATATTGCTGGCTTTTTACACAAATCACTTGCTATATGCTGACTACCTCTGCTGGAGCTATGACCACAGCTGGATCCCCATACTTCAGAAATACCTGCCTAAGAGCATGCTGGTGACCTGGGCGGGACAAGGTCTGACAGTGCTGTAGAGAAGCAGCAGGACAGAGAAAGACAGTCACAAAGTCTGGGGTGGTATCAAGGGCTAGGAGAGTGAAGTCAGTGTAACGTCTGCCCTGGGAAAGCTGAACAAGGAGGTTATAGCAGGATAAATGATCAGTAGCATAGAAACCAGTGATCAAAAAATGCATTAGTACATTCCTCCATTAGTTGCTTTTTCTTTTACGCTCCTGTCTGTTTCTTCTGGTACGCGAGAGTTTCCCATGAAGAATTATTTTTTACTATTTTTATCTAGTTTGCCAAAAAAAGGAGAGATGAATTTATGAAATAATTGTCACTCGCTGCAGTGTCCTTGTCATGCTTTATTTGTAGTGGCCTGGCCTGGCCACAGAGTACCACGTAAGCGTTCTGTGCCTGTTGGCTACTCTTTCCGATTCTGATTAGTTATTCACAGGCATTGAATGACCAAAGGTGCTCCACATCATTGAAACCAGTGCTTCTGGATAGATTATGCTTTAGATGGTCAAAGGGCTTTAGCCTTCAAAGTTCTCAAAGCAGCAAATCCATTTTGACTATAAGGCTTTGGAGGCAAGGCCTTGCTCTTGCAATAGCCTCTTGCTATTGTCTGATGTTATCCGGTAGCATGGAACCCACACCTTATTTAGGGCTTTTATTCAGTATTGTGAGTTGTTCGTGGGAGGAAAAAGTACTTTTAAAGGGTGAGAGACAGAACTTGGAATTGTTATATTTTTGCTAACCTACTAGGAATACTTCCTAAGCAGGCTGCTTTTCACATTGTGCTTTCTTCCTCTTCTTTCCTTTGGGACAAACGCTGTGTTTCTTTATCGAAAGGAAGGATGTAGTTGCTCACAGAGCTGGGGGCAGGGAGGTCACCCTAAAGGGTCTGCTCTCTTTGTTGTGTTCATTTGTGATTTTGTAGCCTGGGTTCTTAAGATAAGCAAAGGTTGTACAACCATGTCATCTGTCTGTCTCTCTACAAAATTATCCTTGAATTTGTTGGCAAATTTAATTCTAATTTGATAGAGGTGCTTGAGATATCAAAGCTAGTAAATTTCTATAAGTTTAAAGAAAGAGATGATAGATAACAAAGAAAGATTGTGTTGATATCCTTACTGAGGGGAGAAGCTAATAAACTGACCCTTTACATCAGAGAATCCACATGGAAAAAATAGGTATCCGTAGTTCACAGAGCTGTTCATAGAGCTACTTATTTTAGTAGAAAACTGGCTTATACACCAAAGACCATACAAAGTAAATATTTTAGTGTAAGGATGTGTCTAGTGTTAAATTATGTATGCAAGTGGGCACATGGAGCATACAGGATATGCTTTGGCAAAAGGATAGTGGTGCATCTATTTCAATGGTCAAGAGAAAATATAGCAGTTTCTGCAGCCTCACTTGAGCGTACTGAGACTCATGCAATAGTGAACAATGCTTCCAGATTATAGGAAGTTTGATGAAGAATCTGAGGAATAACTACCATTCAATGTTATGGATATGACTCTCCAGCTCTCTGACTTAGTTTTCTTGTTTGAAAGTAAGCTGCTCTGAGATCTGACGATGACAGTGCCTGTGCAGTACCTATGCTATTCCCAGACTCCTAGTGTTGCAAATGTTAATCAAGAGCAACGGCATGAAGGACAAAGGTACTAGTTGCAGCAAGGACGGTGGGTCAAAATCACTTTTGTCATCTCCTATAAATCTCAGAGTTCTAACTTCAGGACTAAAACCTAAAACTGTCCAGTGTGCAACTTCTGTGTACAATAGTACGAACCTTAAATTGCTGGCGCTGCATTATCCTGCGCTTGAAAACCCACTGGCTGTATTTTTAACTGCACTTAGGTTGCATGCTGTCAAGGGAAGTTAGAAACTCCATCTCTTAGAATTCAATGATATTGATGACCCTTTAAATATCAGCGAGGTACTTGCTCTGTAGTGGAGCAGCTCCTCAACTTTTGTGACTTTCCAGCACGTAGAGGGAAGGAAGCTTTTCCTTCTATCATGGACGTGTGATTGGATGCTACAGATCTGTTTCTATTGTAGAGTGAAGCAATTGCATGTTCTAATCTGTGATAGTTACATAGATGGACTGAATAATGAAGATATTTTTCTTAAAAAAAAAACAAGTGTTCTTAATCTACCAGATGCCTGTAAGTAACTGTTGTGATAAAGCTCTTGCTAGCTGAGAGCAAGTCCCCCACTGAGAAATGAGGAAGGCGAGGGAATATCTGCTGCTGTACATGAAAATGGCAGGCCCCGAGTGCATGTGAATGTAGGGGGGAGAAAGGGAATGGTGACCTCAGAGGATGCACCTGTCTTAGGTGAGATATTGTACTGCTGCAATTAATAAAAGAACAGCCACGCTTGCCGCTGAGTATATGCCCTGTGGTCTAAGAGACCTTCTTTGCTGGAGTAATGTACCTGCCCTACACTGCTGCTTTATAAATAATGAGGCTATTAAACCTACTGGTGACAGGATGTATTTTAAATCTAAAATTGAAGACCTCTCAGAGCGTTTGATGGGTTGGGCCCTTTGCTGCCTTGTAGGACTGATATAGATTTCCATTCCCACTCTGAGTCCCTGATCCTGTCACCTTAGCAATGTCAGTGCATTACCCTGCAATTCAGTTCAAATGATTTCTATGGGGCTCCTTGACATGAATGAGGGGAGTGGGACCTGGCCTGAAGGAAAATACTGCCAGGCAGTGCAATCTCTGTCAGAGGAGGAAGCACATCATGTTGCTCCTAAATGATCTCTTCAGTCAATATAAAAAGGAGTGCTGATATCCTGAAAAGTAAATTCTGTCTGATTTTCCTTTGCCTAGCCGTGACTGAGCATTTCCATTCCTCCTGCAGTGCAGGAAGCAGGGGTTGCTTGTTAGACCTCCAGCAGGGAATCAGAAGACTCACAGCATAAATAGTACCAGAAAACTCATCAGATTTGATTTTTTCATAGTACTGCTTCAGGACCCTAGTGCTTTTGGCTGTCATTTTAGCAGCACACAACTAGTGATCAAACCAGCCGACCTTTGAAAGCTGGGCTGTTCGGGTGGAATAATTGGGCTTTATTGGCTGTCTCTTAGAGACTCATTACTGGGTTTACAAAAAATGGACAGTACAGCACAGTCTGTATTCTCAGTATGTTTTACTAGAGTTTCACATCTCTATATAATTTACAGCCACTGCACCTATTCCAGCATTTCCATGAGTGGTTTGCTTGTGCTAAAGGCTCCTAGAGAAGGCTTTGTTCAAATAGAATTGTTTGGTTTGGCAATTCATAACTTCCAGAGAGAAAATAGGGTTAAGAAAGATGGGTGGGAGAGGAGATGCTTGTCTGAAGAGCATTACACCTCTGGTACTGAAAGTCAGGAGCTCTGGACTCCTGTCCCAGAGTTGGCCGAGGAACGGCGTGTGACCTTAGCAAGTCCCTCACTCATTCTGCCTCCCTCCCTGCCGCCATTAAATGGCACTGGGGGATGTATGACAGCGTGCTATAAAGATTAGTCTCTGGCTATAGATTTATGATTTTTAAATGAAACTCGCAGTCCATGTAACATAGTAATAACAATCAGATAGGTGCAGTGAGGTTTGTTTGGCATCTGTCTGTGGCTATGGCCTAACAGAGGGGTCTATCATTGGTACCAGTTTTGCACTGTGGTAATTTATCTATGCTTTTAACCTTGCCATTGCAATTTCATACCTTTAATTGCTATCTGTGTCAGACTTGCGATGTCACCTACATATTCCCCCGATCCCTGCCACACACTAATTAGCTCAGAAGACAGCTCTGGTGAAACTAAAGCAATGTGTGGGGATGATGAAAAAGAGTGAGTTTAGCCAGAAGTCAAGGGGTCTATTACAATGGGTTCTTCATCATGGGGCGAAACAGCCAACATTTATTAAAGGACTAAATTTCATTTATGATAACTTCAGCTGCTGAATATTGTGCAACATATTGGTGATGACTGCTAATCTGAAAAAGCAGATGACAGTACTCAGAAACACAGATACACTCATAGTTTTTCCACTCTATCTTGGATCAAATGAATTTCATGTTCCATTCTGAAAAATGTCTTCATAAAAATACCTCTAAAATTACACAACAGAGAGGCTTGAGGCGAGTTCACCACTGGATTTAACACCTTACTTTAACATCTACCTGAGTGCAAATCAAAAGTGTTATATGGGGCTTTTTTCCCTCTTATTTCAAAAGCTTTTCTCCCCCTCCCCTATAAACAAAGAACGATAACAGCAAAATTCATAGCCTAATTTATTGAGCACAACTTAGCAGTTAACTTCCGTTGAACTGATAAGTTGTGCTTATTGTATAAGTTAACTTCCTAAGTTTCAGGCAAACAATACAAGCTCACTCATACAATTGTACGAAATATCACTTTGACTGCGGGGACACTCCTAGTGTGTCTACTCTTTTTGATTTTTTTCTCAACCATTACAATGGTATCTCCGCCATATTTCAGTTAGCTGGTGATACGAGCTACTTAAAAGTCCATTTTTGTTCTTGCTAACAGCTTAGTGTAATTTGTCTTAAAAGACTAAGATGGACATGCTGATTTTCTTTGCTTGTTGCAAAGACACCTGATAAATCAGAAAGATTAGTGCAACTATACAATTACAACACACGGCTGCATGCAGCTACATAGCGCATCTAAACTAAAATGCCAAAATACATTTATACCCATTCCTTAATTATTCAACAAAATGCCAACAGCTTGAGTGAAAGTGTAAGCAGTGAGAGTATAAGCTTGGGACCTGCAGGAAACCTTGTTGATTTTCCCTTAGTTTCAGCAAACAAATAGAATTTGGAGGGCAATTCACTCCTGTGGAGAGGATCAGCACAAAACATATGCATCTTGAAGACCTGTTTTGAGGACTCGACCAGGACTTAATTGGTATGTTTTGCGGTAGATCATTACCAGGCATGAAATCACTTCAAGTGAGTACAGCTAAAGTTTTTGTTTGTTAGAGTTTTATTTCTTTTAAGGTCTTTGCTTTCACATTCAAAAAGAATAAGCTAAATTCTCTTCCCTGGCAAACCAATAGAATTGTTCTGCAATTCCCAGTGAATTACACTGTTCAAATCCATTAAAAATTCCTGAGGTTTCCATGGTGTCATTGAAAGGTATCCTTTGAAGGGAATGTCATTGTCCTTGCACAAATGAGGAGAATTTTTATTTTTACTGTGTTTTAGAAGTAAAAAAATAAGAAGGCCTTGCTTGAATGCAGTGACCCTGGACTGTATCTGCAGCAAAAGCAGTTAAAGAAACTATCTTTTTAGTTTGCATATGGAGTGTGTTGGAAAGAAAGGGGCAGTGGTTGCTCGGCTGCATCATGCTGCTGCTACTTCTGCTGCAGAGTAGAACACTGCTTTCAGATACGAGCCCCAAAGAAGCAGGGTGGTCTGGGGCATGCTGGACTTATATCCAGGTAGCACAAAACCAAGCTATCTGGAGATAGCTGAGTGTGATTCTATTTCCAGGCTGTGAATGTGCTAGTCCTTTACAGGTTGGCACCGAAACTCACAGATAAGATAATATACAGAAACTGCTGCTACACACTCTGTAGCTAAATTGGGGATTGCAATCAGCAGACCTTTGTACCCAGCAGAGTTACTTGGAAAGCCTGTAAATTCATGTGTTTTCTTGTAAGGGGATGCCTGGAAGGCATCTCTGGTGAAGGTAGTGGCTGCCGTGACTAGTTTAATTAGTACTTATGCACTCTAATTCTACTAAATTTAGCACCAGTGACTGCTAATCTACAACTCAGCTGAAGGGCATCAGATATCAAAGGAAAAGGGAAAGTAATTGCTCTGGCCCTGGGGATTAAATGTTAAAGTTATATGAAGGAGGACTTAGTCAATAGACACTGTTTTTTCTCTTGGAGAAAAACTAGAATTTGTTTACAATTGTCTGCAGAATAACCAATGTGTTGAATATCTGCATGCCATGTACACACAGTAGAGTACATGGTATTATTGAATCATTTTCTGACCAAGTCACAAGCAGGATTTTACAGACAGATCCTACTAGTTAACACCTAGCAGTTATCTAGAAGTGAGAGCGCCCCATTTTTTGCACATATGGACTCTTTGGTGAAGAGACAAGGTCTTTCAGCAGCTACTCTCTTTTCACACAGTATATAGGGACTGAAAATTCATTGCCATGATGTTCCTGTGAGCAGGAGGGTAGACATATCCTTTTGTGCTATTATCAGGAAGGACTTTACTGTTTAATAGTTGAATATTATTTTTTATATAAACTCCAGAGACTCTTTAACACCTGTTCTTGGCAAGCCCTAAGGAGTATGATCTTCTGATGGCCTCAGAGGGACTTCGAGCAGATCCTCCCTTCCCCAGGGTATCCGCTGGCCCTTAGTAGCATAGTCCCAGAAGAACATTGCTAGAGCGTGTTCTGCTGCGTTTCATCCCTCTCTAAAAAATGGCTCAGCAAACCGGATAAGCTGGCCTCATCTGTGCTGTGTGCTCAGACAAGGCTCTGCTGTCTGTGCCCCTTCCTCTCTTCCTGCAGCAGCATTTTCCTCTGCTTGGGCCTGAGGTGAGTCAAGCTGGCCGACACTGCTCTGGAGATGATCCCTCATCGGCTCCTCTCTCTTAGTGCACGGTGTGGGTGTTCATCTTCACAAGAGAACTGGAGAAGGACACTGTCGAAGCCCTGTTTCTCTAGGGCTTAGTTTTGCAGTTCCTCACCCAATTTTCACTGTGTCAAGATGCAAGGGACATAGCGTATCATCTCATTTGGTCACCTTGGCTTTTTTAGAGGCTCTGAGTCTTAGAGAAACCCAAAGCACTTTATAAGGGACCAGAGAAGTAATTGATCCAGTGTTATCAACAGGTAAGGAACAGGATTTTTCCTACCTTGCCGTATATTCTAGACTTTGACAAAGAATACAGCAAGTATGGAAACAAACAAGCCAGCAAAATTATTCTGACTAGTTAAATGCTGTAGATCTTCTTTAGTTACCTTTTCCTTAAAATCCTGTAATCTTGCACCATTCTTTCTGCATAAAGAACAAAAATGAAAAAGCCTATATTTCAGTGTTAGCCATGCTAACATGGCTGATTGAAAAGGATTAGTGTGGACGAACATTTGCCAACTAATGTTAGGTACACAGCTTTGTGTCCTATGGATTACTCTTTGGAGATGTCCGGCTTTTACTCTTGGATGTAAAGGTTTGTTAGGCTCCTAGCTTTGAGTATTTGTATTGCACTTAAGTTAGATGCTGAAAAAGCAAAGGAGGTTCAATATTGCTCAAAATGTCCACCATCACCAGCAATTGGAATCAAATGTCAATTACCCGTTTGCATTTTGAGGTACTTCATCAGCCATAATTTACTCTTTCCTATGTCTATAGTTTTGGAAAACAAGATTTTTCTCTACACTTGCTCTGGTTTGACTTTTTTCAGCAGTGACTCCATTATTCAGAAACAATGACAGGAGATTTTGTTTCTATAACTGTACAGATTTCGTGTGCAAATTATTTGTAGCTATATGCCCAGAAAAACCTTTCACGCTGCTTCTGTTCCTTCATTGAGAAAGAAATGTTTGAGACAGATTCTGGAGATGCTGGACTTCTGCATATCCCACAAAACAGATGAGATTCTCCAAAGGAAACAAAGAATGTCAGTGATACATGAAGTTTTCATAATTTCGGGAAGAAAAAGGAAAATGAGAAAGTCCTGAGGGAAATATTAAGCAATATATTTTATCTGGCCAAAGAAAAGACTTGTACTGCAAAGCCATTATGCTGAGCAAGATGAAAATACATCTTTAAGTGGAGAAGTAGACTTGAAACTCTATTCAGCTGCTTTGTGTGCAAGCAGACTATGACCCTGGTGTTTCAAAGAGCTGCAACAAATATTCAACCTCATTTGTTTAAAATGAGATAATGGAAATCATGTCTCTAAAAACCACGAGGGAAATTTTCAAAAAATTGACTAGACTGTGGTAGGCAAAATTACAGCAGTTTCTGATGAAGAACAAGTGGTTCTGTTCCTGCTGTATGTGAACAGCAGCGTGAATGCTCATGCAGCACTCACTGGATTAGAGAATGTGGTTACAGGATTTGTATTATTCCTGCTGAAGCTGAGGCTTACCAATTACTGTGCATAATATTATGATGCAGATTCTGAAATGGCAGACTGTAGCAGACTTTGCAACCAGGCTGTCAGAGAAGGCTGTAAGCTTGGAATTTGGCGCACACAGAAACTGGTACAGAAGGTGTTGACCCGAGATATATTCTTGAAAATGTTAAGGAAATCTGAAAATAGAACTTAACTAAATGTTGAAGGAGAGGCTGCATTTTGGGGCACGAGATGTAAAGTGTTACACATGTCGCTCCCCTATATCCAGTAAAATAGTCTGCCAGGGTTGAAACATAAGTTCACTTTCTGAGAATTCCATTGTCCTGTATATGATCTGGGAGGTCAGAAGTTCAGCAAAGATCCTGGAATGCACAGTCAAATTGGCTGAATATCCCTTAGACCCCCAGCCCACAAGAGCTTAAATTTCTCTGTTATATTAGACTAGATTTAAAAAGGAAGTTGCAAACATTGTGGAATTCATTAAAACTCTGTCAGAAACCCTGCAATGAGTGGACTCTAATAAAAGATGGTGAATCGCTTGTTTATTCAGTTATCTTATGGCTCAATCAACCGAAGAGTGTAAATCTGGCTGGAGTCAGAATTTCCTTCTTTCTAAGGAAAATGCATGCAAAATAGGAGAAACCAAATACTCAGACCCTACAGGGCAGCTGTATTAGCTCATCTCCTCTCGCATTTTATGTGTAATATCCAATATCTAATCAGAATCTAATCAGAGAATCTTCAAAGCTGTTTTAAATCTTGAGGATGGCCCAACGCCAACTATGCTGGAAATGCAAGATATGCTACAGATATATGGGTTGGATTTCAACTCTGAGCAACTGATGACTCAGCTTTGCCTGTTGCAAGCCAGCTATCAATTTGCAGAAGGTCACTGAAGTCCATTCCAAAATATTTTTTTGTTCAGCCAAACCAAATGCTGACTGTTTTGCAAAAAGGTGAAGCTGACACTAATGTCTGTGACGATAGTAGCAGCCAACCCTAAAAATGAGTGGAACATAGACCCCTAATGTCAGTCACAGCTCAGGAGTTTGCACACTGTGCAATGAAAAGAAGGAAGCAGCGGAAAAGTCTGATTTAAACCTCACAGAGGTTTTGGGTAAATTCACTTAGAGAAAGAGGCAATTTCTGAACTTTGTCCAACTTGGACTCTGTTCCTTTATTTGTGTTTTTAAAAGAAGTAATTATTAGCTTTGTACTGTGCCTGCTTTGTCCACTTTTAATAAAGTGAGGAGAAGAAACTCTGTCCTACACGCTGAATTTTGTTAAATGCAACCTTCTTCCTTTTTTAATACAGGGTAATTCTCATTCAGCACTTCACTGATTCACTGATTCGTCTTTGAGTGGTAGGTTGGATATCTAACTCCCTTCTCAATAGAGTGAAGGATATAGTTTACATCTACATTAACTAACTGGATAACTTCTCATCAAGTCTGAAAATACTGTACGAATGAGTTTTACCATCTAAGAAGAAATTTTTAGAATAACTGACTCCAGGAGCATTCTCCCATAGCAACATGCTATTAAAAATAATTGAGAGGGGTTAACAGAGGAAAACTGCTGTATAATTATACAAATATGTTTTCATCCCATATCCCTGCATTGTTAATCACAAAATAGCAGGGGGGACACCTGAGGAAAAAGATTAAGTGGAGAAATTACCAATGACCAATTAGTCATCTCCTACAGGTAAGCTCATGAAGAGAGCGAAGAGTCGGTGAGATGACAAGCGTGAACAACTATTTGACGCTGGGCAAAGGGATCACAAACAGGTCAACACCACTGTGAAACTAGCCTAACAATCTCCCTCCTGCCTGGAGACGAGAAGTAGTACTTAAGATAATAAACATTCAGAGCTTTTTGTCAAAATCCAAATGGCCAGGAACACTTACTCCCTATGGAAAGGAAGCAGAGATAAGAAATGTCCTGCCTAAGATAGGGACAGGATGGCTAAGCTGCAAGATACATGAAGCTTTTGCCAAGATACACTTTGGCGTATTTCCTATCTCATTTCCAAACAACCGGGAAACTGGTAAAAGTCTTTAATGTTCTCCTATGACAAGGTCACAAGTGTGAACAATTTACAACATCTGCAGTCACCAGTACAGACTTTTTTTTTTTTTTTAGTACTTGGCACTTTTAACTCTGTTGCCCAGTTCATCTCTTCCTGAGGAGGGTGGCTGAAGATCTGATACATGTGAAAATAGCATTTGTTTGAAAAGAAACACAGGTTTGCTACCAAAAATCAGTGTTCTCTTTCCTAAAGGTCCTTGATAGTGCCTGTTCTGCTCGCTGACCAAGGGACCATCTAAATGGACTTGGAAAGGCTACAACAAAAGCAGCAATGGTCATCTGTGGTCTTCTGTTCTTTTATATTTTACACCTAAGCAGAAAAATGGTCATTCATGTGGACCAAAGTCTAATTTCACTGTCCCCTGTCATCCCATAGTAAGTTTGTTTCTTCATAATACTGTTTACTATTTGCTTTTTTTTTTTTTAAAGCCAAACCTCCCCATACCAGATGTTGCTCCCCAGCAGACTCTTCCCTCGTAACATTTGTTCTCAGTCCAGGTGCAACCTCTCATTCTCTGGCTGGTGGCAGCAGCTTTTTCCTGCTGGCAGTATCTTTCTAACTGGATGTTTCCAGCTGGAGAGGAACTTGCATTTTCTCACTGTCAGCTGTATTTTTGGATTTCTTAGACACAGCAGCCTCTCTGGGTAGCACAGGGAGAAAACACTAGGGCAAGTCAGCAGTAGGTCCTTTCATGTAGCTGACATGGCTTGGTATGGCTGGTACCTTCCCTCAGACATGCTGGCTTTATGCTGAGCATGCATGTCGGTGGGTTGTATGTGCCAGTCCAGATCCTGCCTGGTTCAAGACAAAACTAACTAGACTTTCACCCTTTACTTTTCAGATGTAGCAGGCCCTAGGGCTCCAGGGCTGTAGAACACAGAGCTATTAATGATGAACAAACAGGCTCACAACTCACTCTTTCTCCCTCTCTTTATGTCCTATCTTCTCTTCTTTTTTTTTTAACTTTTTTTTTTTTTGATGGGCTTATTGGTTTATTGGGCTTTATTGGAAATGTCCTTAGGCAGGACATTTCTGCATAAGTTCAGGCTAAAAGACGTTATGAAAGAGGTGCTTGATATTTCTAGGATAAGGGCTGACAGTGGGAAAACACATTGCTAGCAGGCTGGAAAGGAAATTTCAACCCTTGTGGGGTAAGGTATCGGTGATTATACCTGGAAAAGTGGAAATTGGTGGTTATACCTGGAAAGAAGTCTGGTAGGGCTGACTGCACCATATATCTGTACTTGCACAAGCTGGCCTGGGTTCTAGACAACTATGAACTATTTAACTCTAGTAGTCCAAGTCTCTTATCTCTCAAATCTTCTAACATTGATAGAAAATATAACAAAAACACTGGATATTGTGTTACATTTTTCTTTCCCTCTGTTCTTATGGCAATTATTTTGTTTCATAACAATTTTCTTGAGTAAAATCAGTATCTTCTTTCTCTAACTTAAACTAATTAATGCTCTTACACGTGCACAGTCATGCTTGTTTTGTACGCAAAGAGTCGAGAATAGGCTCTTCTCCTTGAATTGTTTGAAAGTATTAAGGAGATCAGCAGAGAATCCAAACATTGAGCTGAGCTGTGGACCACTGCTGCAGATGGGTGCTGTGGATGGGCAGTGGGAAGGTACCTGGGCTGCATTTGTGCAGGGTATTGCAGTAATTCCTGTCTGTGACATAGGCTGCAGCAGTAGTGTATGCCAAGTAATGCATGAATGGATAGATTTATAGGATCAAGGAAATATTAACAACTGTAAGACCAAATCTTGCCTTTAGTCCCTGTTGCTCTGGAGAATATCTGTTGCGAGAGGTTTCTTTTATTCCAGCACAGTTAGCATTGTAGAAGAGAGCAATTTTTTCTAGCTACTGCTTTTTAAATATCCATTTCTATAGTGATGGCTATTCTCTGTTTTCTAGTAGCAGGAATTATCTACTTAATGATCCTGCTTTGCTGGTTATAGCTCTTGAAAGTGGCTTTTCCTTCTCTGTCCACCGAGACTGTGAATAACAGAAGATTTGGAGATCTAGTCCAATACTACTTTACAAAGCATGGATCCAAGAGCAGACAGGATTTATGCTTCCAGAAACCCAAATTTCAGACACCCATAGCTTAGGTATCATAAGCCCTCATTGTTCTCAGGGCAGTCCAAGCTCAGGCACCCTCCCCTCCCATCCCATACTGCAGGAAAAAAAAGGGTCCAAATAGGCGCAAATTCATGGGCAAGCCATCTACTCAACATCAGATGGCTACATGACCCTGCTTAATTAAGACCTTGACCCTTCTTGGCCTCTCCGCAGTGTAGGTAACACCCCATTTAGGCATGCATTAAAGGATAGAATTGGGCTTCCAGTCTTACTGCTGCACCTTGGAGCTCACTGACTGCCCACATAAGCATGGACTCTTAGCAAAACTGCTTGGGCACTTGGTAAGTTCAAGCTTGCATACAATGTAGAAGCAGGCGTGGAAAGAAAAGCTATCCATTGGTCTTGTCTTCTACTGCAGTATAATAAAAAAACCAAAGGGAAATTTTCCCTGTGCAGATAAGTTTCTTGATTATAGGTTCTATTTTTATTGAAATGCCAGTTCAGTTCTGCAGGGTTGGAACGTGGTGATTAATACATTTGAAGCAATTAGGCTTTAAGTCACAATCCTTACATTTATTTGGTTACTTTCTGTAGCATATACATGCACTTGCACAGTTAGTCTGCTTGGAAGGTGTAATTTATCTGTCTGAGGGCTGCACTCTGAGTCACTGAGTTCCCTCAGAGTATCCTGGTTCCTTTCTTCTGATAATCCTTAAGGAACATCCTAGGTTCTGTTTTGTTTTTGCTTTCTCTTTAGAAATTGAGTTACACTGTAAAAGTGACAGTAACTATCTGCAAGTAGCAGGCTGTGATTTCCATTACAGGTGAAAATGCACCCGTCTTGCTCGTGAACGGAGGATTACTGTTCCAGTCACAGTATTTCTGTAAAGAATCTGTCAGCAGCCTTAGAGAAGGATGCAGAAAACATATACATATATTTGTACTTACTGATTTTCAACCATCAGATGTTCAGCTACCATCTCATGACCAAGGGATGGCTGGTAGAGACTTTGGTCTTTTGAAGCAGGAATTCAGTTCAAAGCCTGTATTTAATTTAATTTAATTTAATTGTTCATTTCATTTAATTTATTCAATTTTAGTATTTGAGGATCTGTTTAAAATAAAAAAGAAAGCCACTAGACTGACTTAATTTCTACTTGATTTCACTACATTCCATTAAGGCATTCAGACAGTCTGTGTCTAAAAATTATACACACTGTATAGCTTGTATTGTGTAAGGACTCATTGGTTTTCTGCATTGTTTTAATTTATACATGCAGAGAAAAAAAACCTGCCTTAAAACACCATGAAGAATGCAAAATTAAGCACTCAAAAGTCAGGAATTACAAGAGGTAAAATAACTTCTGTAAATCTAATTTGGCCTCTGTGTGTGTGTGTCCCTATAATGTATAAGCAAATATGTGTCTTACATATACACAGAATGTGTATATTTGTGTATGTACAGTGAAAAAAAGCCTTTAATTACATGACTACCTACTATTTCTTGCACAGAGTGCTTCCCTTAGTCAGTGAACAGGATAGACCTGCTTTACAGGTGGGTTCCTTCACTGTGAAGAGGGCTGTTATCTATACGACCCTGCCTCATGTATTGTAGAGGTAGGTGAATCACAAATGAGGTGGGAGACTAGAAGAGGTGAGGTGTGTCACTGCTTCTCCAGGGAATTAAATTCATAATTTAGAAAGTCAACTGAGTGACTGCTGACAGGTACAGATATACCTGAGCTAGGTCCCTAACTCCCCTCAAGTGAAAATACCAGGGCAAGCTTACTCAGTTTAAATTGCTGCTCTGAGTGAACCTAATTGATTTACCCAAATGTAAAGTAAAGGGTAGATGCATGAACCGTTCTGCAGGCAGAGCAGAAGGGGAATTAATTTCCAGCAAGGAAATGGTGACAGGCAGCTGATGGAGTTGACTTCTGCCAATGGCACAGCTGTATCTGAAAGAGAACATCTGTTCACCACCTGAACAAGCTCGAGTAAAGCTAGTTTGGGTTTATCTTTCTTACTCTACTGTCACTAATACTCTGCATCAATACCATTGCCTTCATTAACCAAATTTATAATCTAATTTGAAAAATCAGTAGTGTGACAAGTTGCATTTTTCTTAAACCCAAGTTAACTAGTTCTATCTTACCCGGTTTAATTTTTTATTAATCAAGTGCTGCATCAGCTGCTCCTTTGTTTTGCTCAGGAGTGATGTCAGGCTTCTCTCTCTTCCTAAAAGCCCCATATGATGCTACTCTAGTTGCTTTTGTTCCAGCTGATGAGTGCATGCCTTGAGACTCTGGGATCTGACTTAAAAAACCACTGTAAATTCACAGCTGTCAACAGGAGCTGTGCTTTGAAAATTCAATATGCTGCACCGCACTCAAGAATGCTGAACTGCTGGGCACTGAGAGCTGCAAGTTATGAACCCAAAACTTTATGTTTTTCACCTAAACCTATCTCCCTTCCGAGTTTCTCAATATAAAAGCAAGGTAATAAACCTTCATCTCTTGGAGAGATTGTGAAAATAAATGCATTAATATTTGTGAAACACTTGGATATTTCATTGGGGAGAATTATAAAAAAGCCCATGAGGACATTAAGCATTAGTTCTTGAGAGCAATGTTTGAAGACAGTGCATTAAATAAGTCATGGGGCTCCATACTGAACAAAAAGAAAACAAAATATTAAATTGCTGCTCACTAAGACCCAGGTTCTCAAAGGTGTTTTAAGTGCCTAAATCCCACTGAGAGGCAGGGCTTAAGTGGTCACCATCTTTCTTTTCTCCTTTTCTGACTGAGTAAGGATGAGGGTCAGCAAGAAAAATTGTACATGAGTGTGTAATTACAGGTTGCATCATAATGCACATTAATGAAAGGCTGCATCATAATGCATAGGCACAAGAATTGGGGCACAAATTAACCTTTCCCAAGTGGTCTTAGTTATGACATTTACTAAAGTCAGACTGCTTGACTTTGCACCATCCATTTTTTTTCCCAGTGGTCTGCGTATGGGTAACTTTCCTGGTTTTTAGGATAATAAGCTAACCCGCACACATCCCACACCCTGCTGACATGCCCAGAGGATGGAGGATGGGAGCCTTTCCCTTGCTGAACACCACCCTATACAGGGGTACAGACCTCTGCCAGCAGACTAAATGATATAAGTAATAGGTTGTCATCTTCTATTTGAATCAGCATTGGGGAAGGACAGAACATTTTGCCAGCGAGTCTCACTAATGTTTGCTGACATCAGAAGAACGCTCAAAGTCAGGAGTCTCTGGTCCAATCCCAGGATCAGAGGAGAGCGTGCTGAAATGAGCCATTTGGGGAGCAGGCAGAAAGGCCTGTGCCCATTTCAGCATCATCCCTTTTTCTTTCCGTTCATCTTGCCCTCACCTTTACAGTGCAGAATTCCTTTAGATAGGAAAGGCAACCAAGCACACATCTCATAACACAATAAAATACAGCTAGGCTTGTTACTATGTGGAGTGAGGTTGTTGGAAATTCCACATAAAACAAGAATCTGTGCCAAGAGCTCTTTAAAATACTGCAGCCAGGCTTCCAAGAATCTGGAAATGGTAATGTTAACACCAAGGCTAAGAAAGTTTGACTTTTTCCTCCTCTGTGTAAACATGATGATATTTGTCTATCTCCTGGCTCCAAATCCTCTGAGCCGTGGTAGGATGCCAAGAGACAGGACGATAATTCTGCAACAGGAGGCTCGCTCCGGTCGGGGCAAAGCTCCCTGGTCTTCACTGCTGCCGCACAGTCTCTGGGAAGTGCTGTCCCGGCTCTGGGGCTGCTCTGAGTTAAGGCAGGGATCAAACTGCTCCCTTCAGCTCTGAATGACAGAGGAGACCAAAGCCATCTTTTCTGCTCCTCCTCCTCAAACTGTGCTCAGGTATAATTGAGGTCCTAAGTTATAACACTGTGCAATTTCTTTAACATAATTCAGTGAATCTGGAAAAATAAGCCAAAAGACATTGACTCATTCTCCCCTTTTGAATACAACTGACCCCGTAAGTGTTCTCTTTTTCTCTTCTAAGAAACAACCAAGCACCTCAAAGATGCTATGTCCTCTATCTAAGGTCAAAGATGCACCATTTAAGATTCCACGCTCGATGATTTAACTGAAAAGCAGTGTCTTGTGAAGCCTGGCACAGGAGAAAGAGGCTTGCCAGTGTAATCTTAACTTCAACATTTACTGATTTGTAGGCTCAACCATGCAGTCAGAATATTCTTTTTAAATTGTTTTCATTTCCTCATTCAAATCAGAATCAATTTTCACCAGGATACACACAGATATTTCTATTAATTGAAAAATATTTTTCAGTGAAGTTTTGCTTCAGTACTATTTAACTACTAGAAATACGTTTTCTTTCCTTTTTTTGTCCTCAACCTTCTTGTACTCAGAAACTGTATCTTGAAGTTCAGTGTTTCAAAGGACTACTATGTAAAAATATGTAACTTGCAGAATATGCTACTTGTGAAATTTTTTAGTTCTAAAGAAAATCTCTGATGTAGGAGCACCCTAAATGAGCTATTTAGGATAAAAATGTTTGGTCAACTTGGGTAACAGTTGTTCCCTCTCTTTGTGTCTTTGTGTGCTTTTCATTCTACTATACCAATTTACTCTATTTCTTCAGAAAAGTTTCTCATTCACACTACTTCTACCTCTTTCTCTAGGTACCTATTTCTCTGCTTCTACCTATTTCTCTAGGTTCTGTAGGTCCTTCTGCCTATTCCTCTTTTCTATTCTTGATTTTCTTTAGTCATAGTTCTCTTTTCTCAAAATTTTACTTTGACCTCTGTTCACAAAGTCACCTCTCCCCCTCCATTTTTTGCTACCGCCCCTAAGCCTTGCTGAGGCCTCTTCCCCTGTGGAAGAAGACACTTAGTGACATATGGGAGTTACAAGAAGGGAACTATCCCAAACTATCCCAAACTATCCCATTGCAGAAGAAATCTAGGAAGGGTAGTAAGCGACGGATTTGGCTAAATCCTGAGCTCACAACACAAAAAGGAAGCACAGAGAAACTAGGTCAGGTTTCTAAGGATAAGTACAGAAGTACAGTGTAGCAAGAGCACATAGGGACAAACACAGAAAAGCCAACGCAACAAATAAAACTTAACTAGCAAGAGCATCACGAGTAACAAGAAACCATTTGGCAAGTACATCAGTGATAAGAGGAAGTCGAAAGAAAGTGGATTACTCATCAGCAAGAGAAAGCTGTTGAGTGATACTGAGAAGGCACGGAGCATTTAATGCCTTTTTTGCAAGAGTCTTTACTAAAGAGGTCATTTGTGATCAGGTGATTGACATGATACATATTAATGACAAAGGAATAAGACTTCGCCCCAGCCTAGGAAAGAATGAGTTGTAGAGTATCTACATAATTCAGAGGTGTTCAAATCAATGGGCTGGCCTGACTTCATGCTAAGGTACTGAAAGAAATGGCTGAAACAACTTTTGAAGCTTTAATCTTTGAGGGTATCTTTGAGGGTTCGGGGAGGATGACCAAGGATCATGCTGATAGAAAAAGGCAAAAGTGGTGCCTTTCTTTAAAGGGCCATTAAAAAAAATAGACCAGTCAGCCAATTTTTTCCCCCAGAAAACAGCTAGTAAAAATAGACAAATCACTTGTAAGCAGTCAGAAGGAAACAGATAAGTAACAGTTACCATGGACTTGTCAACAGGAGATTGGGTCAAACTAGTTGAGTTTGTGATAGAGGATCGGACCTTGCCATGGGACAAAGGGGCAACAGATGCCACAATCTATACATTAGCAAAGGTGTTGATGGGTGGATTATAGACGGTATTCCAAAGGGATCTGTCCTGGGTAGTTTCATTAGTGACTTTTACAGGTGGCACTAATCTGAGAGCGACTGCAAGTACATTGGAGCATGAAAGAAGAGTTCAAAACAACCTTAAGAAATTGTTTGAAAAGCACAGAGTGTAACTCAAACGCAATAACAGAGGAGGTGTTTTTGCAGGCAGGATTAATCAACTGCACGAACACAAGCTGGGGCACAACTCAGCCACAGCTACATACTGCGTGCAGCAACCAAAGGGAGACCAGAGGAGAATGGCGGGCAGCTGGAGGCCTAGGAAATGTCAGGAAAGGTGGATAAATTGTAGTCAGTCAGCATAAAGAAAATATGATCCGGCAACATGATAACAGTCATCCAATTGTGAAAGGGCAACAGGAAGAGAAAAGGGTATGACTTCCGTGGACAAGAAGCAACAGGTTCATGTTTCAGCAAGGAATATTCAAGTTAGACACAAGGATGAATTTTCAAACAAGTAGGGCAGTGTAGCTGTCAGACAGATTGCCTGGGGAGGCCACAGAGGTCTCTATTACCAGAGATCTCTAAGAACAGTTAGACAAATTTCTGCCAGGAATGATGAAAGTTGGTAACCTCAGTGGGGTGGGGGGGGAGATGGACAAGGTGACCTCCAGAATTCCCTCCCATCCTGAGCTTTCTGCAAGTGAAAGCAGTCTGTGAGCTGGCAGAAATGTTACTCTGCAGGAGACTTGGAGGGAGTAGGAAGAGGCCTAGGGGCCACACAAGAGAGCCTGAGCCACGGGCATGGGGAAAGCTTTTTGGTGTCCTGTGTAAGAAGAGGAGCAACAAGGAGCAAGATCCAAGCAGATAATGGTGTGCAAGGACTCAGTGCAGAGAGGATGTTTTAAGTAAGGGAAAGTCCACAATTGCTTTTCCTTTTGTATTTAGCAATGACCCCAATCCCATACCAATACATACAGTTATTTTCTGCTCACTAATCATGTTCATGTGTACAAGCATATATTGATCTGTTGTGTCTAATTCCCTGTTTCCAAAGAAAAACATAACTATTTAGTTCAGTAATGCATAGGCCGAGTTTCATGATGAAATCATCTGAGGCACTTATATGCTCACATAAATATAGTTTAACATAAAAATATGTTCCACAAATTTGAAATTTCTGTTTTTCCTAAAAGTAACTTAAAACCTTGCAATCTTGTACATAAATGAAGTAGGCATTTAACTAGGCAATGGGACACATTTAAGGAGCATGAAACGGGAAAAACAGGATAAAAAACCCAAAAAGCCTATTAGTCTTTTTTTCCCAGCGGAGAGAAGTGCAAGTGAGCAGAATAGTGTCATTAATCACGGCAAGTAACTGTTTACCATTATTTCACAACTAATGAGAGGTGTTCATATGATTTTTGTAAGTGTGGAGTTACTTGTTAACCTGACTGAAACGATGTACCTACACCTGCTTGCATCGTTCCAGGTCGCAGAAACGCCCTGTTTGCCTTCCAGTTTTCCCCTTCAACCCCTCCAGGTCTGCCCTCCAACGCGCTCCCCCCTCTCCAGCCGCCCAGGGCGCTCTTGCGCCTGGGCTGCCCCCGCGCTTTTCTAGCCCAGCCCCACTGCAGCTGTCCTACGTTATCAAGCGGAGACCACGTAAATAATTGATATCGAAATACCCGCACGCTACAGACGGGAAACACCCCGTTACACGCTCCCCTCGGCGTTTCCCCTCCTTTCCGCTGCCGCCCGGCACCTGGCTCGGGCCGCGGGGGCCGCCGCTGCCGGAGGCAGCCGGCGCGGCGCAGGGCGGCCGCGGGGCGGCGCGGAGCCCCGCGCGGGGCCGCCGCTCCCCGCCCCGCCGTCCCGCCCCCGCGGGGGGGGAGCCGGGCCGGGCCGCCGGCGCGGCGGGAGCAGGTGCGGCCGCCCGGCGCGGCGGAGGCGGAGCGGGAGGCGGCGGCGGGGCCGGGCTTGCAGGTGGGGGCTGCCGGGAGGCGCGCACGCACGGGCGGGGGGAGAGGGGCCGTCCAGCTCCCCGCCCCTCCGCGGTACGTGCGGCCGGCGGCGGCGGGGCGAGCGCGGCTGCCGCAGGAGGCACACGGCGGCGGCGGCGGCGGCGGGGCCCCGCTCTGGCTCCGGCGCTGCCCGCAGCCCGGGCCGCGGAGGGGCCGGCGGGGGTGCCCCCGCTGGCGGAGCCAGATGTGTGCGGCGGGGGGCTGCCAGGGGCCGTCGGGGGGGTGCCGCGGGCTGCCGCCGCCAGCGCTGCTGCTGCTGCTGCTGCTGCCGCCGCCGCCGCCGTATCCGGGAGGGGACCCTTAGCTGGGCTTGAAGCTGGGAAACCGCATCGGGAGCTGCTATTTTCTTCTCCTCCTTTCTTTGCCTTTCCTCTGCTCTCTCCTCCTCCTCCTCACCAAAAGCGGGAGAGGAGGCGTGTTCGTAGAGCCTTGCTGCACCGGTTCTGCTCGGTTTGTTGTTGCAGGGTTTGCTTTGTAGGGTGGTTTTTTTTTTCCTTTTTCTTTTTTTCCCTCCCCCTCCCTCTCCTTTGGCCCATTGCATACTCGGATCCGGCTGGATCCTTCCTTTTATTTTCGGCGGTGCCTCTCGGAGGGGGGAAGGGTGAGCTGGGATGAGTGCAGCTTGACGCACAGGCAAGGCGAGGTGGCGGGGGGGGGCACTACGGGCAGCTGCAGCGCTTTGTGGTCGCAGGGTGCGGGGGAGCGAGCGAGTGAGTGAGGGGCTTGCTCGGTGCCTCCCCCTTTCCTCGCCGCTCTGCTTCCCTCCCCCATCCTCCTCCCGCCGGGTCCGGCTGGCAGCCGCGCACCGGCAGCCTGCGTGCAATATCGCGTTGCAAGGTGTGTTGTGTGAGAGTGTGTGTGCGTGCGTGGAGAGGGGGAGCGGGAGACGGGGAAAGGCTGCCCTCCGGTTTGAATCGCGCCAAGAGCCGCGGCCACCAGTAGCCGGAGGCGCCCCCTCGCCGGCCGCCAGCGCCCGCCTCCCTCCTTCCCTCCCTCCCTCCCTCCCTCCCTATGTGAGGCTCCCCGGCGGGCTGCATGGCGATAGACCGGCGACGCGAGGCGGGCGGCGGGGGCCGGCCGCCGCCGCCGGAGGAGAACGGCGCGGTGCTGGCGGGCGCCGCCGCCCCCCCGGGGCCGCCCCCCGCCGCCGCCGCCGCCGAGATCCAGGCGCTGCCGCCGGCCGCCGCCGCCTGCAGCCCGCTGCTCCTCGACTACGACGGCTCGGTGCTGCCCTTCCTCGGGGGCCTGGGCGGCGGGTACCAGCGCACCCTGGTGCTGCTCACCTGGATCCCGGCCCTCTTCATCGGCTTCAGCAAGTTCTCGGACTCCTTCCTCCTGGACCAGCCGGACTTCTGGTGCCGGGAGGCGGACGGGCAGGGCAACTGGAGCGGCTACCTAGCGCCGGGCCCCGCCAACCGCAGCGGCAACGGCAGCCTCTTCCCCGCGCCGGTGCTGCCCACGCCCGCGGGGGGCAACGCCAGCGAGTGCGAGTGCCACGAGTGGCACTACCGTATCAGAGCCGGCCTCGTGCAAAACGTCGTCAGCAAGGTGAGGAAAGCATCCTTTTTTTGCCCCCTGCCGTCCAGTCCTCACGCCCTCCCTAGTACCGCAGCCCCCTTGGGGGCCTGCTGTGCCCAGGCAGAGGGGAGTGAGGCACCCCGGCACAGATGGGGTCCATCTGTGCACGCTGCGGCCTGACAGCGATACGGGGTCGGTCATGGCCCCGGGAGTTGCCTGGAGTATATCCCGCTTTCCTCCTTTTTGTCATACGAGGCCTCCTTGGGGTTTGTACCTGGGTGCTGGTCAGGGTGCTGAGCTGCAAAGTTGTGTCCCGAAAACAGATCCTTGGTGGCTTTTCATGATCCCAGTGATGGCAGCTGTCACAGTGGCTCTGGAGCACGGGTGTCTCTTTGGTAGCCCCCTGGGCACATGTCCTGTGGACAAACGCTGAGGGTGCATGCGAGGGTTGTGAGCCGGTAAGAGAAAAGGATCTTGGAGGAAGCTCAGGTTGTTATATTGCTCATCCTTGTATGAGTATGATGAAGCTGCTATACAACTCAAAAATCAGGTTGACTTTCTGGGAAAGCTCACGATTTAAGGAAAAACAGACAAAGTTTTGCTCAATTCTTGTTATTATGTACTTATCCCCTTGATAATGCTTTCAGTAGAGTGATAAAAGAAATGTCTTACACAAGTTGTACTTCAGAGGCAGAAAGTACACGCTGCTCTGCTTTGCATTTCATAATGTAAGGCTAAGGTGGAAAATTTCTGGTGAAGAAGGCTGTGCTGCTTTCTGCTGTTATTTGCTGTATTTGCTTGAGTAGCGCATGCAAAAGAATGCTTTGTCTTTTCACCTGAGAGGTTTTGGTGCTCCCTGCCAGCAGCCATGTGAAAGCCATGCCTACCGTGTATGGGCCTCATCCATATTAACCAGCAACTGTAGCTCCTGGAAATGTAAAATGAAACTGTTACACCATGAAAGTTGTTTCCTTAATCTCAAACCCCCCAAGCTCAGCAAAAATTAGTTCCTGCATGGGAACAGTGTTTTGGATTAAGTGTGCTTATCTAGTTGGGAAAAAGAAATGCAGCAATAATCTGATGACTAGCATGATTGTGCTTTGGTCAACCAGCACGCATTCACATGCATAATTACTGAAAATTATTTAAGTTTCTCTTTGTGTCCCTTGAAAGCATGTGCACCGGTGGAAAAAAATAAGTAAAGGAAATCCTCCAAAAATATCAGTCCAGAATGGATTTAAAAGCCCTGCTTACACCCCTTCCATGAGAAAAATGCAGGCACATGGTGAACTTCTAATGGTTTGTGGTGTAAAAGTGCATAATGGGATTTGACATTTAAGAGAGGCAGATTGTCTTCTGTTTATAGCTGGAGACAGCTATTCTTATGTTTTAGGGCTTAACACTGATGATGCAGGCAGGAGAAAATGGTCTTCAAATATTTCTTTTTAGTGTAAACTGTAAAAATTTTTTTGAAATGTTGAAAATCTTTTGAAGGTCATCACCAAGTTAGCCATAAAAGGTCGAGATTTAGTTTGCTGTCTTGCATGCTATAGTGTTTTTTTTTTTTTTTAATTAAAAAAGTATTCCTTGGAAGAACTTGCAGTAAAGGGCAGATCAATTTTAATGGATATATAAACAGCTGTGGTCCCTGCTGTCTTGTTTTGTATTAGAAAAGAATAATAATCATCCTTTGAGAGACTGGTTTCTTTTTTTTTTTCAGTGTAGAGTTTTTATTTTTTGTATATGTTTGCTTCCAAAAACTTGGCAGCTCTTTCTCTTTGATTTGTAATCCCATATAATTATAATTAGGTTGTTTTCTCAGGGTCAGGATTTCTCCTTAGTTTGTTTTTGTGTTTGGTTATGGGGTTTTTTTTGGGGTGGGTGTGCTGTCTGTTTTTATCCTGATGAAGAAATAGAGGAAAAACCCAAACAGAACATCAATCTAGCTTGGTTCAGTCTTCCACTTCAAATATTGCAGGAGCAGTTCGCATAACTGCTAACTCTTCTTACATACCTCCCACAGTCCTTTGTGAAAAAGAGCTGTACTGATGAATTCAGAAAACTGGATGTTCAGATCTGCCTGAACTCCCCTCAGAAATAGATTTGTTTCTGTAATGTATTATGCAATGTTCTCATCTTTCTAAATAGAATTTTATTAAATCTTAGTCTAATATATACTCATCTGTGTAGTAGCCAGGGGTTATACTGAAATATCATAAAGAGAGCCAAAAGTATGTTAATAAAAAATGCACTTTTATTTGGCCAGTAAATACACTTGTTCTCATCTTCAGTGGTTCAAGCTAATCACTGATGAATGTTCTGTTGCTTTTTTTTTTCCTTTTTGTCTTCAAAAACAATAAAAACAATTCTCATTATTTAGTGCAACGCTTATTTCCTGGTCTGTTTTGTTGATGTATGTGTGCATGAAACGTTGCTACCTTCTGTTCCTCAGGAGTAGGTAGCTGTCCATAAACTATGATGATTTTCATTGTCTCTGTAGCCTCTCTCCTAATGCCAACCTTCGTCAGATGTTGCCTTTTTGTCCCTGTTTTTTTCAGCTCTCTCTCCCCTGGTGCCTTTTTCTTCTAGCCTGTGTCATGCTTGGGATTCACAGAGTTGAGGTCTTGCCGTTTCTAGCCCTGCTCTGTGGTTTGTTTAGCCCTGCTTCTCCTTGAGTCTTTACTGGAGCCAAAGGCGGCCTTGCACGTTTCTTGAAGAGCAGCATTGCCATGCTGAGCTCTGCCATTACCCGGATCCCCCTGAAAGAGTCCTTGGGAATGTTGCTTTTTATAGTGCTGCCAGTCATTAGAACTGGAAATGGTAATAAAGGACATACTGCTTATTATTTAAGACTCTTGAAACACATACAGTGAAGAGGTCAGATGCATAATTTAACCACAGGAATTCCAGTGGCCATATTAAATCACAGATCTGAGCTAATGTCCTGACTTCATACATAAATCTTGGACCTCAGCTTGGTTCAAATTTAAATATCTTCCTCTGCAGCAATTCACTTTTGCACTGCTAAATGTTTCTTTCAGGATTCACTATGAACACCGAGTGCGTATCATTTGTGCGCTGTGTATCCTAAACTACTCTTCAGGCAAAAGGCTGGTGATAGATGCACCGCATCAAGAGCAGGTTTTATCTCACCTGTCCAAAGGAAGGATGCTGAGAAATACTCTCATTTTTGCAAAGGGGAAACCAAAGGTCTCATTTTGCCCACTTGCTAAGTGATAGTTCAGGTAAATTCTTAGCATTAGCGCAAAATGCAGCAAAATCACAACTAAAATTAAATGGCTGTGAAACCGAGCAAGAGGTTGCAGTGTGTATTCAGCAGAGACTTTTGAAACTCTCTTGCTGACCTCTTTCATGCCTGGATCTTCTAACCCTCTGCAAAGTCATCTGTAATCTTGGGGCAAAGTTTCCACAGAAGCTCTTAGCTACAGGATTGATGATTGCTATTATATTCCTTTACTAGGATGACCTGTCCACTGCATTCAATTGCTTTATGTGGTGGGGTTGTTTGATATTCTGCATGCTAATTTGTCTAATGGACACCAAAAGCTGATGACGGGCAACAACTGAGACTTGATTGAAGTGTAGCAAACGATGGCACAGCATCCCGCTGTGTGAGTTTCCAGTCTTTGAGATCATCCCCCCTCCTGAGGGTGGGGTAGTTGAAGGCTGCTTTTTAATTGCGCAGAACAATTATGTAATAATATTTCATGTTTAGCCACAAGGGAATCCCTGTTGTGGCTGCTTTGCTGCTCCAGATGCCTTATTTTGCTGCAGTGCTGTTCCTCTTGGCTCTTAACTTCCCACTTGATTTGGATTGAGTCATCTTCTTTCCCGAGTAACGTGCCATGATTTTACCTATTTGCCACTGGTTCGGTCTTTCTCGTTCCAATCTGGCTTAGCCTGTAGCAACCTGTCCCCTCCAGTAAAGAGGAGCTTAATTTGGAAGAAAAACCCAGGTAGGGCTGCTGGGCAATGAGAATGGGGCCGTTCTGCTGTGCGGTGAAGCTGTATCGGTTCAAGCTGTGATGTGATGCACTTTGCCCCTGGTGATACCTGTGCCCTACCAGCCTCCGTTTCCTCTCTTTTAAGACAATTTTGGCATTTTTCTGGCCGTATCTTAAGCTGATTCAGCTTGCTAACCTGGCAGAAAACTTTGTTTTTAAATACTTTTTTTTTTTTCCCAGGGGAGTTTTTTGATTGGATTAATGAGGTGAAATGGCTCTGTGCAGTGATATCTGCCCTAGACTGTGGTTTTGTCTCATGGGATTATTGCAGGTACCTGCAGGTAACCATAAACATTACAACAAACAAATCCCTGCCTGATGCAGGGGTGACAAATTCTGCACTGCTTGCAGGGTGGTGTTTCTTGGGATAGAGGACAGGTGTGCATTTCAATATCCGAGAGTGCTTTCAGAGCACAGTTGTTAATTATTTCAAAGGGATCACTCTGACAAAGTAATTCCTAAGCTAACAGCCATGCTACCCTTCCCAGGCCTAAATGGGAGCATTTTTTAAAATCCTTTCTATGTATCCTGTAGTTGGCTGGTCTCTGAGAAAAGAGTCCAAAAATGCAGATATGATATACTGATCCTTTTCTTCTTTCCTGCAACTGCTAGGATTTGCCTTGTCCATGTTAATTCCTGGCTGATTAGCTTCTACTTAGTCCCAATTCTATTAAAACCCTGAGTTATTGTGCCCAGTGCAGTACTTTGGTCAGAAGTGGCAAGATCAAAGCTAGTATATCACACATGCCCTACTACTACTAATTTTATGGAGAGAGATGCCAAACTTTGTGTCTTTGCTCTGGAGGTTATCTGATAGAGTCATTGGTTGCCAGTCTGAATGCTCACAAGCTTCAACATGAGAAATCTGCAAGGAGAGCTGACTTTGTGTCCTGTTCAAGCTCTTCAGGGAGTTGCCATATATCAATTAAACAGTGTTGATGAAGCGTTCTGGTTATCAGGGTGCTAATGCACAGCACCCTGAAACAGTGGTGCAAATTCAGGGATGAGTTTCTAACTGGATAGAGCAAAGTAGATGTCTATTTTAGCAACTGTACCAGCATTTCCAGTTGTTGTAGAGTTGTGCAGAATTATCCTCTGTCTGCCTACAAACAGTAAATTGTTGTATGTTGGTGTTTGAGATAACCAAGTATGATTTCACTGGACTACAAATAGTTGTCTAGTGGGCTTAGCCGTTTTATTTGTTCATTTGAGGAGAATTGTTATAAATGGGGATGAAACATTTTTAAGCCGTTGATCTAGAAAAGAGAGACTGCAGTAAGACCAATACTGACATTAGAATTCAGGCAGTGTTATGAGGGTGGGGTTTTTTTTTTTTTGGTATGGATTTTTTCACTAGAGGGAAAGTACACACAGAGCTTATAATATTTATTATCAACTTTAAGATAAAGTGTCATGGATACAGGAATCTGATTTCAGCCTAACATAAATAAAGTTTGCAGTATTTATAGAACTAATAATAATCCTTCAGAAAGGTAGTTCCAAATTAGAATACTTAAAAGGCACCTTCAGCTTTCCAAAACTTAGTATTGAGTATTTTATCTTCCCCATTATCTGTGTGTACTTGAAACCATGTTGTGTTTTTCTGTATGGATATGGTGTTCGAAAGGCTCTTCTTCCTCTCCTCTTCCCCCCTCCCCCTGACCCTAATAGATCCTGCTTCACACTCATTCGGTTGTAATATACCAACTCTACCTGTGTTGTGGTAGAAATTGCTGAGCTGTAGTGTGTATTTACCAGCTGTTCAGGCAGTTTTAAACCCAGTTTCTTCAGTGGTCTAGCAGTTTTACCTCTTCTTACTCTGACTACAAGAGTGAGATTGTAAAAGATGACCTATTTTTTCTTAAAGTAATTTTCAAGGAGGGGGCACTGGCATTTAGAAAGGCATCTAATTTGGAGGCAGTTTTGATGTTTGTCATGGTAACATCAAGATGAGGATTACGGGCCCGCAAATCATGGATGTGTTCTTTTTAATCTTATTATTAATTATTATTATTATTAATGTAATAGCACCTGGAATAGTTGGAGTCATAGTTTTTCTTAACCTAAAAACTTTTGGGTATAAATGACGCAAGATTTTAAACTAAAGCTTTCCAAATAAATTTTGGACAGCTGTTAAATTTAGAAAACGGTGAAAGGACTCTAACGCTTGTATACCTTGTCTTCTGTTTTCCCTATCAGACCACTTGTTTCTGTGTAGTTTCCTTTCTGCACTATCTGGCATTAGATTATATGGTCTCTGCTTGGAGCTGTTGCTCTTGCTCATTCTCTTTCATATTCCTTCATCCTCTTATTTTTCTGCAGCATCACCTGAGTGATTCTAGCTTATGCATGAGTACCCGTTGAATTAATTAGGCTGAAATCTTGCTGTAAAATAGAGGAATCTGCTTGCTGTAATGATATATAAAATATTAGAGAATCTTATCATAAAGAGAAGCTGCAACTTTGCAGCAGGGCTGAGTTTTCAATTCTTGCATTGGCTTCTCTTGGGCTTTAATTGCAAACTCTTAAACATGTGCTTCGCTCCAAAACCACAATTTTTGCACTTGACTTTTGAAAGGAGGTGACACTCTGGTATTTTTCATATAAAAGGGAGAGGAAGGAATTTGAGGGTCTGTGAGGAGAAAGGAGGTACAAGCCCCTTTCAGGACTTCTAGTTGAGGTTGTGACAGAGCTATTAAGCAAGAAATAGTTTCAGCGTTGAGCAGCACTGGCCCTCACCCTGTCAGGTAGAGATGATTAATATGTGCGTTCAGTAGCTCCAACTGATCCAGGTCACGTCATATGTATTGGGAATATAGCGCATATACTCCATCATGGCTGGAGATGCATTAGCACTGCTGTGCGTGGTCAGGTTGGCTGACGGTGATGCTTATGTCTCCTGCAGCCAGTGAATTCAGGACTGAAACTTCTGCCTGTAAAATGATACAAAGTAAGAGCAAAAGTGTCCAGAGAGTTAGAGACTGAGTGGGACCCATTCCTGTGGAGAAGGATGGGGCAAAGCATGTACTTCCCTGTCTTACCTTGCTACTGTGGCATGCATCCTTACAGCTTTATCATCTTTCTATATACATTATAATATTGTCCTCGCTGCTGTAGTACCTGCATGCCTTCCTGTACTACATTAAATGACCTAAGTGAATGTCTGTAGTGTCATGACGTTCATTTTTTTTCTCCCTTGTCTTCTCTCCCAGGAGGAAAATTAAATATGCAAATATGCAGTATAGGACTTTTTTTTTTTTTTTTTTTTTGGTCTTCAGTTCACAGCTGAGGGAGAGCCCCAAATGGGCCAATTGTCCTGCTGCGGCACAAGAAGAAAAGATTAAATAAGTACATATATTCTGATGTCTACTTAGATCCACAAGTAATGAAGTCAAGAAAATAAGGAATGTTATTTGTAAGAGCCAGAAAAATATTAATTAGCCTTATCTAGTGGAGTGTGATTTATGGTTACTTTTGCACACTGTTTTCAGAACACAAACTCGTCTGGTTCTCTTGCAAGGTGTTTCAACTTATAACAGTTCTTGAGGAATTCATTTTGTATCAAATACTATCTTTGTGTTGCTCTGCAGCCTTCAGGAATCATCGAATCTCCTCTTATCCTCCAAAGTCCGTAAGCCTTTATACAATGTTGCGATATCAGGTTACAAATGTTAAGGATAGGGACTATAAATCAAGCCGTAAGACCTTTTTTCCCTGCACTATTGCCCAGGGCTTTATAAAACATACTCTGCACGAACAATGTGAATTTGTCAGACCAGTGCTGTCTTTCGATTTGTAGAACAAGTTGAATATTTTCAACAAGTTTCTCCTTTCCCCTTAATATTTATTTAATTCTGAATTAATTCTAGACCCTCTTTTTAATTCCTCCCTCTCCTTTTCTTCCTGCCCGAGTCTGAATAGCTGCAGTCCTCAAATGACACGAAGGCAGGGTCACAGCCATAATAATTACATGCTAAAATTAAGGTGTTTGATCTTTTTATCTGCGGTGGCTTTGAGCAAGTGTTTCACTTGCTCAGAGATTTGCTTTCACTTCTTGTCTCCTCTCCTCTCCATTTCAGTTTTTTGCCATGTTTCACATTTTCAAGGTTTTTCCCTCAGTTCTTAAGAAAGCCAAGTAAGAGAGTAAATTAGACTCCTGCTGTGTCAACCCTTTCAAGGCTATATAGGCGTAGTACGTTTTACACAAGCGTTGTTTTGGCAGCCTGAAAAATGTCAGTGTTCAAGGTATTAACTTAGTTTTGATAACCAGATGACAGCGAATGTTAATATTTAACTAAAATGTTGGTGTTTTAAATATGGTTTCCATTTCCAGTGCTTAGACCTTAGGCCAATCTGAAAACTGGTTCAACTTCTTGTTTTGTTTGATGGCAAAGGCAGTCCCACCAGCAAGTAACTTATTCAGAATAAATGCCGGCATCTGTTGCAAACTGAGGGATGGCCACTGAAAACCTTTTCCAGTGCGAGTCTGTCAGTTCCTGTTGGTAGGTGGTGTTGCCTCTGGTCTTTACATCAGAATATGGATAAAGAAGATACCCATACATATTTTACACCCCATGCATATAATTATAGCATGGAGGTGTAAAAAAGGGAGAGGTGGAAAAATCCTGACCCTGCTCTCTGGAAAGCTATGAATATAGCATTCGTGAAAGTTACCTGCAAAGTTTTTTTTTTTTTTTTTTTTTTTTCAAATCTCTCAAGACTTTGATATGAGATGACATTATGGAGTTGGAAAAGGTGAAGCAGATCGCCTCAGCTGAGAAACAAGTTAGTTGCCTAATCTGGGGAGGGCGAAGGCTGGAGAAGATCAAAATGTCTTAGAATAAAGAGAGCTCCTGCCGTTGAAAATAAAGGAAGAAGTGATGGAGAAGTGGGCTTTACATGGATTCTATTAAAATTGATTTAATCATATTGAGTATTCAGAAGAGTGTCATATGATTAACAAATCATATTTTAATTGTTAATGTATTACTGATGATTATTTATTTAATAAACTTCCTTCTTCCCTGCCCCATTGGGAAAAAGACACAGACACAGACCTGTGATGAGAGTGAGACTGGGAACAGAAGAGCTAATTGCTCCTGATGAAAATGTGAAATTGAAGCATAGATGAAGCTTTACCAGTTTTGTGATGATTTAGATGGCATCTTGTCATTTTGAAATTCTGCTGACATGTTTGGTGGATTGCTTGGAGGAGTTTTTTGCCTGTGGCATAGACTGAGGGATAATTAATAAAGACTATTCAATTAGAAAAAACTTTTCCAGGTTATCTTACTGGCTGTGAAACAAAGGCTTTTTGTGTTTTGTATCTTGCGAATTTGTGAGGTTTTGGGCTTGTGTTTTGGTTGCCTTGTTGCTTGAGCGGTCTGTTATGTGACTTACTCAGCTGTCCTGGTGCAGTCATTTGTTCCCTGTGCACTGAACCAGGCGACTGAAGTAGTCTGGGCTTAAAAACAAAACAAAACAAATCCTCCCCTAGTTGCAACAGCCTACAGGATGGGGCAGGAAGAGAGGGGTGAATCTCATACTACTAGTCACCAAGACAAGGTTCATCAACTGCCACAGGCGCGGGTGTTCCTGTTTTGACATCGCGTGGCGTGCCGTTCCTCCTTAATGGCAGAGAGGATTTTAGGGCACTACTACCGTGTGAGGCGAATTGGTATGATCAGATAGAGAAGTATGGTGCAGTGTAATGTGGTCACCAAGTCTAAGAAGAACCACCCCATCGATGAGGGACTCAGCTGCAGCACTTTTCTCTCTCTCCCCACAGTGGGGGAGGAAGGATTGCAGAGGAGCTGGGGCTGAGAGGTGTGAGATACGGCACTAGGTGCGCAGACGTGAGCGGCCTGACTCTGCCAGCAGGGACGACGCTGCTTCGGTGTGCACGGGGCCGCGACACAGACAGAAGAGGCTCTGGTAGCAGGTCTGCTCCGAGTGCCCCCTTTGCTGACGCTGGGGGGTGAACGGGGCTGCCCACGTGCTGTGTGCGAGAGGAGAGCGTCACCCCGCGGGGGTGCAGCAGAGACAGCCGATGTACTGCAAAAGGATTAACGTACAAGGAACGGGTCTCGGCCTCTGCAGCTGCGCGTGGCGCAACGTAACCTGGGCCGTAGGTTTCCCATCCTCATGACTGCGCTGAAGTTTGGAAAGTTGAGGTGGAAGTGCTGCTTGTATATCTTGATGTGCACGTAGTGATGTGTGACGGCATTGAGCCGATGTTATATTTCTAAGATTGAAGTACCAGGCCTAAAAAAAGTACACTTCAAAAATTAATGTCGAAATTTCACAGCCAAGCCATGCATATCTGAAAATGTGGTTATGCAGGATGTATTTTGGCAAATTCAGCTCTGTCAGACTTCAGAAACCATTAGGTAAATTGGTAAAGTCCACTGCTGTACAGTCCTGTACTGTTTTGCAAGGATGTAAACTGTTTTCGTAGGTACATAAAATTGCTTTCACACAACACTGCCTGTTCTAATTATATCTTTCTTGGAAGACTACTAGGCACATGTCTCATGTGCGCGCTTTCCTTCTCTCTCTCTCTCTCTCTCTCTCTCTCTCTCTTCCCTCTGCCCCATTTTCCCACCTTTTCTGATTTCCTCAAACCGTTGGCTTTGTGGCGGTAGTCAAATGTAGGATTTTTTTTTCTTTTTTTTCTTTTTTCTCCCCTCTTCACCCCCTCCTTACCCACTTAAATTATACATGGCCTAGGCAGTTATATCTAGAGCTAAAGCTACCACACATTTTTCATTAATAAGACTCTGTATTCACTGTCCATGAGTAACTTTCTTTGGCTGCAACTTTCTCTGCCAGGTGTCTGCCTTGGTCTGAAATGGTTAACCGGTTTTGAAGAATGAAATGTGGGGAAAATGTTATTCCTACTTAAAAAAAAATCAACTAGACAAGATACTAAATAAAACAAACCCTCATATCTATTTAGTTTGTAAGCTCCAATGTACGGGAATAAGGACCCCAAATGTGTTGGGGACAAGGAGGAGACAGAGATTGAACAAGAGGTAATACTGTGATACCAGCAATATCTCTCTTGCTACCTTATTACAAATTCTTGCAAAGTTGGGCAATTGTAAACCTCTCAAAATAATAGTCTGTACTTTCTTAGTAGAAACTTGTTTAGTAGAAAGATTTAGCTGTATATCTTTAACAAATCCAGAATACTCAGGCTTTGGTTAGAGATCTTCAACCAAAGCATCCACATATGAAAAAGTTGAAGTTAGTTAGTTGTGTTCAGTACTTTAGGGTCTGATATCATAACAAAAGGAAGGAGCTTAAAAGTCGTGTTTACTGGGCCTTGGGTTACAGCATTCCAATCTAAGGGGTGCAGATTTCCTTGGCTGTTTGAAGGAAACAAACAAAAAATTTCAACAGCTTTTTTTTTTTTTTTATTGACCTTTGTGTTGCTCAGGTAAATACAGTTGTGTCTGATAACAATGGAAAGCGTGTAGATGGATTTCCTCCTTCCATCGGTAGGAAAGATATCTTTTGGTAGGTGAGAGAGTCTCGATATGACTGGTCAAAGGAACAGGAATTTATTCATTTTTGCACCTTCTTCTGAAGTTTCCCAGATTTTATTTTGTTGTTACAACCACAGAGTTGTTTGTATTGGTGGTCAAAAATGCCAGATGTTCTCAAGAACAATTTATTAATACCTAAAATATATTTCGGACTGGAAGGAGCTTTGCCTAGCTGTGTTCTCAAAGGAGAGGCAGCACTGCTCTGAACCCTGAAGCTTAAAACATCAGATTTGCTACTTTAAATGCCCTATTGTTGTCATTGCTGAGTAGATGATACAGTGACATCTGAGCTGTGCAGTTATATGGCAGGGAGGAATGCTATTAAAATTGTGCCAGGACTTCCTCAACTGTTCTTCAGAAATATGTGTCAGTAAAACCACCAAAACTTTAAATGTTACAGTTGGGCTGGTGTGTCCCTTTGCGAGGCTTCTCCTACGCTCTCTTTAGTAGTGCTTAATTGCACACTTATTTTCTAAAATCTGAGCATTATTATATGAAGCACCATTTTCTGGAGCTTGTACCTTTTCTATAATCTTAAAAATACAGTCAGATTGTCATCTTTGTTGATTGGGGATTGAGAAAGGAAGGAGAGAAGTATTTTCCTGGAGCAGACTGGAGGGAAGTCTTGTTACAGTGGTCTCCAGGAGCTGTAACTACTTGAATGGTTTAGTCCTGAGAAAAGGCACTGGTGGCAGATGTATTATGGTAGAAGAATGGACTTTTTTGCAGTGGTGGTGGTAGTGCTTAGTCTGCTAACTTGGAGCTCTTCCTCTAGCACTAAGTACCTGGTTTCAGGCTTGCTTTTCATTATATACAGTATATGAGAAACATGATTTTTGTTTTTTTAATACAGTTTGTTTAAAAAACAAACAAACCAACCCTCTTGTGGTTCGTATTTTTCTAGGAGAATCTGGAGGCATTATAAATCTAAACTCACACTACGTCAGGTATTTATATAGAAATGGCGAGAAAAGTTATGTTTTAGTACTGTCCAGCGAAAATTGACAGGGTCTGGCTATGAAATGATGAAGCAGGAAGGAGATGAACATAGTAATGAGAGACCCAATATATGTGGACCTGAGTGACAACTGATAGATTCTTGTTTCCATTTATTATTGTTGAAATCACCGTCTGATGCACACAAGAGCTCCTGGCTTTTCTCTGAGAGTGGTTTGGGGGCTGCTGGGGTAAGCTGTGGAATATGTGATGTTCAGATGCCTGGGACTCCAGAAGCGGGGCTTTAACTCTAAGGACTGAGAGGCTATTTGCAGCGTGTGGGGCATGTTATGTGCCTCAAAACGAAGTTCGTGAAGCCCAGCACAGGAAGCGAGAAGCTGTCTTGCTGGAGAAGGGCTGAGGTCACAGTTCATGCTTGGCGTAGGTCTTCCAGGGCAGTGAGGCGGCTGATCCTCTTGCCTTCTTGCGCCGAAACTGATGCGTGGAGCAGTTAAAGCAGAGACGCCATCCATCTACAAATTGTTTGGGGAAGGGTCTGCTCTTTTTTGGCAGCAGTCTGGACGCCAATCACCTTAAATTGGCTGCGAGCCCACAAGCTGCACTCGCAGAACTCCTCCCATGGGCTCTTGTGCCGGGCTCTGGGCACGTGTTGGACAGGAGTACCCTCCCTCCTGTCTCTTTGCTCTTCTTACAGCACATGGGTCGTCCTTGCACCTTTTTCCATGCAGTCAAGATGAAGACAGGGCAAACCAAATCCTTGGTAGGCATCTTGTTACGATCTTCTTGCAAGGGCTCTTTAGTTTGTTCAGGCGCCACGGTGTTATGGCTCCTATAGGAGGAAGTAAAGACCAATTTCAAGGCAGGAGCCCTTAATTAAAAGGACTTGTGTTTACAATAACAGTCATGCAGCAAATTTTACGTTGGTACTTTAATGAACCTTTCCTTAACTTCAGTGTGAATCCTGGCTCACTGGAGCCTTATCCAGGTTTCCGCTGCTGGTGCAAAAGTTACAGAATGGTTATTTTTTAGACGCATTAACTTTTACCAGATGTCTTCCAAAACATCCCATGTTTCAGAGTCCTCCATCTTGACTTCTAGTTTGAAGCATAGTGACTCACAGCATGGGTGGTGACTCATTGAGATCAATTAAACATTAAGATCCTTAAGGTGTGACTCCCTAAGCTTTGATGAAAATTGCTGTCACAACATGAAAAAAAAAACCACTTGCAATGTATTGCACAGGTGGAAAAATCTGCACATTGCTGCAGTGCTATCAAAAATGCTTTATTTGTTTGTTTTAAAGGTTCCCTCTCCACTATCTCCACAGATATTTTGCATCTCCACTACAAAACTATCATGTTTGGTAGATAATTATTGTTTTAGACATAAAAATTCAGTACTATTGCTCAGCCTGTTACTTTGTCAAATCTCTTGTATTAGAGATTGGGAGGGAGGACACAGAAAGAAAACCCAGGGAGCGTTGTAAACTTACTTAGCAGCCCCCTTTCTTCCGGCTGGGAGTTGTGTTAGCTGCCAAACAGGGCATCTGGGGGGTCTTGCCAGAGGAGTGAGAGGGTTTAATGGTCTGGCCTGCATGTAACATTAATCTTTACCTTCTGTAAGAGACAGTAGGGGACTACTGACTAGTCTCTGGCCAAAACAGTCTCCTAGTGCAGATTTATTGGGAGTGCCACTTGAGTTGTTGGCAGCACCGCCTGTCCCAGCATTTTGTTCTGCAAATACACGGACACCTGTGATTTCTTCCTTCACGGAGTAAACCCGAGTGCTGTATTTGCAGGATGAAGCCCTTAGGGTTTACAGCAGGAGCTGCCATGGCTCTAGCCACACCCGTGACACGAGGGCATGCGTCAAATGTTTTCTGCTCTGCAGAGCAGAGGTGTACGTACGTAAGTGGAAAGACGGCATCGATGTTATATAACGCTTCCTACTTGACAACCTTCTATTTCCAGCTGTTCTAAACTGAGCCTGAAACCCTCCATTTTTGGATTTTGATGGGTCAGGGTAGGGAGGGAGGAGCACAGGTTCCTGGCAAAATCCTTATACTTACAGTGTGATAAAGGCGTGCTCATTTGTTTGTTCTGTTGCTGTGTCAAAGACTGATGGACAGAATCTACTACTTAATAAATACTTTTTTTTCTTATTAATGCAATCTTTATCTGAGTGTGCTATTGAATATGCATCCATTTTTCTTTTGTGCCCTCTCTGTGCTCTCCTTTCTCTTTTCAAGTCAAATGCCTGGTGGAACCCACACAAATTCTGCCTGAATTGACTTTCATTGTCTTGTATAACAAATTCCATGTTTATTTTGGATAACTTCTTTACAGTGATCTATCTCTGGTTTGTAACAGCTGACAGAGAAGAAATTGAGGTATGCTTGACCTCTTATTACTGAGGAAGTAGTTTTAGATTGTGGCAGATTCACAGAAAGTTCCTGTTTTTAAAAAAAAAAAAAAAAACACTAGTGAAATATTTCACCTTTTCCCCAGTTACAAACTCTGACAAATTTTTTTTGGAGTAACAGATTCAGTGGAGCTCAGGCGCTCCCTGCACCTATCAGCACCCATGTTACACTTCCCTTGTGAACTTAGGAAATCAACAGTGTTTTGAATAGACTTGCGTTGGATTGCTGAGGCAGGGTTCAACCAAAGGCAGGAAATAGCCAGATAAAGGGTTCGGAAAGAGATATCTGTTCTTTATTATCACAACAGCTGAAGATTTGGTCCATAGCTTTAAAAAAAATAAAAAAGTGATTTACAGATGACTTATCAAAAGGAATGGGTGCGTTTCAGGCACTATTGAAGGACCTGCTGATAGATTAACTCTTCTCCCCCTCCTCCCCCTTAAACTCTAGCTGTATGTGTCAGTGTGCCAAAGTGGCCAGTTTTGTTTGACATCTGTTGTCTTGGCCTGAAATTTCACAAGAGCTCTTAATGAGATTTTGGCTCCCCCGACCATGAACCTTTACCTACATGTAATTTGGTACTAAACATTCTCTCTCTGGGGTTTATATAAGGGCCAGATATCTTTGACTAGCAATAGTATGCTGTGAAGATGAAAAGGCACCAGGATATCAGCTTTTTTTTTTTCTTTTTTGCACTTGGATGACATTACTTTTCCTCTGACAGCAATAAAATAAAAACAAATATCTTGTAGATATGACCTTTAAAAAGCTTTCTTATGTAATTGTGACTATTTTTAATAACTTGACTTAGACTCCACAGTCAAAAAATATTTCTCATTTTTAAGCATAGTATACACCTTCTGGGCTGTGAAAATAAGCCCTGAACAATTACGTCTGAAAGTCTTTCTGGAGCTCAGATGTATCTACTGCCTTTTTTGTCCATGGCTTATCTGGACAGATATCTTCTTTGCAAGCTGGAGATTAGTTCTCTATTTGCAAATATTAGGAATTGCATTTCCCCTACTTTCTACATAAAATACTTGTTAGGTGTCAACATCTTTGGAGAGCAGTATTCACTGCCTTGCTGAGCTGGTTGCTGTAAATAGTTCATAGGTATTTGGTGAAAAAAGTATCCATGCGTGCTATTTGCTTCCAGTTTCCTAGTGCTTTCAATACGGAGCTTGCAGAATGGCTTATAGGATCAGATGTGCATCTCCCAACTTCTGCAAGTCAGTACTTGTAGAATCCTAGTTAAAATACTTTTAACCAAAACAAAAAACCTGAACTTGAATGTCTGCAGAAAGTTGGCACAAGTTTTTTCGGCCAAAAGAGTGCTATACTTCTTGATGAGATGGATATGCTAGGGAGACTATCTTCTGTGACGTTGGAGCTAGAAGGATGAGTCAGATCTAGCCTTATTTGTGAAAGGGATGTATTTTATGAAATCACCTGAAATGCCAGTGCACCTAATTGCACTCTTTTTGTAGGAAGATTTGTTTTGAAGTTGCATTTGACTTTTGAAAAAATAAATTGCATATTTTTACTCTTTGGCCATGAAACTACAGCCTAGTGCTATCCAGAGGACCACTGCCGTTGCGTTACGTATAGATAACCACTTACACTTCAGAATTTCAGTTTGGGAATCTCTGACTCTCTAAAGTTAGCTGTGCTCATTTTTCATGAAATGTGTATGGCTCCCATTACTATCGCTATTTGAACACTTCACAAACCACGAACAAATGTATCTTCCTACGTTTATTCAGCGGTAGGATAATACTATCCACACTCTACACATAAGAGAGATTAAGTTATGTGTCTGAAGGCAATGAGAACGCCTGAGCCAAAGCCAGAAATTCGGCTTGGCTCTCCTGAGGCCTGGTCGAATGCGTGAGAGGAAGATGTTGTAGAGTTTAAGGAAACCTTAACAGAAACTTCGTTGTCCCTGTCTATATCACAGGAACGTAGCAGTGCCCTAATAACGCCTGAAATGGTCCGTTTTCTCCCCCTTTGGATAGAAAGGGTGGTTTGAATATCAGGGATGGCTCTGGCATGGGGGTTCAGCCTCCGTTTGATCCCTGTGCTGTGAGACGTTGCTTTGAGGCAGCTGGACCAAGCTGTACCTGGTCCCCTGCCATCCACAGCAGTCAGGCCTTGCTCATCGTAACCCCGGGATTGAGCTGCAGTGCAAGTCCATCTTGGTCACCTCCCACAGCCTCTGCAGCCGGGGCGCTTTTCTGAAAATAAAAGTGTCTTGAGGCTTTGTCTGCAGTAGCCTGAAACTGATGGCCACCACGGTCTGGGGCAAAGTGGTTGCTTTTCCCCATTTTCCCAAGAGACCGTGAGAAAGTAAATACAAGGATGTCCTTTTAAACTGTCTGGCTTGCTGGCGGTGGGCTTCCCAGGACTGTTAGCCATTGTCTTGGGGTATTTTTGTGATGTGCTTCAGTTATATTAGTAGTGCCAGTGCTGAAGAAATGCCCCTTAGTCTAAATTCACATGGGCTGAGGAGGGGGAGGATTAAGCATTGGATATTTTCGTTTTATAAATACTTGCCTGATGAAACTCACTGAAGGTCTTTTCATTTACTACTTGTGATGTGGGGTTCGACTTGAGGGGCAAAGCTCTCCCCCCTCGGTCCTGTTTGTACGCTCTCATGCAAGCACTGACACCGGGAAGAATGCCTACAGCAATGTTAGTATGTTTAAACGCATCTGGAATTAACTAATTTATTTCAGTTTATCTATCTTTTTCTTCCAGTGGGATCTTGTTTGTGATTCTGCCTGGAAAGTCCACATTGCTAAATTCTCCCTACTGGTAGGATTAATCTTTGGCCACCTAATAACAGGATGTATAGCTGACTGGTAAGTGAAAAATCTTTTAATGAAGTGTAACTATAAATGAATAACAACATTAAATATCTCTTAGATCTTTTTTTCATAATATTCATAAGGAACCTTTGCATAATGATTTTCAGATTCTGAAGACAGCGTGATGAATAAGCAGTTTAAAACTGTGTTAATTGCTTGAACTGAGTAATTTATATCAAGGTAAATAACACGAAAATAAGCTATTTGGTAGTTGACTTAGTTACTTGCTGCTGACAGAATTTATTACAGCCATAATGTTGGAGCAGAATTAAATATTTCTAATTATAAAAGAGAAAAGCCTTTGTTTTAGTTATTTTTTTTTCAATCAAGAGAAATGGCAAAAAAAAAAATTGAATACAGCATTCATTTGACTGAATACAAGAGACTAGTGTAATGTCAACTTTGTGCCTACACAGTATCTTTCAAGGGTGTCGAGGGCTGTTTTTTGCAAACCTTTCCATTGTTCTATTTTTGTTCTTGTTAAGCAAACATTTCCATGTAGTATTAAGGAATTGCTGACTTCTGCTGCTGAGATTGGGGTATTAGGTTTAAAAGCATAGATTGCAACTCCTTAAATTGCAGTAGTGAAAACATCATCAGATACCCTAGTTGTTCTGAGTTCAGCTTTCATTTAAAGAGAGGGTCTGGTAATGCAAAAAAAGGGAAAAAAAAAAAAAGAATTAAAGCCATGACTCAAGTGGTTTTAATGGAAATTTGCAGAGTCTGAAACAATAGCTCTGTAATGCTGTCCCAGTCAGTTCAGTGCTTCCAGCACAGTTGCCAGTGTTGATGCTTTAAATGGCCCCAAGTTAACTCTTTCGCCATTCATTAAAACAGAAAAAGAGAGGAAGAGTTGCCTATTACGGAAATCTTCTAAAGCCGCAGCTCACCCAAGTGACTCAGTCAGCGGGGAGAGAAAAGGCCCTCTGCAACTTGGCTCAGACTTTTACAGTACGCTTGTGTCTTAATGCTTGAACAGTTGTTAAAAGTTTTTAGGCAAGTGAAGAATCATGACTTCTCAATGAAGTGGAGACTATGCGTGGTAAAATACAGTTGAATTTGATTCAAATGCCAAAATAAGACAGGGCTCTAACAACACATAGAAAGTATAGTGGGAAAATGAATGAAGGAGCTTGCTTAGTTTCCTAAAAAGGAATCAGTGTGGAGAAGACAGCCTTATTTCCAAGTTAGGGAAATGCTGCTATAATTGACAAATAAGTTGCAAATAATTGAACAACATGTTGTCCAAGGCACTGGCTGGAGAGAGAAATGCAGTAAGCAAATTTAATAACTCTCTGCCACAAAAATGAGGAGCATCCTGCTCTCCCATCCGTTTCCTTCTCTACTGTGTACCTTGTGCTGCCATGTGTGCTTTTTGGACCCCTCTGCAGGCTGCTTAGTTGTGCTAATACAGCATAAAATTAGCCTGCTCCAAAAATTAGGTATTTTATCCTTTTTCAGTGGAGAGAGCTTAAGGCGAGCCTGATTTCCAGCAGTGGGGCAAAGAAGAAAAAGGGTAACTTGGTAGCTGGAGGGAGAAGTGAGCCCTTACATTGCCCGGGCTACCCATGAAATGTTTGCTGCCGCCAAAGTCTGTCCTCGCGCTTCTCTTCACTGCCCCGTCCTTGCCATCTGATTTAACTGAGCCAGCAGAGTAAACCTGTATTGGATAGTCTTTTTGTCAGTTGGCAGTAACATTTAGGGGTGGTAAAAGAAGATCTAAACTGGATTTACTTTTCTGTTTAATCACATCTTGAGTTTCTATTAATGCAGGGGATTGTGTGGAGAGAGATGCAAAGGGAGAGAGATGTACCTGTAAAAAAAATAGTGGTGTCAGAGCACAGCAAGAGCAGGAGAGATTAAACAGATCGTGTATGAGAGTGTCACAAACTTTCAAAATGTACTTTTCATTTCACTTATATACTGCTATCTCATTTCGATAATTAGATGATGTTTGCTTTTTTCTGAACCATTAGGGCTTGGGGCTTTCTTTTTTTTCTTTTGAAAGAAGGCTTTTAAAGCTGTAAGTGGCAAAGCCATAGTATGTGTTAAGGCCATTTACTAAGTAAACTGGATGGTCTATGTTTAAAATACAGTAGGCGTGCATGATTGGATAGCTCTACCGTGGAAAAATCTGTATGTAAAGACTCACTATGTCCAAAGCCAGAGTAAGTTACTTGCTCAACAGGCAGTGCGTTGCTGCCTACTCTCAATGCAGGCTGTCGAGGTTTCTGTGAAAGGTGCCCTGGAGCAGGCAGGCTTGTTGTTCTTGTAGCATCAGCACAGTAAACCTCTCTGCGTGGTCCTGCCTCGCTTTTGCACCTGCTCTGGTACTCTCTGGATGCCTTCATGCTCATTCAAGTCCCGAAGCCAATAGAAAACCTGTGAAGAATAGCATGGGAAGAGCAATTTGATTGGCTGAAAGAGTGAAGCTTAGAGTCTCCTTGGGGTAGCAAGGGACATGCGTGTGAGCATGGGAAGAGCAGGTCTTGTCCTCACACCGTCTACCTTCCCCCTGAAGCGTGTGTCTGATGACATTAGGAGCATCTGCTTATCACATTGTGTGAACTGCAGTTTCTTCAAAAGCCTCTGGTTGCTTGTACGCCTTGTTATTTACCTGTACAGGCAGAATTTAACATCTGATGTAGATAACAGTATGCAGTGTAGGCTGTCTTTCATGGCACAAAAGTCTATCTGTGGATTAGATTGGATAGCAGCAGAAAACATCCTGGGGCTGTTTTGCTAGGGAGGTCGTGTATGGTTTAATTTTTCACAAGCACATGCATACACTATTAGTCAGATACCTCTGTCTACACATAAAAGGCTTTTTTCTTTAATACTCTGAGATGTCATCCTGTCAAAACACTGCATGATCACCAGCTATGTGGCTGATAGTTACCCTAGAGTTTTGATTTTTGGGGAAACTACTGCATTTCTTGGGGAGTTTTGTCTCTGGGAGGAGGTACTGGTGATGGCTCATTAATGAAGGGCATATCTGGCCTCAGCTGGCTTTCACAGGCCCGGGAGGGTCTTGGATCTCATAATTTTTCATTAACAGCAAACATTCATTTGCATAATGTGTATACTGGTACAAGAAATTCTAAGTCTTAATGATGGATACCACTCATAAAGAGAGAATAGGAGAGGGGAAGAAGGGAACTGATGTATGCTAGGCACGAGGCCTTTTTTAATCACCATCAGGGAATGGTAGGTCAGGCTTGTGATGAGAATTAAGCTCCTAATTCTGAGTGTTTGCATAATACCTTTCATGTACAAAACACTTTCACAAATACTAATTACTATGAATTACAGCTTGAAGATTATGAGACTAGTACTACAGAAGTATGCCCAGGTTGCTAATAGTTCATCATTGCTTGCGTACAGGGTTTTGTACGAAATAGTCCTCCAGCCTACCAATTCCTTTCAGTCCTGGAAATGTAAAATGTGAAACACGCACAGCAGTAACTGCTCCAGTGTCCGATATGCTCCCAGAGCATTGCACATTGTCAAGGAAATACTGTTCTGGCCTCTCCCTGTGTTCAAAAGTAGCATAGTGACTGAGAGCTCATCTTCTGGTGTGTTCAGCTGGGTTCATACACTTATTAAGAGCAGTCTGCTTTGACCTTGCTATCTTCAATTTCCCTAGTGGCACTTCCTGTTTTTGAAAACACCAAATGGTTAATGACAGCAAGTTAAATCTCTGTATGAGGTGCCCAAAGGTTGGTGCTGCAGCTGAGAAAAATAGCAAACCTATCCTCATAGGAGGAGCCCATGACATGATCTCCTTAGGTGTGACTTTGAAAAAGTGTAAATGACAACACTTACGTTGCTGTGTTCTTCCAGCTCCCAGAAGTGTCAAAAATTATGATACTATTTCCTTTCCAGCCCTTCACCCTGTATTTTATTCGTTCTTTTCTATTTTAAGTAAAGCTAAATCCAAAGTTTTAATTTTGAATGTATTTGCGTTATACCTTATAGCTACTGGTAACAGTCGACTAAAATAATTGAATAGGAACACCTCAGTATGTGAAACTGGATTAAGCTGTGAGATTTAAACACTCTTTATTGTGCTGACATTCAGCCTGATGGCTGGCGTGCAGCTGACAGACTACTTTGAATGGATCTGTTAAAGCTGCCTACGAAAAGCAAGTTCATATATTCTTTGTGGAAATGGCATATGGAGCTAACTAAAAGGGATCCTCAGTTCTGCTGGCAAACTTGTGGGAGTTGACAAGCTGAAAAATTTTGGAAATCTCCACATAATGATCCAATTCTTGCTTTAAAAATAGTGCGCTCTGGTGCTATTTCATACCATTCTCCTTGCACAGGAAGGGGCAGTGGGGGGAGAATTACAAACGACAAGTATGTGAACAGGACACTTTTTAAAAAAAAAAAAAAAAAAAACCCTCATATTCCTTTGACATAAGAGGCAAATGCTGCAGCCGGTGCCCCCACCACATTCAGCGGCAGCGCAACTTCTCCTTACCGCCAGCGCCGCGCCAGCATGTGCTGCGGCAGCTTGCAGCTGAAAGCCCTCTGCGCAGGAATACGCCCACGCTGTCACTAACCTCTTTGGAGCGGTTTCTCACTCACCTGCTCTGGTCGGGCTGGTTTTGTGGGTCTCAGCAGCCACAACAGCGCCCAGACAGCCTGGCTGGGGGCCACCTGCGCTGGGAGCGGGCATCTCCCGCTGGGCCGGCGCAGGTGGCCGCCCTGGGCTGCCCGCCCCAGGGACCGCCGGGCTGCACTCGGCGTCCGGCTCCCTAAGGGAGCGCAGGCGGCTGCTGCCCTAATCAGATTACCTCCCGCTTTCAGGAGCGCTGCCGAGGAAGAGGCAGCTGCCGCGGGGCTGGGCAAGGACAGGAGGCCCTGCAAAATGGCAGGTGCCACCTCCTGCAGCCTCCCCCACCCCTGAGCTGTGGGGACGCCAGGAGATGTGAATAGGGGAGTTCACTGTTTTGTTGCAAGTGTTATTATCGGCTCTCTGTGCTCAGGAAAGCAACACAGGCGCTATTTTACACTCAGCCTGTGCTCTGTAGGCTTTCCCTCAACAGTGAGGGCAAGAGAAGTAGTTTTTCGAGTGTGTTCCTCTAAGAGGTGAAGCAGGGAAGCCCACGTCTGTGGGGAAGAGGCAGCTTCTGTCATAAGCTCTGTGGCCATAGATTGTGGAGGAATAATTAGTAGTATGCCATATTATGCAATATCATGCAGTCTTCTGTGCTACCACAGAAAGCTCTGAGGAGCTGTTTTTCATCTCTGTGATTTGTGTTTATGGCTCTGCTGTAGTTTCTACATGTTGCTTCGTTCACTGTTGGCGTTTTGAAAGCGATGTTTAAATCGAACAGTAATACATTGTGTGCTATCCTCCTTTAATCCCATCTGAAATTAATTTGTCAATGCAAAGATAACCCAGGAATCAAGTGAATTTAAGCAGAAAAACAGGAGAAATATGGAACAAGCATTAAAAACGGGTGGCAACATTTTGAGGGGCTGTATGACCTGTTCCCATCTTGGCCACTTGTAATGATCAAGCGTTATGTTCATCCTGGCTTTTAACACCCTTTCTCCTCGCTTCGTTCCTTGTTTTTAGGGTTGGTCGACGGCCCGTACTGCTCTTCTCTGTCATATTCATTTTGATATTTGGACTGACTGTGGCACTCTCCGTGAATGTGACAATGTTCAGCACACTCAGGTTTTTTGAGGGGTTTTGCCTGGCTGGAATAGTCCTCTCCCTGTACGCACTGCGTGAGTATGCTCTTTGTTACCCGTTCAAATGTGGTGTTACTGAGTATGCAGCTTGCTTTTCTATAGCTCCCCATTTTCATCTGAAAAAACAAAAGCGGAGTCATATATAGCCTGAATTTTGGTAAGGAAGTACGGATTTTCCAGCTATCTCTTAGGCTGCTAGAGGACAGGCTGTGAAGCAGTTTGAGGGCTCATTAATAAAGAGTTATAAAGTGTTTAGGGGATTGTTTGTTGTTATTTAAACCTAGAAGTTATTTGAGTCCTGGCTTCTTCCACGCGATAATGGGTGTGGATTTCATCTTGCAGCATTGAGCTCAGTAGGAGACTCTTCACTTGCTTTGTCTGTAGTAGTATGTATGTATGTATGTAGTGGTATGTAGCACTTTTTCAGAAATGTGCTTGTTACTTTGCAGCCAAGAGAGCCCTTGCCTCTGCCACAGGATCATAAAGTACAGCAAAAACATGTGAGAAGAGGGGCCTGAAGTGCTTTTATCAGGACGCTATTTTTTTTTCCCTTCACAGGGTGGGGGACAGCTGAGAAAAGCTTGAGGGAAACCTTATAAGCAAGGTCTATGTGCATATAGTACCTGGGGGAGATGACTGGTAAACTGGTAGCCAAAACATTCAAAACCCCTCTCTTCCGGAGGCCCTGCCTTCAGAGAGTGCATACGCAATGCCACCAGCCTACTCTGTGTTAGCTGGATGTACTTAAGAGAGCCCTGTCTGCTTGTGCTTCCTTTACTGTTTGTAATTAACAGGTAGTATTGCACCAGCTGAGGAGAACATAACATTTCCGCCTTTTTAGTTATGGCTCTGGAAAAGCATTATCTAAATATATCCTTGAACTTGCTGTACAAGTCTTCATAAAATTGTATTTGCTTCCTATTGTAGATGGTACCTAGCCCATGAAGATTTAGCACAATATCCTTATTCTGCATGCAGTGCTACATAGTATGAAATTCCACGGTATTTGTTTTTTGTTTTTGTTTCTCTTTAAACTACACTGAAGGGAAGGCAGCGTGACTAGAATATGCAAGAGCTTGTTCTGTCTTGCATTTCTTCATAATAGATGGTATGGTACCCCAGATAGATTTTTTTTTTTTCTTTTGCCTTTGGTCATATAATCTCTAGTGAGAATTTTTCATCAGAAAATAACACTGCTGTTGAAGATGTTACATCCTTATTGTGAAATGTTTTAAAATGCCCGCAGTTCAGATTCACTGTGATATTTCATGGTGTAAAATGGCAGACAAAACATCCTAATCCCTTTTACTTACTGATTTTAGAGATCTTATTAGAACAGAAGAAAACGAAAAAGAGTGAATTATTCTTGAAGCAGTATTAACATCCAATCTACTTTTGCTGTCCTACTGCACAGTCAGCTCTGAATGTTGATCATGATCCTGGCTGTGAAGGAAGATTTTTTTCCTTTGCTAGGGCAGAAATTTTATCCTCCATCACCAGTTAGAATACCACAGATGGATTTGTGAAGTCAGCCATGTATAGTCAATAGGTCTTAATCAGAAGCTCTTTTGAGCACTCTTGTTTTGGATAAACTTGCATTCAGGTACAGCAATGTGTTTAGGAGAGCCTAGAATTCATATCTACCCATTTTTCTTTTTCCCCCTTCTGGTTCTAGTAGGAGGGATCTTTAGCTATTATCAATCTGATATTCAGTTGGAACTTGGACTAGTTGGGATTTTCTATGGCCGAATGAATCATGTAAGCTCCTTGTTGTTGCTGTTTTTTAATAGAGTCATTGCAACTGAGCACTTTGGTGGGAAAATGCCATCTAAGCAAAAGTTTCATTGTGGACCTTTTGTTTGAGATCAGAGTGCATGCGTCACCTTAGAGCACACAATAGTTTGCCACCCAAGACTTTCATTTAGCAAGTGGGAGACCCTGTTTAATCTACACTCTGCTTGATTCACAGCACGGATTTGAATCTGATCCCCCCATAATCCAGGTGTTTGCCATAACTGCTGTTGTGTGTATGTCCACCTCAAATGGGCATCTGTCTCTGTCCATGCAAATATAGTGCTAGCAAGTATTAGCAGAGATCCATCTTAAAAATAGCAGTTGCCTGAACCTCAGTGCACTTCTGTGGAAGTGATAAAATGCAAAAGATGCAGCACCTGTACCCTCGGTGAGTATGGTAACCTAGCTAGGGAGGTGAGGGGAGTGGGTGTTTCTGTATTAAATATTTTCATTTCAACACCACCAACAACAAAACCTGTCGTCTTCGCACAGAGTAGAGGAAGGGGATTAACTCTGAGACTCTTAAGGGAGTGGGAGGAACAGATTTTTTTTTTTTAATAATTAGTATTCATAATCTGTTGGGCTCCCTGTCAACTTAAAATTACTTTTTGCCCTTTCTGCTGGAGTCCATGGTGTGCCTACTGCAGTCCTTTGTGGAGTTGTCTTTGATTTCATAGCCCCTGTGCCCCTTCTCGTAATGGTCTTGATTTCTCCCACTAGAGTTCTGTTGCCCTAGAATTCCCAGCTGGATGCCTTGAGCAGATCAATAGAAAATGGAAAGTTTGATATGCTAGAAACTGTCATTAGCGAAGTTTTCAAATATACTGTGTAGAAGCAAGCTCTGTAGGCTTGTGTAGCCTGCAAAGGTAATTAGCCTGCCACAGGGTCCCTTTTACACTGTGCTGTATTTGCTAGTTATGCTTGGATTTATTGCCTGCCCAAGAGAAACGGTGAATAACCATCCTGGATGCTTTGGGAATGGAAATAGCACCCAAGTGTTGTCTTTAATATACAGAATTGCTAACTCTGAGTTGCTCTCACCATTTGAACTGCACTTTTCTTAGTGGCCAAAAACTCTTACCTGGTCATCCTAACCTGCAGGACGAGCATTGGAGCAAGGCTTACCTTCTGTGGAGGGACAGCTCTGAGATGGAGCTACCTGTCCTCTTCTGCTGACCGCCTTGATTAGTTGTAACGAGCTAGCTTCTGTAGCCTTTAAATACAGTATATTGCCTGGAGCTGCTCTGGACTTGCCTAAAGAAACCGCTTTTGATGTTGATTTGTTAAACGAGGAAGTTTTTCTGCAGCTGTTTCAGTTTTGAGAAAAACTTGTGTTGGGAAAGGCTTTTCAGGTGACATTTCTAGCAACCTTACAGGAAGAGACAGGTTTTGCACAGATGATTGCACTTGCTAGGAATGGGGGAAGCAGAGGAAAAATGAATCTAGGCCTTTCTCATCCCCAGTGGTTCAGGTGATTGCATCATCTAGAAGAATAGAAGGGAGTTAATCCTTACCACTCAACAAACAAGCATAACTTTGAAAGGCTTTTGTTTCATGCTGATATGGAGAAGGGGGGTTTCTACCATCTTCCAGCAGTGGTTTCCTGCTTGGTGCTAACCTTGAGTAGATTACTGTGTTCCTATGCAGCAAGCATATGTCTTATGAACAGCACTAACAGCGTCATCAGGAAGCTCTCACCAGGAGGGGGAAGTGACTCCTGATATGCCACGCTCAGCAGTCATTTGATACACAGAGCTGGAGCTGTTGGCTGCGATATGCTGTTTACGTCCCCTGCTATGTTTTCCAAACACGTTTCTGCAGAAATGGGTCTGCCCTTGCTGGAGGAGGGTGCTGGGAACACTGCTAACTCACTTGAAGGGAGATGGTGGAGGGGTACTAAGGATTAGTCTGACTGCAAAAGTTGGAGGCAGATGTACTGCCTGCCCAGAAGTTAAAAGCCAAAAAGAGTGTAGATTGGGCGGTTGGGAGGAGGGGTTGTTAAACTTGAACAGAAAAAAGGGGGAAAGCTTTTCTTTTTTGGGGATGTCTCTTGTCAGTATTGGTCTCTGTACACGCATCTGGGGGAATGTGCTGGCATCCTAGACCTGCTGGCTCAGTGCAGTTGGATGTACAGCACGGCAGCCTGCTGCTCAGTTGAAGACTAGGAGAACTGAGATTACCCATGGGGGTGAAAAGGCCTGAGGCTGGTGCTGCAATGGGCTTGCTTCGCCCAGGCTGAGAGGGAGAGGACAGGGCGCAGGCAGCCCTGATGATGCCTGTGCGTGAGTAATGCTCCCGCTGAGTGTGTGGACTTTTCACAGCAGGCAAAGGTGTGTCTCTGCTCCGCGTGCTACTGCAAACAGCTCTGCTTGCTGGTTGCAGAGCACATGGGACAAAGTACGCTCAGCAAATGTGGAAGTCATTGGAGAAAGCCAAGCTGATTATCTTGGGGGGGGGTGGGGAGGGTGTTACTTCCGGGTCATTTTGGCCTCACTGGGGCCTGGCTCCGGGGCAGCCTTTTCCTGTGTGTTTTCTGTAGAAAGTCAGATGCTGCGACTGACTCAGCACGGTCCCTTCCCTAGGTTTTGCTTTCACAGACTTGGGGGAGCTGATGCAACAGCTCACATGGCTGAAAGCAGGAGTTCCCCCTTCCTATAACCCTCCTTCTTCCTCTTCATGTCCTGCGCTGCTGCTGAGGCCGTGCTGGCAGCACCTTGTGTCAGATCCCTCTGCGAGGAAAACCGTACGTTTTCCCTCTTGAGTAGAGCAAGTGTCCTATTGTTAGTGGCATGTGCTCTTTGGTCTTGTCTGGCCTTCCTTTAGAAGATTTCCTGCTGTGCATCACATCCCTTGCATCGTCCGAGCCTGGGGAACAGAGCAGGAGCGTCGCCTAATACTGCAGGGGGCAAACTAAATGGATAAAGGAAAGCAAGAGTTACTTTCTGACTGGTCCCTTCCTATGCCACGTTTATCTTCCCTCTGGTATTCCCACTTCTGTCATTTTCTGGAGTACGAGCTAGGATGATGATATTAATTAAACTATTTAAGGGGGAGGAGGGGAGGAGAGTCATATTTCTCTGGCAAATGCTACCGACAAGTTTAACGAGCTTCCCGTTAAAGTGTTGTGTGCCATCACTCTAATGATTATACCTGAGTGCAGACAGCACAAGCAATGGCACAGATTTGCACACAGTTGCAGACGGTTCAGGTAATTTCATGGGTGACTGAACTACAGATTACTCTGCAAAATTAGGAAGTCTAGACTTGAATGAACCAGTAAATAGCTTCTGAAAATAGCTTTGCTATCAGGGAGACAATGTCTTCTCAGGTTGGAGCAAGGAAGCAGGGGAGCTCCTCTGATGTGTGGTAACAAGATGAGTAGGCACATTGTTTTATCCGTTTCACTCTTCAACAGCATTTCCCTCCTTTTTTCTCCTAATAATAGCTTGTGTTTGAAAAGACTGGGAAAGTTTGGCAAAGACTTCCAGCTGGCTGAGACGTCCAGCTGTGCTGTATCTTTCTCATTTATAGCTAGGTCGACTCAACCTGTCACTCCTGCAAATTACACAGGCACTGATCTTATTACACAGGCACTGAAGCTTAATGTGGCTTCTTAAGGTATGGGATTTTTTTTTTCTTTTTGTTTTAAACCCATATCCCTGGAAAGCTCCATGCTAGAAAGCTTGTTTAGGCTGAGGAATGAGCAAGTCCCAAAGCAGAGAATGGAAGCCTCTGGGTGTTGGGCTGTAGTAATGTCGGAACTGTAAAATAATTTTGCTTCCAGCTAGATGTCAAAATAATGGGTGATTTTTTTTCCTGTGTATTTTTGTTTGTTTGTTTGTTTTTTCCTCCCAGAAAGGTAGAGTCTGTAAGATCCTGGGCTATCCCAAGTTTGTAACTCCTACTTCCCTTGGAATTTGAATAATCTAAGCAGTAGAATTGCTTTGTTGTGTTCTCCATTTTCCTCCCCTGACTCTTCAGCAACAAACACCTGGCTTGCCTAGCCTAGGCCATGAAGTACTGGAAACCACAGACTCCTAAGTTATTCAGCGTAATCTGAACCGGCTGAATAAACAGCCCTTGTAATGTGTTTTCAAATGAGAGGATGTGGAAAACATCTGACAACTTTCCAGTGCACTGAAATGTGCTTTGGTTCTGCAGTAACATAGGGTTCTCCCACTGACACGTATGTGATAAGATCAAGGTTGTTAAGCCACCTTCTGTTTATAAAACCAACCTTTACTTACTCTGTTGTGTCTTTTGATGCAGGTGTAATAGGAGTAATCATAGTGCGATTGACTATGATCGAGTGTGAACGAGAATTTTCCTGGATCACTCTAAAGTGTCCATTGATTGCTAAGTAATACTGAAGAGCTTTGTTTAAAGAGCTGCCACAGATTGTTCTAATATTGAGATGGGAAGTGAGTTTCTGGAAACTGTACCTCTGTATTTTTACTAGCTCTGTGCAAGCCACAAAATAGCATGAAATAGGAGCATTTCAACTGCTCAAAAAAAAGGACTGTGCATGCCTTTAATCAAATGCCCGAGGGCTCAATTTGTGCAGGAATGGAAAAGGTTATTGGAACTACAAGTCCCAGCATACAATACTGTTCTTATAAATCTTCCTTGTCCTGTATTGCTTCCTTCAGCAAAATCAGGTTGTGAATCCTCATATAATCTGACAGCCTCTTTCTCCTCAATATTTCCTTTGAGTTTCCTTCCCTTTCCTGATGGTCAGAGTGGATGTAAATTCTTCTGAGGACATGGAGTCTGCCACTAGGGCTTTGGCTGGCATGCTTATTTTAACCCCTACAAACTGCATTCCAGGGCAGAAGTGCCCTCGCAGCACTGCTAATACATTATCTCAAGCATCAGTCCTGGAAACTGGACCATTTGAGGCAGTCAATTTTAGACGAATTTGTGTAAGTCTTGAAGTTTGCCAAAGAGGAATAAAAGAAGAATCTCTTTGATTGTTTTAAAGCTCTTTGGGAGCTTAAAAGACGGTTAGTTAATGAAGAAATTGAAAAAACCTGATTAAACTTAGATCCTGCTTTATTTCGGTTGCTGAAAATGTAGCGTGTTGTCAGCGTGACCAAAAAGCCCAAGGAATTACTTCTATTTGAGGTACTTTTTGTATGATTGGTCAGTTGGGAGTGCAATTGAGATGCAACACTACTGTTAAAATACTTTTGATAGTGACAGTCAGATGAGATTAGAACACGCTTGCAATTTCCCCAGCTTGAAATACAGCCTGCATATACCATTTAAAGTGTCATCTTTTAATTGTTCCAAAGCAGCTTCAGCAGTTCGGGTATGAGAAATCTCTGTCCTGCAAATTCTTGTCCTTGTAATTGTTCATGATCGTAATGACACTTCTAGGGGTTTTTTCCCCCCCTTTTTTTTTTTTTTTTTCCAATCTGAGCAATGGCCAGTGGCCTCACAGGTCTGCTCATCACTCTCACATAGCCGAGAGCTCACTGCCGCTGGAAGGAAATGGGGTGGCTCCCTTCCTCCCCTTCCAAATTTCCTTGCATTGTCTCAGCTGCTCATAGAGTTGTAGCCTCTAACAGTAAGGAGGTGTTGAAGAAGGGTATATATTTAAATCTGAGAAGCTGGCTTTCACTTGCAGCCCTTTTACTCTGCTGAAGTGCAAGTGTAAGTCTTACTGTAAGTGTAAATTGTGAAGTTTGGGGGAGGTTGGGTTTTAGGGGGGGGTTTTGGTCTTTTTTTTCTTTTCTTTTTTTTTTTTTTTGGTAAGGCAGTAGCTAAGGAGCTATTTTTTGCTGCATAGAGTTTCCAGTAGCAAAAGCTCTATTAGCTTCTCAAAATTCGTGTGCATTCATATCTGCAAGCCCTGTCTGAACTGACTGATGTGGCCGTATGGATATAGCTGGTCTGTATGGAAGGACTGCAGAGTCCTTCTGCTAGGTATTTGCTGCATGGGCCCTGCTGCGGCACCCATGCTAACCTCTTTGCCTAAGAAAAGGGGAGTTGGCCCTTCGGGAGGAGAGTATTACAGACTGTCTGCTCATCCTTACCAGTAAGTAAAAGTATAGAGCCTTCCTTTAAACTATGCCTAATGCTTGGGCTCCAACTACTCTGCTTACCTTAGCTGGAAAAGGGTTATGTACATCATAGCTACAGAGGTCCGATATTTCAACAATGTTTTATTGTTGCTATTTGTCTGACACTGTTGCAGGTTTACAATTAATCCTGTAATTTCATGATCCAAGAAGCATGATTTTTTTCCTCTCGAAAAGGTAAGGGGCTCAGAGATGGGGATGTGGAAGCTGTCGGTTTTGTTGTGGTTTTTTTTCTAGTAGGAAAATGAATCTGCTGCAGGGAGCATCCCTTGCTGAAGCTGTAGGTACACAACCTATTCTGCCAAGTCTGTTGGCTCACTGAGTTTTGGTTGTCCTGATCCTTAAGCTGTCATCAAGGTCCTCGCACTGTGCACTTTTAAACTGGTAAAGCATTGGATGCAAGACAGGCAGTGAAGAGCTCGGTAGCAAGGTACTCCCTTTAAGATAGTGTACAATGTGGTTTTCTTTCCCAGCTTATGTTTTCCAGTGAGATATAGGTGTATGCACATTTCCGCTCTGTGTGCATGTGTTACTTTCTGCTGCAAAAGGAAGCACACGCAGGTTCACAAATCAGTTATGAATGAATGGTGCTTTCCTTCCCTTTCCTGCCTCTTCTTACAGGGTAGCTCGTTAGGAAAATGCAAGCCAAATTTTTATGGCAGCATACTGTGCATAGAGGAAAAAACGCATGTATATGGAATATATCTGTAGTGACTTGAATATTAAAGTCCAGCAACAAAATGTCAGCACAAAAATTTACATAAATATTTATGTGCCTTTCAAGAGGAACCATAATTTAGCAAGGCTAGCCAGGTTTCCGTCCCCAGTCATGCAGACATGACTCCTATTTTCTCGCTTACAAATAACATAGCCGCATGGGATTTTCACTAGTTCAACTTAATTAAATTTCAATCAAAGCATGAAATATGCAGGCAATTCTCATTACAGTATTTCTAAAAATGTGTATTATTTAGTCAGATACAATAAAAGGTTCACTTTTGCTTTAATTCTCAGTTTCATTGATATGATTACATTCTGTATACTGGCCACATGTTATACAAATGTTTTTATCACTCATTTTTCTCTTTTAAAGAATACTACCCACTGTTACGCTACAGATGACTTTGTTCATAAATCACATGCTGCAATTACTAATGAACCTAAAACTATGAGCTATGTTTTTGTCTTTTGAGAACAACTGGTCCCTTCTTAAATGGATTGTGTATACAGTTATGTAGTTTTTAGAGATAAGTTTAGACACAAGTGCTTGTTACTAGCTTAAAAGGTTGTTTGCTCACATTCTTTGAATTCTGGTTATAGTATAAATTGTAAGAGAAGAAATCAGTTCACTGCAGTTTAATAAACGATGTGCTAACGTCTGCAAGCGCTATTTAAGTTTTGCATACTTGGGTGCCTAAAGCAGACAAAGTTCAATGCATTCAGTATGGAGTCTTTGGACTGGAGATAAATTTGAATTCAGGCTTAGGTGGATGGTAATAAAACAGATAGTGTCATGGAGGAAAAAGGGTGCTTGTGGGAGACTACTTGACTTGGAAATGTAACCATTTCTTGATGAATAGTTTCTGTACTGAACTGTGGAAGGGAGCAAGGTCCACTATTTGCATCAGAAGTTCTGGATCTGCATCCTAGCACAATTGCTAAATTCCTGTGCTTCTGCAGGTGATTTCTCCAGTTCCTGGATGGCCCGATATCTCCAACCCATTTGTGTTTGCAGGAGTTCAGGGCAGATTAACCATTCTTGTGACTTCTATCCCCTCTAATAGCATGCAATTACACTCGTCTCCTAGCAGTACTTGTATGGGTTACACAAATTGCTGCAGTAGTTCTGTGTTAACACTTCCAGCTTTCTGTCTTTTTCCTTTGGCAAAGATCACCCTCTTTATAGCAAACTCTTAGCATTTATCCTCAGTACTCTACCATACAGTCAGGCATTTAAGAGCAAATATATCTCCATCACTGGCTTACCTCACATATTCAATATGTTAGGTTATGGACATGCAATTCATTCTGCTGCTGTTTATTCTCGAAGGAGGATGATCTTTGGCAGAAAAAGCAGCAGAGTGAAAGGTCTGCTCATGCCACAGTTGGCCGTGGATAGTAACATCATGAGTTGTTTTAGGAAGATTTGGAGAGCTTGTCCAGGAGAACCCTTGGCATGTGAAGTCTTGTGGTACAGTGGAAGAGGATAAATGCCACTGGGGTGCACTATAAATAATAATTCTCTGATAAAAATGCAAACTGGAAGACCTGTATGCCTGAGTACTAAGGCATAGACAACTTAATTTGTTTACTGTCAGTTATCCAAACACTCGAAAAGAGGAGGACGTTTTCTCCACAAGGCATCAAAAGATCTTTCAGTTCAAAAGATACTTAAGCATATTGACCAGGGATCATCATAAAAAACCTAGAGTTTTCTGCTTGATGTGGAGCTGCTGTCCAGAAGGAGAACAGTGCCACTCTGTCAACCCTTATTTAAGGGCCTTTATTCAGTTCCAGTGCTGCTTCCACCTGATTTCAGTGCTATGCAGATAGGCAGTGATGGTGTCTTCTGGGCATACAGCTGTTCGCTCTTGGAGCGGTTGGTTTAGAGCTTCGCAAGAGAGTTTGGAAGAAAGAAAAATAACAGAAAATATAAAGGAAGCACAATCAACAATGTGAGAGGGGAGAAATTATTTGGAAAATGATATAAGGAAAAATATAGTAGTTTAATCCATTTTCATTTTCTATAAAGGAAAAACAGGAATAACTTTTTAAAAATTGTGTAATGGAAGAAGTAGCTTATGTGTTGAAGTTGGAACCGCCGTTCCTAATAAAATTCCATTTTGTTTTCCTTTATTGCTTTGACTTTGAAAAAGGAGTTTTGTCTACACCTTGACATATTTGTTTTCAATGCACAGAAACAAATTAGTATTTCTAGGAAGCTTGATGAAAATTAATTAAAGAGCTTTTGAATTACAGGTCCATTAAAAATTATTATGTTTTGAAAGTTTGAATAAATAAATAAAGCTGTCATTGTTAGTAATCTACCGGAAAAACTGGCTTCTTTTCTATCTCTGCAATAGAGAACACCAAATTATTGCATTCAAATGCTTTGGAATTGGGGCTGGAGAAGCTTTGATTATATGAACCTCGACTTTCCCCATACTCGTCTTGCTCTGATGTGGTTCAGATGGTGAATCTGCCTGAATCGTTGCCCAGTCTTTCTTATTTGTTCTTTAGTGTCTGTGCTAAGTCTGGAACAAAATACGCAAAGTGCAATCTGCATCTTCTAAACTTTAACAAGATGTATTTGACTTTTTTGGGTGATAAACTTCATCTCTCTGGACTCTTGAATGCTGCATTTCAATAAACTAAGTATTCATGCAGCTGCCTTTCCTCTCTTCCCGATCTTCTCCTTACCCCTCTTTGTTTTCTGAGGTTAGGTGCTTCACGTGCAGGACAGAAAGAAAACAGAGTACATAATATGTACACCAGATGCCTCTTCTCTCTTCACTCCTGATAAAAGAGAATGTGACAAATATTTTTCTAAAAGAAGAAATCTGCTTATATCCAATGAAGAGTAATAGCAACAATTACAGATTTCGTATCCTAGTAATTTCAGAAACAAAAACATGGCCAGATTAACCAGGCAGTATATTGTATTCATTTGTGTGAATCTGAGTAGCACTGCCATGTTGATGCTGTACTCTGCTGAGAGGCTGCCTTGGAGGTTCAAGTGCCTGCTGGGACTTGCAGTGGAGATGTTAGTGCCTTTTCCCATTAGGACAGCTTTGTATATGATGTCCGTTCCGATTAGGCAAAACGTCTGTTTATGCATAGTCTCTGTCTCTCCTTCAGGCCACCAATACATGTACTGCTTGCACCCTGCCGCTCTGCTACAAGCATACAGCTGCAACATGACTCTATGACCCCATCTGCAGCAGTGAAATGCAAAATCAAGTACTTCACAGAAGTGAAATTCCGTCAGTAACAACCCTCTTGTCTGTGCAAAGCAAGCTAGAGTGTTTTGTTGGTGGTGGGTTTTGGATTTTTTGGTGTTGTTTTTACATCCTTCCTGCCCCGATTCCCGGGAGTAGTTAAGACATCAAAATAACCCGGCAGAAACTGTCTGAAGTTTTTGCCGTGCTCTCTGAGGGAGAATTTGAGTGCAGCTCTGCAACAGCTTTACCTGACCCAGCTTTGCCTGTGGTGGGTCTGCCCCTCCTTCCCTGTGCGGGTGCTCCCACCTACCACTGTTCATCTGGCCCTATAGTGAATAGCAGAAAGCTATTTATTTTGCTGTATATTTCTTTTTATTTTGTTTTTTAAGTCAGTTTTCTCCGGATTTACCTCCCCCAAAAAGCTCACCGTGTGGTCAGATGAGCATGGGTAGGTGCGGGAGGAGAGCAGGAGCTGATGATGGTGGAGAAGAGCCACAGAGACAGGTGGGGCTACAAGAACCATGATACAAATTTGACTTGCCATGGTGCCCTGCTGACAGATGCAGTTAGGAGCCCTGATTTGTGGCTTGTTCACGGCACAGATAAATCAGTTCTTGCAAGCTTATTGCAGCAATCTTAAGGTCAGGAACATCCCTTGGTGAAAACAGATTAGGCTGCTACAAGTCACTGTGAAGCTTGCCTTCATGCAGTGTGGGTTGTTCTTGAACATGGGATTTAAAACTTCCTTCTTAAAGGCTCTTTAAAGATTGGACTATGTTTAATTGCAACTTGGCAGGGACAGCAGCCTCAGTTTGTTTAGAAATGTGTATGTCTTGGACAGGTTGAAGTTTCCTCCCAGGACAGTTGTCTTTTTTTAAAAATAGTAGCAGATGGAAATCCTTCCACTTCTAGGAGCGCTGACTAACTTGCCTTGGAGAAGAGCAGATAAATTGGCAGCAGAGAAAAGGCTTCTTGAAAACACTCTGTAGGGATCTGTTTGACTTTGTTTAAACATTACTTACTTCAGCTCTTTTGAGCAAGGAAATTCTGTCTTTAAATCTATTTAAAACTGCTGAAACTCAGTTAGAGAACCAAATATGATCAAGTCTTGGTTATGAGACTTCCACTTTGCTGGCTGGCTTTTCTTAGCAACGTTCAAATTAGTGAATAAATAGAAGCTTCCAGTCTGCAGATGACAATAAACAATCTGTGATTCAGAGTAAAACATCTTGATCAGGGATGTGGCAGTTCTAAACCTTCATGAGCAGAAATGCAGACCGTCAATCTGATATTACAATGCTGGAAGGAACCAGTTTCTTTGACAGAAACTTCTTTACTGTCCCTTCAGTTTTGCTTCAGTAGATTTCCTCTCGAAGGAAGACACTAGGTTTTATCTTTGGCTTAAGAAAAAGGTCAGGGCTTGAACCAAGGAGCAGAGATGATGTTGTTTGTGTAGAGATGTGTCTCTAGTGTAGAGATGCTGAAAGAGGCTGTCTGCACTGATTTGTCTTACCAGCTCATCTGACCTTGATCTGCTGCTCAGAGTATTTGTAAAGTCTTTTGGATTGTGACAGTGGTTTGTTTTTTTTATTTTTGTTTGAAGAGGAGGAGGGGATTCTGCTTGCTTAGTTAATTTTTGATGGTCATTTAGGTGGCTACCCGAGAATATCTGACTGAATCATGTATGAGACTAGTATGCAGAATACCTGTGTTTCCTTGGTGGTCTTCAAGGAAATGCTTTACTGCGTGAAAACTGGGCTGCAGCTGTGATCCCAGTGAAAATATTCTTCCCATTACTGTGGTTGCAGAGTAAGGGAACTGTATATCCACTCTTTAGTTGCACATTAACTCCTAAGGATGAACTCCCGTGGAATTGCCTGGCAGCTCCTGCAGCCAGGAGGAGCAGCCCTGCTCACCTGCATCCTTCTCAGCCATGCGCCCACACCACCTCCTTTCTGTGGCTTTTACATTCATCTCACCCTATAATTAACTAACTCAGCTAGTTAATTCAGCCAAAACAAACAAACAAACAAAAAAAGCCTAACAACAACAAAAAAAACATTTTCTTTGCTGAGCTGCTTTTCTGTTCTTCTGTTGAAATAGCCAATGAGAAAGCAAAGTGATGCAAATATCAGAGATAAATGTCAGGGGAGGTGTGAATGTGGAAAGGTGGGCTTTCCCCTTGGGGTGGCAGACTGTGTCCTGACCACTACAGTCTCCTGAAACTAAATATGAAAATAGAGCAAAGGTGTGGCTCTGTGCTACAGCCTTGGAACAGCACAGCCGGTTTCAGAATTTTCTGCCACCTGTTCCCACCTCCTGAATTTTGCTGATTTAGCTGGTTTTGCAACTACAACCTAAACCAGATATGTAAGATGATGTGGCTTAAGCACAAAAATGCAAAAGTACCTCTTGAAGCGCAGGGTATTCCTCCCCCACTCCTCTGCTGGTTGCTCTGTTTTTTTTTTTTGTTTCATGTTTTTAACTGATTCATTTTTGTATTGTATTGTGTGATTGTATCAGCAGTTGAATTGGTGCAGATGAGGGAACCATAACTTACAGAACTTTCTTTCCTTCTTACATGCATGTTGGCTGAGTGCATTCAGGATAAGCCGAAAGTTGATGAGTTTCTGATGTACGGTAGAGTATACGTCAAATGGAGTAAAATCAAAAGGAAAAAAATAGAGCATCGTATTATGAGGAAAATTTAATTCGTTAAGTATAAAATTTTACAGTACTGCATCCAATCTTGTCTAGTATGGCCACAAGCTTTGGACCCCAGTAAAGGAGGTTAAAGAAATGATGAGTGATGAATGGTGTGTTTGTGTGTTCTAGCTGAGTTGGCAATTCTCACATGGAAAGGTCAGGGAGCAGAAGAAACTTTCCTGACCAGATTATTTTCAGTAAAAAGTCACAATCTTTTTTTTACTCTGGAGTTCTGAAATACTAGCAGCAGGCCTAGCAAAGATGAATATATGAGTGAACGGAGGCAAACAGGTCAAAGGTGCATTTTAAAATGTTAAGTGGAAATCATATGGGGGCATGTGAGTGAAAAGAGGAGGGGAAGGCTTCTTTTGAAAGCTACATTGTGTTCAGATATAAACTTTCTGCAGCAGCTTCTGTGGCATCTTCTGCTGAGGAAACTGTAAATGTTTCATTCTGGGTCAAATTTAATTTTCTTATTCTCAGGAGATAATGTGGTCCTTTTGAATTCTATATTTGCTTTATTCTTCATGTCTGGATTCCTGGACTGTATATTTTCAGAGGAACTACATTTTCTTTTCTTGCTAAACTAGTTTGGTGTATCGTGGGAATCCTTTAAAACAAGGACAGACCTAGGTGAAAAGAGATGTCAAAGTACTAAATTCTCTCATGGGATAGGAATTCCCCATCCCATGCACACAACTTTAATAAATAATCTACTGTTGACCTCCTCTCTCATGCCATACCTTCATTTTTCTTTTTCAATGTCAGATTCTTAATAATGAACTGAGACTGACTTGTGGAAAATGTTGACTGAACACAATCCAAAATGTCCTGAAATATTCTAAGATACCTGTGCACTGCTTGGGTGTTGGGTGGATGGGGGGGGGCAATCTCTGCCAAAATTTGCAAACATCGATATCACAGTATTTATTTGCACTTACTCTTGCATGAGTACTCTACTCTATTTTAGCTGGAATAACTGAGGGCTGCAATTCAAAACCTTCAGATGTGAAGTCACAGCCTTTCATCTCTGGAAGCTCCTTGAAAGCCTTTGAATTGAGGAGTCAAAGGCGAGAGTTGTGAGACTGCCCTGTTCTTTCTGTTTTGGACTCCGGTGGAATTCTCTGTTCCAAAGGGAAATAAATTACCGAGTGCTTTTTTTTTCCATTCCTTTTGTACCCTTTTTCTGCACCTTGGCTTTTGCTCTTTGTGGCTTGAAAACAGATTTAATCTTTCTGTGTACATTATTCCCCAAAGAAAGTATGTTGAAGGAGCATGATTAAACATTGACAAATACAAGTTAGGAATTTAATGTTACCCGTGTGATAATAAAAAATAGTATGAGATCAGGTGCTCAATGTACAAGGGGACTGCACAGGCCTCTTAATTCTGGTATGTAATAATCCTCCCATGCTTGGCTTTTTTTTGCAATGTTCATACATTCCTTGTAAAATAGGAGGAGTCTTCTGCATCTTTGTGTATGTGCAAAGTTTCTTATGCTGTCTTGAAGGACAGCAATTCTTTACTGTGGCATCAGGTAGTTTCTCTGGGCTTCGGGCCTTTGGCTGAAATGACAGAGGACTGTAGGATGAGTATTAAAATGCTGGCAGATTGTCATTTTCCTCTGCCCTTCTGGAGAGAAAGGGATCCTTCACCATGGCCCTCGCAGACGCTTGTTGACACCATAGAAATGGTCAGACTAGAGATTTGGGGTTCAGGTCCAGATCTGGAGAGGGATAGACCCCTCTGCTTGCCATTTATAAATGTTTCTCTGTTCTGTATCATTCGTGTTACCCATTCCTCTTTCAGGGAGCAATCTGCCCCAGCTTTGGCTTATTATTCTGGCCGTGGTCAGTTTGCTCCCCATCCCAGCTTTCTCTTCTTTGTCGTCTTGTCCGACCTGCTCTCTGATCTTTTTCTTCATACTGCCTCAGCTTGCAGTTCCTCTCTGTTTTTAATCCCACTAATGTCAATCCTTTCTTGGGCTGCTGGTGCTCTCAGCCTGCTTTCCCACCCACAGCTCCTTGCTGGCTCCTGCCAGTTCCTACCCTCCAGCTATATCTATACAGGCAACCAAGTAAGGTCAGGGCACAAGCCCAGGCACTGGCGGTACAGTCACTTTCATTACTAGCACCATTGCAGGCATAGTCTTGGCCAAGGTTAACTAGCGTTCTTCCAGACAATTCCTGGGCACAGCTTTAAGGTTATTTCTGATGGGGGGAGGGAAAGGTGTTGTATGTGGCCACCCTGTTTGGGGGCCGGAAGGAAGTATAACAGAGTTTGTTTTATGAACGTGAGTTATTACATGCCAGCTGGCCTTTGGGTCAGAGAACAGTCTCCTTACTGCAGGATTTTTGAAGCTCTGCATTTCCGTCTCATAGCTGGATCTTATCAGTTTTTACTTAGTTTAGCAGATTTTTTCCTGCCTGTAGGAGGTAACTGGGACAGAAAATGAAAGCACAGGCCAGGGTTAGCCAGCCTGCCTAACTCTTCTAGTTGCATGCCAAAAGCTTCACGTGTGAAAAGTGGAGCTCATCCTTGGAGAGTTGAGAGGTGGGGGAGCCCCAGGCAGTCGGAAACGAAGACACCCTGGGGCTCCTGTGGTTCCTCTGCTGGCCGGGGCTGGGCTGAGTCTTGGGATAACCTAGCAGTGTTTGCCCATCCAGAAGAGCCCTACTGGTGGGTCATGATACGCAAAGAAAAAAAAAAGTGGCTACAACATCTAGGGTGTGAGGCCTCGAACACGCTCCTGTGTAGTGTCTGTACAATGCCTGATTATTGTAAGCAGGCTACTCCTCGGGAGGAGAACCACCAACTTGAAGTATTTTTAGGAGCAAGCATGTAGAAAATTATCAGGTGTGTTTGAATCATTTCTTCACAGGCTGGGGGGAAAGGTATGCAGGCAAGGCAGTGTGGGGAGATTTCCATAGTGCTGCAGATAGATACCTGCCTGGTTTCTGGAATGACTAAGCACGGTATTATTGTTCATGGTGTTGCGATGAGCTGGAAAGAGGGAGGGAGCATATCTGTCTGTGAATATTTACTTTCAGAATAATTGAAGGAAACGGGCTACCACCTGGAAATTACACATTAAAGTCACCAAAAGAAAATGCGGGATTGTTACCTTCTTAACGTTGCCTCTGATAACAGCTGATGAACAGTGCAGTACCTGGCAGCGCTGCTACATGCACACGCCTCGCAGCTGTCAGGGAGGCACACCTCGTCACAAGCATGGGTGTGATACAGGTGTGTTTTTTCGTGCAACAGACAAATTAATGGAACACATTTGGAAAGCACTGTAAGGGTTTTGGTGTTTTGACCACTGCTGCAGGCTGTGGTCTGTCTCATGCTTCCTTAAAGTAGAATATGCATGTGTGTGTGTGTGTGTATGTGTGTGTATATATATTTATATATATATATAACATTTGCTTTCAGAAAGACTTTCTGCTCTGTTATTTTAGCAAGTGATCATATAAATTGTTCTTGTGTGCAGACTTTACCCTGTCATAAGCTTGTAATGAAAAAAAAAAGGCCAACAAAATTAAAATCCCTAGTTTTTTGCCAATGCAGTTCTTTAATATCTAAATTAGAGTGCGAGATCTGTTTATTTCTTAATTTAGGAAGCTTATTGTGTTTAAAGGAAAAAAAAAAAAGAATAAATCCAAGATGGTGCTGTTGCCTTTAGGTCTCTTTCATCTTGCAGAAAGATTATGGGATGCAATGCAGTCAGGAAATCACTTCTGATCCAACGGAAAAGCTCTTCACCTAACCAAAGGCATATAATGCTTTGTCTATTTGCTTTACCATTGACCATATTTCCTGGCAATGCAACTTAATGGGGTTTGTTTACTTGGAGACAGGCTTCAGATGAATTCCCCAGACACACCAGTATGATCCGTCCCTGAAACGTCCTCCAGCCCGACAGTGGCCACGTCTCTTGAAGAGCACTGCGTCTGAGGGGTGTGGGTGCTGGTGCAGGATGGTGGCAGAGCAGCTGGCATTAGCACTGCTCACTGTGCCTAGTTTCTTTGTTGGCATACTCCTTAATGAAACGCTGATGAATCAGTGTTAACTAATTTTACTTCAGCGAATGACTGTAATCTCCCTGAAGACCGAAGAAAAGTTCGGTCTGTGTCTTGAGGATGCTCTAAGCCAAAGAGATATCATTTATATGCATCTAAGGCTTCTTTCTTAAAGTAATTGTATTATGCAGTACCTGTAGGAATAGGAAATTGCAAGTGAAACTGGCATAACCAGAAGGAAATGTATGTGTCCCCTGGTCCCCCAGGCAGCACTTTTACATAAGAGGGACACTTTGGAGATGCATATTGAAATTGATTTCATCTTTCCACCCCATTACACAAGCAATTGGTTTTCAACAGCAGTTCACAGATGAATCTGAGTCAAAGCAGGCTGATTAACTGGAGGACAGCCAACTTTGCAATTGTTTGTCATCTCCTGTTCAATACTAGCCATGTATATTGATATACACATAAGAGACTTAAAACTTCTCCCCTCAAGAGACAATACAGTAAATTAATCTGTTGAGAAATCGCTGAGCGTCCAGCTTCCCTACAAACTTTTATTTAACCCAGTTAAATCTGCTAGCCAGATCACCCAACTCAGTGATTCACAACAGATGCCGGAAGACTTTATTTTTTCTTCTCTCCGTTTCATACTTATACATGGATGGTCTCGAACTCAGTTGGGTTAAATGTGTTGAACTGAAACCAGTTGTTGTCAGTTAATAACAGCTATTCCTCATTCAAACACAGAACGTGCTCTGTTTTCTGCCGCAAAACTGGATGATCTTTGTACATAAGTATCAGCAACAGATTTTTTTCCCCAAAAGTTATGCTGTTCTCAGGGCACGTATGTACCTGCTCCTATTCTGAATATCTGAATTTGAGATATTTTGGTGGCTAACCTGATTTCTGCTAGTGCCGGGTGTGAAGAAGTTCAAAGTCTGTCTGGTTTTACCTTTAACCTCCCAGTATTTGTCGTCCTAATTTTTTAAAGGAAAAACAAATGTATTTAAGAGCTCTTAATTATTATCCTGATCCCTCTTTTGCGCCCACATGAAAACCAACAAACACATTCTGGCTTTTGGGCATTGGGGACTGGCATGGGAAAAGGTGGAGGGAGAGAGGAAGCTGCTCCTACTGTGTACAGGGTACTTGCTACTTAATTCACCATGTTCTCATGAAGGGAAATCAGAACATAATGAGAATAGTGGAGTTTAAATGGCTACATCGCTACCTGGGCGGGGAGGGGAATGAACTGAGTCAACAAATTAAAGAACAAGGTTATTGGAGCACTTATCTGCCTATAATATAGGTGTATGTCTCTGAATTACTGAATAACTTTATCGCTGCTGCTTTAATAATTAATCTACCCTTTGGAAGCTGCAGGGGTTCTGTCTAGGATTAATGTGCTCTTAACGTCCCTGTGTCTACCACCTCATCCTGAAAATGGTAGGCACAAGAATCTTCTGTGGGAAGCTGTCCCATCTTTGACCGTATGTTCATATATCTCCATAGAAAACATTTGTAATGACTCTCTGCAGTAAAATATAGACATAAAATTTCCAGGTTTGTACTGTAGATTTCTTTCATATTAGCTAGGAGAGTAAGTCCATTAACGAGTAGCAATAGTAAATGACTGCTTTATCTGAACTAGGCCATGAAAGAAGGCATGCTACATGACCACAAAAGCTGTTGCATACCTGACTCTTGCTAGGATTCTGGAAACTCTCACCCTTGAAGAGTAGATCTTCCTATCTAGAGGATGAGCTCTTTCCGATGTGTAAAAGGCTGAGTCATGCTCTCTGTTCAGTGCCTTCCCACAGTTTCTTAAAAGAGACCTTGTGTGGTAAGGTATTATTGGGATCTGCTAGCAGGCACTTAAGGTTGTTTGTGTTTTTATATGTTTTGTATTACTTCTATTCTGGTTTGTTGGTCTAGAGTGGTGACAAATCGGCATAGAACGTCTGCCACAATGAAAGTGGTATTAAGTGGGAGCGTTCTGTATTTGTTGCTGTCTGCCTGTGCCAACTCCCATTTGTTCCCCTAGATCCTGTTCGGTTTGTTGGGTGTTGTTCTCTGAACTGTGTAGCCCTTATTTTTTTCCGGGGGAGGGGGGGAGGAATCAATACTGAGCATTGAGCTTTGCCCTGTTTACCCTGCCGCTTTTAATCAAATGTGAATGATCCTCCCTACAGATTGCATGTCATACAGTCAGACTCTGGGATGTGAATGACGGGGAAGAATCTCCATCCATATATTGCACACCATACTAGGCAAGATGAGACTGGGGTAAATGTCTCTTACTTTTTAAGGCAGTTTTGATCAGTGAACCTCTGAGTCAGCATTTCTCTATTGAAGGAGCAAAGGGAGATGAGACTGGGAGACTGACTAGCAGAAGTCTGGAGGATGGCAGAGACAACGCGCTTGTCTCAAGAAGGAGCTCGTGCCTTTGAGAAGGAGGTGTCCTGCTGAAGGCAATGGCTTTGGGGCAGGCAATTATAGAAGGTCCTCCTAACTCTTCTGGGTGGAGGGATCCCCTTAGGAAGGGCTGTGTGGAAGAGTGGAAGAAACAAAAGGAATGACAAAGCGGGGCCTAACAAAGCTGCCTCTGTAGATTGGGAAAGGGAAGGACAAGGAAATTTTCAGTAGAAGAAAGTACTTATGCAATGCTAACTTACTAACCTAAATCCAAAATCCAAGGAGTGGAAAGAGAGGGACGAAAAAGTGGAGAGCTCTACTTCTGGCAAGGTTTCTTTTCCAGCTAGTACATTGACTACTTAGTGGCCAGTATAAGCCCTTTGAATTAATCTCCTCCGTGCTCTTTTTGTATTTATTTTTTCATATATGCAGAGCTGAAATTCCAAAAGTCTCCTGAGTACAGTCAATGCAGCCTAAATGGGATTTTCTTCTGTGGGTGATTTTTTTTGTGTTTTTTTTATTATTTTTTTAGCAGCCCACATAGTTAAGCCCTATGATGTTTGCCTTCATGGCTGAAATGATGTTTTAACCCAAGTTTCCAGGGGCAAAAGAACAGGGTAATAATTTTCTGCTTCATCTAACTCTTTTTAATTCAGTTGGAGCATTCTTATTCAGAGTTTCCAAACAAGATTATATGGATTGTCTAGAAGAAATAGTATAACTCAATTGTAAGGCAGCTGTCTGGCTGCCCCAGTGGGAGGGTGTTTCTTTCTAAATTAGTGAAGGAATTGCGTTAGAACCTGGTCCACGCTCCTTATTCCCCCGTGGTGGTGTGGATAACAGCAAATATGCTGAGTACTGGCTGGAATTGATGACTAGTCGAAAAAACTGTATTATTTTCTGATTTGGGGCTTTTTTGGTTAATTCTGCCAGGTTATGTGACAGGAACATCCAACGCTAAGGCAATAAAGCCTGTCAGAATAAAGTATGCACTTCCCACTGCAATCATAGAAATATAGGCTCTTCATTTTATTTTAACTGTGTTTGAATATATGAATTTCTAGGATTGCTGAGGTCTGCAGTTTAGCTTGGAATGCTACTACAGTAGTGATACTTTGAGTCATCAGAAGTACTGTTTGCTTTCTATAAAGCCATGTGGATTTTATTTTGGAAACAAATTAATTACTAATTTTGTTCTCTAAAATTTAGTTTTCTGTGAGTGATAGTTGTAGAAAAACACAACAAAATCCTAGTGCCTAACTAACAGTTCAGCTATGTGACTTGAAAAATTGTGAATCAAATAGCACAGAATTGAGTATTCTTTCTCCCAAGAATTTAAGAGAATAACTTTATGCCAGGAGCTTCTGTTAGGGAGCCAGTTCTGTGTAGAGGGGTGCGTTTCTAACTATAGGCAATAATTTTCGTGGATTCAAGAGAGGTTTGTTTTATGAGACGGTTTCTTTCTTTTTTTTTTTTTTCTTCTTCCTTAGCTCCCCCCAGCTGTAGCCCATCCACATTGCACAAGTAATAAGCCCATCCACATTGCTTCCTTTCTTGGAAGAGAGAGAAATGCTTTGTCCGTTCTCCCTGGCTATTCCCCGTGACCACCCAACTGACTGTTCTCTGTAATCACTATTTGAGGAACTGTCCTCGGCTTACAGCTCTTTGGCCTGGAAACTTGCCAGTGTTTTCCAGCCAGTTTAGGTGTTCATTGCATGGCATTATTTTTCTTTGTAAAAGCTGTTGCAGTCATGATGGGTTAGGCAAAGCAATACTACCATCGTTTTTAGGCTCCGAAGGCCAGTTCAAGACCCTGATGCAGTACAACCCAGAAGTGTGTGCTGCTCATGGAGCACACACACATGGGAGCTAGTAAGTGCTGTCACTTGCATATATACACACACATTTTTGCCTTCCTTGAAAATGTGAGGATTGTAGCTTGTGGAGATCAATGCTAGATCATGATAGCAGAACATGCTCTTATAAGATGACCTTACTACTTTTTGGCTACCTACCAGCAGACAAACAGTGGAACAAATTTTTGGCGATTGGAAGGGCAAAACTAGCATAGAAAGAGGGGCTTCAGGAACCTAGAAATGGCAAACAAGCTTATGGAAACGGGACAACATTTTGTCAGCAACAGAATGGGCAGATGTAATTAAGCAGGTCTCAGTGGAGAATGTTTGTTTCTTAACTCACTAGAGAAGCTGTTTTGATTAGGTTTCTCATTTGTGTTGAAATGTCCTAGATAGCTATTGGTGTTAGTAGCAAACTTCCAGTCTCCTGAGGTAATGACTTTGCTTACTTGAGGCCAAAGGAGGACAGGAAGCCAAGTTAGTTTAGTATGGATTTCAGCCATGAGGGTTATAGTGTTTTTTTTTTCTTTTCTACAGTTTGCCAGGTCTTGCTATGAAAGAGTCTTGGTTACCTTATAATTGAATAAAATGAGACTGCTAGTTATGCTTGGGAGGGTTGCGTAGTTTGTCATAAACGTTTCTGCTCACTTTTAAGCCTACAGACTTTCTTTTTCAAGAAGAGAAGAACTCATGGTGGTTGTCAGTGTATTCTGTAGACTTTACTCCCCATCTCCCAAGCAGTGACCTGCTTTTGCTTTGATGTGGACTTCTGTGTGGTTTTATTTGGGACAGTAAACTGCTGAATGAAATTGCCTGCTCTGATAATCAGCAGTTCCGAGCAAATGAAAGGAAGGGTTTACAACTGCACTGTCCCAAGAATGAGATCTGAAGGTCTCATTTGATCTTGGCACCCCTTTCCTCAGGACAGAGCTGTGCTGGTTGTGCCTGCCTGCCCTGGGCGAGCTGTGGGGGGCTCATGTGGGACTCGGGGACCTTGCGGCAGGAGCACGGCATTGCTCACACTGCAGAGCAAGTGGGACCCTTGAGGCTTGCCTCTGTTTTCCCTTCCTTCTCTTCAGCTCTCCTTTTCAGAAATACAGATAAGATGAGGAAAATGCTGTGAATTGTATGGGAAGGGGTGGGCTGGCCCTCCACTCTAGTCAAGCTGGGAGAAGAGGAGTAGCTGGGATACAGATGTCCTGTTGCTTTCCCGCTTCTGGCTCTGTTTCTTTGCTTTTCTAGCCCCCTTGTGCCTCTCCTCAGCTTTCTGGCAGCCATACCCCATGGCATACTTTTTTGATCCCCTTTTAGGCTGTGCACAAGAGAGCCTTTGTTGTAGCTGGCGTGCTAAATTTGTATGTTGTGAGAAGCGCTGCAGCAGCTGCCTATGTTAGCAACTCTGCACTCAGGACAGTTCAGATGTGAACTGTGTGGCCGGCACCCTCTGGGCTGAGCAGCAGAACTGTAACGAAGTTTCAGGGAAACAGTACGGATGCAGTAAAGCTAATTGTGTAAAAAAAGGCTAGCAGTCACTTCTGTGCAAGTGTTTCTGCAGGACAACCACTGTGTGTTGTTTAGGTAGCAGTGAAACAAGTTTCAGACAGATCTGTAAAAGGGAAGGACCTTTTTTGGGCTTAAGGCCAGTGACACAAAGGGCATAAAGTGTAGAAGTGGCTGCATCATCCACTTGGCAAAAGGAAGAGGGAAATAACTCTTCTTGGGTGACTTATCAACTCTGTCTCTGAGGTGCCTTTTTTCAACATGCTGTTCCTAATCTGTGCTGTGCCCAGCAGCAAACCCATGTTCGTACGACGATGGCTAATACTCTGTTATACCAGAAATCATGGAGAACAGTGGTTCTGGAGAGGCCGCTGGCACTACAAGAAGCCCTCTTTTGAGTAAGCGTGTAGGTGCTGTGCTGCGAATGTATCTTGTTCAAAGGCTGTACTAATTATAAATTGGTCTTGGGAGATGAGGATAAAAATATCTTTCGTTGGCTTGACTCTGTAAATAACCTGTGATGCTATTTGGAAACATGGCACAGTTTGCCTGTTGCAGGGAACGCATGTATGAAGGACTTTAACAAAATCTCGGTGCAGAGCACTGGAAAACTCAGCTTCCTCTTGGTCCAGCTGATGACTAAAGAGGGGAGGGAATTTTTCTGAATACCAGAAAAGCTAGTGTAAAAAATCATGAGATTCTCGTCAATGCAGATTTCTGAAAGAAATCTGAGTTTCCCTCAGACCTGGAAGAAGAAGAGGTATTTATTGCACCAAGTGTATGCCAGTAATAGGACCTTGTTTTTTTAAAGATGAAAATGCCCTTGAAGCAGCCGCTCCATTCTGGCTGGCTGTGCTCCTGTGGATCCTCTCGTGTGCCCTACAGGACAGGATTTGACTCTGCGTGCACTGAGAGATCAGCTGGTTAAATCAAATGACAGTACATCCTATCGTCTGCAAGGTAACATGCCTTGCTGGGAGGGGGTGCCAGAAGCAAGAGGAAGAGCCGGGTGCCAACTTCCAACAGACGCGCACAGGGAGCATCCATAAGCAGATCCTGCGGAAGCAATATTGGATAAGGCTGCCAGGAAGGCAACTGTCACCGCGACAAGACCTGCCTGCGCAGCTGTAAGCCCCGTAGCATGATGCTGACAGGAAACCAGTGGCAAGACCTGCAGCCTTCTTTAGCCGGCAGCTTTGGCAGCTCCTGCCAGTGCGAGGCCTTTCCTGGGAGATGCACAACAGCTCCCTGCAAAGTTGGGACCCTCATAAACCTCCTCGGACTTCCTGCATATGCTATATGCACGCTTTCTGATGTATGCAATGTTTTCAGGAAGTTGAATGATGCGAATGTGCTTTTTAGTGAAGCAGAAGCACTTTGCTTTTCCTTATTCTTTAGCTTGACAGTGACTTAAACCAATGTGATGTAAGGCATCTTTACAACTTTCTTTGGGTAATACATCTCACTGTAGGTGGTGGACTGACCTATGTTCTGAGCTATACTTTTTAAGAAAAAGGCAAAATGTGAGCAGAAGGGAGAGGAACAGTCGATAGCCTTACTTAAGTGCCTTCCAGTTCAATACCTTGGTACTGCATCGAGTCATTATCTTCAGTCTTGAGGAGAAAATGTATTTAAAGTGCACAAAAGGGTTTGTCAGCTGAACTAAATTATTCATTGGAATATTAAGAGAAGGGTATGCAAAAATGTAAACCTAGCACAAACCACTGCAGGCTGTAAAGACCTAAAATATAGACAATGTCTTGGGTAAAGACCATAGTATTTTAAAGAGCTCTCAGCTGCCTGAGTATTGTCGTGTTCTGCACAATGGCAACACCAGGCATTCTTCTGGTGTACTCATTTTTTGATAGTTTGAATAAGATAGGGTTTAGTGTGCATTAACAACAGATTACAGCAGTGTCTGTTACTAAAGAATGCTGTAAATCTTATGAATGGGTAACAGCCGTTGGAACCTTTTTGCTCATATTACTTTGTAAACGTCCTAGCTTTTCTACCATGTTTTTTTTCCTTCACCCTGTAAACGTTTATAACTAGTTTTTTTGAGATATCTGCCTCTTCTGTTCCCTTCTTGCAACAGATCTGTTTTTAGTTCTTGGGTGCATGTATGCTTGACTCTGTCTCCATCAGCACTTTAAAAATTGATGGCTTCCTCCTTTAGTTCATAGACTTTTTTTTAACCATCTCGGGTTTAACAGTTTATTTTCTGACTGTTTTAGAGGAGGTGGGAGCCTTGCTTCTCTGCTCTTGCTCTCTTCATCCTCTTTGCATTTCAGAAAAAAGGTGAGTGATGTGTTGAGAGCTCTAGAGTGGGTGACTGAAGAGATTTCCATCCTGTTTCCTTTGGTCTTTCTTGATGCTGATGTGGAAAGGCTAGACTGAAGGATGAGGTCTAGCAGGTTTTTTAATGCTGTGAAGTCTTTTTTTCACTGTTTCACACTAGCAGTGCTTCAGGCAGTGTCCTTCTCTTCATGAACTTGAACACCTTGCTTTCATCTTGGTTCTGAAAAAAAAGGACTAGAACATAAAAGCAGAAGTCAATCTGCATGCAGGATGGTAGTTAATATACTTGCAGTTGGTCAAATTGTAAGAGGAGGTAAGCATTTCCTACAATTAAGACGCTTTTCTGTGCGCGGTCTCTGTCTCTCCCTCTCTGTCTCTCCCTCTTTTATTAATTAATTAATTAATAGTCATTGTGTGGGTGGGGATTTCTAGAGCCAGAAATGGAATGAACTAAAAATGAACCAGGAAGCTCCTGCCATTCTCCTGTATTTATAGCTCCTAGACAGCCACAACAAAGCAGATAGTGCTAATTATTTTCCAAGTAACTTTGACAGAGGCATGAATAAAAAACGTATGTGAATATTTTTGGAAGATCGTCTGAGCAAAAACTCTAAATTTAGAAGTTTCTTGATCTGGTTTTAAATCATATTCAAGAAAACTTTCTTTAGCAGTAACTTTAAAAAAAAGCACGAGAGAAAACTTTCCATTGAAGAACGAAAATCAATTTCAGCCTTAAATGAAAAGCTGAAAAATTTATACAGGCATTTCTATTAGATATACTTGGAAAGGTTGGGGGAGGTAGGGGAGAATTCTCTTGCTGAGCAGTTGTCCTGTATGCTCTTGTTGCTGATATCTCATATGATACAGAGCTCATCTCAGGCAGTAACAGGAAAAGAAAGCTATAGAGAGAACAGCCAAATGTGCTGATTCAGGCATAAGAAACTTTCATTTGGAACATTCAAGTTCTGGTAGTATTTTAGGCTTCCTTCATTTTTGATGAATTCATTTATATTCAGTTGAGCTTCCTGGCGATATCTTCATTTCCACTCTATGACAGTCTGATTCTTAACCTGAGGAGTACCAGTGGAGGAGGGACAACAGAGGCATGTAGACAGATATGTAAATAAAATGTAAATAATTTTCTGCAAAGACGATGATTGTCATGTGAGGTCCATAGTGGAAACCACAGGTCTTTCTCTTTCTTGTAGACAGCCTGGGAGAGATTGCAGAGGTCTCACATGAAATTGGAAAGTAAGCACTTCTTTCACTGAAATGATTAGGAGTGAAGTTGTCCCTGCATACTTTGCCAAGGAAAAAGTTTAGTCTTATGTGACTGACTCTGTAAAGACCTGAATAGTTAGTGTCGTCGCCAGTTGTTACAGCTCTGGAATGCTCTGGTTTTGGTGTGTGGTCTTCTGTCTGTGTCATTTAGATATCTTCCTAATCTCTCCCAATTTTCAAATATTCTTCTATGCCAGGACAGTGTTGTAGCTGGTTGATCTAGCCTGGTTTGTTGCTTGTAGCCTTTTGAATTTTAAGGGCCCACATTTAGCTCTGTTCACCATCTGCTGAGTTCAGGCACTTCCTTGTCTGATGTATTTTAGGCTTCTTGCTCTTATTTAGTGTTCCAGCTGATTTGGCAAGGCTTTGGTTTTATATCACTGCTAGCTTTGCACAGGGGCCCGTTACGATTCATGTGACCCAAAGGAACAGATGAAAGAGAAGTGTCTAAATCCTCAACACCGTTTTAGTAGCCTGGGTAACTGTGTTCAACAGGGCCGCAGCCTTTCATTCATGGATGTAGGGCTGTGGCAAAATTATTCTCAAGCAACATGCTCTCTGTAAGGATTAAAACTGTTTATGTGCCCTTCTTGTAGTAAGAGGATGGTGCTCTGGATTCCAGCTTTGTTCAAATTTTACGATGCTAGGATCTATCAGCATGTGTTGATCAAACTGTCATAGCTCTGCTTCATTTTTTTGCTGCTGTTTGGGGTCTTTCCACTCCCACTTAGTTAAAGCTGGAGAAGGCTTCTGAGGGAACAGCGCATCATCTGAAGGATGAAGCTCCTGCCTAAACTATATTCTTCTCTTATAGACTGCACTTGCAGAAAAGAAAACCCTTCAATCTAAGCTGTTTTCCAATTGAGCCTGGCAGGTTGGCGATGGAAAGAATTAGTATTTCTAGTCTTATCCTTTCAAAGTTTACAGCATTAATAGACTACAGTTCACATGCTGGTCTGAGCAGTGGTCCAGCTTGATACAGCTAATGAACTCCCTCACTCCCAGCAGCTTGCATGCTGTTTAGAGAGTATGCGAGTCATCTGAACTAACTGCACGCAGACTGGCAGATTGCTACATATGGAGCTGAGATGCACAAAAGCTGCAATTGCATCATGCACTGGGTGAGTTTCCCTGGGTGCTGGACATTTTTTTTATGTATGGGAAGAACAAGCAGCTCTGGATCATAACTGAGTGGCACAGCAAACTGTGGTCTTTCATGTCTATTTGATTACAAATGAGAAAGGAAGTGAAAAGAAACCCAAAATCTCCCAAACAAACCACTGTATGTGGATTGGCTATAGATTTTTGGGGAGGTTTGCTTGGAGCTGGGATATATTTATTTCTGTGTTTATTACCATATAGTTGCCATTGTAAAAAACTGACATCTTACATACTGAGTTACACAAGCCACTCTGTCCTGAGCCTATTTTCTTTACCTTGATTTCCCATGTGTCTTTTATTAATAATCATCATGTATCTGTGAGCAGAGGGATGACATATTGTAATATGTGAAATAAAAGCAACTGAAATGAAATCAGATGATTGACAGTAAGGGGGAAGTGGAGAGAAGAGAGCTTGCTTAGCTGCCAATTTGACAAACCATGTTAGTTCACTGATTTTTCTTTTCTTTTTTTAAATTTTCATCCCCTGGTTGGGCTCTGTCACCAACTAAAGTGTTCATTATTTTTGTAAAACAGTACTGTCATTTCTTCAAGATAAATGCTTATAGTCACTTGTATAAATAGAAGGACCTGGACTGACAGGATTGATACAGAAATACACGTACTGGAATGGATTTGCCTTGTGCCATACGCTCTTACTTCCATTCTCTTCTGGCCATCATTGCACAGAACTGTTGTTGCAAAGAGCATTGCTTCTTCAGGGTGTTATTTTAAGGGGTTTATTTTAAGCTTCTGAGGTGCTGAACTGAAATACAGTGTGCTAGTTTATCTGTACAACTGAGCCTTTAGCAAGAATGGGAGAATATTTTGATTAGGTTTCCTTTCACCCTGTGCCAGACTGCACTGATCCTATATGACAGCATTGAATGAACCCTGCAGAAGTGAAAAAAAAAATTCTTCCTAGTGCTGTATTTCCAGTGCTAAGAGTGTTGAATAAATATGCTTGCATGGATTAAGTACAGAGTTTATAAGTAGTAAGTATAAAGTTTCTTTTCCAGGCACTAAGTAATGCATAATTAAAGCTTTGTTAATTTGTTGAACCAATTTATATATCCTTCTCAAAAGCAAGGGTCAAGCTCTCTTGGCACAGACAAACACATAACACTTCTTTTTATTTAATCCAAACAATTTTTGCTGCTGGCAGCCGAATTGCCCACGTCATTTCATGCTCTGCACTGCCAACACATTCTCCCTTCTCTGTAGTACTTGTTATCTTATATTGTGCATATTAACTGCATTTTTTTTCCTGGAATATCAAACCAGCTTCGTTTCAAGGAAAACCGTTTTTCTTGGATTATTACAGTTTTCTATATAATTCCTGTAATTTCTGTTATTAATTATAACTGTTCTTAAGCTTCCTAGGCCAAATCTGAGAGTAGAAAATAAGTGCCTAACATGGGAGTGTTAGTGTTAATAATTGTGAGCACTGGGTAGATTTTACAGGGGAAATTCCACCCTTTCTGCACCAGGGCTAAATTATGGAACCTATTTCTGCCCTTCCTTGGCACTGAAAACATGACCAGAAATGAGCCAAAGAAGAGTCAAATAGGTGAACACATGCTGTGGTTGCTTACTGGGAGTTGCAGCAAGCTTATTTTCTATGTTGCTTTGTGGGTTTTTGTATGGGCACCGTGTGCATGCCTGTGCAACATTTCAGTGGGTCGGTAGCTAATTTTGAGAGTTCAGATCTAAAGTGCACTCTTTGGATGTGGTTCTTACAGTCAAGTTTTGTGGCTTCCTCTCAGCAGTGACAGTGGAGCTCAGTGTGTTACGTGTAGGGGGAATCTAACCATTTTAAACATGCTTGCTGCGTGCAGGTCTCATTGGCATGCTGAGAAGGCCAGAGTACTTAGTTTTGAAGGTGTGACAGCTCCCATGAGAGCAACGAGCATTTTCTTTAGGAATGTCCTTTCCCTGACTTTGTAATTTAAAAACAGCTCTGTCGCTTGTCCCTTATGGCTGTATCAGGTAATGACTTGCCTTGTGAAGAAGCTATTCTCAATGAAGTGTTGTCTTGTGGTACTAGCACAGGCCACAGTCAGAAACTGAACTCTGTACTTCCTAACTTTGCCTTAAATTTTCTGTGTCTCTGGACCAGAATGCTTGTCATTTCATATAGCTGATTTTTTTAAGCTTGTTTTCCTAAGAAGGTAAATTAATTCAGCTCATTCAGTCGCTGTGTCTCCTTCTCCTCTTCCCACTTTTTTCCTGTCCCCTCTGCCCCCATAGCGTTGGAGTTCGCTGACCAGTTTCAGTGACGTGAAAGGGTGCCGAAAGTCTCAAATGTGGTGACTCTCTTGCACAGGAGGAGGGGAGATGGTGGAAGGAGCTGGCAGGGTTCAGGCTTCGGTAGCTGCCCTGCTTAGGGTGTAGCTTGTTCACTCTGGCAGGAGCCATCCACAGAGAAGAGTAGGACATGGCGACTAGCAGGGTAGACCGATGGAGGGGATGCCTGCGTTCCTCTAACTCATAACTAGTAGTGGAGACTGTGCTTATAGACAAGGAGATGTAGGGCGCCACCACGGTGGGATATCCTAAGTATCGTTTGTGCTATGGGTGAATTGTCATTCTCTTCTGGGGCTTGTTTGCCCTCATTTGTTTGCAAGGCTGTCAGCAGAGGACTGCAACTTCAGTAGGCGACTTCTCATCGTTACCTCAGCCTTCTCTCTGAAGCTGGTTATTATCAGGCTTGAAATCTGGAAAAGTAGATGTGGAAATCAAAGAGATAGACTGTCTGGAACTGGCAAGGTTGGCAGGCCTGCAGGGCAGGGCACACCACAACTGCTATGTATGTTGTTTTAGACCAGTATAATCCTGGCAGCTTTAAAATGCTTAGCATTCAGTACCTTCAAAGGGTGCTTAGCTTTAGTTGAAGGGCGGGAGGAGGCGTTTGCAAGGGTTTTAAAGTAACTAATGAAATAGGTAAAAGCTCATATGACATTTAAGCATTACTAGCCTTTGCCAAGTTTCCACATGTTTATAGCATCAAGCGCTCCTGTAAACAAGATCCTCAGCACACACCCTCCTCCTGGCCATGTAGGTGGCCATGGAGAAGGTTGCGCTTAAAACCCTCGGCCTGCCTCTTTGTACTCCTGGTAATAATTGATCTGATGACTATGCAAGCTAAACTCTTACTTTCAAGTCTCATTATATGGCTGACAAGCCAAGGAAATGCTTCCGCACCTTGAAGGTTCATGGACAAGCTGTTGTAATGTAAAATGTTTCCAGTCTCTGGAGCGGAGGAGTTGGCTAAAGTGAAAAGTAACACAGCTTGGAGATGAAAGGAGGTGGCCTCCCCTTTTAGGTTAAGTAAGTAGGTGCGAAGCTTTGAGTGTGATTCTTCAGAGGAAGCAATTTTGAAGCCTATGCTGGGCAAGGCTTGGGGCACTCGGGTAATTTTAGTTCTGATTGAGGTTTGGTCACCGATGCAGGTGCAGATAACCTGCTGGGGCGATGGTTGGTGCCCGTCATCGCAGTATGTCTCAGCATGGCATGTGACTGCAGTTCGAGTGGGGACATCTCCATCCTCAGAGCAAAGGCCATTGCCTGTCAGGGGCCCGTGGTGCTCCCAAACCTCAGTCTGTCTATGGCCTCTTTCCTGAGGGGAATGAAGAGAATTCAAGAGCAGAGCTAAAGTGGAGAAGGTGGTACTGCAGTTGGCTCTTGGAGCCTAGTTTGTCTTTGGATCCCCTTCAGATACTGTCCTGATGCCAGAGGGACATCAATATGTGCCTATATCCATGGAGTGTTTCTGAGGGGGAGCCACACGCTGCATCAAACTTTATATATGACATTTGTATTGTCACTGGCTTCTCATGTACCACTTACAATGCCCTTAAAGCCTCCTAAATACAGACTGCAGAATTCACATCTCTTCTTTGACTGCTTTGGGAGCTGTAGGTGTTGACCCCTTGTGTAAGCAAGGCTGCAGCTTCTTTTTGCCTTGTTCCTAAGGGGCTGGGGATTTTCTGGTGAAGAAAAGTAAAAAATACTTGGTAAAGCAATTTCTGAGGTAGAGACTGCTGTTTCTCACACTGATTAGACAGCAGCTCCTGTAGACCAAAAGTTGCTGTAATTTGTAGACAAATTTTTTTGTACTGTTTTCTAACTGATGTGTAATGTGTTCATAACACATTGAGGAAGCTACATTTCCTGCTATGTGAGGGGGTAAAGAGAGGCAGCCAGAGAGGAGGGGTGGGCTACATTATTATTCAAAAACATCTTCCATTCTATGGTTTATAGGGAACATGATCACAAAAAGGCATTGTGTAGGAGAACCAGGATTTCTTAGTCTTGTTTCAGTTCTCTAAAGTTATCTGAAATAGTAACAATCAGAAAAGAGTACTGGACCCTGTGTGTGCACAAAGACATTTTGTCGTATTGTACCATAGAAATCTAGAGCCATGGCTCCTAGGGAAGTTTGGGCTATTGCTTTTCTTTTTTGTTGATTTAATATCACAATATATTTGTAGTTAGAGCAAGTGCTTTTAGTTAAGTATAACACACAGACTAGCTAGCAGAGCAAGCTGATCCTTAGACATGCCCTGCTGTTCTTTCTCAAGGTATATGATGACTATACTGGGATATGGCTTCTTTTGGAAGGGAAGCTGGACAATTTATCTGTGAATTTCAGATTTTTCCTGATGCAAATGCAACTTACTCATTTGTCTGAAGTGATCACTTTTTAGGAGGTCAAAAATACTTGAATGTAAGCTAATGGGTCTACTTGAATTTGTTCTTTGGAATAGGCTGGTAAGGAGCTGTTAGGACAATGTGCAATTTCTTGCTTGTCGTCCTTCAATCTCCGAAGTTCCTCTTAGACATTAGGATAAGCAGAGAAGGATATATCGTGATTGGCAAACTGAGCTGAATTTACGTGACTGGCAATACAATTCTGTGTTGGGAGGTGGAATGAATCTACTTAAAGAAAGGAACTGTAGTGAACTCCCACATGCTACTTAAATTCACTTGTCAAATCTCCCCTGCCAAGGTCTCATTTGCTCAATAAATACATTTTACTTGTTGGCGTGAGGAACCGTTGTTTTTTGTGGCTTTGGTTATATGCCTATATATCTGCAATAAGTCTGAGCCGTCAATTTTTGCTTCTGAGATGGAAGAGACTTTTTTTTTTTAATCTATGTTAAGAGCCTTATACAGAGCCATTCTTTCTGAGTATTGTCTTTTCTACATCTCTAAACATCATTAAATGTCAAAGTAGAAATATAAACAAGCCCTGACAACTTAATTGACAAAGAATTTTTCAAATCAAAGCCACCTCTGCTGCCTCCCTCTTTTTCAAAAGTGTTTTTAAAAGAACATCTGAAATTCTATTATTATAAAATACTACAGTGTTAAAAAAGTTTGGAAAGTAACAGCAATTGTTCAGCCTAATCGCCTCCCCCACTGCTACACAGCTCTTTCTCTCATCAGAAAAGACATCAGCAAAATTGTATTAAGATGTCGCAAAATATTGAGATTGTCATTTTATGATGTGGTAAATCTGATTTTACGATTTCTTTGCAGGGTGGGAATCAACGGCGCTCTGCAATCTGTGACTTCATAGGTTTATCTACTACAAACTGAATCTGACTCAACTCCTTTGCATGCACAGAAACATCTAAAGGCTAATTTTCTTTAAGCAGATCTTGATCAGTTATTGTTTCTTTGTACCACTGTACCTTTGCAGGTCAGGTGTTACTGTTCTGCAGCTGGCATTAAACTTGGCTGGCTGATTTAACAGAACTGTGGCTGTTTGCACATACCTGACTGCATTGGCAATACAGTATTTTTTAACATAAAGCCAAGTCTAAGGCTTTACTGACTGGAGGAGGCAAGGTCTAAAGATTCTCTTGATGGTATTTAACATGGGGAAGTATTGGTAAGTGGCAACCATCACCATCTCTGAGCCAGAAACCTTCGTGTATCTGTGCTGGGAGGATGGGCAGAGCAGTTCTAAAATGCAGAAGCCTTGAACATCTTATCTGTCAGCCAGAAAGAAAAGAAATGTAAATAATTGATTGGAAAGGGGGGAACTGAAGGATACAAAGTCCTTTTCTGGGGATAAAAGGTTGCAAAGGGAAGATAGGAAAGGCAGTGAAGAAGGTATGACTTTATACAGCTGTTTTGTCTCTGTAAGGCCTAGGACAAGGGCACCTTCATCTCAGGCAGCACCTTCCCTCATCAACCATGATGAGCATAAAAAAATCGTAAGAAAAGATCTTTAAGAGTTTCTGCACTGTAACCACTGACATAAAGTATTTTGGGGGACCATTTGTGAAGGGGGGGGGACTATGTAGAGTCTGGTCGCAAAGCTTTGTTCCGAAGCTGCTGAGCACGAACCTGCAAGAATAGCCCCTTTCAGCCAGTTCTGAGGTCAGGATCTGCGAATGGGTTTTACGCTACTTAACATAATGCACAAATTGTGGTGGGTCAGCTAGTCATTGCAAGAGGTGGGCCCAGCTGTCCTGACTGACCTTCGATTTTGGATCGTGTTTTAGAGAGGACAGATTATTTTGGGTGAGGAACATCAGAGGGTCAGATATAGATTTTATATTTTTGATTTCAGACAGCAAGGCTGAAACCTTAGCTTAAAATCAGAGCTAAATTATTTAAGATGCTTTTCAAAAGAGAAGTAGGTGATCGCTGGTTGGTAGTAATTCAAATATGTTCACTTGTAATTAATATACTTTTCACATTCATTTGATGCCATTCCTGGATAACTGAGGGGATGAACACCATATCTGTACACATGCTTACTGAGGCAGTTGTAGGGCTAGGCATACGCTTGCTCATATCTCTGATTAGCGGTTGTTTTATTTCTTGTGGTTTGTGCCAAGCTGCGTTTGGATGGAAAGAGGAATTAAAAAGCACAAACATCATTTAAAGACTAATTATTAATGAAATAAAAGCTTGTTCAAATGCTCTTCTACTTAAGCAAAACAGAAGTTTAGTAAAACAAGTTGGTTTTGTTCTTCAGAGCTAACCAGTCCCATTGAAAAAAGGAATCATTGTGACTTTTTGTTTCTGGTCACCATGTCCTTCAGGATTTTAGATATTACAGTAGATAATATAATGGATACCAAAGGGAAGAGAAGAATAAGCTTTCCGTGTCCCAAAACTTCTCTGTTCCCACAGCTCACTTTCAGCGGCTAGTTCATAGGCTAATTTAAGTAAACTGGAATTAACAAAATATTCTTTGCACACTGCGGGGAAAAGTGAAATTGTCAAAAGCCAAGTCAGCCCTTCAGCTGACTCTTGCTTCAGAGTCTTGGTCTATGGATTCTGCAAGTTCAGCACCTACTTCCTTTAAAACTTCAACAGCAAATCGTGCTTTGTTTGGACACTGTTTTGAATTCATTTGGTAAATTCATATGGTAAATAAGCTGTAATTTTAAGTGTAGCATTAAAAATATTTGATTAAGTGATTCAAATAGGTCTGATTTAAATCCAGCTGTAGACATCCATAAAAGTATGAAAGTATGATTTGGAATCAAAGGATTCCTCCTCACTCCTTAAGCCACCCCCCCAATAGGTCTTGCTTTTGCTATTAACCTTTTTTGGAAAAAAAAAAAAATCGGGTAGCTATCATACCTGAGTCATCTCTAGGTAAGAAACAATACACCTCAAACACTTTCTAGGAAGGAAAGCTAGTCCTAAGTATTGTTTCTTGAAGACAAAAACTAAGTAGTAGAGGGTACGTCTGAAAATAGAACAAGATTTTCTTGGGCTATCTGATGTTTCTGTGATGCGCTTGACCTGTCAGCAGATTAGAAATGAAGGTGTTTCAGAAACTGCTATTTATATAAGGAGGAGCATCTCTTAACCCCTCTAAGGATTTCCTGGGTGTTTTTTGTGGGGGAGCAGGCAACAAAAAAACTTCTTTTGCCAGAGCTGACTTTCTAAATTTATGTTTATTCTCTGATATCTGTGGTGTGTGGTAGTTCTTATATTAGAGAAGACAGAGTATTTAAGTAGTATTTGGAGGGAAACTGGCACAACTTCTTTGTCGGGAATATGGGAACAAGAAAGGTCAGCATATGTCTGTGTGTGTGTGTGTGTGTGTGTGCACCCAGTGGGAAAAAGAGAAACAGTGGTTTAGGAAGAAAGACTGGGGATTTTTTTTTTTTAACCAGTTTAATTTCCCTGAAAAAAAAAAGAAGTACCTTCAGTCATAACATAAGTCTTGTTCTCATTTTTTTTCTTTAACAGGTCACTGATTTTTTTTTCCTTTTTTCTTTTGGCAATATCTAAATGAAATTACAAAGGGTCACCATGTCACCATCAACTTATTTCAGTGTGCTTTAAGATTTCGGCAGTCTCTAGCCATCACTCCATCATCTGAGAGCAGGTCTACCTTGCAGATGCGGTGGAGGCCCAAGCTAGCTCAGGTTCTGGAAATAACTTAGCCATGGCTATAAAGTGTGGTGTTAAGGATGGTAAATAATTCTATACAGAGCTCCACTCCATCTGAACAAAGTAGTAAGTGGAAAAGAAGTAGGTTCTTCCCCAGGATAGGAACCAAGGCAAACTATTACACTGTGAGGTAAGTGGGGTTCCCTAGGGCTGGTTGCTAACACAGGAATGAAAAGAACGATGCTAACCGTTTGCAAGATCGGTGGCAGACTGGCAGAAAAGAAACAGAGCTCTGGGATGGGGTTTGGCCTTGCGAAGAAGCGAGGCCCCAGGCTGCTTACGATGTGGCTCCTTCAGAAAGGGACTTTGCTCTCTGAGCGGAGAAGCTTCCCTTTGCCTACTTTGGGCTTCTGTTCGGTGTAGCCACCTGACGCGCTGCCTGCTTTGGTAACTAAGTAGGGCTGCAATAAAGATGTAGGTAAAACGTATTTGGGGTAGTGTCTTCAGGGATACCCATTAGCAAGAGAAATGCCTTAATTCTTTTATTCACCATTTGTGTTCCTTGATTTCACATGCAGACATCATCCTCTGTCTGGTTTCTGAGGAAAAAATTATTATTCTTCAAACTATTTCTTTAGTTACTTGCCCATGTGGGCTCATAGGACCTAGAGGGGAGGACTTTATTCTTTGGAACAGCTATCCCAATTCAAAAGAGAGCCTGTCTACAAAACAGAGGGAGGCCAGTGGTTTGAAATCCTTTCTGCCAGTTATGATCTGATTTAGATTCTGTCACGACCGTGAGAGTCCCCCAAGAAAGTCAGCCCCGTTGCAGCCGCAGCCCAGTTCCCCAAGACTTGTAAGCCCCTGCCGCCCTTCAACCCTGGGGCACGTACCCCAGCAAAAGATGTCTGATTTTGGCAACTAGGAATTTTAAAAAGAAGCACTAGCAATGCTCTGATGTCAGTTACTGAAGCATTTTGAGTGCACCCAGTGCCAAAACTAGAGTTAGGGAAATACAGCCTGTAATGAAGATAGCACTGAAGAAGATGGGAGCAGGGAAGAGGAGGAATGCAAGCTGCTCGTCTCTGTTGATCATTTAAGTCTCTGCTCTATTCCTTGGGATTAGGAGCAGGTTTGGCCTGCAGTACTAAACATACACCACCACAGATTGGTGTGCGTTTGTTCTCTAATATAATAAGATGTGGAAGCTTGCTTTGCTGCCAGCATTGTAAATGTACTAAGAAATTATTTCTATATTGCCTCTCTTTGTTTCATCCCAAAGATGTTAAGCCACTTAGTTTCCCAGCATATTGCATTAGCGCCAACACAGAGGCATCCATTTGGAGCTCTTACAGCACTTTGTAACAAGCTTCTTGTGGGGAAAATGTTTCAGTGACAGAGAACTCAATTCTGTAGCCATAACGTTACTTACTGTCATCCTATATAAAGTGCATGAAGCCTCGGGTTTTTGGTCTTCATATATATCACTCACAGAGGCCTTATTACAGGGACCAATTTTAATTCAAACAATAATTTGTGTAAAAATACTGGTCCTCAAGTTCAGTCTAATGCTCTCCTACGGTCCTAGGGGTATTTTTTGCAGGTGCTTCATCTAAAAATCTCCTAAAACACTTGCAGACATCATCAGTTATCTTAAAGCTTTATTTAAAAAAAAAAAAAAAACACAAGCAGAACTGCAGAACTACCCCCTCCCACCTCATCTACATTTACACATGTACTTGAAAAATCAGTTCTTCAGTAGCTTACTTGCCAAGAAGTGCACTGAGGATCATTCACTATTTCACTAACAGGAATGTGTCTCCCCTTCCATCCCTGAGGTGCTCGGGTGACAGATTTTGTTTCCCAGAGCTGCATGGCCAACTGAAGCAAAATACAAAATCCCTTTGTGATGTGGGAAATATGACCACATACTATGTGGTTAGTACAAAGATACATGCTACATATTACAAAAAGCTCAACGCTTCGAAACTTTTTGAATAGTTTTCTGGTATGCCTTGAAAAGCAAGCTTGCTGTTGATAGACACCCCTTCTTTAATGCCAGAATGTTTTTGTACTTTCCTTGCAAAAAATTTTGAATAAGGGGGAACTCACTTAAGCAGAAGAAATGAATTCCACTTTCCAGAAAAGCTGACCAAGTAGGATCAGCTTGCCGAAAGCAAATAGCACTGGTGAGTGCAAGGTGTCAATACTCTGGAGAGTATTGCAGTAGCTGTTTTCAGCCATGTTTTTGTCAATAAAATACTTTAATTCTAATGAAATCATGTCTCAAAGGATGAAATCATGTCTCAAATATTCCTTGCTGGTTTTGATTTTTATTCATACAAATTAAAAAAAAAACCCTTTACTCTAGCTTTCATGGGGCCCAACTTGAGACTCTTTCAGGGACCTGGTCATTTTTAATTAACCTGTTTTTTGGAGAGGAAATGCAGTGCATGTCGAGTTTGTCTGTGATATTTATTGTGTACTGAGGCAAGTGTATAACTGCACCCAACTGAAGCATTACAAATCATTTCCAAAATCCACAGGCCAACTGCAGTTGCCCTGCTTGAGTCAGAAAGATCAGGAGATAAAGATGAAGTACTTTTTCCCCCAACCCAGCACCTCCTTTCTAGCAAGACACAAAACAGAAATTCAGATCACTTAATGAAAAGCATTGCAAATCACATTCCTGCGTAGGTAAATTCCCCATGTAATTTTGGAGCAAGGATATTTCATGCTGCTTTCTTGAAGAGTGGATTGCTGTGGATTTCTACAAAGTTGCTTTGTCCTATACCAGAAGTGGCAACCCGTAAGTAGATGGTGAAACAACTCTTGCATATTCTGCAACATGGTGCTTTTTATGTTAGGGTCCTTTGGAGATGAGAGCTACGTAGTGTAAATATGGATAAATATTAAGTTAATGGATATATTGCAGCACATGCAATTACTTACCGATTTGTGTGTGAAGCCATGAAGGGGAGAGGCTGGAACTGAGAGGTCTTTTCCTGTTTGGTGTGAAATATCTGTTGGTACAGGGTAAAATGAAGAGAAATACATTCTTTGGGTTGTCTGTAGATTATACTCTCGTTTTAATCAAGTTTTAATCAAGACATCCTGAAACGTTTAGATGAATTTGCTTCATGGACTACAAGAGTATTTTTAATCTAAGGCTCTCTTTTTGCTTGAAATACATTCTGTGGCTGAACATTTTTATTTGTTGATGCTGTGATCTTATGTCTGTTTCAACCTACTATCAAAGAAAGTTTGAAATGATTTGTCTTAAGTTTATTCTGCCATTGGCCAGTTAAGTAAGTCATTATCTACTGTTTGGATTCTGTCTTAAAGAAACAATAAATTCAGATTTCTTTGTAAAGACAATTTCCTATTACTTCCTGGAATAAATTGTGCCTTTTATGAATGTTTTTAGGAGGTTAATGAATAAATGACTACTAAGGAAAAAGGAAAATCCTTTTAATAAGCAATTGAATCTGATATGATGTATGAAAATTAATAGTTAGGCCTAGAGCTTTAAATTTGATATAGTTTGCTGTAGATATGCAATATCTAGGCAAAAAGCTGTCCTCATTAACATCACTTTTGAACATTCAGACATTTATGTTATATACATCTCTGAATAACTTTTCATTCATTCAGTTATCCAAACAGCTAAGTTAGCATTTGTACATTTAAGACCTGTACTTGAATGCATTGGCGCCTGTTAATTATTCACATTTACGTGAGGGAGAGGATATCAAAAACATTTCTTTTTCTCCTTCACGTTTTTTCCCTTTTGTTATGCCTGTGCAGGCATTTATTACAACTGAAAAGTCAGCATTGAATCTTAGTATCTTTTAGAAGTGTGTGCGATGATTGTTTGAATGAAAACTATTTTACAGTTACTTTTTTTATATTTGGTTTTATGTGATAGCTACTGACGAGCCAATAATAAATCAGTGCAAGCCTACCACTCCTACGCCTTTCCTTCTTTCCACAGGACTCGGGTGTTTTTTGCTCACTGCTCTCCTTCCTGTGGTGTACTGCATGGGGAGTTTTCCTGTATGGAGGGAGGATTTTGAAATGAAGTTGCTACCATGCTTCAGATCTTAATCTTCTGTGCTGTTTGCAGATGATTCTTTGCCAGTCAGCCAGGTCAATATTAAAACCAGGCTGTGCTGCCTAAACCCCTGTGACTGTGTCTTTATCAGCATTTCCAATTTCTCCTATCTGCAGTTTGGAACCTGGCTATAAACTGAGTTCCCTGAAAGGGAGGAAAGCCACAAATTGCACTGCTTAGCCTGTCTCCTCAGGAGGTTGATAGTGAAACGTGCTGACTGCTCTGTCCTGTGTGAGGCTGGGCAAAGTGGAGAGGGCTGCTGAGCCTTGGGTCAGTTAGGGTCGTGAGGAAGCAGCTGCTCTACCTATTTAGAAAAAGCTGCTATCACATTCAGCAGTGAAACTGAAAAAGTGCGATAGATTTTTTGGTCTGAATTAATTGTCAGGCTTCACTGAAGTTTCTGCAGAGATCAATAGTGCTGGAAACCAATTACACCGGTATCTTGATATCTAAATTGCAGGCACTTTAATTTAATTTATTTATTTAATAATGAACAGTTGGCCTTGTTCAATTTCTGCACTACCTGTGTTTCTCTTGTCCTTTTAGGCACGTGCATGTCACTTGCTGTCTGTCAGTCTGAGTCAAACACATTAACGCAGTTAGACTTGTACTTGGGCTTTTATTTGGTTTTCTTTTTGTGTGATTCTCAATCCCTGCCTCCTCATCCCCTTCAGCCTCCCCCCCCCCCCCCAAAAAAAAAATTATTGTCACGATTGCTTTTCCTCTGATTTTTGTTCTTCTGCGGTTGTGCAGAAACCCTATTGGTGATGCCAGCTCAGCTCTGGAAATGGCAGTCTTGAGGTAGCTAGCTCAGCAATTCTCAGGCTTTTAAAACCTCAGCCTTCCTATATCAATTTGTTTCCATTTCAAAGGCAGCCTCCCTCTTAGATGAGTTTATTTTAATCAAATGCATGTGAGTGTGTGGCTGCGTTATTTTTAGGCTTACAGTGTCAGATGTAAAGTGATCTGAGCAACAGCTTCTAACCATATTTAAAAAAAACTTCATGGTGAAGGCTGTACCTATAGTTTAACCCCATGTAGCCAAAGGTCCAGGTATGTGTTGTTAGGAATTTGAGGGCAGGGGAACTCGTGACTGATAGGAAAATTTTTGGTGGTTGGTTGTCTGTTGTTGGAGTACTGGTCCTCTGCACTTACTGACAATTTACCATAAAGCCGTGAGTACTGGATTATGCAACTATATGTCATCTCCATTGTTAAAGAAACTGTTGCTCATCACTAGCAAAACTTATGGGAATATAGGAAGTTGTGGGTTTTTTTATTTTTTGAAATAGCTGTGTGGGCTTTCAGAGAATTGGGGTCTATCTAGGAACCTAAATTCTCCTCCGGTATCGTCTTTTTGTTGACTTTAGGACTCAGTTGCAATGGTTGCTCTTTCCTGTGGCAGCTGCAGCCTGGGTTTGGTAGGGCTGTTCTTGCTGGGATGTGGCTTTATCCAATGCCTGCTCAAAATCAGCAAAACAGAACTAAATAACTGCCCAGCTGCACTTGGCGATTTATCGTTTTGTCTTTGAAAGATATTCTGGGGCACTTTACCATATTTGAAAGCTGTGTTGTCTCTTTTCCTCATGATCTAATTTATGCACAAGGTGGGAAAGGGGAAATTTTGTAATTTCACATGCCCTACGAGGAGTGTCTTTCTCAACAACCTGAAGGTGTGTCAACAGGTTCATGGGATGGGATTAGGACAGGGGAGTGAGTTTTACCGTACAAAGGAGCAGATCTCAGAATGCCCTGGGGACTGCTGAGATACTTTTAGTCTCTTGCTGAAGAAGAAAACCGTAGGCAACAACTATAAAGCTAACTGGCTTCTTTGCAATTTCTCTTTATTAAAAAAAAAAAAAAAAAGTCATATTTCTATTCCACCTCGACCACTGCGCTTGTTCTGCGCAGTGAGTCCAGGAGGCAAAGGAGGCAAAATAACGTGACCCTCCACCTCTTATTGCTCGCAGACCCTGTGGTATTTGCACTCTCCCATACCGCTGTGCTGTAACTGCGTACAAAGTTGAGGAATTTCCTTGTGATTTCAGCTGATCCTTTCAGCTGTGATTTCCAGAGAGAGCATGGATGTTTTAGACCCGTTGTGCCTGCACATGTTCTAGGCTCAGCGGACCCTGGATTTCAGGGTTGGTGGTGGATCCTGCAGGATGCCATGACCGAGCAGTGGGAGCCAATGTGCGAGAGCTATGCCAAGGCACCAGCAGAGCAGAGCAAATATCAAGGTGATGCATTCAGCCCTGCTCGCTGCGGGAAAACTCCTTGCCTCTCACAGCTATTTCCAAGGGGAGCAGAGTAACTAATCCTCAGCCACTGCTAGAACAGACCTTTTTTTCTACTCATTCCCTTACATTTCTCATTTAGCTAGATGTTTGACCTTGGAGAAGGAATTCCATTTCTTAAGATTATTTGTGCAAATAAAAATAAAAAAATCTGTTGCTGGCAGGGATCCGCTTGACGTCAACTCAGATTAAACCAGAAGTTTCAAGAAGAGACAAACCTCTGGTGCTGGTTCTTCGCTTACAAATATTACCTATATACACAAACGGAGGGACTCTCCTATGTCTGCATTAAAATGAGTGCTGCATAATGTTACATTTCTTTTGCAGACAAATCCTGACCTATTCACGTGTGTTTGTAAACAGACACAAATAGCCTAAGCAAGATGAAAATTCGTAATGACAAATAAATGCTAAATAACTATCAGCTTTTATATGCTAAAAAGATGGACTAACTGTATTTTACTGGTGTATGGACACGGAGAGAGGAGTCATGGTGACAGTGAAGCTATGTACAGTAGATGAATAGGGTGCTTACTCGCTAGTCTGAGGCCCTGGCTCACCCTTAATGAAGGTTTTTCCACCAAAAGGGTGATTGTAGGGGATGGGTTTTTTGTTTTTTCAGGCTATTGCAGTGTTGTAAGGCAAAGCAATACCAGCAACTCTTTTAAAGGCTAATTCCCTTTTAGGCTCTGGCAGGCTGTGCGCTCTGGAGCAGCAGCCTGGCACCTCACTCACCTACCACTCAGGATGTTTTGTCATCCAGCGTTTATGAACACCACGCGTTTCCTCTCCTTTGGACAAAAACTGAAAAGGAAGTAGGTATATTTAGAAAAGGGCTTTTTGTGTACTTCTGTCCACTTGTCCTCTTGGTAGAAATGGCATTCCTTCTTCTATATTAAGCAGCTGGCTAACTTAGAAATACAAAGGAATGACTGAAGAAAGTTTTAACTGAAACATTGTTTATTAGATGATTTTGTAGGGATTTCAGCATTTTATCATGGCTGATCTATGTAGGAAGATCTGCTAAAACAGACATAGGGAACAGTGGCAGTAATAAAAGCTCCTATTCTTAGAAAGCTGTGCTTAAAATTGCTGCAGTCAAAGGCTGATGTTTTGCTGTGAGTGCTGTCCTGCCGGCCTTACGGCCTTTCCCGTTGCAAGCTTTTTGTCTTGCACAGCCTCAGGAGCCAGCTCAAGTGTCCTCAGCTCCTGGCGACTCCAGCCTGAGTTGTGAATTTCCGAGGATTATGGACCCTGGCCCATTTTTTTGGAGGAAAAAAAGAACAAAACAAAAACATGATTAAACGTTGCTTCTTTCAGGCAGCTGCATATGAGGGAAGTTTAAAGCAGCTTGCTCACCTGCTGTTTCCCTACGGCCTCAAGCAGGGGCCTTTTCCAGGGGTCCGACCAGTGTCTCCCAGTCCCTGACGGGAAGCGTGGGCAGACCCGAAGGGAGCAATGGGCACCTCCTGCTCCCCCAGCAGCCTCACCGGGTGGCACCTGGGGACCTGCAACCTTTGTGTGTCTCGTTTCTTGTGCTCTTGCTGACCAGCAGGCTCAAGGATACTGAGGCAAGATGAGACAGGTTATTAAGGTAATTTTCTTGAATTTCCTGCCTTGAGCCTCAAAACTTCTGGTTAAGAGATTTCTCCTACCTCTTAGTCAAACTGAAAGCAGACAAACATCTTGCCCTGTTAAGACTGCATTTTGAGTAATAAAACTAAAAAAAAAAAAAAGTTATAAAGCTGAGTTTTTGTGACTAGCTCCTAAACCAGCATAATCTGTCTATTCCTCTTTGATTTACCATAGAAACTTTTGGGGGGGGTTGTAATTTTTAATTTATTTATTTATTTTTAGGACTTATCATTCTGAACAGTTTTGCTTTATTTATTTATTATTACTTTCTGACATTACTCCTCCCGATTTACTCATTTGTTTTTGCCCTTGGCTCGGAACTCAAGATGCATCCCAATTATATAGCGCTCTGAGCTTTGTCCTTCACTGTGCAAGCATCAGAGTTCAGTGTAATAAATATGACTGTTCTTTGGCAGCACCCTGTGCATGTCTTTCATAGCTGAAGGGTTTACAGCACTTCTAAATATTTTTAATTTTTTTCTTCAAATTTTTATTAGAAACATCACCCAGCAAGACAGGGGAGCAGTTTACAGTTTCTCAACTTTTATAAACACATATAAATGTAAATGGACCAACAATTTTTTTAAATAGGGTCTATGCATTTTTTTCCCTAGGCAAACATCTTATGGATTTAATTATTCTTAGCATTTAAACCACAATGCCTTTTGGCTACAACTCATTAGTTAGTATCTTGGTAAAATATGGATAATAGGCGGTAGGGGGTTTTCCTAATTGAACACTACAGCTTAAAAGAAGAATATGAATCCTTTTACCAGGAATTAGTTCCTCGTTCCCACACATTTTTGTGACAACTTAACAACCTGAAAGTTTTTGGTGTGAATGATTTTGGAGATCTTGGGAAGAATTTTGACCTCTGTTCTTCTGCTATTCCTGCTCAGTGCATGCCTACAATGTGTGAGAAGTGCTATTCTGAAGTCACAGGGACATGATCAAGCCCCTAACGTGTTTCCATGACCCCCATATCTGAGAGCATTCCTGTACCTGCGAGGAGCTCAGGTTTGCTATGTGTACGTGGGCCTCCTCTGTGGAGGTGCTGGTGTCCAAGCACCACTCGGCAGGTGTGTAGGACCCCGTTGTCAGACTAGGAACATCAGGTTCATCCAATGTCAGGGTCCTTTTTTCTCCTATCACCCAAAATTTTTCTTACAGATGGAAATACTTTGGTATTTGGTCTGGTTTATCATGTTTCCTTAAGTGGCTCCATGTGGGTGTGTAGCAAACGTGTTTAAGCTGAAAACTGAGCGTGACTCCTGAACTCTTCTAATTCAGCCTTTTTTCTTATCTTCTTACTGGCTCTGCAAGTAGACCCGAAGGAGAGCTCTGAAACTTTAAATTAATTAGTTCTATTGTTTTGAGCAACTGGATGATTTGTTCATAGCCCACTATGGGAAGGAAATCTGATATAAGCTGGGGACAATAGGTCTGTATTTGTTTTTTTTCCATCTCCCTACCACCCCCCCACACACACCCCTCCCAAAACCACTGTCTCCTTTCTGCCATGCATCTTCCCCTGGTAAATGTGGATCGTAAGTGTGGGAGTTTTCTCTGGCATATCTGAAGCTGCTCCCCTCCTCAGGGGAGCACTAACTGCGCATGCCGTGTATCGTTAGCGTTGCCTACATAGGAAGCAGTATATAAAAGTCAACCTGTCATTTGTGTACTAAAAGCCGTAAAAACCAAAAACATGATTATTTTAATGGAGAAAGTGCTAGCTGTGTGTTTTTACTTTATGATCTATTTAATGATTATCTTCAAAGTACGTAGATGTTGTGTAGCATCACTTACTAGACAGATAACGTCCCAAATATCCTCTGACCTTAACAGAGCCGCTTAACAGTACGGCAGCAAGATGATATCTATACCAAACTCTACTAGTGGGTCCCCTAGATGATGTTACCTCTACCTACAACTCTTGTTTTGCCTTTGCCTTTGCTCCATCAGAGCTACTGTGAAGCACCACTCAGTAGTAACTGCCCTTTGAAACCTATGAACCATGTAGGGGAATACTTAAGAATTGGTAAGGAAAGGCTGATGATCATAATTGCATCTCCAAGCAGTGGGGGAGTGTATATGTATTTTTGCGGGTATATGTGTGTATCCCCACAATTTAAGCTGTGGTTGTGATGTGTACAGGGTTTACTGATCTTTGTATTCAGAAGAAGTGAAATTTGCTTCTATTAAGTGCAGCTAGATTCTCTCCAAAGAGCTCGGTTTTCTTTTTAATGTTGAGTTATTAATTAGTTCAGCAATTCATTGTGGATTTATTCAGTACAAATCAGTCAGTATTGTCATCTTTAAATTCTTCTTTAAGTTACAGGAGTTTTATTTAAACAGACCTTTCAATGGAAAAAAATGAGTGTCCTCCACAGGAAGGTTCATTCTGCTAAGTGAGATCTGTATATTCCCAGCTTGCTTGCCAACCTCCATCAAAGGAGGGTATCAAGAAATGGGAGATTTTTCATTTCCCAAGTTACTGTAAATCAATACAAGTGACAAGGTTTTGCCATCCATTCAGCAGAAATATTTAGCTCTCACTGCAGTTTTATCTGTATGCATTAGTATTTTGCCCTTTTAAAACTATATGTTATTTGATATGAAATATACTGTTGAACCAACTCATCCAATTTTCAGGGATGATCCTGAGAAGTCTGTAAATCTCAATAGATGATGTTGGGGAGTGTGTTTTGATATTGCATGGACCAACTTAGCACAGCAATTTATATGGAAATGTGAGATTCTGGAGGCGTTGTGCTACTGGTAGCTTTTGCATTGTTCTTCACTGTCCATTCAGATTTTAAAAATTCAAGGAATTACGTTCTTTTAAGGGGAAAAGCTGTTCACACATGGTGTTTATAAAGAGAGCAAGGAGGAAACTTTAAGGTACGCTTAAACTTTGATGATTATGAGATCATTTTAACTGTGTGTGATAGTAGCACATAAGGGATATTCTACTGTGTTCACTTCTATGTATGCAACCATAGATGCTGCCCTCCCAATTTAAACTTATGGCCCTCTGCTCTGTTTTGAAGCCATGCTGACAGACCCATATTGAGTCCTAGGTTTAGGCATAGGCATAAAGCATCCATCAGTGACAGCATAATCAGAATTAGGCACGCAAAGTTGGAAAGGCAATAGTGAACACTCCTTTGCAAATATGTTCTGGAGAAAAAAAAATTTTACTGATAGTGTCTTTCAAGAAGGAATCATGGAAAGCAGATCCAGAAGAGATCTTGAAAAGTGTTCAGTGCTTGTGCCACAGCAAGATCAGCCAAACCATCCCTCAGAAGTGCTGTTGAGAATATGATGCAAAAACCTCTGGTCCTAGATTACGTAACCTCCATAAGCCATTGTCTCCTGTTCTAAAACTATCCTAGCCACAAGAGGGAAGTTTTTACTATGACTGTTCATTCTTTTGGCTTGAAGTATGGCCCTATTTGAAGAAGGCCAAAAAGGGAAGGCTCTTTCCCCAGCAAGTTTTCCATACCCTTATTTAATTCTGTTGTTTGCTACAAAATCACCTTCAGACCAACCAAGAACAGAGCCCACTGAACAGAGCACTGCATATGTACAGAGCAGTGGAAGGTATCTTATACAGCATACAATCCATGTATTTAAAATAAAGAATAAAAGCCTATAATTTAAAAGCTTCAGCTTTTATTTTGAATGTAAATTACAGGAACTTTAATAGCTACATACCTTTGGTATGTAGTTTTTTCCAGAGTTGTATGTGATATTTTTTTCATTGTAAAATCAGTTAAGCAAAAGAAAATCTTCATAAGGCTTTTCTTTTTCTCCTATAAATAATATTTTTATATTCTCTTATGGGAGTGTTACTTGAAAGATAAAAACTAGTTGGAAAATGGAAGTGGAAAAGCAACACTTGTCCTTCTTCCAACTGTGTTTTAGCCAATTTTGTATCAGCTGGAACTTTCTAGCCACCTTTACTACCAAACTTTCACTATCTTGTTTTTAGTATTATCATAGGTTCAAAATGGATCAAACAGAGGTTGTGGAAGAGCACACAAGTAGCCCTGCGGCACATGCTGACTCTGGTGATACAGCTACGTGTGCCGCTCAGCACAGTCCTCTGCCTCGCGTGGGCTTTTCGACTCTGTATTCCTGCCTCCTCCCGCTCTGTGTCAGTCTTTCATGCTGAATCCCAGAAAGAAAGTACTATTGATGCAAAAGTCATCTGTTAGTCTGAACAGCAAACATGCGTGTTGGTAAAAGCAGCCAAAATAACAGCTTCTCGGATCTGAATCTCCCAAGTTCCATTTTCACAATGTTTATGACACATCTATCCAGAGTGCCTGACACAAATCTTTAAAACAAGGATACCCCAGGGGCCAAAGGTGTGACAGCCTTTCACAGGCGTGTTTACTAAATGCTTTTGATTTCGTTGTCCTGATATCTTGACAGCCCTTGGTGCATGCTTTCAGCCTGTTCTGTGGTATTTACTGGCTCTTCCCGATGCTGGTGATTCCACCTTAGTAATTCAGGTCTGAAATGGCACTGGGTTCCTCAGGGCATGATCCAAATGTCTCTTGATTTTTTTTTTTGACATCGTAAGGAGTCAGTGAAGGAAAAGGTGCTAGAGGGTTTTCTCGCATTTACAACTATATTCCTATGTGAGCGTGTGTGCATGTGTGTATTTACAACTCTATGTGTGAAAGTTTAGTATCAAACCATCCATATGTTTACTTAGACTTTTTACATATAAACATTTGGGGGATTTGTTATTAAACTTACACAGCTGAAAGGGGTGAGATGCTTTCTGGGGTGTGCCTGTGATACGCTGTGCTTCAGATAAGACACCCTTCTTCAGCATGAAAAAAGAGTCTGTACTGCAGATAGTGTTTTATTAAGATCTAGGAAGCGTGTGCACACCAAGTACATTTCAAGGCCCTCCATTTAAAGCTTTTCCCCATGGTTGTCGTCTCTGGTAGATAAGATGTGAGCAGCTTAAGGCGAGCAGCTTAAGGCTCCCTTGTCAAGGTTTTGCCAGCAATATGCAGTTCTGCTGGGAATATGCTCAAATTATTCACTTGTCCGAAAGAAAGACAGTAATTGTGAAAACTCTACCTCTTGCTTACGGGGCTTTCTCATGTGGGATCACTGCTTAGAGACAGAGAGGGAGAGTGGAGCTGCTTGAGGCACCTCCGGAGTGGGGTGGCTTGGGACTGCCCCCTTCTGCCCTGCTGCCCTGTTAGCTTGGAAATGTTTAAAAAACCTGAAACAAGATGTTAGACCATCATTTCTTTGTTCTTGCCTTTTTGAGGACCTGCATCCATCTGGCTCTTTCTCTCCTATTCATGGGTAGTGCAGTGATAATAAAGAGGATGCAAACTGAGATTTAAAAATAGTCGATGTTGGAATATTGTTTGCCACTTGATTAATTAGGAGATTGCTGTGCAGATTTAGGGCTATTGAATTTCTTCTCAATTCCTATTTTAAGTGGCTACAGTGTTGTTAAAATTCTCAAACAAACACAGATGCGGAATCCTTTCATCTGAAGCATACAAAAAAATGAACTCCTCTGATGCTTCTTACACTGTGTTTTTTGCTTCAGCTGTTCTCATTCATTCCTGTCAAAAAGATGCTAGCTGTGATTTAGATCCCACCAAGAAAAAAGCGGCCAGCCGTTGTGACCAGCAGAGGTGTTAGATTTGCAAAATATTTATGTGATCAACTGAGTATTTCCTTTAGAGCAAGTCACCTTTTTGGAACAGGGGAAAATGTGATATATTTCTACAGAGTCTATACGGTGTGGAAATTAAAACAAATGCTGACATTGTTTTGGAGAGTTCGTTAATGGGGAGGTAGGAAGTGTAAATTGCAGGGGAAAAGAAAATGATTTTTATAAATAGTAGATAACATCTTTAAGGAGACATCTCATGGCAAAGCCCTTTTTAGATCAGTGTTGCAATTGCCCTTAAATTAAGTCATCTTTATTCTGAAATTAGTGTGTTCTGTATCTACCAGTTTCTTATGCTCTTTGTCACTGCTGTTTAGGTTTCCAGGGCCATCCTCCTGTTTTTTTTTCATAATACTGTTATTCACATAGAGGAACTGTCATCAGATAGGAGTGTTTGCGGGAAGCTGCTGCATGGCAGCATGAGGGATACTGCTACTTTCTTCTGGAAGTAGGATATATGGTAACTGCAGTACCACAAACGTGATTTAACATTTCTTTGTTTTTATTAGTTTATGAATGGCAAGCAGTGAGGCATATTAAAGGTTTCTTATGCAGTCAGCCCTCTGTTCCGTGAAATCTTGGACGTCTTGTGCAATGAAACCGGCAAACAGAGATACTATAGGATATAAAAAGGAAGGAAGTGTGCTCCCATCTTTGCCTTTGCTCCTCCCTGTGAGCCAGCTTGGGTCTGGGCGCGGTTACTCCCAGCGAGCACAGTTGCAGACGTTTGTGTGTATCTGTGCAGAGCGGCCCCTGCCCCGTGAGGGTCCCACGCAGCATTTGCACCACACAAGCTCCCTGGGCCCAGCTGACGAAGAGCAGAGCCCATCTTTGCCCCGCCGGGCTCGCCCTGCTGCAAATAACCTTGCCTTCAGATTTCCGCTCAGATTTCCGGTGTAGGCACCGCGCAGGGCTGGCTGGTCCCCGGTTCGTGTGAGTGGATTTGTGGGGCGGGAGCTGTATCAAATCCAAGTTGGCTCTGTATCTGTGGTCCAAATCCTCTGGATGCGGGTAGTTAAAGGTTGATTGCAGTTAAGTAGGAGAATTCACCTTGAAATATTGGGAAACAGTTGAGCAATACCAGGCCTGAAATCAGGTTAGCACAAAACTGGTTTGTGTCTTACGTGAGAGAGTTGAGTGGGTGGAAGCATCAATTGTAGCACTCTCCTAGTACTTGTGTACAGAGGGAACACATGATCTAGTTTTGGTAAGTGAGATGTCTATTCTGGTTAGATATCTGTCTGATATCTATCTGATAGATATCAGGTATCTATCCTGAAATGAACAGTGCCACTGCATTGGATACCTGCTGATAGCTGTCAACTCCGGTTATGTTAGTGCACAGGCAACTATTCTCACGCACATTAAAAATGTTCATTAGATAATAATGGTAGGCTAGCATATGTTTAAAAGAAAAAAACCCTGAAACCTCTGAAATGTGGAAAAGTACCTTTGAAAGAACACCTTTGTCGTCTTGTATATGTATTTTAGAATAACTTCTGTCCTTCAGTGCTGTTGAGGGAAAACAATCCCATTTCTCTTACTCAGTCATTGGAGGTTTAGTCTATTACTGCTCCTTTCGCTTGACAAAGGATTGGATTTCTCCAGAGAGGAAATTAGATTTCTCCTTTTCTTTCACTCTGTCTCTGTCCTTTGTTTACATGAATTGGCTGATTGTCTGTGCATTGTGGTGCGTGCGATAACCTTTTCTTCTGCATGCTGCTTTATTTGTTGTTCTTTAATAGACATAAATTTACACACGGTGCTTCCTTACTTGCTTCTGGTGACAGCAGAGAAGATCAAGAAAAAGTGCTGTTTGTCTAAACTAAGCCAGCAGTGAAGGCAGACTTAACCTGTGCCACTTCAGCCAGTGCTTAATTAAAATGGCACAAATTGAGATGAGAAGCGTAATTAGCATGTGTGTGAGGCTTGCAGCACTAAAACTTAGAAGTTTGTGTCCAACCACCTGGGAAGTTGGATATATAAGCAGATATACTGTGGGTTTTTTTTTTTCCTTATTTAAACTAGCAGCAGGCTGCAAACGTGAAAGCTTGTCTGGGAGTTATTGTTCGGTTCTGTGGCAATTGTTTGTGGTAGTCTTAGGCACAGGCTAGCTCGGAGGCCCTATTATTCCAGGAATATCCAGCAAGATGATCTGTTTACAGCGGAGTGCAAATCACCCGGACTGTGCTGGAGAAAGAAGAGGCCCTGATGTGCGAGGGAGCTCGGTGGGAATTGGGGAGTTCGGCTGCGGCAGGACGAGGTCGCGTCTCAGCAGCCCGCAGGAGCAGAGGGACGGAGGCATGCAAAAGCTCAGCGCACGCAAATGTTCAGCTCGCCTCTCCGCAGAGCACAGGGAGACAGTGGCACATGCGCGAAGCACTGAACAGCTTGTAAAACTAAGTGCCCTGGGGTTGGTGGGTTTTTTTTTTTTTTTTTTGCTGTTCCTTTTGTTTTGTGCTCTGTTGAAAAGCAGAGCCAAAGTGCTGAGGTCCAAATGCAAAATCCTACCTTAGGGCTGCAGTCTGCTCTGACTGAGCTGAACAGCTGTTGGGGCTGAGGCAAACATATTTCTGGTGCTTTGGGACGTCAGTGCCGCTGGGCATCTTCTCGTGTCCTGCATTTTACACCTAATCCTCTGTTGCCTGGGCTTTCCCCTGCTCTGCTTGTGACAGCAGGGGTCTTGTGCACCTCACAGAGTCTGACTGGTTTTCCTCTCTTTTGTGATAGGGGAACATGAGCTCTGATGGAGGACTTTAGTTTGGGTGGACGACTTGAGAGGCCCTTGAAATAATTGCGCTGAGTGAATAGTAATACGATGGAACCTATTTGTCAAAAAGCGTTTCCTAAAATATAATGTGAATCTAGAATCAGACTGTCTCCTCAGGGACTTTTTCCCGTGGGGATGCTTTGTTGCCCAGACTTCAGGTGTTTTGTCCGGGCCGTTGTCTCCAAGGGATACTCCTATATAATTACAGTCTTTGCAGCTCCTAGACTAAAACTGGGAGGGGAGCACGAGACAGGACTGCAAAGGCACAAAAAGCAGTTAGGCAGCTGAAGAGCCAATCTGTGGTTTCTAATGTAACTAGTGCTTAGGCTGTGACACAAGAATTGCTTTGTGTTTTGGGACTAGAGACGGGTGAGCGAACGCTAGAGAGTTGTTCAGGCAGTGTGATTTAACCTTTTTTCCTCTTCACATATTATTTGGAAATGACTTACAACTTTTTTAGCAAAAATATTTGCCTATTCATCCTTGTGTAAATATTCTGTGTGAATAAATGTCAGCTTTTGAGGACAAATGAGAGAGCTTTTTGAGCAGAAATCTATGGCAAATTATTTGTTACTAGAGTGCAAGTGTAAGCCCAAGTGAGAAAGGATGTGATGTGACCTTTAATCCCTTCCCGGCAATGAGATCTCACTTGGTGGGCTTTGAAGGAGGTGGGCTAAGAAGGGTTTAGGCATAAGGCAGTGTTACCGCTGGGTTTTTGTAGTCCTCACCAGCCCTCTCAACTCATCGCTTGTTCAGGACAAGCGATGCCTCAGCCAGAGCTCCGTTGGTGAGAGGTGCGTATCCTTTGCAGCCCATGGGGCGCCCTGGCGCGAAAGGCTGCACAGTCCTGCTTGGGTACGTGCTCTGAATCCCCTCTTCGTCCCCTAACAACTGTAAGCAGTCCTGAAATCGTTGTAAATGTTGTTAACTGCGCAGAAATATATTACGAGGCTTTGTCCTTTTTCATATATCCCAGCCTTTGTTAGCGAGCTTCAGGGGACAATCGATTTTTGTATGGAACAATCTAGACCCATGTTGTCTTTTGCAAGCTATTTCTAGGTTTCTGAAAACTATAAAAAGTAAAACCTTTTAAGACTAATGGCTCTATGCAGAAGCTCCAAAGACGCATGCGGGCCTGAGATGTGTCATACCTTATTTACCTACAGCTTGACTCCAGAAACGTCTTGCTTTCTGCTCAGCAACTTGAGTTCTTCCAGACACACCTATTTCCAGATTTATTGGTGTTAATGCCATGCATCGATTTCATTTAAGAATTGTTTAATTGTAATGAATTAATTTGCTGATGTTGGTGTGTAATTTCTTTTTGGTAAACCGGTAGATGCATTTGCAGAAGTGGCACTTCAGATTTCTTCCTCTTTTGGTCTATAGAATGAATCTGCTTTTCTTTGTGAAGGCCTGAGCCTTTCCTTTCTTTTTAATGAAAGTCCTAAAGGCCTGTGTAGCGGATGAAACGCAGTGGGATGTTATGTGTCCGGGTGCGTGAGGAAGAGAAAATAAAACCTATTTAAAGAAAAGTATTTTCAGTATTCCAAAACCTGCTTGGCAGGTCTTTAGTCTGCTCTGTCTGTGATGGCCTGCTACGGACTGACTCTTAGGAGGTAACAATAAATTTCTCCCCTTTAGTCGTTTCTGCATTATGGTCCATCAACAAAATCTTATTTGAAACTTGTCACTGTTGTGATATAATATGCAAGGTGGATCACTTGTGATATAATATGCAAGGTGGATCAGCGCCCACTGGGAAACTTAACTCCCCTGAAAGCACAGGTTGGCTCTGCTCTGGTGTGGGTGCACTAGTGAGAGGGGCCAGCCCAGGGCATCTCCAGAGCAGGCTCTCGGAGGAAGCGTGGGGAGCTTTGGGGTAGAGGGCTCTCCTCAGTGAAGCTTTTCCCCAGTGTGTTATTTAGAAAGTTTAGCTAAGGCATCGTAGTTGGTGCAGATGGCTCTGTTACGGGTCAAGCAGGGCCATTACTGCCATAATAGTGAGCAAGCAAAAAGGCTGATGTGTGCATTACTGAGGGAGCTAGTCTGAGCGCGCTGAAGGCGAATGCCTGAAATCCATCCTCTAGGTTGGAATACCAAAAATATTGGTTTGAAAGTCCTTTTTCTGAGCTCTGCCTTTGTCATGAGGAACAACCAGTGTTGCTGCTGTGGTTCTTATTCTTTTGGTTAATATTTCAAAAGATTTCCCGTGAGATTTCTAAATAGCATGCTGGATAATATATTCATTCTTAACTGTCATATTCACCATATGATATAGTCCACAGTCTGCTTTTAAGTTATGGAATAAAATATATTCCTATGCAGGCTTGTGGCATTAAGAAATAGGCACTGTACTTGCCTACCTGTGTGAGTTTTATATTTTAAAATAGTGCTGTTTCCATTTGACTACATACATACTGATTTTCACGTAGGAAATCAAGGTAACTAAACTCAATGAGAGACTTTACAGAAGGACAAAGTGGTACTTTTCTTTTACAAAATCTCTAGGTAAGTAGACTTTACACAGTCATGCTTTTTCTCTCATAGATTTCTTTCATTCATGCTCTCACACCCATGCGCTCATGAGCACCCACATGCCTGTGCACTTGTAGTCTGGCTAGGATCGCTTGTGTGATACTGGGGACAGGGAGAGGTGGCCACTGAGTCTTCATCCCTGAGGTTGTTCGTGGCAGGGAACAACAAACTGATTTTGGTTTTGCCTCTCATATCCTTTAGGAGTTGGTGTCATTTATGATTTTTTGCTTCATTATTTTTTTTCTCATCCAGCATAGTTATCAGCAAAACTCCTGAATTTCACAGTCCTGTTCACCCTCCACCCCCCACCCCCCCATTTTAGGACTTCAGTCCTGTTCTTCATCTTCTTGATAGCTTATCTGTAGGTGAGTTTGTTCCTCCTCCTTTTGTTATTTGATGAAATCACAGGTAGGGTGCTCTGTAACAATGGACACATACCATTCCCTTAACCCTTGTTCTGCCACTTCTGGTGCCTGTTTGCTTGCATATGCTTGCTCACACACACACACACTTCCACTCATCCTTTGTTCATCACCCATCTTAATACTTCTATTACAAATTGCTGCATTCAGAGTCGTAATGTGTCTGGTTCCAGTATTGTCACTTCAGCACTGCAGCATTTCTCTGTACATCTTGCAGGTTTGGTGGCTGGGTTTCTTCAAATGCATCAAACAGCCACCCGAAAGCTGTGCAACCAAAAATGCTTGATTCTCTTGTAAGAAGGGATATGTTTGACACTGGTTCTCCCTGTTGCAGGTTTGTAGGCTGTGAAACTGGTGAACATTGATTTGGCCATATTTGTAAGTGGAATCACTTAAAGAATAGGGTCCAAAAGCAGGATTTTTACATTTCCTTTCTGCATTTCCCAGCCAGAAGCTTGTGCCATGCAATGAGTCTAGTGTGTTCTGAATTTGTATTTATTATGCATACAGCGGCCCGTTCTGCAGCGCGCACGTGACAAGGCTATTTCCTTCCGGGTCCATAGTATTTAGCAGCAAACGTGGGGACCTTCTGCCATGCAGTTTGGCTGCATCTAACTTATGCATTTGTGCTGCACGCTTAGGTCCACTATGCTACTGGGCATCTACAGACTGTGAGAGGATCTGCCTCATGTACCCTGGACAAGTCTGATCTCCCTGCCTAGGTACTGCAGGATTGCTTTGCATGCAGGTGACAACTGGCCTGTATGGTCATTTGCCTGGCACTTCCAGAAATCAGGCATCCGAGTAGGATCTTCTGCTGGCTGTGCTGCCTACGGACTAGAAATGCTGGACAAATAAGCAAAATTCTTTCCACATCTGTCCCCTTGCCCAGACAAAATTTTCCAAGCAGAGAAGATAGGTGTATCCAAGAGTTTTTGATGATGATGGTCATTTCTGTAGTTTGCTTGTATGACGCTTTGGTCAATAAAATAGTCAGGGTGAAAACCTTTGTGCTGGTGGGAGAACTGGAGCTCTCTTTTTGGATTTGCCTAGGATGGGTAAAGCTGATCTCTGTCTTGTGGTGATTTTATCTGAGCCAATAATTTTGTCTGTGAGCTGAGCGGAGGTTGGTGTGGTCCCAGAGGCCTCATGCCTGCGTACGTCATGCTACCGGTGTGAGCGTTAGCGGGGTGCAGGAAGCCTTTCCTGCTGCTGGGGCAGAGGTCCCGCAGTGACTGACAAAGCTGAAAAACCTTGACTGTAAAATGCTTACTAAAAACCACAGCGCTGAATCTTTTATCATATAAAGTTGGTGCCAGAGGTTTTGGAAAGTCAGTAGACTGTCCTAATGTATAGAACATTTTAACAGTGATGTAGTATTTCGTGTACAGAGAATGCCTGCTGGTGTCACTTGAAAGTCACACTCGCTGAGCTACAGTAGGGATTTTTTTTCCTATCCAGCTTTTCTGGAGGAAAGGGCAAAATTTGATCATATACGTATGATAATCCAGAGAATAAAATGGATATAAAATAATCTCTGAAGTTGTTTCCTTTTTCTACAATGAATAACTGTGGCATATGGAGTTATATGGATTGTGCACCAGTGACTCAAAAAATGTAATTTTGTTATTTTGACATATCTTTCTGACTTCATCTAAAAGTTGTTCTTGTCTCAGTAATTTTTTTATCTGATACTAACCTAAGCAATGCAATTGAAATGGCAAACTCTTACCTACCTAATGTAGACTTCCTGTTTCTATAGCAACAAAACTCGTCCTTGTACTTAATGAAGGAATACTGGAGCTTGAGTAACTATGACTTTAAGGTTTAGAAAATGAACAGAACCACTTTATATTTGAAGATTAGAAAAATAAAATGGAAATGACCTCTTTGCATAGAGTAAGAAATCCCCTATGCTTGGGGTGCTTCATGAGTAGGAATGAAGCTATATTAAAGTCATAAGAAGCTCTATGTTTTAATCTTGTTTTCCTAATTAAAAGGTAAAAGCCTTTTATAGCAAGTGACAGTTTTTGAGGGTTTTTTCTCCCCTTCCTCCTTTCCAAAAGCTGGTGTGGTTAAGCTAATGAAAATTTGGGTGGCCTCACAAAATTTTTCTTCCGTATAGGCAAAAATCCATCCATAGTTTTTGTCATTGGCCAAGAGAGGAGGAAAAAAAAAATCAATGTGTGGTGTTTAATGCTACATTTGATCTACAAGCTAGTTCCTGGTCAGCTAGTTTAAATCTATATTACAGTGACAAATGCTGAACAAGCTACAGATGAGAGAGTAAATGAATGAGCAGCTACCATCTCCTCCTCTTTCTATTGTCTATGGCTTTTCAATTATAATTTTAACAACCAATAAATTATAATTTAAAACAACTGTAGGAAACATCCCAAGGAAAAACACCAATGCTGACAGCAATGTATCGTGATGACATGTATGTTTACAAGCCTATACTTCTTCATCAGCTAGCTGATAGGTACTACAGAACACTTGGGGCAGATTTATTGTACTGAATTATTAATCTGTGGAAAAGAGTGTAGGTAAATGGGAAATGTGAAAGAGAGAGTTCTATTGTAATACTTACTGGGGAAAAAATCATTTATATTAGAATATACTTGCAAAAGACAGTCCAATGTTATTGCTATCTCTTCTGTGCTGTGTGTTTTGGGTTTTTTTGTTTTGCTTTTTTTTTGTTTTGTTTTCTTATGTGTTTCTGATAAATTCATCTTCATTTCTGGAGAATTCTGGCATGGCCAGAATTCAGGCATTTTAAGGAAGCTTTTATCTACTGAACTAACTTGTCACAAGGCAGCTGAGACAACCGATGATAGCAATGATGGTGGTAAATTGCCCTACAGCAAAAGAAGGGATGGAGGACAGGATAAAACAGATGGAAGGCTGTCTTGTTGGAAAGTTGACCAAGTTTAGCAGTTACAAAAACAAAAAGAAAACCCAGAATCAACCCACTCAGCAAAATCCAGCATGAAACCGGCTGAATCGTAGCATATTAAGCTGGTGGGCAGGTGGCATCCCATATGAGCTGGGAGTCTATATCCTGCTGAGAGCTGTGCTCTTCTGTCTCCTCAGCACATTGATTGAAAGACATGTGGTATCTCTCAGAGCTGTGAAAAGGCTGGACCTAAAATCACTGGATTGTGTTTTACCCTGCATTGTCCTTAAACAAATATTTTACCTTTTGGTAAAATGCTTCCCTGGGCACAGGCTGGATAAAGGTTTGCAATTAGGATATAGCAGATCTACAGGAGATGCAGCGGGTGTGTGGAAAACCCAGTGTCAGTGCCACAGCCAGCTGCTCATGAGCTCCTCTATCATTGCTAGAGTATTTGAAGCCTAAATAAATGGCAAAACAAGGTTTATGTGGTAATGCATAACTTTGGCCAAAAATCTCAAAGAACACTGGGTCCATGAAAGTTCATTAAAATAGGCAGGTGACCAGGTTGGAGATACTCTGTTGGTGCCTTCACTGAGGGGTTGCTAATGCGTGTGCTCTGTGTTTCAGGGATAGAGCTCTGTCCACCTGGGCACCGGTTCATGATCACGATGGTGGCAAGTTTCATCGAAATGGCGGGGCAGTTCCTCATGCCCGGGCTGGCTGCCCTCTGCAGGGACTGGCAGGTCCTCCAGGCAGTCATCATCTGTCCTTTTCTGCTGATGCTGCTTTACTGGGTGTAAGTATTTTTCCCTGTGTCAGGTCACAGAATGTGCAAGCCCTTAATGCTGGATTTGGGAGGTGCTTGTAATAGATAAGTATCTCCCTTTGTTCTTCTGTTCATCTTTTGCAAAGATGTGACTTTAAAATGAGAAGTAATAACTTTAGAATTTACACACGTAGGTTATGTACTGAGACAGGATGGGAAGTCAGGAGAAAGTTCTGTTTTGGTGAGCAGAAAGTTGTACTTTGTAATTATCTTCTTTTAAGAAAGGGCACAAGTTTCCTTTAGACATCTGTTCCCCTTTAGAGGTGGAAAAAAGATTCTCAGGAGAATGCATCTCAGTCTACCTGTTGTCCAATTGTGCCTGTACAACTAAATTTTTCCCTTAAAACCTGTATTGTGTTTCTGGGCTGCCACTATGGGTTTCTTCAGCCTTGGTTAGCCAAGCTAGGATAAAAGTAACACATATCAGCAAGGGTATGCTACAAACAGGCATAAGTGGAAGTCTAATACACATGAGGTACCCAGCTCTGAACTAGACTCCCTAGCAGATTTTGTCCAAATTAGCACATACTGGGCCAAAGTCTGTATTGCCAGTCCCTACTGGGCTGTGTTAGCACATGACAGTTCCCACAAATAATCATCTCCTAGTGGTTTCTTCTGTTTTTTTCTCTGTCAGCTGCATTGGGCTTGCCATTCAGCTTTGTGCTCCAGGTTTGAGACTATCAATACTGAAGGAACGAGGGTAGCTCTAATGGGGGCTCTAGGTACCAGGTCCATCACCACCAGAACTTTATCAGCCTCCCTAAAATCTCTCTTTGTTGTTCTGTCTTAATAGTGACACACAGTGGCGGCATAACACAACAGAGGCTTAAGAGACCAGTATTGTACAATACCAGAACAGTCAGAATGCTCTAGATAATTCCTTTTCAAGGTAGTGCCAATAAGATTAAAATATTTAGTCGTTACACACTGAAAAAGAGCAAAAACAGCCGTAGCACCATGCAGAACCAAGCTGCACCTCATCAGACCCAGTTGCTAGTTGTACCCTGTAACAGCTTGCAACATGTAATAACTTGTTACAATATGTAATAGTATCTAGTAGTTTTGTATATTCTTTTCCTTCTCATGCACTCCTTGCAGTGGCCCTTGGAGGGGATTTCTCTGTCTAGCCCTGAGCTAACAGAGCAGACACACGGCAGCTTGGCCTGTGTGCAAAAAGAGAGAGGGAGAAACAAGGTCCTTTACAAGAAAATGGCTATTTTTTCCTGTTTTCCAGTATACAGCATCTGAATAGTCTCATCTCATCACTGTTATCTTGATGATGGATAACTTAGAGGCTTCTTGCTTCTTGTGTATGGTACTGTTATCATAAACCTCCTATCTGTTATATGCATGCAAACACACACAAAGGCCAACTCAGAACTCCCTCTTGGGATGCCCACCGCCTGAAAGGCAGTATAGCTACCACCGGGTAGGACCCAAAATGGGGTAGAATGCATACAGGTATTTGTGTCTGAAGGGAGAGTAAAATGAGGTAGATAGCTAACAAACAAGATAGACTAAATGGGCAAAAGTACCTCCTCAGCACTTTTGTGGAGGTAGCATGTTTCCCACATGCCAAGTCCTGATCTGATACGTTATTGTTGAAAGGTCATCAGGGACCTCTTCCCTAGGCAGCGCTGAAAGGGAGAGGAAATGCTGACGTGTATTCCTAATCTGCAAGAGCTTAACGGCATTTTGTCTGGGCGGGATAGAGACACAAATAGATCCCACTTATATAATGTGTGATATGACAGCTTGATAAATAGTAGTAATAGCCAAAATATCAGGATTGACGTAGCCAGGGTTTTTTCACATTTGCAGAAATGGACTGTGGTTGGAATGGCTGTTTAATTATACTGCTGGTACAGTATGCACTTTCTTCTTAGGCTTTTCTCTTCCATCTGTTGCATATTCTCTGGAAAGCGCTACTGTTTTATTAATTCTCTCTTTTCATCCTCTTTTCCCCCAGCATTGTGTTGGAGAATAGAGCAGGGACCCTCAGCATATGTTACAGATGAAGGAAAAAATTGAACTGATTTTTAATAAAAGAACTGGAAAACTACACTTCAGCACTGCTTGCTAAATACCCGTAGAGTTTCCCAAAGCAATTAGTTCAATAATAGATGCTGTGACAGCCCCCTGTGCTCCTTCCACCTTCCCCTTTTCTCAGTTCATTTCTATCTCCTGATGTGAAAGAGCCATTTGGCTCTCCATGCTGGGAGTTAGCCCTCTCCCATCTATATTTTTGCTCTGTGCCAGCCACATGCAATAATAGATTATACTGGTCCCTAGGATCAGGATGCCTGAGCAGAGCTGGGAGTTGGGCACTGACGAAGGGAGAGGGGGGAGCAGATCTGTCTAGGAAGGAAGATCTGATGGGCTGTGACATCTGGAAATTGAGCTGATGCCCCTTCTCAGTTCGCAAGTAATTCTGGAATAGCAGAGAGGCCCCCGCGTGAGCCTGATGGGAGCACAGGGGTTGATGGCATGCAGATTAAAATATATTAATAGAAGGTAGACTCCTTTCAAGTATATGTTTCAGATCAGTGAGGGAAGGGGAACTGCAGTTCTCCAGTTATACAGAGGTGTTATTTCCTCTGTCTTGCACGCAGGAAGCTCCTGATAGGACTATGCCATGAAGGCCAGTAAAGATACCGGTAATCTGAAACAAATTCCTGCTTTGCTCTAACTAAAAGTGAAGAGGTGGAAAAGGCTGTTTTGTTTTGTTTTGCTTTCTTTCTGGTGCTATACAATAGGGTTTATGCTAGCCGAGACATAGATCTTGCGTTTTAGTGACTGGAATCATTTCCCTGGGGCAGACCTCTAATTTACACACTATGCCTTTTCCATGGGTACAGATTTACTTTGCATCTAAATTGGATCACAGTTCTCCTTCCAAGTATGCATGGTACCTGTCTGGCCTTTTTACTGTCTGTATAGGACTTTTCTCTACTGTTAGGATTTCTTTGGTTTAGGATTTTTTTTTTTTTTCAGTATCCCTCCCACTCTTCCCCTTCCTCGCTCATGAGCAGCAGCTGTGTAACAGGAGATACACATTTCCCTCCACCCTCCGTCCTTTTCTTCATCTGTGAAAGGTTCCTTCTTTCCTCGCTGATGAAGGAAGTGGACGGCTATCAATCAGCTGTCCACAGGCAGCTCAGCTTGATAATCTGGGAGACTGACCAACTCTACTGGTTTCCCTCAGCAGAAGGCTTTCTCCGCTCTTTGCAAAGGGAGTTCCAGAAAGAAAGACACCAAAAGTGAGGAGCAGGGAGAGACAGAGGGAGCAAGTTGATAGGTAACAGGTACATACTTCTTTCCTGACTGGGGGGGGAAGGGTAGTGGTCTTATAGCAGAGCAACAATTAACCTTTTCTCTGTCCCATGACAAATTAGTATTTAATGCTAGATGATGAGGGACACTGTTGTGACCAATGTGCTGCACAAAAGTGTTGCAGCCAGTGCATTGGCTTTTATAGCTTTTCATTTTGTTATGCTGCTTAGTTTCATAAAAGTAGGGGTATACAAAGGACCATTTGCAGCAGGCTGCATACTCCACGGGTGAGCTCACAGCCTTGCATGGAGACAAGGGTAGTCAGGGTTTGCACTGGCTGTGCCTGGTATCTTGGGGGTGAAGCAATACAGGAATTAAAGATCCTTAAATGAACTTCCTGCTCCTCACATTGAGTAGTGAAATAGGTGAAAGACCTGGGGTTTCTACACCTCCAGCCTGAGAAACTTGTAGGAGCTGGGTGGCAGAGTCAGCTTGTGTCCCAGTGACTGGCCCCGTGACGGTGTTTGAGACTGGCTGTTCCTGCCGTTCTCTTCCTTCTCTGACAAGCAGATGTTCCCCGTAGGTCTTGTCATTTGGGATCTGTAACTGGCCCTGTCTTCAGAGGGTTCCTGCTGAGGTGAGAAAACTCACAAAACAGGCAGTGAATGTTTGTTTTTGTTTTGTTTTGTTTTTTAAGTGGAAAATGGAAGGTCCTTATCCTAGAATGGAAACCTGTAACACTGTTTTCAGCAAGGCTGTGTGGAGCCTGACCTGTGTTCCCTTCTTGGACTGGATCCAGAGGTCTGATAAAATCCCCTTTATGCCACCTCTGATTTTAGAGTGTATTTGAAGACTGTCTACATAGATGGTGTTTTAAGGCTGGGATTTTTTTTTTCTTTTGATGCCAGCTTTGAAAATGCTCTGTGGCTAGTAAGCGTAACTGCCAGCAGGCTCAACCTGGGCTCTCCCAAGGCTGGTAACCCATTCCTATTTTTAGAGCCATTGGTGGGTCTGAAGGACCTCTTTCTCAGCAACTAACACCTTCTCCTGCCCAATAGAGGCTGTTGTGAGTGGGCAAGTGGGAGCAGAAGGGATAAAAGGTAAATGTTGTCTTCTGTTCTTGCATCCGTTCTGTTTTGCTTCGCAAGGTGAACCAATATAAGCCCTTTCTCTGAAAGACAGAAACATCACTGCCTTTTAGTTTAGTATTAATAGTGACTTCCAGCCCAAATCTTCAAAGATGGATGTGTGACCCACTAGCCTTCTCCTGTGGATCCTTCATTTTTACATATAGTTCTTACCATTTCGTAGGTAGAAGAGCACCCTGAGTTCATCTCAGACTTCAATTTTCTTCCTTCCTGTGTTCAGTGTTTCTCATTTGCTGTTCTATTTGCTTTTCTGCCTGCCTCTCTCCTAGTGCAGTTCTTCTCTTCCCTGCACCCCCCCCCTTCCAGTTTTTAGCTTCCTTTTTACCATTTTGACTTCCCCTCCTTCTCTCTCTGTCCTGTAATTTCCTTACATGCAGCCTGGAGCATGGTGCTGCTGCTCTCTCCTTTTGCTGGCAAGGTGAAGAGGAGGGATTGCTTTCCTAGAGGGAAAGTAGGTAGCAAAGTGAATCCAGACCTTTCCCTTCCTTTTCTTGAGGTTTTTAAAACTTATCTCTGTGCACGAAATGAGGCATTTATGTGATTGCAGGGTTAAAGACCTTCCAAGTATAAGCTGAAAGTCAGCTTTTCATCATTGGCTTTAGTAGTTGCATTGTGAAAGAAAGCTCGTTCCCCCATTCATCTCCCTGTTATCAGCTGCAGGTTTCACCACTTCACTCCCATTCACTTGGCAGATCAGAAGCTCCGTGGATGGTGTGGTCTCCTCTGAAGAGTACCTAAAGCAGCACGGCTAATACTAGAAATAATAGTAGAGGATGAGGGGGAGTTGCACTGCATGTCCATATTACTGACCCATACTGTGGAGTGACAATAGCTTGAAGGGAAAGTGTCTACTCTGCAAGCCAATTTAGGAGCCATTATCACTATTGTACAATAACTTTATATTGGCTACTATATAATTAGCACATTTCTTGTTGTCAGGTCTTTTGTGTGTGATTTTTAGGGAGGAGGAGGGCAGGGGGACAAGGAGAAGGGGAAAGAGTTGATTAGCTTTTCTTCCCCAGTTGCTAAGTTAACTGTCCAAAAACTGCAGCTTTAGACCAGTGACTGAGGCTGTCCTCTCTCTGGAGCCGAGCACTGAGAGTTTTTGCAATCAGAGAATTATTAACTTTTCAGAATATACGTCACAGTACAGGCCATTCTGCAGGAGAATATGCCAAAGCATCTGTGCAGCACCAGTGTAGTAAATAAGTTGTCAAGCTGAATTGCTGTCATCATTGCTGTTATATATTTTTATTGCTTTGGATCGGTTGGATGACAGGCTGACAGACATCTTTTTCCTCCTTGAGAAAAATGTTGTACTTTGTCTAGGATGAAGTTCTCGGTAAGGGTGTTGTCCAAGTAGCATTAACCTTATAAGGTGGCAGTGTTATAGTGTAATTGCCTGCCCCACTGCTTAAAAGTGTAAGAAGTGAGACAGCATCCGTGGCAAAGATAACTGCTTTGTGGTGGAAATTTGAGATTCATTGGATATTTCAAGCAAAAAATGGTTGTTAAATTTTAGTTGCTAAATAGAGAAGTTTTTCAGAAGATTAGTGGAAATGAGGCCCAAATAAGAAAGAAAAACATGCTTGCAGTCAAGGCTGGAAGTATCCATATCTATGGAAGTGGTTTTTGTGTGTGTTTGTTTTTTAATATCTGCATACTTCTTTTGGTTGTGTGTAAAAATAAACTCATTTGAAAAAACAGGGAAGGCTGAGCAGTTAGGCTAGAGATTCAGGTGAATATCAGCACTTGAAGGAAATAACTGGCTGAAGAATAAACTTTTCTGTAACTGTGTGTGCATGTGTATATTTTTAAGGTGACTCGGATAGTAGAGTATTGTCTTTACTGGTGGAAACTCTTATAGCAACAACTAAATGTGACCTGAAGCATACACAGTACCAATCTGAATAAAGCATCGCCTTAAAATCTGCATTTCAGGGAGAAGATTTTTTACATATTAAAAACAAAATAAAATTTTAAAAAACTATTACATTATAATCCTAAAAAATAACTCTTCTCCATCCTCTCTCCATCTTTACAAGAGAATTGGAATCACTTCTGTCGGTTAGAGATTTTTTTCTTTCCTTGGTCTGGAATTATCATGTCTTAATTGCACAAATTTTTATTCCCTGCTTGGCAGCAAATGTGTCTAGCACACAGTGCTTCCTCCTTCTCCTAGTTCTATCAGAATTGTACTAATAGGCATAACTCTTTTGATATGTTATGAAGTTCTACTATGCCCTATTTCTAGGTGATAGGATAATATGTGTATCCTTTGTGAATCAGTATAAAAGAAAACATGATTAATTTGCATATTGTGAATCTTTTTTCTGTTTATTTGTTTTATAAGTGGTACTTCTGCTTTTTGAAAACAATAGCATAGCGCATAAATGGTTAAACAAGCAGCTAAACACTGTCAATTCTTTCTCCAAGAGAAACTCAGAAGTGACCTTAACGTGTTTTCCATCTTTAAAGTATTTTCCCAGAGTCCCTTCGGTGGCTAATGGCTACACAACAGTTTGAGGCATCCAAGGAACTTATCCTTCAATTCACTCGCAAGAACAGGATGAACCCGGAAAGCGATATCAAAGGAGTGGTGCCCGGTGAGTAGAACAAACAGCCACAAATCAGACCAAGGAAGGCCAAACAGATGAAACTGCTAGCTCTTCTCTGAAAGTCTCCGCATGGCGTTACTGCCCAGAATTAAATACTCTGCTCCCTGTCTGTAAAATCATCCTGTTCATTCATTTTGCTTTTGTTGAGAAATGGTTCCAAATCCCAGCACTGTGTTTACAACTACTTGACCTATTGAACAGCCCTAGCAATTATAGTCTCACCTTCCAGTGCTGTATGTTTTTAGAGACATCTCTTGAAGAATTTTACCCTGGCTACAGAGCGCACCATCAGCTCTGCGTGCCTTGAGCTTATGTGTCACGAATGCTCCTAAGTGGGACCATGGCCATCACAGAACATTTATTTTTGTTGGTTTGGAGAAGTGACAAAAACAACAGTCCTGTGGCAGGTCTAAAATGATTACAGTTTGTCTTTAAGGCCTTCCCCTAAGAGTCATGTTGCTTTTCTTTCCTGTAGTGTTTGAATTACGTAGTTGGGGGGGGGGGGCAGTCCTGCAAACAGTAGTGGTAGGGTGGAGTTTTTCGTTGAGAGTTGCAGTCCTTGTGCCGTGGTTTACTGATGCTTTTAAAAAGAGCGGGCTATCGTTGTCACTGGGATTGTCACTGAAATAGTCGTGCTGCTGTCTCCCACAGTGCTTTGCCAAAGAGCCTGTGTATGTGGCTCCTCCTGCCTGTAATTATAACAAAGGAGAAGATTTTCTGAAGTTCCTTCCTCTGTCTGGTGCCCCTGCTAAATTCGGTTCACGCTCCACTCTTCCTTCTCACAGATCTGACAGTGCCCATGGGTACCTGTTCGACAGCGTCATTTGTGTTCTCTGTCAGACTACCTGCTCGTCAGAAAGCGGTTGAAATGTTTCTTTTCTGCACGTTTTCACTCCTGACCCCAGTGGTTGCAGGGAGACCTCGCTCAGTAATCTCTGCTCTCCACCCGCTGTTTAGAGTGAGGTTTTCCGTGCCTAGCTGGCATTCACTGCCTGAGATCTCTGCAGCAATGTACCTTAAGACATGTCAATGCTAAAGGGAGCTGTCTGCCCTGGAACAGACTTCACCCAGATTGGAGTACCTTCACTGTTGCATAATAAAAATTCACTGACCGATGCCTAACAAATGGAGCAGTCTTTCTCAGTAACATGCTTAAAAGTAAAGGGGAAAAAACTCTCTTTGGGTCTGTGCTTCATCTAGGTATTCATACCAAGGTCGCAGCTGTGATTTCTGTTATTGGTGCTGCAGTTGGCAGACTTGATTTAATTATCGTGTTTGCATGTGGGTTGCATTGCATATCTGGGGTTACAGTGCCTGGATCTGCCTCACACGCAACATGGCTGCACATTGTAAGTGATCTGGAAAAGTTCTGACGAGCTAGGATGTAAAAGAACTGCCATTAACCTTGCGAGCCCCATCTCGTCCTTTTTGTAGCCTCCCCTGTACCAGGGATGAGGAATCTTGGGGAAAACTTGCCTCTGAGGCAATAAAAGGCCTCACAGATGGGCTTGGAGAATCCCAGCCAACTCTAAATTTGGCCTTTCTCAGCTAGTCAGCTGCTTGGATTTGCAGACAAAATGCAAAAAATATGTTCTTAGGGAAAAAAATTAAATTACCTGAGTTTCCTTTAAGGGGAAAAAAGACGAAGATACAACTGTGTTCTAGAGGGGTTTTTTAAAGCCATTTATGCTGATATTGTCCATGGAGCAATGTTAAGTAACAAAATGGTTTTATGACTGTTATTTGTGACCAATTACTTTTTCCAGCAGTTTCATGGTAGGGGCACACTGCTGTTTAAAGAGGGACTCTCTTTCATGTGGAAAACAAAATATTATTTACACATCTTGGTGCAATGGATTCTGTGCCTGTAGAGATACATTAACAGATACTAGTTGTCAGTATATTACCCTTTGCAAAATTTCTTGAGCAATACAGAACATGCTTATTTCTGCCTCCTTGCAGATGACAGTGGTGTTTGGGGTGGGGGCAGGTTTTGAGGAAAGGTAGGAATTTCTTCCTTCACTTTCTTTTAACCTCTTTTTTAACTTTTTAACCTCTCTCAGCAGTCCCACATGTTAAGGCTTTTCTGACCCACCTCTAGGGTGTCTGCATCTTTGAAAGGGAAGTAAGGAAGGAGCAGCATTAAAAGAATGAAATCAGCTTAGCTAAAGATTTTGGAAGGACCTTCTCTGTCATTTTGGGTGCATGGGAGTGTTGACAGCTTGAATAAGGATAGTGGAAAGGTGGAAAATCTGAATGAAGAATTTGATCAAACAGTAGGCCATATGTCTCTCAGTGGGTCCATAAGCAGAAGAAAGTGTGCTTGTGTGTTAATAGTCACATATGCATAGTTGCTGTAGTAGGGAATGAGTAAAAAGCCTATAATCATCTATGAGAAAGGATGCTTGATTTAGCTTGATGCGGATATCCCCTATTTCCACTTTATTCCTTTGTTGAGTTTTCCTGTCAGTGTGGAGGTTTTTCTGTTTTTGATCGTTTTATTCTGTTTTCCATCTGCAAAGGCTGCAAATTGTTTTGCATTAGTTAGGGTCCTTTGTGTTGCCATTTATTGACTCACTGCGTTGTCATAATAGCTTTGTATGATTGAGTTACTCAAAACATTTAAATGATAAACTGCTTCCATACAGCCCCCTCCAGCTGGAAATCTTCCTATAATTGTACTCATATGTATCAGTCAAATTAGTATATCCTAGATAACAGATCATTATAGGAGTTACAGTAGTTGCACATGTACCCATTTTGGCAGCTGATAAAAGTTCCATAATAAAAAGAAGTAGAATTCAAGTGGGTGAAGTACTCAGATGGAAGAAAAAGCAATTTTGAATTGCAGTCCAAGCAAAGAACAGGTTTATTCTCCCTTCTAAAGAGTCACACCGTTCCCATTGCTTGCTGAGAGCTTCTCCTGGTCCGTTTGGTTATACTACCCGTAGTTGAAACTGCCATAAGCCTTCTATAAAGCCCGTTTGCTCCATAGAGAAGTTGGCCATGTGTTGGGGAAAAAAGGAAAGCAAAATTATCTATGTTTTTGAATCAATCCATAGGATGACAGCAACTTGCCAGCGCTCTTCTAAGAGATGTCTCTGGAGAGAACAAAATGTCTTGACAGAGGTCCAGTAGCAGTCAAAAGGGCAAAGAGTTGTGATAACCTCTGCGTCTGGAGAAAATCAGCACAGGCAGTTGATGCGCTATGCTTAGCCAATGAGATAGTATAGGAGTGCTGTTGCACCAGAAACAAATGAAAGCGAGACAAGGGATCTTGATATGAGTGGAGAGTGACGTAAATTAACATTGGCCTTATCTTCACAGTAACCTGACCCAGAGGTGTAACATAATGTTTGTTGTTAGATGCAAACCAAAGGAGAGTTATCCCCTCTGCAGCTGTTGAGCAGGTTTATTTCTAAATGATTGATACATTTTTGATTTTTGCTGGGAACAGTTTGCCTTCATGAAGAGTTGTTTGCTTTTATGCAGCCATTTTTTCTTTCACACTTAGGAAATTTAGGTGTACTAATTAGAGCTAGTTAAATTATCTCTAGTGTTTTGAATCGCAAAACTTTCATCACTTGGCTCAACATTTCACCTTCTTTCAGAAGTAAGTTTCAATTCGTTTTTGCATCAAAATACTGATTTTTATCCAACTGCTTATCAAAATCTCATTTATAAAACAGGTTTGTTAAGTTTTGCTGACAAATATTTCAAAATTTTACCCCCAAAAAGCCAGCTTTAGTCATGAGAAAATGAATTGTGTCGATAATATTAACTCAATACAGGTTTTTCACTGTCAGTTTCTTCAAAAACTTCCTCGCTACTGTGAACTTCCCTGTCCCCCTGTGAAGCAAGAAACAAATATACATTTCAGTGTGGCTATAAAGCAGTCATTTTTCACCTGAGCCAAATACATCTTGGGAATTATATAGAACAGAGATTTAATCAAAGAACAGGAGAAAAGAGTGTTTAGGGGATTTGGAAATCCCAAAGTACCGATTGTCCTCACACCATTTTAAAGGAGAGTGTAGTAGGTTAAATGGTGGCTGTGGTGTTGATAGGATACATTTTTTTTCTCCCTGTGAGGCCAAGGGCTTGTTTTACAGCTGCAATAGGTTAACGGCTGCAAGCTGATCTCCACTCCATCATTATATTTGGGTGCCTTTTGCAATGTGCAACGTGGAAAGTTGTATCAGAGTCATTATCAGAGTGCCAGACTTGATGCTTCCACGGAAACCCTCCCTTGTGGGGTTTTCATTGTCTTTCTTTATGATGAAGGACATTTCAGACATTCCTTGAAAGAAGAATAATTGCCTGACCGGATTGAATAACAATGCCCCATTTTTGCTTCTCTGTACATGAAGACACAAACTGGAACACTCCTGTGAGCGTACAGGATGCAGACATTCATTTCTAAGATACAGCCAATCAATGGGAGGAGTGAAAAATATTCTACAGTGTAGAGAAATAATGTTCATATAATGGTGAAAGTGGTCACAAAGATCAAGCATCCAAATAGACACCAAAACTTAAAAGTGCAGAATACATTCTGGAGAGAAAGAAGGGGTGCAGTGGTGACAAACAATGTGTGAGTCCATCTCTCTTTCCCTAGTAGGAGAGATTAACTCTCTCAAACCTACAAACCTTTGCTAATATCCTTACACCATCACAGCTACAACTCTGCTACTGTTTTAAATACGAAAAATGGGGTGGATGAAGATTCAAGAGTATGAGGTAAAGAAAGCAAGCAAGTTTCCTTGCCCCATAATATAGGTAACTGCATGTGATGCTAGATGCAAACTTATTGATTGTGTCCCTTTATCAGATCTGTTTCTGAGTTCTTTAACTGTGCCAAACTTAAATGCTTCACGGTAGTCCCAAAGGGTAGTCAGGTAAGTGCCACAAATACAGTTCAAGCTGCTACTTAAACACAACCTGTAAGTCTTAAAGGCAAAGGACAGCGAGAGGAGACGGGAGATGGACGGGATGGAGATTTATGTTTCAAACAGAGTAGCAGCCAGTGGGCAGTAATTTAAGTTGCACTCCTGTACATTACATCAGCTTACAGATGGTCTATGTTTCTCCTGACAGTTCCTCTTTGTCCAGGAATAGGAACTGTTAAGAGTTTGTGTAACTCCCTCAGGACATGAGGTACACAGTAAATAATGAGTGCAGAATAAACCTGATCAGTTTTAAGTCCTCTACTGCTAACTAGATTTGCAGAAGTGAAAGAGGAGAGCCCATGAATGTGCTGACTCTCCCAGGTGAGGGTGGCAATGACCCCTGACAATTGCAAGATTTGGAGGTGGCAGGGTGGGAGGGATGTTTCTGCTGAGTATTTGCCTTCTGGTGCCACTGGGAAAAGCCAAATATGTTATAAGCATCTTTTTATTTAAAGTGTCAGCCTATGTTTAAGCTTGAACGACTCTCTCAGCGATTCAGTCCTCTGCAGACTCATTGCTGGCCATGCTCCAGCCTGTCACAATTTCTTTGTGTTTCTCTGGCACAGTGGGTCTTTTGTCTATTTTACTTTTTCTCCTGGAGGAGCTGATTTGGTACAGCAGGAACTGAGTCTAAAGGGCTGGCAGCTTGCCCTGGTGCTCATGGCATTCTTGCGGCCCCTGTGCATGAAGAGAGGGAAGGATGGATTAGTTTGGATGCAGATATGAGGCAAGAAGAGAAGCCGCCCTTGGAACCAACCTGAGATGGAGAGCAGTAGGAGGGACAGGTGATGGAGAAGAGAAGAGATACAGAGGAGAGTGAGAAGAGTAGTGGGAACACAGAAATAAAGATAGTTGGAGGGGACTTAAAAGGGCAAAGATGACAAAGGACTGGCAAGGAATTAATGACTGTAGAGGAAGGAAAGAGGAAAGAAGAACTAGAGCGGAGATACCAGTGGGACCATGAGCATTAGTTTCCATATCATCTAGAGCAAGCTCTCAAGCCCAAGAACTCAGTCTTAGCATTCTTCTACTGTGAAATCCATTCACAAAATATGTGCCTCATCTCTCTGTACTGCCTAATTCACTTGCTGTATCTGCTGTGGTTTCCTTTATAGCTCCAGTAGCAGTCAGCAGCATTGTACCTGTAGATATCTGAAACCTCCTGATGGCCCAGATATGGTTCGATTCCACACAGTGCCATTAGAGGGGGTTTTTTTGTTTGTTTTTTGAATGTTGATAACATTAGAGGAACGTGAACATTGACAAGTCAAGCATTCAGAAATAGAAGAAGTCAAGTTGCCTGGGCAACCCTTGCTTAGCCTCCTGGCATGAAGGCATGATGATACAGCCTTTAATAACATGATTACGACCTATTTTTTTCACAGGGCATAGGATGGACGAATCAGTGCATAGGATGGACGATGCTGTGGGAATGAAGCTGTTATCTGTTCCTCATTTGTTGCAGAATTTGGAAGGTGTGTAGTGAATGAGGCACAGGGTTGCAGAAAGAAGGAGGGCAGTCTTGGGGAAATGATGCTGAATACTCCTGAAGAGCTGAACTCTTTCCTTGTGTCTAACAGGGATGTTCTTGTGTGATGATGGAAAATTTCCTGAACCCAGACTCTTTGAGTGTGGTCACTAACCACAATTTCTTCCATGTCTGTCTCGAGCATATAATTCTGGGGCTTGATTTGCAGAACAGTTAAGCATTTATATTGAACCTGCAATGGGTGAAATAGAAATTTCTGCAGGTGTTATATGCCAAAGATTCTGGGCAACTCAGGGCCTGCATTCCTCAAGCTATACTCCCGAAATCACTGGATGGTTTGCTTATTCTGAACACGATTCTTCTGTATTTTATCTCCCTGTATAAAAAATAGGAATAATCTTTGCCCTTGCTTTTACAAGAAAGTGATAGAGATGCTTTCATTGATATTTATGCAGTACATGAATATTCTGACAGCACTGTAGGAATGTCTGTGAGGAAACCCGTGATTTTGTATTCACTGTGAGGTTTGGATAATAAGGCCACATGCTGAATGGGGAAGGTACAGAGACATCACTAATAGCTGCCCATTTGCTGCCTGCATTGAGCATTCTGTGGGGAAAAAACTAATGTGTGATCATCTAATTAAATGCTGTATCATAATGCTTATGCACAATTGAATATTGCAATTACAGCCACCAAGTAATATAGTTGCTTTCATGAACTGGCTTCATTTTAAACACTGTCAGCACTTTTGTTCCATGCCAGTTGGAAATCCAAATTGCTCTTTTAGTGGAATACCTGTTAGCATTCGACTCAAATTTATTATAGTTGTCCAAGTTCTTTTTTCCTACTTGCTCCTGTTCTGTGAGTATCCCTATTTTAAATCTTGTCTTCTCATTTCCCTTGCTGTATTAGTAGACAGCAGTCCTATCTGTTTAGTGTGCTGGAGTTCTCCTCTATCTTCTCTCCTTTTACAAATAGGCTTGCCAAATCTTTAGTTTCTCAAATGTGGATGGCCAGAATTGTAGAAGAGCACCAGTATTTAATTGCCTGATTTGGAAATACCTCATGGACATATCAGATTGGTGCTTTAGAGTCACTTGTGATCAAGTAGTAAGCAACCAGGTCCACCACATATTTACTAAAAACTTATTTTCCAGCAGAAGCATTCGTCATTAGTCCCTGCAGGCCTTACATTCCATTTTACATTTTCAACTCATTTTTGCCACTACTAGTCTCAAGCTCACTCGGTTTTCTCTGATGTCCTTTTTCTCTACTGTATTGCTGGCAGTGCCTCACTTTGTCATCAGCAGACTTCAGTGGCACATTCATAAGCTTTGTGCCTAACTCATTACTGAAGTTATTAAACAAGATTTTTTGGAGGGGGGAGAATGAGACAAGTCATCCCACCAGTAACCTGCTGCCACCCTGTTGTAATTTCCATTTTTCTATCCCTTATTGCTGTCTACCCATCCATAAGCTCCTTACCTGCCTTATGATTTCTGTATGTGACTTGATAGCCTTTAATATTCCTTTAATGTTAGGTTTTTCGGAAATACAATATACCAGGCTGCTACTCCTCTGCAATAAAATGAGCACAAAGGGAGTTCTTGGAGACAGAAATCCTGGAAGGCATAAATAACCCGGTGTAACTCTGTGGCTGTGGTTGCTTCAACTCTCTGCGTTTCAGTCCTACCTACCTCCTGCTGCAGAGATCTCATGCTCTGAGGATTGGCTGAACCTGTGTGCTGTGCCTCCATAGCTCTTTTCATGTTCAAAGAGCTACTGACAGTAACATTTAGCAGCCAGAAAAACCCAGCAGAAGTCCATCACCACAGGACTCTTGTCATTTTGGACATCCTTTTTTGGCAGCTTGATTTGAGCTTTGTTTATTTTGTTTTTGTCAAGTAATGCAGAGATGAGTGACTTCATTTGAAGGCTTAAAGTTGTTTTATGATTTTGAAAGCCATGGTCCCGAAATGCAGAGAAGGCTACAAGAATGCAGCAGCATTGAGAGTTGGAAGCTGATAGGGTTCCCCTCCCCATGAGACTTTTAAAGTTTCCCAATGAATAGTTTTAATTTCCACTGAGATATAAAGAGTTAGCTTGTTGACAGTTTTCCTACTGAGCCCCTGAATGGGAAGCTTAGAGTGTGTGTGGGCTCTGGAGTATGGGAAAGCTCATAATGGGCCTCTGAGTAAATGGATAAAAATAATTCCTATTTTCCACACTCACCATTCTGGTAAATCAGTCAGAACTGAAATATTTAATGCAAGTTCCTTCTGACCTGGTGAATTCAGAGCAGAATCAAATAATAAGTTGAGGAGGAGGGGGAATTTTCCTGGTGTTATTCCAAAAACTGACCAATAAATGGTTTGGTTCTGTATGATTTTAATAGGCACTGGCTTGACTTTTCTTTTAAGAACTTAACATTGACCTGTGAAGTTCAGATGGCCTGGGAACTACTTGCCCCATGGGCTGGGCTGTCTCTCTCCTGAGGTCCCCTCACAGGCAGTCAGAGCAGGTCCTTTCATGCAGAGCATGACTACCTTCAAAGACAGCAGGCAACTTAAATGGGAGCCAGTACTGTCTTGTGCAAGTCATATAACTTATTTGTTGCTATATAAATGATATTTTGATCATTGATGAATGATTTTATGGTTCTTTTTTGGAGAACATCTGACTAGCAGATATGGAAATGAGGGATGGGGAAAGTCATCAGAAAGATAGATGATATTGGAGACTTTGGGAGAGACATTCATCTGAAGCAGATGACTTGTGCATAAGTTTGGAGCTTTAACATATCCAAGAGGGGGGAAAAAAAGATGACTGGTAGAGCCAGAAGGCTTCAAGTAGAAAGTCAGGTGCTATTTGCATTCTTTGGTCTAAAACTTGAGGCTGTTGTACAAATATATTATCCTTTTTTATATCGTTATTACGTAGCTACATCTAGGATCTATTTTGGGACATTTTCTTATCACGATACAGGGTATTCATGGAGTATAGCCTGAATCAGAGCAGAGGCAAGGATCTGCTGCAGGGAGAAGGCTGTGGGAGAGGGGGTAGAGAAGGAGTAGAGTTCCTCTCACGTGCATAATCTATGCTGCTGATGAATTAGAGGATGTATTTGCCAATTCACGTAGCACATAGGTCATCGGTTACATGAGAGCAGAACAGCAGTTCAGTGAAAAACAGTAACATAAATTAGTTTGGAAGGAGTGATTTATAGGAAATATTGAAAGGGGGCCTGAGTGCATATGAGAAGGATATGTGACAATAAATAAAGAACATATGGATTGTACCAATAGCTGACATATGAAGAAGGTAGAAGTGGAGAATAGAATAACGTTTAGCTCCTAAGAGAAGTGTAACTGAGTTACCTGTTGCTTCTCATTTCATTTTATGAAATTCTGGCTCAATAAAATACATGACAATAAAATCTGCTTCCTTTCCCCCAAGAAAGAAGTGAAAAAGACCTTGAGAAGCACAAAAATCCAAACTGAGAAAGCCCTAAGAATATGGCATCAGGGACAGTCTTGTCCTGACAGAAGAGAGCTTTTACTTTAAAAGTCCAGATCTGGACATCCTTAGACAGTTTGAGAATTAACTCCTATGTCCGTGTGAAATCTGCACAAAAAGTCTTGTTTGGGTGGTAATTTTCATTGTTTCTCGCAGGCTGAAGTAGTAAACTGTCATTTTCTGTTAAGCTTTTTCAAAACTGTGTACTTTTTCTACTGCTTAGTTCGACTTTTTCCACTGTAAAAGATTTGGCTTGGGCTCAATTATAGACTTTACAATCATATATCTTACTGCTTTAGTTATTCTGAATTATTTTGTTCCCACTAACTCCTTTCCAAAATCTTGCTACAAAAATCATTCTGACCTTACTCTTTGAGATCAGATACTATCTTTTTATTACCTTTTTTTTTTTTTTAAATATAGCCCCAATCTAGTGTTGGGCCTGCTACTTGCACCTGTAATACAAATATTAATTTGAGCAGTTTCCTCTTTACTCAGTTTCTATGTTTATGCTTTTGTGGGCCTTGTGCTGCACAGATTCTGGAAGAATGGACATTTTCGGGTAACAAGAACAGTAGCAATATCCTGCCTAAATAGAATCATTAATGTAAAACGTCCTTTGTTTCTTTTCTCATAAAAACATCCCCTGTAGTTCTGGATAGAAGACAGAAGTGACCTGTGAGCAGTGAATAACACAGCTATTTGCATCTAAATAGTGTGTCTTTGATTTATTATTTTTATGATACAATTCTCACATAACAGCAGGCAAACTCGTCTTTTTGTTTTGCTCCTAAATTAGGGTCAATTTACTTCATTTTTTTTCCCTGTGGCTTGCTTTCTTTTTTCCCATCTTGCATCTCTTTAAGAGATTACTGATTTAGTGGAGTAAAGCAGAGGCTAGGGCAGGTCAGGACAACTAATTGCATATGGGCAATTGCATACGCATGAAGGGAGTGGATACAGGTTCCAGAATAGGGCCATGTTACATCCTTAAGAGCTGCTAGAGAGCAGCAGTCTTTGCCCCCCAAAACAGTTCCAGTTTGTACTCTTGGAATGCATCACTTTTGTGGTGCTTCTTTATAGATACGCCTTCCTATGTGCCGTAGCTATAATATTGCAAAGAGAAGTTAGCTTATAGCTGTCTCAGCAGGACATAAGGCTTTAGATTTGAAACGCAAAGAAATCACTGTTGATGACCCCCAGTAATTTCTATTTAAGACAATGTCTTCTGGTTAGGGCATCCATCAAAATGATTTTTTAATATTTGAAATATGGGAGGGAAGAAGATGAGTTGACATAATGTTCTAACCACTTCTTTCTGGAACCCTTTTTTCTTTTAACAAACCTTGAAAGATCCCCAGACAAAATGGATTTGAGCTCCAGTCCTTTCCATGGTTTTTCAGATGTGTGTTGCGAAGATGCTACAGATCTTGTAACAGACCCAAAGACCCTGTTTGAGAGGGATCCCACACAAGCACAATGCTGCCTGTAAGGGTTTGAAACTTAGCAAAAGTCCTGATGTTTTTCAGCAAATTTTGTATCATACTTGCTGGGGCCAAATTCCATAGGGCCTCCATTTTACACAAATACTTTAAATTGGGAGAAGATTTGGGATCTGCAGGAATTACTGTGTAGTTCTCCAGCTCTGAGAAAGTTACTGCTGTGGGAAGCCTGGTAGAAGAGGGAAAGCTGGGATGGATTTTAAGCCGGCTGCTTAGCGTTTTTATAGCTCCTGTTAGTGTAATGTACCGTGTCCTTCTCTCCAGAACATCCCTAAGAATATCTCTAGTTCATAGACTAAGTTTTTCCCTCCCTTTCCCCCCATGAAAGAATAACTTTGGTTTGGTTTGTTTCAGAGTTGGAGAAGGAGCTTACCAGAAGACCGAAGAAGGTCTGCATTGTTAAAGTGGTGGGAACCAGGAACCTGTGGAAAAACATTGTAGTGTTGTGTGTGAACTCGTAAGTCGGACGCGTTTCTGTTTGAATATTTTTGTGGTTGGTGAACTGAAAGCAGTGGTAGGATGTGATGGGGGAGCTCTTCTGTTTTCTAGTGTGGGTCCTTTAACCAGTATCTGTGATAAATGATCCTGGAAAGCAACAGCTGTGCAAATAATTTTTTTTTTTTTTTTTTTTTTGCAAACCTGGAGGAAGTCATTGGCCGATTCAGTAGGTGGAGCAGCAGCACCATGTGGCTGCAAGTACTTTACTATGTGACCTAGCAAATCTCACATTGTCACGTGGTGCTACATGCTCATACAATATCTGCTGCTGGCATCCTGGGTGGGATTTTCAGTCATTAGTGACACAGGAGCACAAGTCTCGCTTGTTTACCTCTGATACCGCCACATTGCAGAGGAAAATGTTGTCTTCTAGTAAATACAAGTCTGTTCCCTTGTATAACAGCTGTTGTTGATGTGTCCTCAAAAACAGGTTACAAAGGGCTTCAGCTGTCCCAGAACATGTACAGGGCATACAGGGAGAATGTACTGTCTCACACAAAGGATTGTGATACCTATATCCTAAGATTTCAGGTTGGACATGCTTACATGTGCAAAATCAGGCCTCTGCTTAAGGGTTTTGCAGGTTCCGAACTTGGGGACCTTCTGTCCAAAACCAAGCACAGGGTAAAAAAGAAATGCATTAGCTTCAAATTTAGCCTCTAACTGATCCCGGTTTCCAGGAGGGGAGAGGAATTTCTGATTTTCTCATCACATTAAATGCCCATTTGAATTGCTTTTGTGATTTTTCAAATGGGAGATGGGGGAGAAGCCTGGAAACTCCCCTATCGGATATAAGCACAGAAATGTATCCTATGCACCCTTTAATAAAAAGTGTGTAGCTCTGTTGTAGCTTTCTCTTCACCACATTTATGGCCCTAGTCTACAGCCTTCGTTCCTGGAAATAGGCGTACAGATCAGTTATAATCCAGAGAAGACAGCCTTTGTGCTGGGTAGATATACTCCGAGAGGCACGTTGACTTCAGCATATCAGTTGCAGAACAAACCCTGCTTTTATGATTTTGTGTTCCTCTTTTCCATCTATCGTGGAGTGACTTTGTATCTTCTGGAACAGTTTTGCTCTTAGATTGAGCTCGTAGATTTAGTAGCTAGTGTTAACTGTATTTATGAACAACGTTTATCTGAGGAATTCTCCCCTTCTCCCTTTTTAATTACACACCTTTGGAAATTCCCTAAACCAGAACTAGACAGTCCGAAGAATAACTTCTGGCAATAGTACATTTGTTTGCTCTCCAGATAGAACATGAAGCAGATGTGTGTTTGAGGAAATAGCTTTCAAGTCTGTTTTTAGGGGGCGGAAAATCTTACTTCATTTTAATTCTGTTATTCCTTTTATATGGGGCTGTGCTAAATTTTAGGAACATGAGGAAGGAACAGGAACCTTTCACAAGGAATGATGAGGCATCGAAAGAGATAAATGTATTTAGGTTTAAAAGCAGCCATTCTGAGCTGCTCAGCAAGTTAAGGTAATAGAGTAACTCCTGGGGAAGCAGGCTGGAGAGCAGAGTGTAGATGATAGATTAATTCAGTTTATAGAACATGGCCTAAATAGCAACTTCAATAAGTGTGTTTGCATGCATAGAAGAGAAAGAGATGCAATACTACATTATTTAATATTGCATTTTACTAATTAATATCTCTCCTATAGGAGGAGTTGGTTATTTTCCAGATATCCAAAGCAAATGATGGTTTTGTTTAAGAGCAAGCAGTTGTGCCGAGTATTTTTGTGTGGGTGTAGGGAGAGGTGGTAGCTGTCGGGGCGGGGGGGGAGGTGTTGTTTTTGAATTATGGCATTGATTCACAAGATTACAAGTGAAATTCCCGAGGCACTGCGCTATCACGCACTCAGCAACTGTGAATTCCACAACTTTTTCCACGCTTATATTAATATCCAGTTTACACTGACAGTGCTTCAAATTCCTGATGTTCAGGAAGATAGAGGTTCATCAATGTAATGTACCTGCCATGTAGTTTTGGAGACCTGGATCTGCACCTGGAGCTCCATGAGGCATCATTAGTTTGTCGCATTAGCTTGCAGCAGATTTTTCTGGTCTAAATGCTACAGAGAGGAGGCCTTTCCTGGCAGGGGTGCTTGTGTCATGTTGGGGGCAGTGTTGGGACCATTAAAGTCCTATATCAGCTCCGCAGGTGCAGTGCAGTTTTGCACAGTGCCAGGCATGATCCTGGGGGTTTTCGCCTGAATGCTGCTACTCTAATCCTCCACTCTCCCTTATGTTTTTTTTCTTTTCTCTTTTTTTTCTTTTTGTGGTGGGAGGGAGGAAGGGCAGGAGAAAGAGGAGTGAAATGAAGTGACAAGATATTAGATCACTGGAATCAGGAGGACATTTTTAAAAGAGAAGGAAAGCCATTGCTATGAAGTATGGTGCAAACATGGAGACTGAATTAGGGTTTATTGTTTCATAATGGTGATAATCATTGCAGTGTGATGTGTCAGTTCAAATGCTTATTTTTAATGGGTTTTCAGTTGTAACAGGTTAACTTAGAGAGTGAGATGCAATCTTGAGTATGACTGAATGCTACAGGCAAGAGGGCCTTCCTGAAAGATGTATTTGTGTTCTGCTGGTTTTTTTGCTATCCAAGCACACAGATTGCTTTGTAATAGCAGCTCTGGTTCTATTGCCATCAGTGGGTAAAAAGAAATTCCCTTTTAGACATAGAAGAGGCAGGTCCTAAAATTAGCTGGGAAAACCAATCACACATTAAGGTTCCTTATAAAGATGCAGATCCCCTCATCTTGAGCAACAACTGTAAGAGTTAAGCCAGCAGACTGAAAGTCCCTGGCCTAATAGGGGAGACTGCTTTGTTTCTTTTAGTCACTGCTTGTTTTTACAGTAGCACCTAGAAGTCTAAGTTAAGATGGGTGTCCTTTTGCACTGTGTGTAGTATTTCTACAGCAGAAGAGATGATTCCTGCATTAATTCCCCCTATGTTTTCCCTTGTTATGTTTCACTTGCCTTCCTTTTCAGCAATGACTTCCTATTGCCCTTTTCTGTTTCCCCTAGGCTGACTGGTTATGGTATACACCACTGTTTTGCAAAAAGTATGATGGGGCACGAAGTAAAGATGACCATTACCCACAACTTCTATGCGGACTACTATACCATGGCAGGGATTGCTCTGGCATCCTGCTTGGCCATGTGCCCGGTGGTTGGGTTTCTGGGGAGGAGAGGAGGACTCCTGCTTTTCATGATTCTTACAGCTCTGGCATCGCTTCTGCAGCTTGGTCTTCTCAACTGTAAGTGGAAAAAAGCTTTTTCAGAACTGCATGAGGCCTTGAGTTCAGCTGGTCCTACTTTATATATAGGGGAAAATGGTCACAAGAGTCTACGGCAGAGCAGTTCATCGGTAGATTAGCTGTCTGGGAAAAACACTAAAATGCATGTACTGTGCAGTCCTGTTGAAGGTGACTGCAGGAACGTCAGTCAGAGTGCGCTTTGTCACCCCCTTTATCAGTTATGATACAGTACCTTCAGGTCCCCCTACAAGTCTCCCATCTTTCATTGCATTGTACGAGTACAGGGATTTATCCCTGCAGAAAAGCTCTGTCAGAGTTAAAGATCCACTGTTAAAAGAGAGTAAAATCTTGGCTGAAAATTCCCTGCCACCCCCCCCTCCTTTTTTCTTATGCAACAGAAAGAATCAATTTTAACACATTCAGAGAATCCATGGAAATGGCATGCAGCTTTAATTGATTCCTCCCTCCTCAAGCGGTCATGAAGACAACTGAAAACAAGGCACGAGGAAACATTAACATTTCCTTTATCTTTCTCAGATTTGACATGCAATACACCTGTTTAGTTTAGGATGCTGAGCTAATTTGAAGGATTTCCCAATTTCTTGTTATCTTAGATTTATTAATAAAAGGTATTTGGTTCCAGATGAGTCCCTGCAGTGAGGCTGTTGAATATTGGTTCTATTTCTAATTTTGCTATGTTTTTCTTTCTTTTTTTTTAAACACTTTAAATTTTATTTCAGTGAAATAGCCTATGAGAAAAGAGCTGGGTAGGGGTTGGGAAGGGAAAACCCTTAGAGTCCACTTCTCAAATGGCTTTTAAAACAAGCAAAAGCTCCCAGTTAAAACAATAAGTGTATGTCCTCTGCCTGTTCTGAGCATCTTACTGCATGCAGGTAATATGCAGGTAGCATGGAAATCTGCAGCTGGGAGACCCTGCTTTTAGCATGGTGTGTATGCATAGTCCATGTGCATGTATGGGTGTCATTTTGTGAGGTGACACAACTTGTCTCATAACATATTTCTGACAAAAGAAAGTGTCTTACGCTTCCCCCTCTCTGGAGGCTCTGGCATTTCTCTAGCCCTCTGGAGCCAGTTCAGCTGTGGAAGCTGGTACAGAAATATTCCCTTTCCTTTCATTCTTTTATTTCCATGGGTTAATCTTCTGTTGAAATTATGCGAACTGAACTTGAGGGGTCAGAGAAGCAGAGGGAGAGGGATGTGCTTGCCCCCTCTTGCAGCTGCCAGCCATTAGGTCACCATTCTGTGAAACCTCACCCCAAGGAAGGGAGAAGGGAGGCTGAGATATGCTTTTGGGTAAATTAGATTTGAGATGGACATGAGAACACCGATTGTTGCTTTTTTCCATTTCTAAGTTTAGAAATAGCTTTAGAGATTTAGTGAGTTTTTTTTTGTGTTGGGGATGAAAAGATTTTACATCCCCTCATGCTGAGCGCAGCGCTGGGCCAGCAGGAGTTGTCCATATTTACAAACTACATTTCCTGAAGATGTTTTCTAGGTTAACCTTTTGTGAACGCATTATTTGAGTAAGTGTTGGGGGCAGAACAGGGAATCTCTTTCATGACATTAAGGAATCTCAAAAATTGTGTTTGCTCCCAGTTTGGCACAGATGTTTACATTTACTTTGAGCCCACGTTTACTGTGTCCAACAGTCCAAGCGGAGAGTAGGAGAAGCACCTCTATCCTCATCTCATCCCCAGCCCTTTGATCTCCTTTGAAGCCCTGTGACAATTCACATGCAGATACATATCGTGTGCATTTGTTCTCCCGAAATCCCGGGTCTTGTGGTGTCCATCAGTGTCTCTCTATATTGAATTCATCTTTTTTTTTTTTTTTTAAAGATATCACATGTTCGTTGAGGTAATAAATACACAATTGCTTAGTGGAGGGATAATGCACCAGAGCCATTAAAATCTAATTTCTGTTTTATAACAACAAAAAAAAGGGGCTGGTGGTGGGGAGAAACACCCTGTAGCAATCTTTACAACCTTTTCCTTAGTGGATTTAGGTGTTTCCTCTTAGCAAAGTTACTAAAACTAAAAATAGCCTAGGACCCTAGATGCTTTCTGCTATGCTGGCAGAAGTGCCCTGTTAGCCTACTCTGCTCTGGCCTCTCCCATTTCTTTGTGAAAAGAGAAAGAATAAGTAGCCGTGAGTTTCTGAGCAGCTTGTTTCATCCTGATGTAGACCATACCCCCCTTCCTCCTTGAAAGAGCTAGACAGTGTTTGGAGAGAAGCAGTGACCCTGCTGCTTATGGAATCTGTTGCAGCCTTGTGTGTGTTTTAATTTAGCATAATTTGGGGGTAATTAACAAATGAAATCAGGGTTGGGGAAGGAGGAGAAGAGATAAATATTCTCTGTCAGCCGCAAACACACAACAGACCTTGAGGCTCATCAAGTCCAGAGCTTCTTCCAGACTGCAGGTTGTCACTGGAGTCACCCAGGGGTCTGCAGTCAGATCGTCTGCTGAGTTGCTATGCCCAATTCATGCAACTACTGTTGCATCGTGCTTCTTTGCCGTTGGGGCTTATGGCAGCTTGTGTCTAATTCGACACACTGAGCATCAGCTCTGGGTTTTGGCAAGGAAGAGGTCTCTTACCAGCGCAAAGATGCTGATTCAAAGAGTTTTGCTTTCTAACTGGAGGCTCTGTTGGCCGTTCCTTTGGGGTTACGGTACGAGGGCAGTTTCTCTTCTCCCCCTCCATTAGCAACAAAGAGGCCTTTGTGTTAATCTCAATGGTAATTCTGGGTCTCTTAAAAATCCTTAAGGGCTGCATTTATTATCACCATCTCATTAGAATTCTGTCCTCCGCTGGAAGGGGCTGGGAAACGGCGTGTTGCAGCGGATGGGTGCGGAAAGAGGTTCTGGTTGTGGCCCTGGAAAGGAGAAATACGTGGGCGGCTGGGAGGTCTGGGTGGTTTACCTTTTTTTGCTTTGGATAAATTGCATCTGTAATAACAGTATGTTCTTGTTTTCTCTCTCCTCCTCTCATACTTTTCTTTTGCTCTAACTTTTATCGTCTTGGATCCAGTGATTGGAAAATACAGTCAGCTCCCAGACTCAGGTATGGTTTATAAATGTGTCTGTATTACGCAGGAGGTGCTCCTACTAGACATGGGTAGGTCTGAAAGGCCAGGGGCCAAAGGACACAGAGCCTAGCTGCCAGGGCAGAGGGGTGCATGGGGAAAACCCACTGTTACGCAGTGTTTTGGGACCCCAGTCATAGGGAGATGCGTTTATACGGAGCCTCTCACTGTAACGTCCCCTCCATGTAGCATGAGACTGGCTCGTGTCAGTATGTCAAGTGAGGGTTTAGAGGTCTCCCAATGGTTATTTTTAGATGCAGGACAAGGCTTTCTCAGAAATGCCTAAGTCTCTCTTTCAAAAGGAATTTGTCCAATTTGGCCTCTTCCATAAAGCTGTGAGGTGCCAAAGTCCCTTCTGAAAAGGGGACCCAGACACTTTTGAAAACATTTTCCCGGCATCTTATCCCAACCTGAAGCCCTGTAATAGCAACACAGTGGCGGGCTGCAGGGGAGCAAAGCCTGCTCTTCTGGTTTTGATTTAACAGATCTGGCCTTGCCCAGCTGCCCAGGTGTGTCCTGCTGAGCACCTGCAACTCCCTGCCTCCCCAGTGCAGGGAGGTGCCAGAGCTCCCCAGAGACCCTTCATTTGCAGGCTGCCGTGTTCACTTCCTTATAGGCCAGCAGACTTGTACATCGCAGAAGGTCCTTAGCCCAGCCTTTTGCAGTAGAAATTGCTCGATGTACTTCAGAAGTTGTAACTTCTGCAAGAGCTTACAAATCCTTTTGTTCTCTGGAGAGTTGATATATTCAGCAAGAATAGAAGTAGATATTACTTTTCATTGGATCCAACCCACAAAGCAAACTTGGTTGGGACTGCACACTAGTGAACAGTCCTATCTCCAGCCAAATATTGGGGCTTGTGTGTAAGAAAGTGGGGAATGCTGGCTGGGAAGCTCCAGTCCTTTCGCTAGGGTGGTGCAGTATTCCCTGTGAACAGCATGGCCTTCTTGCTGGCTACAAAGTACCACCTGAGCTTGACACCCTGGATCAGGTGTCCTGACCCTGCCCGCAACAAGGGGTGAGCGAGAGTTGAGTGAGGGGTGTGCCGCTGCTATGCCCAGGTGACAATTTTCTTTAGCTTTAGTTAGATTTACTGTGGTTTCTCACAGAGCTTGATGGACACCATTCTCTCTCAGAAACCTTGCTACCATTCAGCCATGAAATGACTGAGCAAACAGTCTTTTGGGATATGGTGACTTAAAGGGAGTGCTTCATGGCCATAGACATCATTTTTTTTCAGAGATGTCAGGTGAAGTCTGTCAAGCTGGGGCTTAGGACAGTATTTGCAGACTGATCATTTGCAGGGGATTAGCATGGAGATTGGAATACTTTTTTTTTTTTTTTTCCCTTTTCCTGTGAGCCTCTCCAATGCTTAAGCCGCTGAGCTGTACCAGATGTTTGGCAACTTGATGAATGCTGCCTGCCTCCGCTTGTCTGTCAAATGTAGGAGGGAAGTGTGTGGTGCCTAAAAGACTGCCCAAGGATATATTTTTTCTTGGGGTTTACCTTTTTGTGGTGGCTAGGCATAAATAATTCAGAGATCATTGCCATTTTTGGCATGACATTATGATTTTTTTTCATGTGTGTTTATGTCTTGGGTGCTTGGGGAAGGGATTTTATAAATACCAGTTTTAAATTAGTGTTACAAAAGTGACTCAAATTCTTGTTTGGGGTTAATGAGTAACATAAAACTGTATTCTTGTTTTCTTGCTTTCTTTCTTTCTTTCTTCCTCAGTCTCACTTTTTATGCACATACTTGTCTTGACAGGTATGAGTGACAGCGTCAAAGACAAATTCTCTACTGCATTTTCCATCGTGGGTATGTTTTCTTCACATGCCGTTGGAAGCCTCAGCGTATTCTTCTGTGCTGAAATCACACCCACAGTAATAAGGTGAGACCTTGGAGCCCCCCTCTTTAAAGGGTAGGGAACAAATTATCCTCGTTTTATTGATAACTGGCTGTTACTGGCTGTTAACTTAACACGTTTTACAGGAGGAGAAATTTCCCACAATTGGAGACCACACAGTAATTTCTGGGCAGCTCTGTAATTTAATGTCGCTGCAGTCAGTCTGCCTAAGTAAATGCCTATGTGTAGACAGAGAGGCTTTGTTTGTTTCGGACGGCTCCACCTTTTATCCCATCATGACAATTTGCAGCAAGCCAGTCATCTTTAAGAACTGCATTTGTTTGCAGTGAGGTATGGTCTTAGGTACTTTGTTGAACCGGATCCTATAGCTGAACCTTTTTTTTTTTTTTTTTTTTTTTTTTTACTTCCCTTGCTGTACTAGATTTTCACAAACAGTAGCCATGTGAGTCTGGAGAAATTCCCGTGAGCGTACAGAAAAGGACATAGGTATAAGCAGTTCTGTACCTCTGTAGGGGAGGTTATTCAGGCCAGCTGTAGGGGTGCTTCAGTGGAAGGGAAGCATTGCAACACGCAGCGTTGCACACTCTTGCTGTGTATAGGTGCTATAAGGGACTGCAGTTTCACGTCTCTTACAGCACCAGTGTTCCTAGGTTTGTTTCAGGGTCTTACTCTACCTTTGAGTCTGTTATCTTTTCCTTTACACCTGGGTCTATCTTAGCAGAGGCTCAAAGTTTTTCTAAACAGGAGTTCTTATATGCTTTGCATTAGTGGAAATCAGGCAGATGATCTTCTCTGGAGAGTTCCTCATAAAATATCTTTGTAATGTCAATTTTTTGTGCTATTATATTTATTCACTGTTATCTTTCACAGCACACAGGCTGTGCTTATATGTTCTGGATTATGCTTTCAACAATGCCACAGCAATTCGGGAGTCTGCCCTGACTCCCATTGAATTTCAGAGGAATGTAGGTCGTATGGAGGAGGGAGAAAGGATGGAGGAGAGGAAGAGATGAGGATTTATTTTTTTACAAATAACACGCCTTTTCAATAACTTTGCAAAAGTATTATAGTAAACTGCCAAGCTGAGTAGCCAGAGTCTCCTTAATCCCCATGGCCTTTTCTTCCAGGCTATTTGGCTTGCTGAATGTATTTTACAGATAACATTATTTCCACAGGGAAAGGCAGTGGTAGTGGTGAGGAGATTGTAAAACAGCCTGAAACACCAACAGCTATTTACTTACGTGTGTGTCAGTCAGTTTGGTCTTTTTTTTAAAGTTCCTTTAATTTTCTCCATGTCTTTCTTTGAAAGATATAGAGATAAAGAATTGGTCAAGTCAGCCAGATGAGTCAGGAGAGTCAAATGTGCAGTGTGAACTTAGCAAGCTTTTCCCTTAAATCTCTTACGATGTTACAGGGAAAGGGACAAAATACTGATCTGAGAACTAGAGTACTGTTTTCCCCTGACTCTGCTGGATGGCATCAGTCAAGTGGCAGTAGCTGGATATGCGTCAGGGTCTCCATTTATAAATAGGTATTATGACACTCTACAGTAATTTGGGGTTCTACACTGCAAAGTTTGTGATAAGATCCACTCAGTGTTGTAATTATGAGGTGGCCATCAGAGCAATATATAAACACATCTCAGGCAGAGGTGTGGTTAAGCTGTCTGTGTCTTGCATTTCAGAAGACTGGCTGCTTCCTCATAACTTATTTTCCAAAATACTGCCTTTAATGCCTTTTAGTGTTTCCCAGCATCTTAATACACACTTCTTTGATTCTTGAGGAGCCTTAAGGAAAAGAGAAGCAGTAAGAGAGCTGGGGACATCTCTGGGATTTCCCTGGTCTACTCTTTTGTTTGGAATCCCTCTTCTCTGAGGGGGGAAAAACAGCATTGCTGTAGCAAGGTTGGCAATGACAGGATAGCACCCGACTTGCCTCTACTGCTTTGTCATTTAAGTTGAACAGTTACAGCATATGAGGGAAGGCAGCCGCCTTCATCACCAAGAGGTGCGCTCTGCTCTAGAGACACAAAAGCCCTTTGCTATCAGGCAGAACGCAGAGGTCCATCATGCCCTGGCCCTGCACCACGAGTTGCCCTCATTTCCTGTCACTAAGCAAAAAGGCTGCACCGGAGAGTGCCAGTTCCTCCTACCTGGGAGTTCAGTGAAGAGCTCCTTCCAAACATTGAATTGAAGCACTAAATTAAGCCGATAAGCCATGTCCGATAAGCTTGATGAGAAGACCACTGCGGGTTGCACAGCTGCCAAATAGGAAGAGACTAAGGAAAATGTGGTGTGTCTTCTCCCTGGCTTTTATGTGCTCTATAGGTGCTCTTTTATGTGTTGTACTAACAGGTGAAAAAGAGCCTGGTGTGATAGTGTAAGCTGGTCCACAAGCTGCCTCAGCTTGTCTGTGTCCTGTTTTGCCTTCCGGGCTACAGAAATGAAGAGTGGGTGGCAATGGCTGTACTTGGAGCTTGGTCCATCAAGAGCTGTCACGAATCAAATTTCCACTGGTACAATGATAGATACTTGGGTCAGAGCCAAGCCAGGTTTTTAAGAGGTGGTGCCATGCACCATGAGGGCAAGGGTGTCTCAGGGCGTTACTGATGCTCTGGCCTAGAGCCAAGTGTGTAAGAAGGTTGTTTACATACAGGAAGGGCAGGGAAAAGCCATGGAGGTTTTCCAATTCAGTCCTTTTTTTTTTTTTTTTTCCCCTCCTCTAAGGACTGACCCGACTGGTTGCCCTAAGCAACCCTATCTGAAGCCAGTGTTGACCCTGTTTTGAGCAGGAGGTCAGACTAGATGCTCTCTTGAAGTCTCTTCCAACCTGAATGATTCTCTAGCATTTTTGTACTCTGAACCGTGTCATGTATCAACCTATTCGCTCAAGATGGACAAATATCCAACCCAAACTAGGATTAACATGTCTCTGTTCTCCTCAACAGTGTTGAAAGCGAATTTCTTCTAAGCTTTAGCCTGGTTCAAGTGAAGCAGTGAATCTCAGAGTGGATATTTTGCTGTTGACTTAAAGCTACGGCAGTATTGCAACTGTTCAAATCTCTGGTAAATAAGAGGAAATTCTCCCCTATGAATAGGGAGGCCTTTCTGAGGACAAAATTTTGGACCAAGGCCCTTTTGGGATTTGCACATGTCCGAACTATAAGCACAGCCAGTCTCATAAGTATTCCTTCTACGCTAAATGAACGTGAGCTGTGCCTGCTCTCTAGTGGTAACACAGATGATGGCATAAGTCAGAAAAGTAGCTGCTGTCGTTTAAGGTCCTTACTATGTCTGAAAGGGAATCCTTGGAGGTTGTGCTCCATAAGTGTGGTTGTGCCATGGGAAAGCCCCATCCGTGCAGCAGCTGCTTTCCAAGTGGAGAAGCTAAGGGAAGAGCTGTGCCTTGCCTTTGGTATCACCATCTATTGCACACTCAAACTGCCAGCTCATGTTCTGCTATTGTTCTGCGTGTCAGAACAGGTTTTAAATATAAATGCTGATCCCCTGACACAGGAAAACCTGAAGTGAGGAAGAACAATATTTAGAAACTGAATGTCTCCCATAGTGCCTGTGAAAACAGTGTGACTTATGTGTACTTGTTAGTGTACTTGTTTTCCTGGTGTATGTGTGAACAACAACAAAAAAAATCCTGACTACTTCCATGCTTGTGGTGTTTTATGATCAAGTTAAAAACAACTTCTAGGAAACATTTCAAAGTCTTCTGCCAAATTTTGATGGTCGTGGATAAAGTATCACCTGCTCCAATTACTGATGTGATGAGGAAAAACTTCTGTTCCTCCAAATACGAAGCTGCTTGATTTATAGTGGCAGAACTGTACTTGTTCTTGCCTTTTCCTTTCTCTTTTCAGTTTATTAAATGTCCTGCTATTAAAACCCACCTCAGGTCCTTCTCAGTCTTTGAGATACAATTTAGCCATAGCAAACACTGATGTAAATGACAGTTGATCTTTTGTTGCAAGTGATTTGCGGTGTGTTTAAGAGGCTACGTCTGTTGATTACTCATGTGGGTATACTAATGAAGTTGTAGAGAGGCCAGCTGCATAATGAATGCATTCAGCTAGATTTCTAAATTGCCAGTGGAGAGCTGGTAAGTTTTTAACATAGGCTTTTGCAATATTCGGGGAAACTGCTTGTGTCTAGAGAATTAAAAGTTACATAAATGAATTTTTGATCCAGTCAGTGTCCTAAGGAGAGTGTTTTTTCAAACCTGCCCTCGCTGTCCTTTAGGTGTCAACTAGTAAACGGTGAACTTTGAAAAGGATTGAGTGAAGATTAGCTTTAACATGATGGTTAGCTGAAAAAAATTGGCAGTTGTAGGTTGATAGTGCTTTGGGGGTTTAGTGTGATTTGGTTTGGTTTTTTTTTTTTTTTTTTTTTTTTTTTTACATAGCTCATTTCCAGTAGTTCATTCGCCTTCTGTGGAGCATACTTTCTGCAATTCTCTGTTCTATACTGTCTGATTATCATTAAAAATTACATCTCCATCATTGGGCCAGAATTCCTAAGGCCTGTAAGTAAGGTGCTTGAGCCCATCTAATCGCTAAAGAGTTTATGGAAAGATCATATGTTGACGAGTGGCTGTAGATGCTGCAAGAAGCATGCTGCCTGGGAGATCCCAGTGGTGAGATGGAGAGCACAGAGTGATAATGATCCAGCTAATGGGAAGACTCTCCAGACCTCCATCTCCGGACAGGGTCTTTGGAAAACAAAGGACTAGCCACTGTTCTTGGAATTTTTGCTAAAATAAGTCATCTTACACTGACATCGCACTATAGTACTGCAGCAGGAGCAGCTGATGGTCTGCGCTAGAGAAAATTCTGCTGTAACTTCTGTGGGGCAGGGGGGAGCACCCAGCAGGCACTGACCCTGGGAACACAAGCTGTGACTGGGAATGAGGTTGGAGCGCGAGTGCAGTCTGAGACGTGCCAGGTCACTTTGTTCCAGGAGTTGAAAAGAAATGAATGAGCAGGACGAGGAAGTGCAAGAGAGGTTGCTTGCATAGCTGAATATCAGGAATGAGCACTGAATTCAGCCTGCACAAGCAAATTCATTCTTGTGGCTAAGAGGGGTTTATTTTTTTTAATATTTTTTAAGCTTTAATATGTTTTCACTCTGTTTTGGTGTGCCTGTATGAATAATCTAAATACATTGGCACTTTACATTTGATAAATATTTGTGCCATAAAGAATATATTATAAAGTCACCTAGTTATAATTTAAGCATTTTACCAATATTAACCTTTTCATCACCCTTTGATGAGGTCCATAAATACAGCAGAGAAGTAAGAAAGAGCAAAGTGAGGGACCTATCTCAACCTGTACAGTGAGTCAAGAGGTCTCAAAAGTAAATCCCAAACTCTTGACTTGTTCTGCTCTTCTGCCCACTAGCTATGTCATCTTTTTTTTGGAAAAGAATTCATATTGTCACAGCATCTGTGTGTTAAGAGGTTCCAACCACCACATATTTTATAAAGGAAAATATTTCAGTACGTAAGTGTTTGGTATAACAGATCAAGGCAGTGGAGTGTGAAGTCTAATCTCCTGCCTCCACTGGTGGTGGTTGCCAGGTACTTTAGAGGCGGCCAAAACTGAGTTCTGCACCTAGCAGTGGACTTACTGCTTCCTAGTGTATCTTGTCCAAACTGGAGAAGTCTGGCTTGCTAAGCAAAATGTGGTTTCCCCTCACTGAATGTGGAATACTTGGATATGGGAATTTTCTAAAGGGCTGTCTGCATATTGTTGTGATACAGCTTCTCTTCCCCTTACATGGAGGCAGTCATATTCGTTAAAAAGATACTTACATGAGTATAGTTATTTCCTCACACACAGGCAACAGGCAGTAATGGGATATAGTGCTCCAGGGTGGTGGAGCTCCATTTGATGATCTACAATAGCAAAGGAAGAAGTAACCCCCTACGAGAGTAGTTGTACGGTGTGAGAGCTGTGTGCAAAACAGGTTTGCCTGAAAGATTTTAGAGCCCTGCTATTTGCCAAACAGGACAGTCTGAGGAACTCGTAAGGGCTGTTGACTCAGATTCGTGGCTGCAGGTGATGATGTCCTGCTGCTGGGGTTTGCTGCCCCACAGCAGCAGCACAGGTAGAGGTAACCTGCATCTTGGTAGCTGCAGCTTGTGATGTGCTGTATTGGTGCTAATCGCTGACTTTGAGCGTTTAAGGTAACCTGCCTCACTGCAAACTGTCACAGCTGAGGTGGAGGTGGATCCTTCCTCTGCCCGCATCTGGCAGAGCATGTGGTTTCCAGCTGCCTTTCAGAGGCCACTGGCTTTCTCTAGCACACTGTGACTGATGTGACTGCAGCCAGCGGCATCCCTGTGTGCAGGGAGCCTTTGGGGCTGGCAGCTGAGCAGAGCTCAGTTCGAGCTGGTGTTGCAGCCGTGTACGTGGTGCTTGGCGGTAAGGCCGCGGCACCTCAGGCTCTGTGGTGCCTCCACATGCAGGGAAAATCCTGGGGCCAGTGTCGCTGGGGGTGACACCGCTGGGGCAGCCGTGGCGAGGGAGCTGGCACCTCTCCACCACTTCGGAGGGGAGCACAGACACCAGTGGGTGGCTCTGTGTGCACTAGTTTGCCTGGTTGAGTCAGGCTCGCGCATCCGAGCCAGCTAGAGAAGGCGGTTTGCCAAGAAGGCAGCACCCAGTTCTGCTGTGCTCTGCAGCTCCATGAGCCTGCAACAGCCATTTGCTAAATAAACGCTTTCTGGCTGTCTGCAGAGTAACCCTGAGCCCGGAAAATAAGGCCAGAGAGGAAGGATTTCCCCTGCCACGCACGTTCCCCACCACATATTTGCCCCTCCTGCTTCACGGCCGCGATGGCGGGAGGCTGCTGGCTGGGCGCTAAGCTGAGCTGAGCTGTTCTGTGCTGTCCTTGCAGGGGCGGCGGGCTGGGGCTGGTCCTGGCCAGCGCCGGCTTCGGCCGCCTCACCGCCCCCATCATGGAGCTGCACAACCAGAAAGGCTACTTCCTCCACCACGTCATCTTCGCCTGCTGTACCCTCATCTGCATCATCTGCATCCTGCTCCTGCCGGAGAGCAAGAACCAGAACCTGCCTGAAAACATCCCGGACGGTGAACATTACACCAGGCAGCCCCTGCTGCCGCACAAGAAAGGGGAACAGCCCCTGCTCCTGACAAACTCTGAACTCAAGGATTACTCTGGCCTCCATGACTCAGCAGCTGTGAGCGATGGGATCTCCGAGAACACCACTGCCAACGGGATGAAGTCAATGTAACTGGGTGGATTTTTTTCCCCCTTTCCCCCCCCCCTTTTCCTTTTTTGTTTTATTTGATGCTCTTGTGCAGGAGGAGCAGCACTTTGGGTGAGGGTGTTTTGCACAGGTTTTACAAACCAGTGATGGAACAGACACAGACTTGGGGGAATTCAACTCTGCTGCTAAAGCGACTTGTAGGAATCTTCAACTGTTGTGCAGATTGCTTTTGAAAAAGTTATGGGGGAAAAATACTTATCTGAGAAAAGACCTGGCTGGAGATAGCCCTTCAGAACTCTTTTTTTCTTGCCATTAAATGTGTATATTTATTTTGATTTATTCTCAAGAAGCACTTTATTTCCTTTTCCTTTCATAAATCACAAAAATGAAGCCATCTTATTATAAGAGGTGCAGCCATTCCAAGAAAAAAACCATGGTGGGGGGGTGTTTTCTGTTTTGTTTTTGTGTTTCTTAAAGGAAGGAAGTATCCACTGCAAAGTTGAACTGACTGTAATTTAGACTTGTGCAACATTCTTCTGCCTGTCTAGAAAGTCAAAGCGCCCAGGTTGCCTGCTGTGTTTGTATACACCAAAACACCAAAAAAGAAAACAAAACAGGAGAAAAAACGAAGCAAAACCTGTTGTGACTGAAAGTCTGACTGCATTTTAGGCAGCTTATATTTGGTTATTGTAACCCACGTGCATTTAAAAGTTACTTTCTTAATTAGTACCTTATTTCCGCCAAAAGGAGTGAAGAAAATCCTACCCAAACTGAGCTGAGATTTCAACCCGGATCAGCCTTATGCATTTTAAGAGTCCATTCATCTATTTTAAACTGTTCTTGCTGGTGTTTAATGGTAATGTAGACTATGTAAATGATTTGACCAATGATGCAAAAAATAGTTTTGCCAAAAATGGCTTTAACCACCAGGAGGTCCAGAATCTTTGCTTGACTGGTCCAGGAGAAGAGCATAGACCAGCAGGGACAAAAAGTAAGGAGCGCTGGCTATGATCTGTACTTTTGTTTCAAAAGGCAGCATAGCTGGGATTCCCACTCCTGGGAGATGAGAGTCCTGGCATTGCCCTGCCTGTTTTTAAAGCCACAGAGTTTTTCTTTTCAATTTAAATGGACAAAATAGTTAAGTGACTGTCAGAAGGGAATGAATTGATAGCCTGTGAATAAAGACTCAAGGTCTGTTGTTGGCCGTCTTGGGGCTTCTGGAGATGTTTTCTGTTTCTGACCCAAGAATACACAGTGAACTCACCTATATTTTCCCCCTTCCCCAAATGCTCTTTCAGGATTTCCTTTAAGAAAAAATTGTCTACTTAAATTGGATCGATCCTACTCTATGCTAAGCAAAGTGAAGATACAGTTTGTCTCTTACTGTACAGATGGCACTTTGAGCATAGCTACTTGACTTCCCTCTTCTAGAGTCCCCAAACCAACAATTTGTTTTGGCCATCAGATTTTGGTTCTCACTGTGCAACTGCTGTGAGGATCTTGTTCAATGCAAGGACTTTCTGAACTAACAGTTTCCTTGCATTGTAGCTAACCTCCCTTCTCTCCCTCCCTCTTTTCCTTTTTCACTCAGGCCATGCATTTGTGATTGTTCAGTAGTACAGACATTTAAACCAACAGAGCAGCAGGATGTTGATGTTGTACTGACTGTCCATATGATTGCCACTTTGTTTGATGTACATCTTGCGTTCATAAGTGTGGAAAGCGCTCATTTGCACTTTCCTCCTCTACCTTCCCTCCCCTTTCCTCCTTTGCTGTATATATTGTCTATTAACTACTGTACCTAATGATTTCCATCCTCCATTAGGCTGCCTCTGTCCTCTTACTGTCCCCGGTAAATCAGAGAGATGCTCCCTGGCGGACACTGTAGTAACTAGCACAGCCTCAGACACTGAGGAGTGCAAGGGGACAGGTAGACCTGCAGAAGCGACAGAGATTGTGCTGTTCAGAAAAACAATGTTGTCCTAAAGCTGCTAATTTTTGTACAGAGGATGTGGACGTTTGGGTTCTTCTTGAGCCTAGTAAGAAACACTGGACCAGTTGATGGTAATTTTGCCCAAAGTTACACTACTGTTTTTTCACCTTTGTTAAGACTTGCTGTGATAGCGAGAGCCCGATCTTCCTTATACTCAAGTTTTACTGTCTAGCTCAAGAGTGGCCATTTCTCTCTTTCCTCTGTGCTGAGATTTCTGCAATCTGTGTTCACCTAAAGAAAAAAAATAAGGCCTTTCAAATTCATGCAGTATTCATGTGCCAAATTTGTGTAATACCTTTTGCCTTTTATGCTTGTTACAAGCCACACATTGGGGGAAAGTGGGTTCACAATGAAACTGGAGAAGCAAAATAAGTCTTAATGGAAGAGAAAAAAAAAGGGCCTCAAAGCGGAGCAGGGAAAAGCACAGAGGTGGAGCGCACAGCGGGCACAGAGCTGTCACACAGCGTTTTGTGATCCATCACGCCATGGAGCGGCTCTTTTATTCGTGGTCTCTGTGCGTGTGTACTCAAGCTACAGTATGAATCTTGTAGACCATTCACAAGCCTATTAAACTGGTTGCTTTCAGCACTGTTAGCGGTCCTGGTGTGCTCACTGCTGTTGTCCACAGCGCTTCATCGTTTCCTATTCTGGTGTTTGCTCTCTGGTGAAAAACAGGCCCAAGGAAGAGAACGGTTGTTTACACATATCAACATGTATATTATAAACACGTTAGGTGACAGGAACACTTGGCAGGTTTTTTTTAATTCTTATGAAATTGACTTGATTTGCTGCTTTTATTTTTTTGCCTGAAACGAGGCACTTGGTACTGATCTTTTGCAATATGGGGCATCCCAACTTCTCCAGTTGGTTTGGCCCTCTGGCTCTATCATTAGGGAGGAAAAAAAAAAAAACACCCCACAAATTAATTTCCTGTCTTGGTAGCTCCAGTTTTGCTTGTTCTGCTGAAAAGATGAAAAATTCTGGGTGTTTTGTGTTGGGTTTTTGCTTTTTTTTGACATATGCTACTTTGAAAGCTTTTGTTAAGTGTATCTAATGTGGGAAAACGTTCAGAGGAGAAGTAAGGTACTAAGTGATACAGCAGGGCAGAAACAATACCTAGTTTTGTAATGTGCTCTGCCTAGTCCTTCATCTGGACGGTGCTACCGTACTTCAAGTACTTTGGAACATCTGTACTTCAGCTACCATATGTCAGCCCATCAGCTCCTCAATCGCATCTCCTCCATAGCCATCACCAGGAAACGCTTTGCTCACATGGCTGTTTCTGGTCACCACAACAGAGGAAGCATTCAAAGCTGTCCTGTCCGTTTTGGCCTTTTTCTGTGAACCTTCAGTAACCTCTGAGCCCATTAGTGGATTTTTTTTTCTTTATAATTTACCATTTAAGGGCTTTCTTCCTTTTTTGTAATTTTTAAACAAAATGTGAAAGTGACATTATGCTTGAGCTGTTTTTTTTTTCTTTTCAGCTTTCAGTAGTGCTTTTGTTGCCAGACACACTGCAAATAGATAAAAGACAGTGTGGAGAAACGTGTCATCTGTTTGGAAGTGTTTTACGATAACCCAAAAAGGGTTCTATGTGATTTCCTTTTTTTTTTTTTGAGTAGGCTTTTTTTTAATGGAAGTATTTTACTTAACTGTTGCCACTTCCTGGAGCCAAACACTAAAGGTCACCAAATTGGAAGCAGAAGTGCCATTAAATGAACTCTGTGAATGTCAAGTCAAGTTGCGCCTGTAGCTGGCACATAAGACAACACTATGAGTGTGGGATGATCTCCCTCACTACAACTTTTTTAAGAAAAATAAAATGACAAACCTCATTTTAATTGTATTGTGTAAAATGTTTTGGGAAAGGAGTATAGTGTGTTATGTCTAGTGGGTGAGACTTCCCTCCCCATTTCAGTTTCTGATGAAGTTTTAAAGAGTCGTGTTACTGTATGTTTTGATCATGAATAGTCTGGTGGTGCTTCTTCATAGCACAAGCTTAAATCAAGTACTGAAAACAGTCTTACAAGCTAAATGTCTGCATGATGTTACATCTGTTGTACCTACTGAAAAACTTTGTATGTAAATGTACAGAATAAAAAGATGTTGTCTCATCAGTTTGGTTTCCTTTGTCTGTCTTGTCTCCCTCACAGTGACTTGCAAGACAGCCCAGCTGCAGCTAATGTCATTGAAACCTTAACAGTTCTACCCTCTTCTACAAACAGGATGAACTGATTTTAAATTAAGCGCAAATCAGCGTATTGATTTTTAACTAATTATCCTTTATATTCAGTCACAGAAGAATGACTCTATTTCCTGTCTTGCGTAGATTAAAAAAATAAAAACAACTCCAACAGTTGCTTTTCATTACTGCCATCTTGAACCTCCGTTCAAGGACTGGCTGCTGTTTCTACCAGGTAAGGGGCCTAGTGCTCTCACGTCAAATATACAAGGTTGAAGCCAGTGTATCTTTGAGACCCTTTCAGACCTGAGACTTGACGGTCATCAGGGGTTGCATGTTCTACATCACCAACTTTTGTTTATGGTTTTACATTGTTGATTATGGCCACAGCAGGGTAAGTTCAGATCCGTCTTCTGTAGGTGGATAGTGCAGTTGCCTATGAAGAGCTGGTCTAGCAGCATAAGTATTTTTTTGTTTGTTAGTTTGTACCAGAAGCTTGTTTCTGAGTCAGGTCTCAACTTAGAAAAAGAAATAACCAGAATTCCCTCATCAGGTTGCCTTGTTCAATGTTCCTCCAAATTACCGGGAATAATAGGTAGTATGAGAGCACAGCATGCATTGACCTTGGCAGACCTTAATTGTTCCATTGGCTCCATATATATTTGTTTTTGTATGGCTAATTTTTAGCTGCTCATCTTGTTAAAGAAAAAGGCACATGGAAGCTGAACCTCACCTTAAAAGGATGTTCCACCTAAAAGTAAGTCTAGAGATGTTGGTAGTGAATGCACCAATTTTTTTTTTAACAAGTATATTCAGTTTACACACAACATGGTCTTCTAGCAGCCTGATATAGACTTATTTATTGCCCCAAAAGGCAAGCTGTGTTTTTTCCTTTCTCCTACGTAGACTGCAGAGTTTACAGAAAATGCTTTGTGAAAGCCTTCTGCAGTTCTTGGGAGTTCAAGAGATGGAAGGAAATTCCATGTTTAGCACTACAACTAACAGGGGTTGAAAAGCCGGAGTAAGATAATGCTTGTTCTATGTTACAGCTTTTCAATCTAAAAACCATGCGGTTCCCTTTCTAAAACTCCCCATTCCTGCTGGTCTCCTCAAAGCAAAAGAGAATGCTCTTTGTGGTACTTTCACAGGTTTTCGTTTGAACATTAAAAGCTGCTACACTATACCCAATGCTAATGCATAATAGATTAATTGTACATCCAGAATTTGGAACAGATTTCCTGGCCCATCCCTGTGTGAAATGCAGGTCAGACTACGTTTGTATAGATTTTTACAATGTTCTTAAGTTGCAGTCTCTTTCTATGCTACTAGCCTGTCCCCTACTTAACAGGGTAGCAAATTTGGAAAAAAAAATGCCAGGTACAACATTGCTGTATTTAATAACAAATACAAATTCAATCAAAACAATACAAAACAAGTTTTCAGAATAGTAACTTAATGTCAGTGTGCAAACTGCACTCAGTTTTTCTAAAACAAAAACCTCAAGTTAGTTTACAATGATGCAAAGTCAGAACTTCTCTGGAAAAGCCATCATTTCTTCTTTGATCCTGTTTTCTATGAGTAAGCTGAAACTGCTGTCTGTGTTTTGAAGGTTGTAGCTGACAAATATCTGTTTTTTGGTCTTCCTGGCTAAAACACAAAACAGAGTATTCAGCCATAGTTTTATCTTATACAAAACCGATGATGGTATTAAAGCAAGCATTTTATAAAGACAGATCATGCAGATTTCTACAACAACATTCTCTAATCCTAATCTGCCAGAACCACGCATTAAGTAATAGCAGAACAAGTAACCTAGTGTTGGCATGGTGGGCAAAACTACTCAATCCATTGAAGAGGGCAACGTGAGCATAAGGGCTATGAGGTAGTTTTTGGCCTGATGCAAAACCAATTACAGTACCTGGAAAGACGCTCATCGCTTTCCATGAATTTCGGAAACTTCTTAAATATAGTACAGTTGAAGTACAATCATAGACTATACTGTAATCTTATCACTGAAATCTAGTTTATGAGCTGGTCTGTGCTATGAAAACTGTTTATGGAGGGAAAGTACACAAGAAAATAATTAAGCCACAATTCAAGTTCTTTTCTTATAGTGAACCCCTAAAAATGCCCCAAAAGTGTGGATCTCTTTAACCAGTCTAAGCCTGCTGACAAGGATTTCTTTGTTTCCTTTAATATGTATTTATATGGTATCCATGAACTCTCCAGGAGACTGAACAGCGTGGGTTGAAAGTCATCAAACCAGTCACAAGTTTAGGCTACTGTAATGACAAATACCTGGAGACACATGCTACGAAAGTAAGAGCTGTCTTCCATAACAGAGCTAATTAACAGTGGCAAAGATAATGTCCACTGGAGTAGGAAGACTTAATTATCCAAGTAGAATAGACAACATGAAATGTTTTATAAGTAAAATAGAAATCCTATTTGGATTTTACCATATTAATACAGCAACTTTGTAGCTCTTTCTAATAAACTGCACAAACTAAGCTACGTGAAGAATGCAAGCACCAAAGGGAAAATAGGCATAGAATTTAAAATGAGCTGTATAAAACACTAGACAAAAGTGGTATTTGGGTCACAAGATAGTCCTGGCAGGAAATTAGCTGGGAGCTGACACTCCCAAGGAGCAACTGGATTGTTCCACTGAACGTTCAAAAACATCACCTGAATTTAAAAATTCCAAATAGCTACCAGAATTCCTAATATCTCAGTCCATCTTAAAAAGGAAATTCAACTACAGAAAACCTATACATATAAAATATTACATACATACAAAAACAACTCCTTTGAGGCATTTTCTTTATGCTAATCAATTCACTATCTTTTTCTGTTCTAATAGGCCACCCGTGAGGCTTAGTGAGTAGAGGGAGCACCAGTAAGCTGCTTCTGAAACTCAAGGACTCAAGGATTTGCCTTTTAAAACTTGGCACTACAAAATACTAATATAATGCAGCTTGTTGCTATGATTGCAAAAATGAGTGTTTAGCATCACATTTTGTGGTAAAAAGAAACATGTTTTGTAACCACTAGTGCTTCATCATCATGCCCTAAATAAATGCAATGCTAATTCTAAACTAATTAATACCATTGTCCTATCTAATGAATCTATGTCATACACTGCAGCGTTAAAACCCAACTTTTAAAATTACATTTGTGTAAGATCTGATTTAGCCTCCTGAATGATGTCCCAGTTCTTGGGAACACTATGACTCTCTCAATGCCTTTGCAGAAGACATCTTCCAGTGCTGTGTCCTAGCTTTAATGGGTAACTCAGGCTTTTCTGTTCTCTTGTGGATTCAATTGGACAAGCAGGAAGGACAGAGGAAGACAGTGATCTTATGCCTCCATGGAAGAACATCTGCAACTCAAGAATAAAATAGAAAACTGCAAAAGACAAGGTTTATCTATAACACCTCAGCAAGGGCGTTTCCCACAAAGCCTGACTCTATAACCACTGTTGCACAGGTCCCTCAAAGTGGAGGAAAAGGTGCCTGAGCAGCCTGTCGTGTGGGCTATTGAGTACCATGGGGCAGGTCTACATCAGCACAAATTCATTCTTAAGAGCAGATGGAAGAAGCGAGGGCCCAAGCCTAAACTCAGAGGGGCATCAGAGGGAGCAGGAGAAAGGACAGAACAAATGTTAGGATTATGTCTGTAGACTATTCATGCTGGAAAAGAGCAGAAAACAAACAAACAAAACAAAAAACACCATAAAACCTGTGCCCAGCTGGGAAAGTTCAAAGAAGCAATTCAAGTGATCCGCACGAGACTCTACTGAAGATGAAGAAGTGGCACTACTCTGGCCAGACGTGGCCAGAACATGCTGTGACTTTGGGATACCTAGGTAAGGGGAGGCATTGATGGACAAGACTTTTCTCAAGAAGTGAGGTCCACTAACCCACAGGAAAAAATCTTTTAGGATTTAGGTTTCTTGACTACTTATACAGGTCTTATGCTACAGCAATCAGGAAGAGTAGTCGCTGCACCTAATACAAACAGATCCAGATAGACAGGAAGAATAGGAATGGGATAAGCATGCCTTCAGCTACTGAAAAAATAAATAACTGAAATAAAGAAAAAGATAGAGCCAGTACACCAAATGCAGCTATCCTGGCTAGAAACTCTACAGAGTTACAAATAAAACAACTGGAGAATGTGTAGCCTGATATCTGGAAGTGCTGAAAGTTCTGCTTCAGGATAGGAAACCTGCCATTGCAAGAAAAAAAGACAGGTGATGAAATGCAATTGAGAGGTATGAGAAACAAGAATACTTACCTTCAGCTGAGATTGTGTGTTACTTAAATTGCTGCCTGTGAAGACCAGGAGGTTATACATCAGAAGGTTGTGCTGCCATTCAGAGGGACCTCTACAGGCTGGAGAAACAGGCAAGGAGGAACCTCATGAAGTTCAACAAAGGAAAGTGCAAAGTCCTGCACCTGGGGAGGAATAACCCCCTGCACCAATACAAGTAAACCAGCTGGAAAGCAGCTCTGCAGAGAAGGACTAGGAGGTCTTGGTGGACAACAAGTTGACCATGAGCCAGCAATGTGCCCTTGCAGCCAAGAAGGCCAATGGTATCCTGGGCTGCATTACGAAGAGCAGTGCCAGTGGGTCAAAGGAGGTGATCCTTCCCCTCTACTCAGCCATGGTGAGGCCTCACCTGGAGTGCTGTGTCCATTTCTGGGCTCCCCAGTACAAGAGAGACACGGACATACTTGAGCAAGTCCAGAAAAGGGCCACAGCGATTATTAAGGGGCTAGAGCATCTCTCATATGAGGAGAGGCTGAGAAAGCTGGGCCTGTTCAGCCTGGAGAAGAGAAGGCTCAGGGGAGATCTGATAAATGTTTATAAATATCTGGTGGCAGGGTGTACAGAGGATGCAGCCAGATTCTTCTCAGTGGTGTCCAGTGACCGGACAAGACGCAACTGGCACAAACTGAAATACAGAAAATTCAGTTTAAATATAAGAAAACACTTCTTTGCTGTGAGTGTGGTTTAAACATTGAAGCGGGTTGCCCAGAGATATTGTGGAGTCTCCATCCTTGGAGATATTCAAAACTCAGCTGGACATGATCCTGCGCAACTTGCTCTAGCTGCCTCTGCTTGAGCAGGGCAGATGATCTCCAGAGGTCCTTCCCAAACTCAGCTAATCTGTGATTCTGTGACAGCATGGATAAAACCAGAAATTGCCTGCTTGAAGATTATCACATGGGAAAATGATGAAAAAGGCTACCTTAGAAGTACAGTTGTGGGTCAGACTAGGCTACGAATAGGAATCTCTAATTACAGAAGTTGTGGGAGTACCAAAGGTTTAATTTCCCAGAGGAAAACTAAACACCATCAGTAACAGTAAAGTTTAGATATTTCTAGTTGAGGCAGAACACAGATTTCCTTATCAAGCAATTGGTCAACCCAGAGATACGGAGATGCTTAGTGATGATCTTGCAGATGCATTAGTTTCAGGAAAATAAACAATCTCGAAATAAATGACTGTGAGCTGACGGCCCACATTAAATTGCTGCAAAGGCAAAAGCAAGCCTAGAAACTAAGGTATGGGATTTCAGAAAGAAGAGTTTAAGAATACAAATTAGCAATGATCATCAGGAGAAGAAATGTCCACACAGAGGAAGCAAGTAATTATTCAAAGCCAGAAGTGTATTACTCACTCTCTTTTTCCACCCAGAAGTGGAATATGCCTACAGGCCTTCCTGGACACCGTACACCTTAGACAGGCTGGTAAGAATAGGATCTATAAAGAATACAAGTGTGAGTGATTAGCAAGGAGAACTGCAACTGAGAGGTTACGTGGCACAGATACAGAGGGACAATGACCAAAAGCCTAGCTGGGCTGCATCTAGCACAGAAAGTTTAAGACAAATAGCAAAAGATGCTTAAAGTACACAAACAAACAAACAAAAAACACAAAGGTGCATTATTCTCTGAGGATAAAGAATAACGTACCAAGCAACTACTCTCAATTTTCACTAAGACAGACAAGGGATATGAAATTAATAATACAAATAAGGAGAGGAGGGGAAAAAAAAACTAAAGAAAGAGTAAAACTTAAACCTCTTACTGGGAGAATCACAGAATCACACAGAATCGTTTAGGTTGGAAGGGACCTCTGGAGATCATCTAGTCCGACCTCCCTGCTCAAGCAGGGACCTCTAGAGCATATTGCCCAGGATCACATCCAGACGGGTTTTGAATATCTCCAGCGAAGGAGACTCCACTACCTCTCTGGGCAAACTGTTCCAGAAAATGAAGTTTTTCCAGAAAAATCAGATAGCCTCTATCCTAGCATACTGGAAGAACTGACAAGCAATATAGCAAGTTATTACAAATTCTGTGAAAACTGTGATAAATATTCTGTGGGTGGAAAATAGCACAGGGACTGACAAAGACAGAAGTGGGAGGAAAGCACCAGGACACCTTAGACCTCATAGCTGGCCTACGATACTGCACAAAAGCTTAGAGTAAGATTCTGAAGAAAAGAGTGATTAAGAACAGGAGACCAAAGGGAAAGTTGTACAAACTGTTACACAACTTATCCAAAGTTAACCACGTTTGACCACATTTTTACTAACTGTTTTCTTAAGGATAATGCACTAATTACACGTGCACTGGTTTACAAAGAAATCATGCTTTGCAGTATCCCATACAAATTATTACTTAAAATATAAATGATTGAAACTAATACAAAACCTGATAAGCAGAGAAAGAGCTGCCACCAGAGAAGACTACAACAGTTTTTTATTAAAAGAGGAGTTACTAGGATGAGGAACGGTCACTAGTACTGTTCTTCAAAAATCAAAATTCTTCTGAGTAATCTTTTTTCATATATGCATTAGTGGCCACAGAGAAGAAGGAAGTGTGGACTAGTGAAGCTGCTTGATAATACAGAAACTCAGGATATGTTGCCCATAACGAGGATCAGCACACTGATCATAAAGAATTGTATGACCTTTTCAGCTGAAACAACAGAAGGGAGAAGAAAATGAGTAGTGCATCATCTTGTATTTAAGAGCCAGTAACAAGTGCTTTAGTAATTCACCAGTCGTAGCTGCGCCTGTTATTGGTACAGGATTATGAGTAATATTAATGATGCAGCTATCAAAGATGCGAAGGTCCTAGGGTGCACTAGGCAAGGTTTTTTTTTAGTAGAGATACAGGAATGTGTATGTTAGGCATCCAGATTTCTGAACTTGAATGCTAGGTATTGCACTAGGCATACCAGGACACTTTCACACGTGCCAGAAAGGAAGACATCCTAAGAGCCGCGCGTTAGATGGTGCAGGGACAGTTATATCAAACATTGGCATCTGTGAGAAGAAGATCTGGGATTCTCCAGGCTCAAAACTTTAGAGCCTAAAAGGTGCAGAACGTGATGAGGTTTGGACTGATCTTCATGCAAAACGCATATGAGTCATATTAAGGCCATTCGCACAGCAGTACGGCAGCTCTTTAAAGACGAGATCACTGGACGTCTCACTATAGGCACAGCCACCTGCTTCCCCTCCCTCACGCCAAAGCCAGGGTCACGATGTTAAATAATATTATTTTGATAACAACATTGAAATAATAGTAACACCAAATATTATGATATAATAATTATACAGCGAATAGTTGGGTTAACGCTGTTTTGATAACATCCAACGCACAAGCACTTGGCCGGAGGCAGAGGGCCAGCAAGCTAGAATTAGGCACAGTGGCAAAACGTGCGCGACGCCGGCAACCACCGCGTACGCGCAAGCAGAGGCGGCTCCACCAGCCCGACCCGCCGGCAGCAGCGGCTCTCGCACCGCCCCGTAGCTCAGCGCGGGGAGCCACTTCCAAAGCGCGGTGCTGCCAGCGCGCATGGCGACGGGGAAAGCCCCGCACAGCCCCCCCTCCTCTCCAAAACCAGGCTGTGCGGAGGGCTGCTGCGGGGGCTCGGCCAGGCCGGGCCCGCATCCGCTCGCTGCCTTCCCCGACGGCGCCTCGGCCGCCGCGACCCGCAGCGCAGCACCCACCTAGACGCCGGGCCAGGGACGCGGCGGCCGGGTCGGAGGGGTCCCCCAGGAGCGACGCCGACACCGGGACGCTGTCCTGCAAGCAGAGCAGCACACCCCTCCTCAGCGCCCTGCTTCCCCCGGGCCCGGCAGCAACAAGCCCGCCTCCGCCAGGCCCGCAGGCAGCACGGCCGCCCCCCGCCCGACGGCGGCCCCGGCCCGGCCCCGCCACACTCACGCGGGGGTTGCACATGGCCACGGCGAGGCTGGCGAGGGCGGGCGCGGCGCCCACCCAGAGGAAGAGCGAGTCCCGCAGCCGCATGGCGTGGAAGTGCACCAGCTGCTCGCCCAGCTGCCCGCTGAAGTCGTGCAGGGCGATGCCCGCCGCCGCCGCCTGCCCGCCGCCGTCCGCCGGCTCCATGCGCCCCTCGCCCGGCTCGGCCCGGCTCGGCCCCGCCGCGGCCAGGCCTGAGCAAGCGCCGCCGCCGCCGCCGCTTCCCGGGGGAGGCGCTACGCCGCGCCCGCCCAGCGGCGCCGCCCCCGCCGCTGCCGCCAAGGGCGGCGAGGCACCGGGCGTGCACAGTCCCGCCGTGCCCGCCCCTCCGTGCACAGCCCCCTGCGGCGCACACACCCGCACCCACACCCACACACACGAGGCCGGTCGGTGCCCACTCCTCCGTGCGCACCCCCCGGGGCAGACCGCCTCCGTGCACAGCCCCTCCAGCACACCCTTCCGTGCGCACACACACACACACTCTGGCCGGTGCCCACCCTTCCGTGCACAGCCCCCCGCGGTGCACACACATACACACACACCCACACCCACCCACACCCCTCTGTGCACAGCCCCTGGGGTGCACACACACACACACACACCCCTCCGTGCACAGCCCCCCGCGGTGCACACACATACACACACACACACACACACACACACCCCTCTGTGCACAGCCCCCCGTGGTGCACACACATACACCCACACCCACACCCACTCCCACCCCTCTGTGCACAGCCCCCCGTGGTGCACACACATACACCCACACCCACACCCACTCCCACCCCTCTGTGCACAGCCCCTGGGGTGCACACACATAAACACACACACACACACACACACACCCCTCTGTGCACAGCCCCTGGGGTGCACACACATACACACACACACACCCCTCCGTGCACAGCCCCCCGCGGTGCACACACATACACACCCACACCCACTCCCACCCCTCTGTGCACAGCCCCTGGGATGCACACACATATACACACACACACACACACACACACACACACACACCCCTCTGTGCACAGCCCCTGGGGTGCACACACATAGGCACGCGCGCGCGCGCTCGCACACACACTCTGGCTGGTGCACACCCCTCCGTGCACAGCCCCCCGGGGCGCTCACACACACCCACGCAAACACCCACCCCCACGCGCGGAGCGGTGCACACCCCTCCGTGCACCCGCCGCCTCCCGGCATCGCCGCAGCCGCCCCCCCGCTGCCGCAGCGCGGCCGGCGCGGGCAGGCGCGGCCCTTCCGCGGGGGGGGGGGGGGGGGGGCGCGCCCGTGCTGGGGGGGGAGAGGGAGGCAGGGAGCCCCGGGCCGGGTGGGCGCCGAGGGCCCCGCAGCATTGGGGGAACCGCCTAGAGGGCACAGCGGGGTTCAGGCGGCTGCGAGAGGAGCCCCCGGGTCTGACGCTGAGGGAAGGGGGCAGCATCACGCCGTGCAACGACAGGAGTCTCCCCGGGGCCGGGGGAAGAGGAAGACAGCGGTGACCGTGACTTCACTCAAGTCTGAAGGTGTTTTAAATGACAGTGGAGCTACAAAGAAAGCAAGTCGGCTTTAGCGAGGTCTGGAGAATACGAGACCGCGATTTAAAGGCCCTGCCTACCTCGGGTGTGAAGGTTGTGCTTCTGCTCTTTCACCAGAGCATGCTAAACAAATAATTAATTACAAGGATTTTCCTTAACTACAGCATCCATTGCTGCTAAGAGCGTATGTGGAGCCCTGAGGGCTGTGGGCTCTTTAAAATTAGAGACGTGGAGCTTGGCACTATGAGCAGGGCAGTCATCTCTCCTCGATGAATGAGCAAGCTAACGATGCAGATTTGTTTTTTTAATTAGTATTTCCTTTGCCTCCAATGTCGTATGTGTCTCTAGAAATCAGAAATGCCATTTCCAAATGCTTAAAGTTCATTTTCATGTTAAAGAAATGAGGAGGGGGGGAATAAATTACTTTTTCCCCGTGCTACATTTCTTTTGACACATGACAAAAGGCACAATCCTCAGCTCGGCTAATTTCTGCCCATGCTGCTACAACAGCGCTAAATCCAAGCAAAGCAGCTAAGCCCTTCTCTGCTGCCGTGCCCTGACATCCTCTGGCACAGAAGCAGCTCCGGGAGGGGGTGTCGCTAGCCGGCTCCTCTGCCCTACATTTGTCACTGGGTGCTTGCACAAAGCATTGTGGGGCATCTGGTGGCAGACTCAGGCTACGCCTGTCCCCTCTGCCTTGCTGCTGAGGCAGCGTCAGGCCTGTGCTCGTCCCGAGCTTCTCTGCCGTCCCCTTGCTTCACAGGTTGTCCAAAACCTTTCTCGCCGTGCAGGTTGGTCTCCGCACGGCGTAGCTGCAAGGTGAGCATGAGCACAAGCTGGGGTTTGAGTGTGCGCTTGGAAAGCAGCCTCCACCTGTCCAAACAGCCTCTTGCAAACTGACACTTGGCCTATGGCATCCGCAGTGATCAGGTAGGCAAGTAGGTGACAAAAGTTACCTTTGAAGGAGCTGTTTTGCTGCTGACTGTGCTAAGTGCTGGCTGGCTCCAAACGCTTTGCTTTGCAGTGCATTCCTCTTTCTGAGTACTGTGGCTGTGCGTTGGCTCTGCCTTCAGAGGGGGCATAAGGCCAGGACATGATCTAAACCAGTGAAAAATAGCGCTTGCCAGGAGCCATGTGGAAAGACAAATAATAGTGCACTGGGTCAAATATTCACGCAGGTGGTGATGGTGAGATTCCTTTGATTAGGTATCTGTGAGTGATGAAGAAGATTAGCCCCAAGCTCTCTCAATCAGCAGAAAGAAGCAGGCACTTTAGGGGCACAATTCATCTGAACTGTTTTAGAATGATCTTTTGAATGATCTGAAGCATACTCTTCTGAGTGGTTTCCATTGAGTATAAGGGAGGTTAGGGTGAAAGGTAAGACCTGCATATCTATGCAGACAAATTTATTCAGATAAGTAAATCCTTAAGCGTTCAGAGCAAGTTTCTCTACTACATCGGGAGAGAACTGGTGTGTGCAGTGGAGTCCTAGTGGAGGATCTGCTCTAACAAAGTTCCAGCCTACCAGGTCTCTTTCCGCTAAGCGGGAATTTGGACCTCCTTTCATGCTAAATATGGATTTAACTGACCTGCAGGAGCGAGGTGAGAGTCCTCTATTCCCTTCCCTGGTCTTCCCACACCAAGTACAAGTTTCTTTTGTTGCTTTCAAGGCTGTCTACAGGTTTGCTCCTCCCAAGGGGGAACTGCACCTATTTCATTGTTCTCTGATCTGTTCCCCTCCTGCTCATCAGGACTCTTCTCAGAAGTGAGGGGCGCCTGTTGCTTTCACTGTGATTCTAAGACCTACAGACCTCTGAGGGTAAGTCATGGGGTTCCTCTGCACATAAGCACTTCTGCCTATTCAAGGCTTTTCTGTGAAGTGCTACTGCCATCTGTAAAATGTGTTAAGTCATTGTTTAAGATCAGAAGAGGAAAAAGATTCGTCTAGCAAATAAAACTGTGGGTAAGCTTTTTTATTTGAAATGCGGTTGCAAAGAGTGGAGTTGTGCAGAACCAGACCATCAAGTGTGAAATGAACTTTCTAATTATAGGGCTGCGAGGCCATCAGAGCCCCTGCACAGTTAGAGAAGAAAGGGATCCAGCAGCATACAAACCTCTTGCATTTCCTTTAATGCTCTCATCTTTATTCTGTGGCCATGAAAACTGAACCCATTATAGTTCGTCTTGTCTGTCACGTATGAGGCTAGAGCTAGCACAATTGCAATGATATGTTGGATAACCCAAGTTAAGATAAGTAAAGATAAAGCAGACATAGTGTAGCAAAAGCACTTCATGTGCATAGAGAAACAAGGCATAGCTGCCCAAATGAGGTTCAAACCACAAGAGAGATGATTTACAAGGCATGCATTTTCTGGGCTCCTTGCTCTACTGCAAGAGTTATGTAGACCACAAGAGTTACTAACTCTTGGACCCTGACTAAACAGTCCATTCTCTCCCCCCCCCCCCATATAGTTCTAATTCAGGAGCAAATTACCTGCCTACCTGGGAAGTGAGTAAGTTAAAAGATGTAAAACATGTAATTAGGAACTGGGATGTCACTGGGATAAGCAAGCATTTTCTGATTCCAAAATGCATTCTGCAGTTTTGCTTCCAGGTGAATAAAGTGTGAATTTGACACATGAGAAAGCAGTTGACCATAGATGTGTATCAATGAATACTCTCTGGGTGCCTCGGGATGCTCCTGTTTTTTTTGATTTGTTGTTCTTTGCAGAGGGGGAAAAATGACTCCTTAAAAAAAGCCTAAGGAAGCCTCCTAGCCACTCCAGTGAGGCTTCATGGTTGCCACGCTGCTGCAACAGCAGACATATTGCAGCTCCAGACTCTCGGTGTCTGCTTTGTGTTGAGACTTAGAGAATGGTTCTATATAAGCTTCTTTCAGTGGCATTGGTGGCTTAAAGGGTCTTTTCTCTCCCTACACCAGCAGGGGACCTGCCTAGCTGAACTACTTTGGTTTCTTTTTTGTTGGATTGTTTATTAGCTGGATCAAGCCCCTGATCTAGCTTACTGCGTCACTGCTCAAATACTTGTGCTGGCATAATCGAGGGCAGTATGAGGCTAGCATGAGCAAAAGAGATAGGGACACATGGCAGGGCCACGTCTGTGTTAGCTGTTACGGCAGGGTTAGCAGACCTGCCGGTCTTTGTTGAATCTATTGGTATCTGGCTAGTTAGGCGTTGTTCCATGGAAATCTAGTTTGTTATTTCCGAAAGACTTAAGGTGCCAGCTTTTTCCTTGAGAAAAAACTTTTCTTTTTGTAGGGTTTGTAACCTCAGCTGTTGGAATTTCTCTAACTGGACGGAGGAGGTCTGAGGTGCACAAGGCAGAGGCAGGGTCTCTGACAAGTGGCTTGTGGCTGTCGTGATTCACTGCGCAGCATCTTGGTCCAGAAATCAGAACTGTTAGGTTTTGTGCCTGAATGGCACTGTGACGTTATTCAAACCCTTTCTGCTCTCTGCTTTATTTCACCCATCTGCAAACTGGAAGAGTGTAATAATCACTGTCTAGCTCCCAACAATGGACTGAAAATGAATGTCCATATGACATGCTGCCCATAAGGACCTCTGTGAATGCAGAATATATCTCTGCTGTTATAGAATGAGATATTTTCTTTTTATTCTTATATGAGTCATCAGAGAAGTTTGTCTTAGATCTATCAGCATTTGAGACACGCGGGTTCATAGCTGCTGGACAGGAGGCACTAACGCTGCGTGACTCATCGTTCCCCTCAGGGACAAGAAGAGGTTTATGCAGCCGGCTGGAAATCGTATTTTATATGCAGATAGAACATTTCATTGTGGAGAATCCTGGAGCAGCTCTTAAACACTGACTCCAGTGTGTAAAAGGCAGCAGCTGTACTGAGACCTGCAGGAACAGCTGGCTACTACATACCTGTGACCTACCCAGGAAGGGGCTTAGAAGAATGGGCATGAAAGTCCAAAGGAAATGAGCTTTTGAAAGGCTGAGAAAATTCAGGAGGAATAATGAGTGAAAGGGAAGAAAAAAGAGAGAGAAAAGGCAGCATGGAGAAATTCTCCCCTTTTGTATCACTGAATTGAATGCCTGGATGGCACACAACATCCAACACACCTGATGGATCCTGCTGTTTTTCTGTCCTTGGGCCACCTAACAGGACATGAGCTGGGATATGTAACATGCTCAGGGTATGCTGTGCGCTTGAATCTAGAGAGGATGTGAGTCTACTACAGCCCCCAATTACAAGGGCTGGTTCTTTAGCTCAGGTTGCAGAAATGTTTAGCCTTAGAAATCAGTGAATCTATATATAGTGTTGGCAACCATATAAGCAAAGGTTTGCCTGAGATTCAGGTTGCTTTTGGTGGGGAATTGAATTTCTTTGTTTAAAAGATAGTATGCTATTGTCATGGTTACAGGGCTAGCTGCACTTCTGGCCCCTTCCCCACCTCTCTGAGAGCTCTTCCTCTACGGATGGCAGAATTTCCATGAATCTTCTGTTCCTCCTTAGTCTGGCCCTTGGATTTAAGGGTCTCTGTCAACAGAGTCCCTTCCCCTGCAGGTCTGACAGGATATGTCTGCAACAGCCTCCCCCTTTCTCAAACATGCCAACAAGTGCCTGCGTCTCAGTCTAGTTCTCCAAACAGTCACTCTTTCATGACTTTTTAAAAACTGTTATAGTCTTTTAATTTTTACGTTTTCAAGCAGAACCAGCTGCACAAAATCAGCTCTGAATATTTTGCTTCCTCCCTCCATGGACAAGGAGCAAAGCTAACAGGCCTGGCATTGTCGCTTAGCAGCCCTCAAGTGTCTGCTCAGAGGTGGGTTATTTCAAGCCAGTCTTTTCTCTTTGCTTTTCCTTCCTGCCCTGTTGAATATAGTGGTTTAGCACAACGAGTACATGTCTCAGACGGTAGCTCAGTATTGAGAAATTACTGGAGAGCAGCTTGGCATTGTCTGATGCACTGAGGGCATGGCTGTTCCGGTCAGGCTATCCAAGTTCGTAGTACAGTTCTTGAGCAGCATGATTTATATCGGGGATGCATTTATTTCCTAGCAAAAGCATGCCAGACAGCTACCACTGTCACCAGATCGGTGTATCTGATGACACTGGTCCTTACACAGAATATAACTTTCAGAAGCATCACTTTGGTGATCTGCATCTAGTCTCTGGGGTTAAAGCAAGTAGTTTTAAATAAGGTTTAGCGCTACTACTGTAAACGCAGAGTAAATTCAAAGAAGATGGGTGTGTTACCTATGGGTATGACAGTACAACAGACAACATGGTTAGCTCTTTAGGACGTATTATGCTAGGAAAATGCTGACAGAGTTCCCTCACTGTATTTTTAAAGTCTGAGGAGCAGGATCCCAACAGGCTGAAGACATGTCTTTAAAAGCTTGTGACCCAGCCCTGAACAACACCTGGAAATTATTTTTCCCTGCTACCTCTTAGAAAACATGAAGGATCATCTCCCTTTTTGGCTTGGGCTTCCTGTTTGAAAAGCTGCTGTCAAGCACTGCTGCTGCTGTCATTACGGCTGGGGTGCTGGCCCTCCCCAGCACTGAAAGGTATCTGCATGCACCAAGTCCCGTAAAGCGTGCGTTTGTTACGTGTTTCTCATGAAGCAAGCACAAATCAGGTGAAAATTATCCCCCAGTCCTGTAGAGAACCACAAACGGGAAAATCGGGGGGGGAGAGCAGGACAGAGGAATTCATCGCATTTGAGAATAATACCTTTCTTTAATAGATTCAGGATCTGAGCCAGCCTCGACAGAAATCATCGAAAAACATCCGCGCTAGCTTCTTTGAGCTGTGGATAAGGCTTTTAATAATGAACTTTGCTTATCGGTTGTCCAAAATGCTGCAGTCTGCCCTCGTGAGCTGCTGCCGGATTGACGGCTCGCATGCAGGCATCCCCACCCATGTGGAGAGGAGGCTTCAGCCTGTAAAACCCGCGCCGCTCCTCTGCAGTAGCCCCCTCCTCTTCCTCCCCTGCCCGCAGCACCTGCCTGCCTCCCCCGAGGGGCTGCGGCAGTGCCCTCCTCGCCTGTCCCCTTCACTCGGGGTGGACACGTCGCTGCGGCACAGCAGCACTGTGTTACCCCAGCTCCCTTTAGCACCTCCTGGCAATTGCCGCAGTCCCAGCGGTGGGGATTCCCTTGGGGTACGAGGGGAAGGGCTGGAAACAGTGCTTTAATTTCTGCCAGCAATTCTAGTTTGGCCAGGATGCTTCCAGCTTTTATAAAGCAGATAATCAAAGCCTTTGTTTAAACCCTGCCAGCAGGAGGAAAGTTATACCGCTGTACGGAAAGCATACCAGAGATTGTGCAGCTGCCCCAAATCCTGCTTTTCTCAGCTGCAAAATCTTGGCACCCAGGTCTTCTCCCTCCACCCCATTGCAGAAGGGCAACTGAGGCTGGGAAGAGAGTGAGATGTTTCCAAAAGGCGATTTTATTTTCCAGTAAGCCAGAGAGGTTTAGTATACATATGAGTGATCTAGGCCATTTTTTCGTAGCCTTCAGGATGACTACTTCTCAGTCTTCTGAAAGATGCTTACCTGAGGCACCTGAGCGCACCCAAAGCAGGAGGCAGATAAGATCTTTGCAATCCATCTACACAACTCTGCCCTTTGCAAAGCAAAAGAAAGTGTTAACGAGTTGACAAGCACTCTCTTCCTTGCAGCAAGCAGTGCTGCTCTCTGCAGTGAGATATTACTGCAGGGAGGAGAGAAGGGTGGTGTCAGAAGACCTTGAAAAATGCTTTGTTCAATACGGTTGCAAAGGCGCCTGCTTCAGTAATGTACCAAATCCTAGCTGGCCAAACAAGCAGTGGATTAAGTAGAAAAATGTGAATTCCTAATGATGCAGGGCAATGTGCTGCTATTGGATTTTGAAGTTACCACATACGTGATGAGAGCCCTTGAGGTGGAAAGAAATAACCTTTAAATCAGAAGGTTCAGCAGAAGGGAATATTTCCTAGGCATGTCGTTTCTGTATCATTATGGTTCCAGATTATGACCTGGTGACTTCAAATGAAATTCCAGCAGTGTTTTTACCCACTGACACTGCAATTTGCAACCATATTCTCAAACTATGAAAATTTGCCCAATCTCAGTTCAGACCGAACACAAAAAACTGCTTAGGAAAGAAAGAACCAAGACCCATATTTCAAGAGTAACTTGGACTAGCAAGTGAATATTTTCATTCATGCCTTGCTCTTTTGCATTTAGTGAATTTGTTCCACGTTAATGCAGAAACAGCTGCATCAGCACCAGTACTGGGGCTGGAACCTTATTAATATTTATGTCTGGAGAGCGGTGCACACAGGAATAAAAATGCCTTTCTTTCATTGGTTAGGGCACCACAGCATCGATGCAGTATCTTGCCATGTTTGATGTCCACGCAATGAAATTTATTAGAGTAAGGATCGATTTCTCATCAGCACTCTTACAGGCTCTCAGGAAAACTCTGCCCTTCACCTCCTAGCTGCTCTTTGCTTCTAATTGTTCAATAATTCCCTAATTGGGGAAGCCATTTTTCTTCTCTCTTGCACATTTCTGTAGTTTATAGTCTCATTTATTAAATATGGTCTGAGCCAGTGTTAGATGCTTATATTATCATTTGCTTATAATAAGGGCATAGCTATAAGCCTTTATAAATGAGATGAAACAAGAAATAACAATGGTGTGACGGACCCAGCATGTCCTCGAGGGTACTGAGTTCATGGTGCATGCAGCTAAGCACATGAGAGATGCCGCATGGGCTCATTATGACGATCAAAGACTCCCTTGAGACTTCTTAGTGCTGTAATTTTTGCTGACAAGGTGGCACACTGAGAACCCTTACTCTGAGGCTGGGGGATCTCCTTTCTGTGAGTGGGGTTCTGGCAAAAGCCTTGCTCAGGCTTTTGCTTTGCTGGGGCAATTCTGAATTTATCCAGCAATGAACAACTGGTAAGCAGACAGGTACAGCTAGTGTTCTCAGCATGATTAAAACATTCATCAGTGTCTATATTTTTAATTAATAGAAATAATGGCTTGTAGCATCAGTAATAGAAAGAAATAACCGCATGAACTGGTGAAAAGCCAGCTACAGAGAAGAAGTATGCAAGCCCCAGAATGGCTGAACCTGCAGCGTTGTTGGGGAACACGCCAAAGGTCAAGCGCCCCACTTTGTGTGCCACAAAGGCCAGGGTGACCTGGAGAGGTGGTGCTCCAGAGGGATGCTGTCACTGCCCTTCTCCCTCCCTGGGGTGCCAGCGGGGCTGGGGGCAGCTCATGCACAGGAGCCCCCAGCCCGCAGCCCCTGCACGTGTCACCAAGGCCCTGACAGCAGCGGGGCACCCACCCCAAGGAGTACCCACTCCCCCGGGGTGCTGTCTATCCAGAGGAGCACTGGCGGGCCCAGAAACCCCCCACTGTGCAGCCCACCAGTACCCTCACTTGGCCTGGCTCCCTTTTCTGTGCTCCTAGAGCCTCTGTGAGTGCGATATGCTCAGCTCAGCAATTATTTACCAGCTAAGACGCTCCAGAAATTGCTTGGTTTTAATGAGCTCCCAGGTTAATATCAGTGCACGACTGCCCCAGAGAATTTGCAGGGTAGGTGGGCTTGGGCCAGGGCAGGAGCATTTGTCTTTGCTGCCCCCACAAACATATACTTGGTGTTGATGCACTGCAGTTTTCTGCTCCCTCTCTCATTTCTTCCTTTAGGATTTTAAAGCTTTCCAGCTTGATGTTGATCCTCCCATGACCTTGAGCTACTAAAGATCCTGTCTCAAAAATCCTATCTCTGTCCACAGTTTTACCTTTCTTATCTTGCACGGCTCTGCTCTACTGACTTTCTCATAGCTTAGTAATTTTCTCAGGAGTCTGGGCCAAGGCTATGGGCCATACTAGAGCCAGGCCTTTTGTGGAGGGTGGGGGGAAGGTTGCAGAGAGGGTGAGATTTAGTAAAGGACCATGGCTGCTGCCAGCTTGGTCCTACTTCTTTCCCTTTCCCACTAGCTAGCGCAGGTTGGTCCAGCTACACAGGCATAGCTTCCAAGCAACCAGTATATGAAAACACAAAGGCAGATGGAAAAGGAAAAGCTGAACAAAAAAAAATGTTTGCATAGATACAAAACATGCTCTTTGCATGTGCTGTACCTGCAATTCCTCCCAAATGTATCCACTGCCCTCCCAGCCTGCCCCTCCCTGGCACCTGTCTGAGTTAAAAGGATGCATGCTGGAGCCAAAAGGAGGAGGAACATGCTTGTCTGCCCTACATGACCTAAAGAGCTGCCCTAGACCCAGGTCATCTACTGTACAGCCTGGTCTGTAACACAGGATCTGAACCTCCAACAGTTGGAACCTCTTTCTTGTTTTCATGTATTGCAGCACCAGGTCCCTCAACGTACACAAAACTTAGGCACCAGTCTTGGGGAACTGGGCATAACTTCAAGGTCTTTGTGTCATTTTCGTCTTCCTGAGAGGAGGACCCTGCCCCTGACAAGGCTAGGAAGCATGAAATGGGATACCGAGCCATGGGATGGGTACATGTTTTCCCAAAGGAAGAGCGAGTTTCTCTTTAGGAAAAACATTCAAACAAACTGTGCCTCAGTTCCTCACACAGATGCACGCATTATTATAAAGTACGATGACTGAGTCCTTCCCTTGGGCTTTTGTTAGCTGGCCTTTGCGATGCTCTGCATCCTGTGGGGGAGTCGGGACTTTGATCAGTGACCACTGTCAGTAGATGATGAGAGAGGCTCTGAAGGCGATCACACCCAACCTTTTAACTGGGAGGATGGGAGCCATGAAAGCAAAGGAGGAGATGATACATTGGATAAAACTGGGTTGATCCTCTGAGCTTCATCACACAAACTCTTGACTGAGGTCATGTAATTCCTTCTCTTCTCATATGTCCAGTGAGGATAACTGTATAATAAACCTGTAACCAGCTATTTCATCAGTGCTGCTGCAGTTTCCACACTGCCGTTATCTGCCGTGCTTTTACACCATGGGAAATTAACCAGGGGAGTGAAAATGTCGCAGGGTTTTTTGTTCCTTTCTTTCTAGTGCAGCTTGTTTCTGACATGGGGCTGGTTGCCTAGGAAACTGCTGAAGGTGGCATTGAGCCAGCCGGAGCGTCAGAGCTGTGGGCAGAGTTTGACTTGATAGACATATGTATGTGAGGCAAATACAGAGAGGAAAAGATAGGCACCAGAAAGCAACAGCTGAACAACCCATTTTCTAACAAACGATTCGAAATAAGCTACGCTGAACCGCTGGGAAACACTGCACTTCGAATGCTTGCTTCAGAATTCACTTAAACATTGTCTGCAGTCTCCTAAAGTTACCCGAAATGGCTTCTGTTCGTGTCTAGGGGATCTAATTTGAGCTCCATGAAAAAAGTAGACCTGAATTACCCCCACACTTCCATATCCATGCATTATTATGCAAACTTTATTTATCTGGGAAATAAATAATTGGCCTCAACAAGAGACCAAACATTTGGTCTCATCATATCCCATCTCAACAAGTTCTATACAAGAGATACACATGATTTCCCCCCCCCCCTTCAAAAAGGTGAATTTTTTTTGTTTTAAGAATAAACACTTGGGGTGTTTTTTTTTTCTTTTGATGTAAATAATGTGTTTTCCTTGAATTGGATTTAAAAATGGCTTCCTTTGAAGCCTCACGCTGTTAGGAATGAGCTTAATGTACGCATGGAGAATATGTAACATCAGCTATCCTCTTGCACACTGAAGTGTCAGTAATTCTTCTAGCAAATAACTAATAAGCAGTGTATGATACTCAGAACATTTGGAAATAATAGTAGCGAGCATTCACAGTACCTGTATTTTGCACCAGTTCTGCTGTTCTGAGTTTTGCTGCGACAGTGCTTTCAGTAACACACCCATAGCAGCAAGGGAAATGAAAGGCATTACTTTGAATCATTACCTGAAGCACTCAGTGGTCCAGTGGAGTTGCTAATCTGCAAGTTATTTTTAAACAGGTAATTATAGATGTGGATGTTGATTATATACTCAACATACCACAAAAAATGTTCACTTGGAATTAAAGCTACACATTGTTTGCTAAGTGTAGTCAACCAGATAATTAAATTGCTCCTGGCTTAGACCAGTAAAAACAGATTTCACAGGGAATGCAACTGATCAGATTTTTCTCAAACGGAAAGAGATTTTCCTCGCTGTGGAAGAGAAAATCCTATGAGTGTATTTTCCAGCATCCCGTTTCGGAGCTGGAACGTCTTCTTAAGGAAAAACTAACAAAAGAAAGGTGGGGATGCTATTGGCATATCAACCAAATGAAACTGGATTGTTCTGCAGATTGCCTTAGAAGAACATAAAAGCAGAGCTATAATAATCCATATTCAGGGTTATTGAACTGCATAAGCGAGGTTAGAAAGATCGGGGGGGGGGGGGTTGGCTCAGACTGGTGGATAAGAACAAAGAAAAGAAGTATATTGACTAAAGGCAGAAGAAATCTGCACTGGAAATTCTGATGAACTTCTGTTTGTATCTCTGGAATAGCTGCAGCCTTAGTAATATCGTGGAATAGTAAAATCGGGTACCGCCTCACTACTGACAGCGTTTTAGCGTTTGCCCGGGGCTCGAGCCACCTCTCGGAGGGCACTTCAGACTGCCATGCTCTCATTGCACGTACTGAAATAAATTGTCCAGGCAGACAGGCGATATCGCTGAGCCTCCGGCGTGACCCGCTGACCGCACCGAGCCGCGTCGCGCCCCCCTCACGCCTCCCACCGCGCCGCCCCGCTTTGTTACCGCGCTCCGGCTGCGCGACAGCAGCCCCCGCCCGGCCCGTGAGCAACGCCGGGCTCCTCCGGCCGCAGGACACCGCCTCGGGGAAACACCGCTAGCTCGCACATGCCCCAGGCCCCCCTCCCCGCTCTCCGCATCCTTTCCTGTCTTCTCTTCCCTAGCGTGGGTGAAACGTGCGACGAAGTGACACAGCGTGACGAGCTTGCGAGCTCTCTGCTTGCGGCGGAGCTGCGGGAAAAGCGCCGCGGAGCCCAAAACGTGCTCTCTATTGTCCGCCTTGGGCCGGCGGGAGCGGGGGCGCAGCGGGGGCCGAGCGCTTTGCTAGACAGCAGCTTCTGGCGCGGCTGCAGGAACTAAATTCAGCCCCTGTAGAAGGCAAACGACAGGCTGAGCTCATCACCTAGAAGACGGCAGACAGGAACTGTGCACGGAGTGCCTGGATGTAGGTCAAGATTCGTGAATAAGGCGTTCAGCGGCGCAGCCCGCGCTGCGTGTAAAACAGAAAAAAAAAAAAAAACCCGCATCCCGCTGTGTGTCAATGAATTCGTTTGAAGTTTCACAGTAACGCATCTCATTTTGTCAGGAAAGCAGCTTCCCCCCCTCCCACCCGCCCGGCCATGCCCGGCTGCTTTTTGGTGATGCTTTTATCACACCGCGGGGCAGCGGCACGGCACGGCCGCGGAGGGGGAGGGGGGAATCAACCTGTTCGCCGGTCCCCGCCCCGGAGGCGGCAGCCCTGGCCCCGCTGCCGCCCTGCACCGGCCCCGGGAACAAAAGGGCGGGGGGGGGGGGCGGCGGCCCGGGGCCGTCGGGGCGCGCTCGCCGGGGAACGGCGCGGGGGGTCCCCCGGCGGGGCACGGCCGCGGCTCAGCGCCGAGCGCGGGCGGTGGCTGCGGCGGCTGCGGCGGCCGCCGCCCCCGCCGGCCCTTTGTCCCCGGTGTCAGCGACAAACGGGGGCGGCGGCGGCGGCGACAGCGACGGCGGCTCCGGGCAGCGACCCCCGCCGCGGCAGACAATGCCGCAGCCTCGCCCCGCCCCCGCCCGCCCATTGGCTGGGGGCGGGCGGCGAGGCCCCGCCCCGCCCGGTTCCCGCATTACGTCACCGGCGGGGGCGGGGCGAGCCCGGAGGGGGCGGGGCGGCGGCGCCCGATTTAAGGCGCGGCGCGGGGCGCGGCCGCTGCGGCGGCGAGTGCGGGAGCGGCGGCAGCGGGGGCTCGTGGCACCGTGAGACACCGGCACCATGCGTGAGATCGTGCACATCCAGGCTGGCCAGTGCGGCAACCAGATCGGGGCCAAGGTGATGGGCGGGGTGGCAAGGAGAGGCGGCGGCCGCTGCGCTGGGCGCCCCCGGGGGCAGCGGCGCGGGGGGCGCCGCTGTGCCGGTGCCGGCGCGCTTCCCGCTTTCGCCTCGCCGAGGAGGGGTCCGTGCGGGGCGGCTCCCCCGCGGGGTGGGGGGGTGCGGGCGGCCGCCGGGGCGCGGCCGTGGCGGGGGGACTGCGGAGAGGTGGTGGTGGCGGCGGACCCCCCCTCCCGCGGGTGGCCGGTGCGGCCGGGGCTGCCACGCCCCCCTTCCTCGCCGGCGCGCCGGACCAGAGGCGCGGTGACAGCCGCGTCTGGCCATGGCCGCCCGCGCGGCGCCGCCAATGGGTGCCCGCCACGTGGCGGCCGTCGGGGATGGGGGGAGGGGGTGTGGCCGGGCCGGGGGCTGCGGCTGAGCGCGGTGCCCTGCCGTCGCCTTGCAGTTCTGGGAGGTGATCAGCGATGAGCACGGCATCGACCCCACGGGCAGCTACCACGGTGACAGCGACCTGCAGCTGGAGAGGATCAACGTCTACTACAATGAAGCTACTGGTAATGGCTTTTAGTGGCCCTCCTTGTCTTTCGGGAGCCCCAGGAAACAGGGGTCTGGAGGCACCCTGAGTGCTGCGGGAGCTGGCCTGAGCTCCTGCTGCACGGCTGGGGATCGCCTGGCAGAGCGCTAATGTCTGATTTGTGTCAGTGCTGATGCACTCCCCTTTTCCCTCTAAATACCCTCTGCCTCTGTCTGGGTGGTGGTGGTGTTGTGGCAGTGATTTCTGGAGTCTGCCAGGACTCTCTTGTGCCACTGGCTGCCGACTGCAGGGCTGTAACGCCGGTGCTGGTTCCTCCCGCAGGTAACAAGTATGTCCCCCGTGCCATCCTGGTCGACCTGGAACCCGGCACTATGGACTCTGTCCGCTCTGGCCCCTTTGGACAGATCTTCCGACCAGACAACTTTGTCTTTGGTAGGTAACGGGACCGGAGGGGTCCCCAGGCGTGTGCTGCGTGCAACTCACAGGAAAGGCTGTGAGTTGGCACGCGAGCGACGCAGGGAGAAGGACCCTTAACTGGGCAGGGGGGCTGGGAGCAACGGGCGTCTGCTGCGGGGCAGGGAGAAGCGGGATCGCCTTTTCTGGTAGGGGCGCTAACGTGGCATCTGCTTTCTGCTCTGCCTCCCAGGTCAGAGCGGGGCTGGCAACAACTGGGCAAAGGGCCACTACACAGAAGGAGCTGAGCTAGTGGACTCTGTCCTGGACGTGGTGAGGAAGGAATCGGAAAGCTGCGACTGCCTCCAGGGCTTTCAGCTGACCCACTCCTTGGGCGGTGGCACGGGCTCTGGGATGGGCACCCTCCTCATCAGCAAGATCAGGGAGGAGTACCCCGACCGCATCATGAACACCTTCAGCGTCATGCCCTCTCCCAAGGTGTCGGACACGGTGGTGGAGCCCTACAATGCCACCCTTTCTGTGCACCAGCTGGTGGAGAACACGGACGAGACCTACTGCATTGACAATGAGGCCTTGTATGACATTTGCTTCCGCACCCTGAAGCTCACCACTCCCACGTACGGGGACCTCAACCACCTGGTCTCGGCCACCATGAGCGGCGTGACGACCTGCCTTCGCTTCCCCGGCCAGCTGAACGCCGATCTGCGCAAGCTGGCGGTCAACATGGTGCCTTTCCCCCGGCTGCACTTCTTCATGCCGGGCTTTGCCCCTCTCACGAGCCGCGGCAGCCAGCAGTACCGAGCCCTGACGGTGCCCGAGCTCACGCAGCAGATGTTTGATTCTAAGAACATGATGGCAGCCTGCGACCCCCGCCACGGTCGCTACCTGACGGTGGCTGCCATTTTCCGAGGCCGGATGTCCATGAAGGAGGTGGACGAGCAAATGCTCAACGTGCAGAACAAGAACAGCAGCTACTTTGTGGAGTGGATCCCCAATAACGTGAAGACGGCCGTCTGCGACATCCCCCCGCGCGGGCTCAAGATGTCTGCCACCTTCATTGGGAACAGCACGGCTATTCAGGAGCTGTTCAAGAGGATCTCGGAGCAGTTCACAGCCATGTTCCGGCGCAAGGCTTTCTTGCACTGGTACACCGGCGAGGGCATGGATGAAATGGAGTTCACGGAGGCAGAGAGCAACATGAATGACCTGGTCTCAGAATACCAGCAATACCAGGATGCCACCGCTGACGAGCAGGGTGAATTTGAAGAGGAAGGCGAGGAGGATGAGGCGTAATGTTGAAAGGTGTAGGAAAAAGGTTTAGTTTAAGCAGGCAAGTGTTCATTGAAAGGAGAAAATCTGTGCAGTTGTGCTGAAGCATGCATTTTTTTAATTTGGTGCTCTCCACTGTTGCTTCTGTCAGCAGTTTTGTATCCTTGACTGTCCAATGTAACAGTAGTTGCAAAAATACTTCAGTCTTCTGTTTAAATGGTTAACTTCTCAAACATAAAGGCTTTTTGTGTTCTAAATGGTGTCCTCTGCCTTATTTCTCTCTAAATTAAGATGTTTAACACTATCAACTCTTGTAGTTTTCTGTAACTTCATTTCTCAGTCTAAATCTTGTTTAAACCTTGATTTCAGTAAAAGGTTAAACTTAATAAAACAAGGTTTCTCAGGCTATTAATTTTGCTGTGTATGAGTAAACTGCAGTTTGGCCTATGAGGGTAGCTAATTTATGGCAATTGTGGATTCAATATTAAGGCACTCATGTCTAACAGTTAATCCATTGTTGGAGAGAAAGCTGCCTTAACTAATAGAAACAAGACAGTGCACTAGAAGATCCTGCAGCTTCTATTTTTGGACATAGATGGTAGTGAGGTCAGCTAGAGGGTATTTAATTCCACATTACAAACCATCAAAACCAATGTGACAGGATAACTGTAGACTTCCCCACTGCCATTCAGCAGCTATTTTTTCTTGTTGCAGGGACTATAGTACTCTGAATATGGATGGGTGCTTGTGATTTGACTTGATCCTGAGCAATCCCATTTCCCCTTGGCCCTCCTCGCTAAATAGGAAAAAGCTCATACAGAGAAGCATGGGTCTAGAATTGCCCTAGCAGTGTACAGTCATGGTCAACAAGTTACCTGAGAACCTGAACATCAGGCATAACTTTCTTCAGTGTCTCAAGGTGAGTGTTTCCCCAAAATAGCCACCAAACTGCACTTAACTATAAGAGGTATTATCCATCAATCCCTTTAGGAGACAAGGGATGATGGGCCAACTTCCAAGTAACATTGCTTAAGAGGTTGCCTAGAGTGTAAATACAATCCTGGGATACTTGAACAAGCCCTGACTGTCACTATGTCCCACATCCAACTTACACGTTTACACCACACGTTTACACCACTACTATTTTTGAATGCTTTTAAATTGCAGCAGCAAATGGAGCTCTTACCTGGGCAGAAGAACAGCACAGCAGGACTCCCCCTTGTGAAGGTAAGTGTGGTTGCTTATGGTGAGGGAGGAGGGATTTGTGTTGACTTATGGCTTGAAAGTCACAAAGAACCTGAGTGGATTTCTTCCAGAGGGAGAAGTAAGCCTACAATGCAGTCTTCAGCAGGTGCAAGGTCTAAGATATTTTTTCTAGTGCAAAACTAGAGGAAGAATACCAACTACCCAATCTGTGCTTATAGTCCCTAGTTTATGCAACACCAGTTTAGGGAGTGCTCTTGTATCAAAATACATTGTTTTGAGAAGTATTGCTAATGCTACAAGTAGAGATGAGCATAAAAAGTGTCTAGGATTTAATATCCTAGCTCCTTGCAACTTTGCTTTAGTGAGGTCTAGTATCCATTAACAATAGCTAATGACTCCTGTCCTTATTGCTCAAAGGGAGTTAGCATTTGCATGTATGCAACCTCTTTTGTGACTCCTTAATGAAATGCTTGCAAAGCATTGCTGAAATAAAGGCTTAAAAGGAAACTACTGTGCATAACTAATCTTGCCTGTGTTAGCTCTCCTCTGTTGCCTGCAGACACTGCTTTGTGTGTACCCTGTTCCCTTGCTGATAGGTTTATTATCCAAATTTGGGGTTTAAGATGGTGTGTAGGACAGCAGGCATTTGATATTCTTTGCTCTCATCTGTCCTGCGACTTTTGATGTATGCTCTGAAAAGTGGGGTGAGAAGCCATTTAGAAATGCCTGAACTGTCTGTAAACAAATAATCATATCCTCCCACAACATCACTTGTGTTTCTTAGCACTTGAGCAGCTCTATGATTAAGCATTAAGCAAAATGAGGTTGTTCTAGTAACTGAGTTACCATGCACTGCCCCTAGGCCCCTTAGGAACTAATAGCCTATGTGGTTGTCAAAGTAACCTTCCTCTGAAATTGCCTAACTGGACTGCGCTTGAAATTGTCTGCTATATATAGCTTTGTTTCTAAAGCTGAGAAGGGGACCCAGCAAGTAATTCTCTCTTCAGGTATTTTTGCCTTTTGGAAATCATTGTGGGGAAGAAGGGGAAGTGAGCAAATGGTTCAAAATACTACTAGTTTTTTAAACAAGCTTTCTTAACTAAAAGGTAAAAACCTGGTCTCTGGTCAGCGTCTTCCTTTCTGTAGTGTCACTGGCAAGTTTCACTACTGTTCAACATGTTTAGCTTCTAATTCTTAGCGTAATTGTAACGCCTTTAGATAATCCTTAAATATAGTTCCCCAAGAGATGCTCTCAAAGCAGCTCACTGTAGTAGAAAGTAGGACACCTTCCTACATTGCTTACTATTGTTTGCATCAGTTTTCCCTAAAGGAAGAGAAAGAATAAATAGAGATACTCTACATGGAAACTTGTCACTTTATAAATCCTACGCAGCTTATTTGCCAGCCACAATCATACAAAAATACTTGCATCTTAGTAAGGAGTTGAGGGAAATGCAGGAAAAGGAAATACTGGAAAACTTGGAGAAATTCACTCCTGCTAGGTAGGAATAGTAAGCCAATTACAATGGAAGAAGAGGAGCCTCATATTGGGAATGGAGGCTGCGGCACTGATTTGTAGCTGCAGCTCAAAGGTCCAGCTGGATCTATCACCTGGGAGACCATTCATTACACAAATTGGAGACTTGACTGTTCTATGGTAAACAACAAACACGTTTTCCAGTGTTTATGGCCATACTATTCTTTTACAAAAAGCAGAACCACTGTGAGCATTTATGGTTAGCATAAGTAACCTCTAACTGCCTTAAACCTGTGTTGGCACTGATTTGTAATTGTTGCTGTGAACTCTTCCTCTATGGCTTAAGGTATCACATTAAAGGCACCCTTCCCTGAAGAATGATAGTGCAGGCTTAGTGAGATACAACTTAGGCCACTCGTAATGACTTAACGTATTTCTGTTAATAGAGGAAAATTAATAATAGCAATAAAATATCAATCTCTAGAAATATCAAAGATATGGCCTGCAGGGAAGCATCCTCATCTATTGACCATTAGAACTGATGATGTGGAAGGGAGCCACCTCTTTTCATCCTCTGAGTAATGTGGCACTCTTTTTAGGAGTGCATGCATAGAATGTCTTGATCAAGGTAAATAACTCTACCAGAAGACATGTTCTTTCAGATGTACAGATGATAAAGCTATGATAAGGTTCTAAAAGCAGCTGGGTTACTATTTAGGCTTAAATAGAAACAGGAGGAGGTCTGGTACTACTGAGAAGTCATCTCTTTAAATTTCCCTTCCCTATTTAGATCTAGCACATCGATCTAGAGCCATTTTGTCAACAGCATTGTGAAAGGATAGCCCAGTCTATGGGCTGGTTCCTGGGAGAAATCTGTCGTAAGTTTTGCATGGGCTAGTTTTCAAAGACTTCTCCAAATGTTTAAGTTTCGCTTGAATATAGGCCTACAGCTGTTCCAGCAGATGTTTTTCAATCTGTCAAATGGGAGTCAGAGTAATTCTCTAATGTATCTGAGATACATGCTTATGTCAGGAATGGGATGTGTTAAATAGGCAACAGTACTGGTCATGTGAGAATCTGACTGAAATCAGTGAGGCCTATCCTGTTCAGAGATATACCTTTCCAGAAGGTATGAGGTGAAGAACACAGCAAACAGAAGTAGCAGAATGGTTTATAGCCTGAAGAAAGAAGGGAAATCAAATCTTTGGTGTGTAGGAACGGGGAGGAAAACCCTAATCTTGCTCAAAGAAATTTCCTGCTTATGAATGTCATCTCATGCACTGCTTACACAGTATAGAGCTGGTAGGACCTTCTGGGTATCCTTGCAATTATGTGTTTTTAAAAAAATACAATGAAGTGACACTGTCCTTTACTGACCAATGCCGTAATATGCTACTGCAAAACACACAGCACTGATGCCTGGAGGGGATTGTGGCTGTTGTGTTGAAAGGGGCAAGTTTTCTTAACTCCCAAGAAAGAATTGGGACATCTAGTCATACTCCGCACACAGTGGTGTTCTCCCTTTGTTTACTTCAGCTTTTGCCCCTTTCCATAAGCGCCATAGCAAAACTTTTATATCAACTAGATCAGGACAAGTCCTGATACTGTTTTGGTGTATGCCAAGTTTAATTCTGCATATAATTCACTTTCCAAAAAAAAAAAAAAAACAACCCACCAACAAACCAAAGCTACCTTACTTAAAAAACAAAAACTCAAACCTTCTGCTGTTAAACTATATTAAATTCTACTTTACAGTGGGTGGTGTCTTAATTACTGGATTATTCGTCTTTTTTAATGAAGCCTAATATTTGTTTGCTAAAACTACCAGGAGATGGAATGCTCCCTAGAGGGATCATGTGATGATCCTTTCTATTTGGTACATACCCTTTCTCCCAAGGGGATGTTGTTTTACTTTCCCATTCCATGTTAAAGTGCAGCTCATACAGACTTTTAGGGACTGTTCAGATGTGGTAGCCTGCCTATTGGTAATGCTGTTCCCCTGAACCCACATGGTGTGTGGGAGATGCTGTTTTCTCATTTATAAATAATTCCCTTCTCAATATTTCCATGTATTTTTCAGTTTTTTTAAGGTCCTGCAAAACAAAGCTTATGACTGTTGTAATGTGTGTTATGTGCATACTTGCATAAGGCAATTCAAGTTAAGTTATTTTTTTCCCCTTTCTTCAGCTCTGCAACAAATCTTTAAGTATTAGGGGTTATTCTTGTACATGACTGAATCAATGGTATTTGTGGTCCCTGCCCCCCTCCAATCTAAAAGTTGGTGATGCTAAGCATGTGCCTTTTGGTATGCCACCAATCACTTGTGCTGATCTTTTATTTGTTAAGATGGGAAAGAGCAGACTACTTTGGATCTCAGACACTTCCATTTTAGATGGTTGTTACCTCTGGCTTGCTTACCTGAAAATTCAAAATGGAAGCATCTGAACTAGAACGTGGGCATAGGAAAGTGCCATAGGAAACGTTGTGCTTTAGAAAAAGAAAGACATTTCTTAGACCTGACCCCACTGGACACTTTTCCAGTTGGAATTCTTTGAGTATTAACTTGAATACTAGGGAAGAGTTCTGAAAGCCAGCAAAGGAAATAGTGCAGATGATGACTCTTCTATTTCTCTGAGCAGTTCAACAAGAAGGAAGTTGGCAACAAGAAGGAACAAGTTTCTCTATTGTTAGTTTTAATGTGATTTCAAGTATTTTACTTTGAAATCCTCCAGAAAGAAAAACGTCTTGTAAAAGTGCACATATAAAAAGGTGGTCTGTTTACAGCATCTAAGCAAATAAGAAATAATTTAAGGTAGGCTATTCCTTCTGCCCCACTGAATGGCATTTTCCTCCTACAGGCAGAATTCCAACCATTAGAGAGGAAATCAAATTTTAGCTTTGCTAAGTTGTTGTTTGTTAATGTTTGACTCTTATACAACAGAGATTCTTTCTGGTCTCTGTTTATCCATAGATCATCTTTTATGATGAGATTATTTTTCTCACTTTGCTTCCTTAGTAAGTTTAAGGCACATTTTCTTTCTGTTTTGATAAGAGTGCATCTATTATTACCATGATAGAAACGTTAATAACAGTTCAACTTCAGCAGGATGTGAAAGCACTTGTTCCAAAAGAAAAAATGGGTACCCTATCAGATTGTATAGTTTGTTCGGTAAACAGCTCTGGGTTGTTTTGTATTGACAAATGTTTGTGTTTTGCCTGAATGCAATAGAAAGATCCTGCCTATCTTCACAGTGAATTATTAAACATGGTTTTCAAGCAGAATTCAAATGGCCTCACAAAAAACTTTACAAACATCAAATGAAATTCAAACATTGATTTCTTATGCTTTGCTTCTGTGCAGCCAGCATAATGCTGGTTTTATAAATACTAATCATACAATTCATTAATTACCACGATTCCAACCCTATACTAGCAGGCAAGGAGTAAGCTTATACAGCAGGCTGGGATTAGAGATCTCCAGGGCTTTGGGAGAGATAGTACTCACAGAAAGGGGCAGCTCTGTGAGATGGACCAGGCTGATTTAATTTCCTTCAGCTGCTAAAAAGAATAGTTCTCTTCCTGTTGCTGTGCTTCAGGTGATATGTTCTTCTTGTTTCCTTTGTCAGCTCTAGGGCTTCTCTGACCCTTCTATGAGTCAATTCAGCTCCTTAAACTAATGGCCCAGTAAACTGGGCATAGGGAAGAAGCTTCTTTTTCGATCAGGGAGTGCACCAGACAGAGCTGGTGCAAAGGAAAGTGGGGGGAAAGCACACAACTCAATAGGAGAGAGCAGAGCGAGCTGTTAGGTCAATTCAGTCATCTAGTGGAACAGCACCCTGAAGTCTGCAGAGAACTTAAGTGATTTTAAACAACATTTAATCCCACCATAAACTGCTGCATCTCTTAACGGACTTCCCCCCCCCCCGTCACAAGATAAAGTTTAGAGTTTACTTAGTATCGGTCCAAGTTACTTGTAACTATTGGATTGCAGCATAGAGCAAAGAGACTAAGGAACAAAAACTGACTAGCAGATCAAAGTCATTGTCTGTGCCTTGTTCTCAATGACATGCAGGAAATAGGCTGCTCTGGAAAACACTGTTCTCAACATTTCATCTATATTGATGCTGGAATCTTAGTCATATCTTGACTGAAGGAGCTAGTTCATAGAGATAACAAAGGCATTTAATTTACTGAGCGATCTCAGGAGATAGATGCAACCTGGATGGAGGCAGGAGCCATCTGGCTGCTACCCCATCACATCTGGTATGTCAAGCAGAAATAATGAGAGGCTGCATTGTTTTGCACTCTGCATTGTTTCTTCTCAGTAAATCTGATGATGATAAACATATTTTTCCCTTTCTGGAGCCATTTTGTGATACAATACACTAGTGATCATGCCTACTGTGGTGACTCTAGGAAGCCAAATGAGTGGGTTTCTATTTGCTATGTCCTGTAGACATAGACAGAGAAATTCCTGACCTTCAGAGTTTACAGTATAAGACCGTAAGAGAAACAAAGGCGAAAGAAGAAGTGTTAGTTTCATGAAGAAAGAGTTTGTCCCTCAAAAGGAATGTGGGTCACTTTACAACTGCCAGTGCCCATGCTCCCAACTTGTTCTGTAACGTGGTGCTCTCACACACTCATCCTATCTCTTTTGTTCTTGGCCAAACACACAAGACTCAAGGTACAACAAACACAGGTACAGAAGAGACTACAACAAAACTGCTTTTGCTCATTCATAAAAGCATGCTCATCATTATTGTACCTAATTGCCTGCAGCGGGTTGTGATTTTGAAATAGAAATAGATTCTTTTTCATGATTTCTATTAGTAGAAAAAAATATATCTTCACAATTATTTCATCTTCCTGCTGGCAGAAATGTTTGTATCTTAATGCACACCAGATTCAGAAGGTGACCTTAGATAGTCTTCATCAGGTGGAAATATTGTAGTTGTCAGGTAAAAGACAGACAATAAGCTAACGAAGAGAGTGTGATCATTAGAGTTGCAACAGAAAGACTCTCAAATAAGCTGTGCAGTCTCTGATATATATACCCAAGTAATACATGATATTATCCATGGTAAATAAGTGAGAATAAAGCCATGGGAAGACATTTGGTCTATTGTGTATGCTGCAGCATTTTTTCACGTTTGTATGTTTGCAATTCTTTTTCAAACAATAGGAAAATATAGACAGGCATTAAAATGTTCTAGGATTTCTGTTGCCGCCCTTGTGCAGCTCATTTCCAAGGCTCTGCTGTTGCCTTGGAAACCGCAAAGGGTGCGATTTGATTCAGTGTGTCACCAGGCTGCAGAGCTGCAGGCAGAGTTTCAGCTGCAAAGGGGCACATGGGTGTTCCTATGCACTGCAAATGCAGAAATGGGGAATTTTGACTTCTATTTGTAATACTAAAGACTTTTAGAATTTATGAAACTGTATTAGAAGATACAACAAGAAATGCCATTGATTTAAATATCATTGATGGCTATGATTTTTTTTAAGTGTATGCCTAAATGTAAGATTCTGAATTGATATTTAGGTAATTGACACTTAATTTGTTTCGTGGTGTGTGCTATTGGATGCTCAATGCTACCATACAGGAGGGAATTTATTAGATACTTAAATATGTACCTCACTACAGGTACTCATTTCTAAAACCTGGGGCTACACTCCTCAAAATAGGTGAGGATTTCCAGCATTATAGCATCTAAGTATTAGATAGATTCCTAATGGACACACAGTCTGCTTGATAGAATAACTATAAAGCTCTCAGAAGGCAATGCGTGCATAAAGAAGGCATGTTAGCTAGTGCATGGGGACCCTCAGGTGAGGAATCAGAAGGCTTAAAGCTGTTCCTTTGTAGATTGCCAAGAATAATTTTGTACCTAAAAAGCTCTTAAATGCTTGTGTGGATCACACAGAGATGCCTGGAGGGACAGTTGTGTTGCTGTTCCTCCAGTGGTGAGGAGATGTAACAGCCTACTGCTGCCCAAAAGGGAGGAAGGCATGCATATAGCATATACGAATGTAAATGCATGTGTTGCATGAGCACTATAAAGACTGTGTGTGACTAACTACTGCAGATATGTGCTAAAAAAAAAATTGATGACAATCTAGATATAAAGGACACAACATTCAAGAAAAGTTGATGAAAAGATGTCTGTGTGAGGACAATTCTGGATGTTCTCTGGTTGCAGAAGCAATGGAGTAATAATACCATGTGTTGCAAAGATTGCACTAGTCCACATTCCAGACACTTCACAGCAGCTTAAGTTTCTTTGCTATGAGAGAAAAAGAGCCACAGTTCACGCCCAAGTCACTTCACTGGAGCAAACTGAGGGCCGCTTTTGAAAATATGTCTAAAGTAATTTTCCCAAGGTCACAACAACCAAACACAAGGCAAAAACATGATGGCTGCTCTCTAACCACTAATATCCCCTGCTGTAGATGGGGATGAAAGATTTGAATAGAACCAGTGACTATATGCATCAATTTATGTTGTTTTAAACGCAGCTAACCAGAGTAATACGTAACTAACTGTTCATCCTGACAGAAATTATTTTTGTTCTTGAAAATGGTAATGATTTATCACATTAATTATTAGCTCACCCTTGTAAAAAAAATGCTGGTTCTACAATTTTAATGTAAATGTATAGAGAACTGTGACGCTGAGACCAATTAGCCATCAGCCTGCTGTTACAAATCACACACAGCCTCCCATTCCTTTTTCTCCTTTTCACAGCATTACAGACTTACGGAAGTTGGACGGGAACTCTGGAAGATTGTCCAGTCCAGCTCCCCGTTCAAAGCAGGGGCACCTAGAGCACATTGCTCAGGGCTGTGTCCAGTTGGGTTTTGAATACCTTCAAGGATGGAGACTCCATAACTTCTCAGGGCAATCTGCTTCTGTGTGCAACCACCCTCACAGTAAAGAAGTGTTTTCTCACATTTAAATCAAATTTCCTGTATTTCAGTTTGTGCCAATTGCGTCTTGTCCTGTCACTGGGCACCACTGAGAAGAGTTTGGCTCTGTCTTCTTTTCTGCCCCTCATTAGATACTTATATACATGGATAAGATTCTTCCTGAGCCTTCTCCTCCTAAAGGCTTTCAGCTGGTCCTCTTCAGCACATCCGTGTCTCTTTTGTACTGGGGAGCCCAGCACTGGACACAGCACTCCAGATGTGGTCTCACCAGGGCTGAGCAGAGCAGAAGGATCACCTCCCTCCACCTGCTGGCAATGCTCTTTGTAATGGAGGCCGTGATTCTGTTGGCCACCTTTGTCACAAGGGCACATTGCTGGCTCATGGTCAGCTTGTCCACCAGGACTCTCATGTCCTTCTTTCCAAATCTGTTTTCCAACTGGTCTGCCCCCAGCCTGTAGTGGTGCATAGGGTTATTTCTCCCCAGGTGCAGGACTTTGCATTTCCCCTTGTTGGACTTCATGAGGTTCCTGTCAGCTCATTTCTCCAGCCCGCAGAGGTCCCTCTGAATGGCAGCACAACCACGTGGTCTGTCAACCATCCCTCTCAGTTTTGTATCATCTGCAAATTTGCTGAGGACGCCCTCTGCCCATCATCTAGGTCATTAATGAAGATGTTAAACAGCACTGGCCCCAGTATTGACCCCTGGGCTACTCCACTAGTGGCTGGCCTCCAGATGGGCTTTGTGCCGTTGATTGCCACCCTTCAATCTAATTTCATCTAATTTTCACTTTATCTCACTGTCTATGTATCTGGTGTGTGCTTCATCAGTTTGCCAATGAGGGTGTTACAGGAGATAGTTCAACAGCCTTGCTAAAATCAACATAAACTACAACCACTGCTCTCCCCTTCTCCACTGAGCTAGTCACTTTGTCATAGAAGGTTGGTCAGACATGATTTCCCCTTTGTAAATCCATACTGACTACTCCCAGTTCCCTTCTTGTCTTTGATAGGTTTGGAAATGGCTTCCAGGATTATCTGCTTCATCACCTGCCCAGGGATTGAGGTAAGGCAGACCAGCCTGTAGTTCCCCAGATTCTCCTTCTTGCCCTTCTTGAAGAAGGAGAGACATTTGCTTTCTTCCAGTCCTCAGGAACCTCCTCTGGTCACCACAACTTTTTGAAGAGAGTAGCCTTGCACTGACATCAGCCAGCTTGCTCAGCACTTGTGGAAGGCATACCACCTACCAGGGCCCATGGACTTGCGTATATCCAGTTTGTTTAAATGTTCCCTAGCAGGATGCTCCTCTGCCAAGGGTGAGTCATCATTGACCCAGACTTTCACACTGGTCTCAGGCGCTTGAGATTCCTGAAGGAATCTTAGTAGTAAAAACTAAGGCGAAGATGGCACTGAATACGTCAGCCTTTTCCATATCCTTTGTCACCAGGTCGCCTGCCTCATTCAGCAGTGGGTCCACATTTTCCCTCCTTTTCCTTTTGCTGCTGATAGACCTGTAGAAGCCCTTCTTGCTGCCCTCCACATCCCTTGCCAGATTCAACTCCAGGTAAGCTTTGGCTTTCCTAACCCTTTCATGCTCAGACAGTGTCTCTATACTCCTCCTGGGTCATCTGTCCCTGCTTCCACTTCTTGTACAGTTCCTTTTCATCTCTGACTTTAGTCAGGAGCTCATTATTCATCCTTGCAGGCCTCCTGCCATGTTTGCTTGAATTCCGTCATATTGGGATGGACCATTCTTCAGCTTGGAGGGGGTGATCCTTGAAAGTCAACTAGATCACTTTGACCCCTCTTCTCCCCAAGTCAGTCTCCTACAGGACACTTCCAAGCAGATCTCTGAATAGGTTCAAGTCTGCTCGTCTGAAGTCCAGGGTGCAATCCTGCTAGTTGCCTCATTCCCTTCTCTCAGGATCCTGAACTCCACCATCTCTTGGTCACCACAGCCAAAACTGACCCTGACTGTCACAACCCCAACTAGTTCTCCGTTGTTGATAAGTTTATATCAGATCCAGCAGAGCACCTCTCCGTGTGGACTCATCAATTATCTGTGTCAGAAAGTTATCATCAAAGCACTCCAAAACCTCCTGGGTTGTTTGTGCCCTGCTGCCTTGTCCTTCCAGCAGATACTGGAGTAGTCAAAGCCCCGCATGAAGACCAGGGCCTGTTGTGAGGCTTCTTCCTCTGAAGTAGGCTTTATCTACTTCTTCCTCATCAGACGGTATATAGCAGACACCCACCACAACACTGCCCACGTAGGGCTGCCCACTAATCCTGACCTGTAAACTCCAGCTGTCCCCTCACCCAGGCAGAGCTCCCTGCATTCCCACTGTCGTCTCACATAACGGACAACTCCCCCTCCTTACCGTCCCGGCCTGTCCTTCCTAAAGAGCCTGTAGCCACTCATCGCAGCACTACAGTTGTGTGAGTTATCCCACCATGTCTCTGTGATCCCAATGAGAATGTAGCCCTGTAACTGCACACAGACAGTGCAGTTACACTAATCCTCCTGTTTGTTCCCCATGCTGTGTGCCTGTACAGCCGCTTCAGAGAGGCACCCACTCGTGCTGATTTCCCAGAAAAAGTGTGAGAGTTTCCATCATCATACTGTTTTTTCGGCACTTCCATATTTGTGTGCATACAGGTGCCCCCCCTCCCCATTAGTGCTGTTTTGTTGATTAGGAGGTACATCACCCTGCACCCTTTTCTTGCCAATCTGGTCTACTACTTCACTTCGCTATGGGTTGTCATCTCCCTGCTCTGTCATGCCTAGTTTAAAGCTGTCTTCACCAGGTCAGCCAACTGTTTGACAAAGATCCTTTCACTATTGAAAATTTACAGCTGCAAATCGATTAACACTTTACAATCAAATTTAATATTTTCTGCACAATTCATTACAGATTCTGCAGAAATTTATTTCATCTCTTCTTCATAGCAGCAACATAGATACAGAAGTTTATCTTGGTTCAAATGTATTCATTGTTTTCACTGTTGTTATTAAACTGTCCTTCTTCCCTCAGTCTTCTGCCACACGTTTAGCAGTTTACAAGAATGGAGCTATTAGGAGCAGGATCTAAAACTCTTCCAAAATGAGGTGCATGGCAGACTTGTGGAAAGGCAGGAGGTCAGTTCAGTTGTAGAAAAAAACAGATATCCCATTACCATGGATGCTCAAAATACTGTCACTGCCAGGCCACTCCCAGTAAGAGCCATTTGTTAATACTAGTGTAAAATCTCATGCTAGCCCTTCTACGTTCTTGAGATTAGAGCCTCACATATACAGGTTTGACAATACTATCTGAAATAGTGTTAAACTGCTTGAAAGTTGCTGTTGGCTCTATCATTACAACTCCCCCTCCCCCCCACCTCCCCAGTTTCTACTAGTTTTGTCTGGCTAAACTGAGGAAAGATGATTCTTGTGCTTAAAAAGTGTCAAAACATAACTGAGCAAGTTGAAACTAGAAATACAGGCTTGAAGACGCTAAGAAAGCCCAGCAGTACATGTTTTGCTGCTATGGTGCAGCAGAGGTGGAGAGAGTAAACGGCTCCAGAAGGGGCTGCACTTCCAAAAAGTGCTTCTAAAGCAAAGAAGCGTTGATGTCGGTTTTTTTTTTTCCCCCTAACATTCTCACCCTAAGACATCCTGCATTTTGTCTTAGAGTTTTTCTTGCTCACGGAAAAAAAAAAAAAAAACTAAGTGGCTGAAAACGAGACCCATCCGAGACCAAGGCCTCAAAACCAGCCGCGGCGAGGGGAGGGCCCCGGCCCGGTCCCCCTTCACGGCCCCCCCCCGCCGCGGCAGACAATGCCGCAGCCTCGCCCGCCCATTGGCTGGGGGCGGGCGGCGAGGCCCCGCCCCGCCCGGTTCCCGCATTACGTCACCCATTTAAGGCGCGGCGCGGGGCGCGGCCGCTGCGGCGGCGAGTGCGGGAGCGCGGCGGGAGCGGCAGCTGCAGCGGCGGGGGCTCGTGGCACCGTGAGACACCGGCACCATGCGTGAGATCGTGCACATCCAGGCTGGCCAGTGCGGCAACCAGATCGGGGCCAAGGTAAAGGGCGGCGGCGGCGGCGCGGTCGGCACGTCCGCCGGTGCGCGGGCAGCCCCGGCACCTGCACGGGCGGCCGCCGCCCGAAATGAAATGCCAAACGCCTCAGGGCTTTGCTGAGGCACCGTCGCTCTTCAGAGACAGCACCATGGCTTCTGCTCCAATACCCCCTTTCTCTTGGAGCCACCGCGGCAGAAACGAGGGCAGTCCGCGCTGTCCTGGGGGCGTGTGTGTCAGTTCGTCCGTCCGTCCCGGTCTGCAGCCCTGCAGCAGCCGCCGCCTTCGCTTCCTTTAGGGAACCGTGACAAAGGCACCAGCTGCCGGCGCCCTGTAGCCCGGAGCTGCCTCGCCCCTCTGCAGAGCCATGTAACCGGCTCCGGAGGCAGCAAGAGAGGGCACGGAAAACATCTGCCCAGAGCTTGAAGGTGCTGCTCGCTGTTTCCTTGCAATGACGATATTATGTTGCTAAAACAGCATAGCTTGTTTAGAGGGTCTTAAGTCACTACTACACAATGAAAGACTGTCAATTTGACAGATACATGAATATTGTCATTCTCTTATATTTATGTGCTCTGGCTACCTTCCTGCCCTCCTTTATTTAACAGCACTTTTGCTAATTCAGCTACTGCTTCTAGGGAAATTCCTCTTCTGTACTGACTCACCACGGTGCAGCTTTCTCCCAGGCAGCTGCCCTGCCATGCTAGGGAGTGGTCAGGGCCACTGCAGGCATAGACTGCGCTGGCAGGCTTGACTGGCACTGGCCAACTGTAGCTAATAATTACCTTTTTCCAAAAATTTCTTTCAGTTCTGGGAGGTTATCAGCGATGAGCATGGCATCGACCCTACAGGCAGCTACCACGGAGACAGTGACTTGCAGCTGGAAAGGATCAATGTGTATTACAATGAAGCTGCTGGTAAGTGTGTCTGCTTCCTCAGACTTCCTTAAATATATCTGGCAAAAATGCCAGTTCATTGTAGCTGGAATAATTCCTGAACAAGAGCTTGTCATCTACCAGTGACTCTAAAAGGAGGGCTTTGTTTTCAGAATGGCTCTGATAAAACTGTAGCTGTCTGATCTAGACAGTGTGTCTCCACAGTGAATTATGAGGAGTCTGCCAGGAGCACAGCAGCGCTCTTGTGCCACTGGCTGCCGACTGCAGGGCTGTAACGCCGGTGCTGGTTCCTCCCGCAGGTAACAAGTATGTCCCCCGTGCCATCCTGGTCGACCTGGAACCCGGCACTATGGACTCTGTCCGCTCTGGCCCCTTTGGACAGATCTTCCGACCAGACAACTTTGTCTTTGGTAGGTAACGGGACCGGAGGGGTCCCCAGGCGTGTGCTGCGTGCAACTCACAGGAAAGGCTGTGAGTTGGCACGCGAGCGACGCAGGGAGAAGGACCCTTAACTGGGCAGGGGGGCTGGGAGCAACGGGCGTCTGCTGCGGGGCAGGGAGAAGCGGGATCGCCTTTTCTGGTAGGGGCGCTAACGTGGCATCTGCTTTCTGCTCTGCCTCCCAGGTCAGAGCGGGGCTGGCAACAACTGGGCAAAGGGCCACTACACAGAAGGAGCTGAACTAGTGGACTCTGTCCTGGACGTGGTGAGGAAGGAATCGGAAAGCTGCGACTGCCTCCAGGGCTTTCAGCTGACCCACTCCTTGGGCGGTGGCACGGGCTCTGGGATGGGCACCCTCCTCATCAGCAAGATCAGGGAGGAGTACCCCGACCGCATCATGAACACCTTCAGCGTCATGCCCTCTCCCAAGGTGTCGGACACGGTGGTGGAGCCCTACAATGCCACCCTTTCTGTGCACCAGCTGGTGGAGAACACGGACGAGACCTACTGCATTGACAATGAGGCCTTGTATGACATTTGCTTCCGCACCCTGAAGCTCACCACTCCCACGTACGGGGACCTCAACCACCTGGTCTCGGCCACCATGAGCGGCGTGACGACCTGCCTTCGCTTCCCCGGCCAGCTGAACGCCGATCTGCGCAAGCTGGCGGTCAACATGGTGCCTTTCCCCCGGCTGCACTTCTTCATGCCGGGCTTTGCCCCTCTCACGAGCCGCGGCAGCCAGCAGTACCGAGCCCTGACGGTGCCCGAGCTCACGCAGCAGATGTTTGATTCTAAGAACATGATGGCAGCCTGCGACCCCCGCCACGGTCGCTACCTGACGGTGGCTGCCATTTTCCGAGGCCGGATGTCCATGAAGGAGGTGGACGAGCAAATGCTCAACGTGCAGAACAAGAACAGCAGCTACTTTGTGGAGTGGATCCCCAATAACGTGAAGACGGCCGTCTGCGACATCCCCCCGCGCGGGCTCAAGATGTCTGCCACCTTCATTGGGAACAGCACGGCTATTCAGGAGCTGTTCAAGAGGATCTCGGAGCAGTTCACAGCCATGTTCCGGCGCAAGGCTTTCTTGCACTGGTACACCGGCGAGGGCATGGATGAAATGGAGTTCACGGAGGCAGAGAGCAACATGAATGACCTGGTCTCAGAATACCAGCAATACCAGGATGCCACCGCTGACGAGCAGGGTGAATTTGAAGAGGAAGGCGAGGAGGATGAGGCCTAAATATCTTGTTAGCAGATGAACTTTGTAAAGCAGGCATGTGTATTGAATGACTTCTGATTCTGGTGGTGGTGGTGAAGCATGTTCTCTAGTTGCCATGTACCCAATTGTCTTCTCAGCACTTGTAACTTTGAAAGATTTCTCAGTGTAACAGTTCTGAATCCAAGTTATTACAATGTCTTTTTGTCCTTTAATGTTAAGATCACAAAGATCACATAAAGGCATGTATTCTAGACAATGTTTTATGTCTTTTTTTTTTTTTATTTAATCACCTCAGTTGGACCAATAATAGCTATTTGCCTAGTGTGACATGAAATTAAGCTTAAAGACATGTGAGAAATCCTGCAGCCCAGTAGCGTTGTGTTCCAGTGAGGCTTACTGTCTGTTCTTGTGTTCTTAAATTCTGATTTTACACATATTAAGGACTGTGCTCCATAAACATTATTCTCAGTGTATGCTTCTCATGCAAACCCATGTTCTTTCCTACAGGACTCAAACCTATTACTTGAATCAAAATGGAAAAAAATCAAGTAAAATAGCTAAACAGTGAAAGGAAAAATACCTCTTAACTAACGTTATAGTTGAAATCACACTAGGAAGTCTTCTACTTGTCTGTTGAATTCCTCTGCAAAACGCAGATGTAGATTATGCTTTCCTTCTGGCATCAGAAGCAACCTTAAAAGACAAAAAAAAAAAAAATCACACTCTGAACATGTGCTACATTCTGTGAGCACAGGTAATCAACTTGGTTGCACTTTTTCTCCTTGCTTTTGGGTAACCAAACACAGAATTGAAGGAACTCTTATTTCAAATACTATAACAGTGTACTTGGTCTAAGTTTAAAACTTAAGCTGTGAACTAACCAGCAATTAAATAGCATACACATTACTTTCTCCAAGTTGAGGAGGATAAATTAAGTTTAAAAATTAACTTCATGATCTGTTCTAGAGCAGTTTCTAAAACCCTGTCTGTTGGTTTGCAAAGATAATATTCTAAAATTCAGGTGAGTAGACTGTATCTTCTAAAGAGAGGTGAAATACCTGAGCTGTTTTGCCTCTTTTAGAGAACAGTAGTTGGACTGGGCAGTGGACAACACCAAAGAGATCATTACAAAAATACTGGCTTTGTGTTGCTACCCATAGTAAGTCAGCATTTGAATTTTTTTTCAATTTGCTCAAAAAAACCAAAAAGACAAAGCTTAAAACTGACACCATCCATTCATGCATTAAAGAAGAAAGGGAAGCAAGAAGTGCTGCAGCTGAATCATAACTTACGCTATAACAAATGCTTAGCAGTAATATCTATGAAGAAGTTTAAATCTTTAGACTATTAATACTGATATGAGTGCAATAAGACCAAAATGCAATTTGACATTGGAAAAAAACCTGTATGTTGAGTATATAATTTTAACACTTTTTTTTCCTACATGGGACTGGGAAATTCTTAATGTGATTTTATTCTGTCATTTACTAAACAGTTTCAACAGATCATTTTGACTGATACTTTCCTATGTTGCCTTAAGTGTCATTAATTTCTACTACAGCAAGTGGGAATTTTTCAAATTTCAAGAGGAGTTCTGTTAGTGATGATAAAAGCTGCTTTATCTCAGGCAAAAAACTATCCTGTGTCAACACATCCAGTTTTTCTAACACAGTTCTCTGAAGTTCATTAAGTCTGTTTCTTCAAAGACAAAGCAGAACGTAGATGCACAAAACTACAGTACTGCAGATACTTACTTAGCTATTAAGCCACTGAGATAGTACCTAATTCTATCCATACCATGCAAATATAGAATGATGGCATACTCTTTTACCATGATAAAAACAAGCAACGTATCTGTGCTCCAGTCAGCAAAACCACCTTCTATTTTACTACTAGAAAAAAGGGAAGAAAAGCTGATGGTAAAAGCAGCTAATCTGCTGCTAAAAATATGCTAAATGTATAGTTTTCTTTCTTATGCACAATGGAACATCTCATCTCCACTACAAGAAGGGAAGAAAGGGAACCACATGATTAAGTATTAAGTAAGTTAGATATATTTTCTAGCGCATCATCACTAGTCTGATTTCTTTCCTGATAACTACAGAAGGCGGGGTGGGGCGGGGGGGGGAGAGCACTTCAGCACAACACCATGCAAAGCTGATCCTTGTCTCTGCAGGGTTTGTGATGACTTGCCTTAGTCAGCAACTGGAGCACTTCCGAGCTCAGTCAACTCTAATAAGATGCTAGGGGTCATAAGCAGGAGACACGGGAGTAACTAACTGTCATTAAAAAAAAAAACAACTGCCTGTTAGGAAGGCTTCTTGTTCTTATCTTTCTTGTGGCAGAATGTATTTTTATGAACAGGAGAGCTGACTTTGAAGTAAATATATTATTCACATTTCACAGCGATGATACCAGTGAAACAATTTCCTGCACTCATAAAAATAGTTCTTCTATTCTCCAGTGCTATTCAGTGTGGACCACTATTAAGTAGAAATAGAACTCTTGAATTTGTGTGCAAATCTATGAAGAAAATTCAGCTGGTGAAGTCCCAGCTTTCTATAGGAGGCATTTCTGAAGGTCGCAAATGAAGCAGATGCTGCTTCAAGATTTTTTTTTCTTTTTTTTTTCTTTTTTTTTTTTCTTTTAAGAGTTAGGAGTAGTATCTCTGAGCACAGTTGTATGCTTTTTTCCCCCCCCTAACATTAATTTTCTTAAATACACCAAAAATTAATTGGACAGTTGAAAAACTCAATCTTTGGGGTCGTTATTCACATCAACATGCAAGAGAGAACATTAGTATCCTGTGCTTCTCTCCAATAACTGGGAATGCTGCTCCATTCATAGCAGCTAAATACTGTGCGCTACTAGCTGGGTAATAAATTAGATATCATGTAACAAAAGGAATGCAATGGCCATAATGGAGAATTTGCTTGCTTGGCTAAATGTTAAGGAATGCTTCTGTGGACAGGTGGAAAGAGGAAAGGGAACTTACTCGGTTTCTCTTGGAGAACATGAGGAAGGAGCTTATTGAAGTAGCAATACTTTTTATATCATAAGAAAGGGACTACTGTTCTCAATGTAACTTGCTAAGGAAGTTTAGAATAGTTTTATCTGTGGCAGAAACAGCTTGCCCAAACACACACACACACACATATATGTATGTATATCTGTATTTTTTACACTCTGGGTATGCACCTCTTTAATGATGATTTGTAGCTAAACAACGATATTACTTACCGGGAGCCTTTGATGCGCTCATGAATGTATTCTGCATGAGAGCGTGGAAGCAAAGGGTCCTTCGCACCATGAATTATAAATGTGGGACATTTAATATGAGGCAGCAACTGCTGGCAGATATTACCTAGAGAGAAAATAAATGAAGGTCACAATTCATTTTAAAAGAGTGTGAAAGACTGAAACTGATTCTGCAAAGGATTGTGAACTCCACTGCGGTTCAAACCATCAGCTCTCTTTGTGGATAGGGTACAGTTATGCTACAGAAATATGTAACCATGATTGTAACTAACATTTATTTCTTCAAAACTTGTTGACAGTACTTCACTGAAATGTGCTTCATTAATGGATACCAACTCAGATAGATGGACACAGTGAATGATGTGTGTCTGGCTTACATTTTCCCTAAGGTTCGCACTGAATGTCCTAAGCAAATACATGCGCCTCTTTCCCATCTTTATTCTTTTTACACTTAGCATCTTACGCCGTTCATGGTTTATGCTCCGCTTTCTTACATTGGTTATCAGGCATTAGGTTATAAGATTTGTTACTTTTACCAACAAGTTAACTTACTATGATGCCTTTTCTACCTTCAAGATTCTTTGTTGCCTGTAATGAATAAGCACTTAATACAAACTATCCAAAAATTATTCAAAAGTTATTCTTCCTGTCTGATCATTTTACAGAACCTTGAGAATAATTTTATGCTTAGCAGTCTTTAGAAGAGATAATTTTAATGCTTTTTCCTTAAAAGCTCCCCCCCTCTTTTTTCTCATCAATTATTACCCCAGTCTCCACGTCCTTTGGCCAACTTTCCACGCTCTCGTACGACAATTTGCAGGCAAATCATACTTGATGTATTTTAAGTTCAATTTTTCCTTAAGCTAGGTTTCTGCTCTATTTGTAATCGTCTCCTTACAGTTACCAACACAGTTAATGCTTATACATGCACACTTTCCTTAGCTCTTAACAGTTATTCACTGTTTTACAGAGCTTTCCGATCATTTGGCTATTTATATTGTCCTAGTTTGCAGTTCTGCCCATTAATTGTTTTCATTTTGAACACTTCATCCATGATCTTCAAAAACCTGCACAAATGTTGATTACATTTCAGAACAAATAACTAGTTTTTTTACCTAAAGCCATAGTTGGCAGCCAAACTAGGAAATAAAGCTGTTTTGTACTATAATCACTAGATCCCGCTTATTCCAGTAACACAGCCTTGCAGAAAAGCCTTGAATTTTGCAGCTTTAAGCAGCTTGTTCAATTTCATTAAATGCTGGCATCCTCCTAATGTTTATTTCTTTGAGCAGCTCACACTAAAAGCTGTTCCACTTAGGGCAAATAGCCTACTTCTTAAAAAGAATTTGAGTGTGGTTTTGACCAACCAAGGTTTTGCTGTCTTCCTCTTACCTCTGATTTAATTTTCTCATCTGATGTTTTTTTATTAAATTCTTTTCTTGTATTCACCATTCATAATCCTTTCTGCAGCATGATTTACATTCAAAGGAGGTCTGGTTGTATTCTAAGTTGCCTTCGCCAAGCTAATCCTGGAAAAAACCAAGGACTGATAGTTGCTAATATTTTTTTAGCAAATGTTAGGCTTTCCTCAGTATGTGACCCATTTACAACACCTGGGTAATTCAACTCCTTGTTAAATGTCTCCAGGTAGCTTCTTTTTTCACAAAGTCAGTTCATCTCAATATTTCAAGTATAAAATAAAATCAGATCATTGTTACATATCTCTGCTAGGAGAAATTCTAGTACTAGGTTGCTGATTCTTTGAAATCTATGTATGTGGAAAAACACAAAGAGAAAGAATAGTTTTCTTGCAATACCTGCTGCCATCTCCTGTCATCTAAATGTCATCTCCTGTTTTTCATTATGACAGCTACAGGAAAACGTATTTAAGAGAATTAGAGTCTTTGGTTTATGTGCTATGCATTTCTGCTTTAGGTAAATTAAAAACAAATTTCCTCTGAATTAAAACAGAACTGCAGGTTATTATTCTCAGTATCCTCGGTTGCAAAAGTCTATGTAGAGTAATTGCAGAAATCTTCAGAGATAAACATTTAATTACAATTATGTTATACAGTTCAGCTCTTCTTTTTGGATTTTAAATACCTAAGCTGTAGCAAGAGCATTTTTAAAATATGTTTTCTTAATTCTGAGTTTCAAAAATCTGAATGTCCTTCTTTCTGTACTCACTATATGCTATTCATTTTGAAATAGTGCTTAGGCTTCTGTTTGCAGGAACTAGAGTGAACACACCTCACTTTTGGGATATCTTAACAAAGTTACAAAGCAGTAGTAGGTAACTATTCTCTGCCACTGAGAGAGGAGAGTGGAAAATAAACTTGAGCAGAATTCCTCATGTTCAGGCTGCAAAAAAGTGATGATTTAATAATGTAGTTTTGTGGCGGAGCAAGGGGAGAGACTCATCAGCTAATGTTTCTTATAAATGTTTTTTCCTCCTGTACCTTGGTTCTGTGAAGCATCTACAAATTAATTGCTTTACCAATGAGTATGAGTCAGATCCAGCTTTTAATGCTTTTAATACCATATGCAGAGTCCTTCTTTTTCTGCCTGCTAGGAGTACTGTTAGAGAGATTTTATCCAGACCTGTCTGCTACTGTAATTTTTTCAGTTTAGCATTGTAAAAGTCTTACCATCTGATTTTTCAGCAAAGTGAGATATCCCATCTACCCAAGCCTCACAGGTTTTTGCAAAGTATTTATGTCCATACATCTCTTCCAGGGGTTTCTTCACTTTTTCACTCCATTTTGAAACATCTCGGATGCCTATATAAAATAATATTGAAATATGTTAAGATCTTTCCAGCAATAAAATATGCTTGCCCAGTACTGTAAACATCTAATACGAGCAAATTTTCAAACCTGGCTGCCGATACGTATTTCAAAGTTGAAACTGCATTGAATAGTTTTAAATAAATTCTGAGTAAGGAAGTGGGTGTAAAAAAAAGGTAGTTCTAGTATCTCTGCTGGGTCTTTCTGAGATACAAAAGACTATCTCGTTATCATGTTCATGAGGAGCTAAAAAAAAAAAAATCAAAAGCTCAATCCTATAACTTCTGATGGCTTCTTTATGGAGGCCTTGCAATAAGAAGAGCTCAAAGAGGTACCAAGTGTATAAAAAGGGACTATTTTTATAACAGTGTGCCAGAACTGGCAATACATTTTTATATCCTACAGCCTTTCGCTTTGGCTCATGGATGGAAGCTCTCCCATGGTTCTTACCAGTATTCAGAGGAAGGAAGCTTTTACTAAGGCATTCCAACAGACTGACATCATGGTACATTTGCCATAGTCTTAGAGGAAAATAAGCAACTGTACTTAGTAGACCCCTGTGACTCATGGCATGCTGACTAAAGCTGTACAAATAATCTGACATTCTACTTCATTTATCAGGTTTATCTGTCTTCCCCCTCAAACTTTCAGTAATGCTCACAATCCAGATATCCACAAGGGTCACTTTCACTAAATTAGATTTCAGTTGCACAGCCTTGAATCAATAAAGCCCAAAACAACTCCGTCATAGCAGAGGTGAAAGAGATGGAAAAGCACTGAATCATGAAATAGCAATGTATACAACTAGCAAAGGTTTTAACTGATTTCAAATAGAAAGCAAGGGAAGAGAGGAGTTAATTAGCCTGCGTGAAATAGAACCTGTCCAGCCAAACGAGCAAGGTAGTAGTGAATGAAAGGGTTGTTTTACAGCAACATCTGTTTGGTAACCTCTGGCAAATGAGTTTGATCGTTCCAGGCTAGCTTGTTACTGTTACAGCTGTTTCCCTTACAGACTCCACCCTTCTCTCCTTGAAGCTGGTCTTATTTTAAATTGAATGGAAAAAGCCCAATGTCGAATGGGCATAGAGAGCAAATAAACATCTTTCGCTCCCACATCATAAGCTAAGATGCACTGATGGGCCAGCTGTAGTAGGCTTGCACTGCTGGTCCGTGGGCTCTGTCTACCCAGAAAGATATGTTGAAAGAGTCAGTTGGCTAAGCAGCCGAAAATCAGCATTCTTGCAGGCACTGACTGTAGTCCTTGTAAAGTACGATTTTTTTTTTTTAAATACCTTAGCTTGTTAGCAGAAGGCAACTTATACACATTTCATAATTATTATGTAATAAAACTTCCATATATATAAAAGCATCTAAAGAAATAACGTAGCACTTCTACAGATCTAAAAAGCATTTTGCTTACTGAACTAAAAAATGTAATAATAACAATAATCACCCTCATCATCATAAAAAATGCAATAGTACAGGTGAGAGAATTGCACAGGTGCAATATTTACACTTGTAATTTAGCTGAAGCCAGACAGATTCCACAGCTGCTACAAATCAAACTCCAGTCACTTAAATGAAACTATACTAGGTTACATTTGGTGAGAATCTGTATGGTTAACTCTTTAACTTCAAAAGTAAGTAAGGTTGTTTCTAAGCATACTAGCAGTTTTTGCTGTTTTCCTTGAGAGTGACAAATGGTCAGATCCTGTTTCACAGGAGTGGAACAGGGATCAGAAACCTACGTGCTTCTTTATTTTGCAAAGGTTTTGTAACTATAATAATGAACTTCAAAGGCGTGCAAATTAGAAAGGAATCCTGGGATGTTTACTTGAATGATTCATTTGCTTCCTGAGCTCAAATGGTAAGTTACGAGCTTGTTTTCTTACACTGTGTATTATATAGCCCGTAGAGGCAAAAGGAGCTACATGTTAGCCCAATAATTTTCAGTGGACCTTCTCTAAAAGTTGTGCAAGATCTATGAAAGAAAATCAAGCCTGGAGTCAGTGGGTTTATTTGGAATTTATTTTTAGGAATTTCTTACAGCAACAAAAATTTTACCCGCTAAAAATTCCTGATAAGCTATTTATAATTTATGATTTTAACAGCTGCTGGTAAACTGTTGGTAATTTTTTTTTAATCCTAGTACATTATCTCTGGAGTAATTGTTAGGCAGTTTCTCACTAGAACTTTAATCTAGTCCTGTATTTAGCAATACGGTGAATTTTGTGTTCTCTTACTTCTTTGGTTTGTTATGTCTCACTAAGCCTTAAGACAACTAAGATCCTCAGATCAAGATGAAATAAACACATTTCTTCAAGGATATGATTTTCTCCTATACTTAATTCTGCACATACCATTATAAATTCTCACATCCTCTTGAGTAACACTGGCATTTGCTCCCCAAACAACCAGTTTGTTGATAAGAGCTGGATACTTTGCAGCTGCAATGAGTGCTGTAATGCCACCATCACTCCATCCCAGCAAAGAGAACTTCTTAAATTTCAGTGCCTGGATTGGTACAAGAAAGTTATATGCAAATCATCAACTGTTTTTAATCAGTAAATATCAAATATTTCCTGAAAACTACCTGTACAAATTTAGATACAACAATAAAAATCTGAATTATAGTTAGCTTTCATAACTGGAAAAATATAAATTTTCCTGCTGTACAAAAAAGGCTCAGAAAAAGGTCAAACTGTGGAAAACAAATTAAACCCTCCCTTCCAATCTTCCTTTGCTATTACTGAAACAGAAAGTAGTCATATTAGCTGCATTTAAAAAGCCTTATTGAAACTAAGACTTGCTTATTTACAATGGAGAGTGAACACTTTTTCAGAAAACAGGATGGTGTAAAGAACCCTTTGATTCTCTTGGCATAAAGTTGGTAAAGACTATTATAATGTGGGATGGTATGCAATACAAGACCAAGATGAGCTTAGGAAAAAGAAAAGTTTAAGGCTTTAAAAATAAAACCTAGTGATCTAATTTACTGATGCTAGTTAATAAAAATGTATCTGCACTGTAATGACAAAAAAACCCCAAAACTTTAAACATTTCCTATAGGACACTTACACATTTGCTATGGGATTGTTTCAAATTTTGGTGCCTACTTCACATTTTCTGATGCTTGTTCCCTTGCTTATAACTGTACACTTTAAATGCTACTTCATGGTGAATTCCAGTTTAAAATATCGATACTGAAATATTTCCTTCTCCAAAAGGAAGGCTGTGAGCAAAACATATGGCAACGAAGACCTTAATTCATTCTTCTTATATGCTGCTGTCCACTAGAATTTGAAACTGTTCCTTTCTCTTATACCAAAAGCTGTTGTAGGGGGCAACAGCTGCGACAGGTTAGAGGATTTTGCATCTACGATGTTCAGTGGGCAGAGGGTGAGGAAGGGAAAGGGATTCAGAGGCAAAAGCATCTGAAGGCGGCACAGGGAGGGACAACATTCAACGGTTAAACAGTTTTTGCAGGTTGGCATACAGAAGCCTGTTTGCAGTTCTCTAGCAAACAAACACAATAAAACATTTCAATGATTTCTTTAAAGGCAGAGATTATATCCTTTTAGATGGGATTAAGGAAGTTATTGTACTTTTGGAGGAAAAAGAGAAACAAATAGTTGAGTTAGTTAAGTTTTGTCTGTGGTGTTTTGCTGTTAGAGTCCAGTCCTGCTTTCCTCATTCAGAAGGTGGCAAAAAAAAAACAAAAAAAACCCAGGAAATGACAAACAAAAGAACTGCAGAGAGATAAAAAGTAAAAAAGAGAGATAAAAAGACTCCTGCTTGTAAACTCAATGCTCAAGTGAAGTATAGCCTTATCTGTCAACTAGAAACCTGGCAAACTTGTTCCATTATCAGGCTTTTCTGCTTTTGGCTTCTTCCTTGATACTAGGCTTAACTTCAGTGTTGCTCAAAACTAGACTTTACCCAGCTAAGCCATAATTAGCAAACAGGAAAAAAAAAAAAGGTACAAAAAACACAAGGACATCCAAGGATGGAGATGAAAGTAAGAAAGAGCCTTGAATTTTAGAAGCTGATCACAGGTTGGCCCTGACCTACTGAAAAAGTAGTAACCCGCAGCCACCTTTCAGTATAGTGCTATTGAAGGGTTAGTGGTATCTTGGTAAGCTGCAGGAGCTGGCAGCCACGCTTGTAAAACTTGGGTTTTTGTTGCTGCTGTTCTCCTATCACCAATAGCGAATTATGGATCTCAAAGTTGGCTGATGGGTGGAATAGCCTATTAAAATTTTTGTCTGTTAAGAACCATCCTAGTTTATTTGCCAGCACTTCAGCTGAGATCCATTTGCTTCCAGTTCTGTGTTTCTCTTGTTTCCTAGCCATTATCTCAGTGCATTCTTTGGGTTGTCTCAGTATGCCTTTCCAGTAGGAGTAATTTAACTTAATCGCTTTGGCCTTCCAAAAAACAATGAGATGTAACAAACGTGTTGGATGTGGTGCGCATGCTTATTCATTTGCTTTAATCTTGAACTACTTACAGTACAGGTCTGTACCTAACAATGGCAACAACTTGAGAGCTGATTTCAGCTCCTTAATTCTGTCAGCAATTTTGTGCTGGCCCTATCCTGTAAATGAAGAAAACCTCTTTTGAAATCACCTCCTCCATCCAAGCCTCTGTGAAATGCAATCAAATGATCATGTAGGCTGTCAAAAAATAATTTATAACTTTGAGCTGTAATACAACAACACTCTGTACTATGGGCTTTCATTTGGTTCAAAGGAAGTACACCACGAATATTGGTTGCAACCAATCTACAAAAACTTGGAGAAACCAAGTCCAACCAAGCCCCATCCTTTCAGTGGGATAGTAGCTCTGAACAATAAGAACATTTTAAATGTCAACACTAGTTATCTCCATAATGATCATTTTAATGCTATTGGCCTTTGTTAACGTTAGACATTGGAATGGAGTGCGGCAAAGCAGACTTAAAACATTTACTTTTTCCAGTTGAATTCGTTATTTGCATTATACTATCATTGTTTCAAGTCGACTCTGTCACAGAACACATATAGCAACGTGGAGTGCTGGCATGTGCATCAGCCTGCTAAATACTCTGAAGAATTTCAGCTTTCATTACTTCACAGAAGCTTCCAACAGTCATAGCTCCAGCAGAGAGGACAAAATCTGGAAGAGCCTAAATACAGGTTCTGAAGGCTCACCTATAGAAATGGGCTTACTTGTGTAGGCTGTGTATATGGAAACCAATATACTGTTATAATGCCCTCTGCATTAGAATTTCTGACAGTTATGACACAACCTTGCAGGAGTTATGACTTTGTTTTATTCTGCAAATCCTAGCTGTAACCATTCCTTAGGTTTTGTGCCTCTATATTTTATGCTAAAATAGAAGCAAGTTACCCATGATTGCAAGCCACTCATGATTGGAAAGATTTGAATAATTTGTTATTATATTTATATCTTAATAAACACCTTCAAAAAGACAGGATGTTACATACAATTTTGCTGCCAAAAATCTACTAATTTGTTTCGGCAACTTTTAACATTGATAGGCTGCTATCCTGTTTGACTGCAGACTACACAGTTTCATATTCTTTGGGGACGGCTTTGTTTTCTAATCTGCATACATTAGGATTTGAAGAGAGACAGAAAAAGGGTTACCAACATTTAGACTGAATATTTGTCACCTATCCGTGGCAGCATCTTTATTTTCTGTATTAGCATAGCAGAATAAATTGGTGATTCAGGAGATTATTTCCACAGTTAGAGAGCAAAACAGTATCTTTATCCTGATTCTGCTGTCAGACCTATTTTGTTTCACTATGCAGAATACTCCAGGAAGGCTGTATTTTCAATTTCAAATTGTTCTACAAGGTTACTGCTCAGTACAGAAATACAGTTGGATTCACTGTCTGCATCTTGCCTCATATTTTTGGAATTTTAATGTTCTGCCAACTTTTTTAACATGGCCAAAGAAACTGTACAGCTTAACATAACAAAGCCAAAATATTAGTTAAAACTAAAGATAGAAAATAGCGTTAGGACCTATATGATGGACTCATAACAATCAGAACAAAGGAACATAGATTTGAATTGTAGAATTCTTTAAGATGGAGAAGTGATGACAACTTTAGGTCATACTCTTCATAATCGCAATAGTTGTGTTAAGATCTGGTATGATTACAGGAATTCTTTGATTCCCTATACAAATTATTTCAGTAATAGGCCTTAAAGTGCGAAGTGTCAACTTAGTTTTCAGGATCAAACATTTCAGATGAAATGGGCTCCTCCAGGCAAAACGCCAAGATTCTATTAGCTAGAAAATTTTCTAAGAACCTTTCACCACTATAATCCCTGCAGTTAAGCCACTTAGCACAGGCTTTGTTTTTTCATATGTATTTTTTATCTAAACTTTTCCTGACTCTTCACTGCAAACCTCTCAGGGCAGGTTATTTTGGAGTCAAAATGTATTGCTTTATAACTAATTCCCACTGTTGAATCTCTATATATTGTAAAAGAGATGGAAGAAGAAAATATTTTCCAGAACAGTGTGTATGTGCCCAGTTTTAAGCCTTCATGTGTATGTTCTTCTGTGTAACTTGCTGTTTGCTGGGGGCTATATACTTAACAGTACTTTTCTCTACATCTCAAAGTAATATCTTTTATAAATATATATATTAATAATACAATCTCAGAATAGATTTACCTGCATAAGATCTACAGCATCTTTTGCATCCCTCTCAAAGAAATCTGGAGGAAAGTCTCGAGATGGAGGGATGGATTGTCCATATCCCCGAGGATCCCAAGCAACAATTGTGAAAAGCTGCTTGTTCATAGACTTAAGCTGCGGTCCAAAATCGGTTTGACCACTTCCTGAAACATCATCATTTTTCAATTAAAGTAACCACTCTAATACATACACACCATTCATACTATAAATGGGGAAATTTATATCTTAATTCTAAAAAAGATGTTATTATGAACTGAAGCATATTTTAACTCTAGTTGTAACTGAGTATTGCAACTCTTAGCCAGGAAGTACCATAATAAAAAGTTTTAGAATATTTGTAATACACTTAGAATAAACTATTTCTAGAATGTCTGCAAAGCTTATCAACTATTGTGCTTTACACAAATGAATCAATAACTCAGTTACATGGAATCAATCAGAGTAGGGATTTATTTCTAACAGTAATAAAGCAGTAGGATGGTCATTGCTGTTCATTTGGACAGCACAGATTACACTTAGCTTAACGGAGAGCTATTCTGACAGAGTGGAATAATGCTTAACTAGGCCATATTAAAAGTTTTGACTAAGAAAAGTCAAAGGATGACTTAAGGACAGCTGAAGGATGGATTTAAACTTGAACTTTTGGTTGAACAATCTAGAACAGTTATCTTCTCCTTCCCTGTGAAAGCGGAGGAATATACAGACTTTAACTAAGAAATTCGCTGTCCATAGATGAACAGCACTGTGTGATACAGAGTTTCTTAATGATAAAATACTTTAACAAGACTATTAGTGCTTAAATTGAACTTTAAATGCTTTCTTGACTGAGGAGACAGTGGTGACACAAAAGTACAACATTCTGACGACTTATTTTTCTCATACGTAAGTTGCCAAATGGAAGTCAAATACAGTCATTTTTTCTGATGCAGAACCGTTTCCTTTATTAACGGCTTACACTTTCAACGAATGAAAACATGAACTACTGCAATCTAGAAAATGCTATTGCACTAAACTATGAACACTAGCACGAATGTAAGAAGCCTACAATTTATTTCTCATTTGAATTATGGTCATGTGTTAACAGTATCAAACATTACTGTGATTAAAAACTGTTCAGCTCTAGTATATCATATCTGAACGATGTATATCGAAATGGTTATCTATAATTATAAAGCCTGTTAGGATTTGTACTTGGAGGAATATGTCCTCAGGTATCTCCTTCTATCTTATCCACTGGTCCAAATGACAGAAGAGCCTGTATACAGTATGCCATGATGAGCTGACTACAGTCTGATATCAGCTCTTCTCCCTTGCTACACCAATTAACAGCTACAGTCAGAAGTAAAATATCAGGTTGTTTGAAAAATAGCGATGCAGTGTGATTAATACTGATCATGTATTTTTACACAGGCTTAATGTGAACTTCTTCACTATCCTGCACATGCTTGTTATACTATATTTTTTTGGAACTTAAAACAATTCACAAAACTGAAAGCACATCCAGATGCTGTGTTTTCTTGGCTTTCTTAGTACTTTTCCATTTTGAAAGAGAAATGTTATTTTGTGTTACCGTACGTTACTAATAGTCTGGAGACTGATTAATTCCATTGACCTAATAGCACTTACCTTGTTGCCAGCACACTTATTAATCTGTTAAAATTGTAAATTGTATATAATATTATTGAAAATTTAGTATTGGTACAAAGGGAGAACATATTTGATGGTCATAATTCAATGCTTACCCTCATATGTTGCCCCAAAATCTTAGACCACAGTTAATAATGGTAAAGATACTAAGTCCTAGCTATTAGTGTCTGTAATAATGCTACCTGAGCAGTACCAATATACAGATAACAACAGTATTACCTCAGAACTGAAGAAAGATAACGTTTCTATTTAAGGAGTTAGCATTGGCAGCAGGATTATTAGTCTAAAAAGCTGTTAGGATGAATTGGTTAGAACATATTACTCCTAAAGCACCCCTAGCATTAATTTTTTCCATTCTCCCTCTGAAAATGACTTGAAATAAAGAATTACTTCATGTATACTTAAAAATGTTGCTGCCAACAAGAATGTCTTCTGCTCCTCAGTTCTTAATGTTCTATCACCTGATCCACAATTCAGTTAAGCACGAGCGCAACTTTGAGCTCAGTAATAGTCCTATCGACACGCTGGTATGAATGGCTAGTAATTTTTAATGGTCTTGCAGTACTGAATGTACTGCAGAAGAAAACCTTGGGTTAATTTTAAAAGGTTGCTATCCAAAGCAGTGGTCTCGGCAGCCAGAAATCACATAGCTAGCAGAATCTGTTTTCCATCCCTAAAAGCCACTGAGAGTCTTAATAATGTTTCCATGAATGAGTGAAACACGAACATACATTTTAAATCAAACAGCCAGTCTCATCTGTGTCTTCTTCATTACGAGAATAAACTGCAAGTGCTGCACTATGACTATTAATTCAATTGGAACGCACCTAGTTTCTAAAAAAGAATGAATCATTCAGCCTGTGTAACAAATGCAGCTGACTTGACTTTTTTCAGTACTTTGTACCTTGTGTAGCTATTTTCCACCTGTGTTGGAGACCCCTGTGCACAGTCAGATCCAAAAGGCTTGAGTGACTACGTAAGACAGCAGAAATTCAGAATCAGTATGTTTGAGTTGCTTGGTGAGATATACAAAATCCTTAAAAACAATTAACTGGTTACAATAACTCTACCTTAACTTATCTTTCATGTGTAGCAATTCCTTTTTAGGATAATCCTTCATAATCAGGTGTTAAACGTATTACAAAATGGTTTTGTGTAATCTAGCTTGGGAGCAGACAGGACACAAGAGAGGCCGTTGCTCTGTGAAGATAAGACAAAATCTCCAGACCTAGCATTCCAGGAAGCAGAAGAACTGCATGGTTTCCTTCTCCTGTTTGCTGATAATGCAGGTGGACTCCATTCACTTGGATTTTGGCAGATGTTATCGCAGTACTGGGAACAGGAGAAGGGGACAGAGAGAGGAAAACATTCAGACAGGAAATTCTCATTACTATCTGGTCATTCAAGAAATGTAAAATGATTACTTTTATATGGGGGGACTATACAGTGAGACTTATATGGGTCACTTGCCCTTTCATGAATGCACAGAAGAGGAAATAAAAAAAATGACTGAGCAGAGAAGTATTCAATATGTGACTACTATGTAACATCTGTACCTAGGTTTCACAAATGCAGTTAAATGGCTGAAGTCAAAGGCGATGGCGGGTCACGACTGTACAATAACGCAAACATAAGAGCAGCCTTAAATGGCTAAAAAAATGTGTTGAAAGAAACACATTAGAGGATAAACCTCATTCTGTCACAGAATAACTTTCAAAATGGCTGGTGTTCACCTTGTTATTACTAAACTGAATCTCACCTGCCAAAGAAAATACAATCTATTGTTAATGGTTCCTTATGAACCAGAGGTTCTAGGACGAAAAACATCTGGCACCGAGATGAAGCTGGAGGGGTGGGAGAAGAATGTGACAATAATAATTATGTCAACGTAACCTTAGCAGGAGGTAATGCTTAACTGGAAATAATAATAATAATAAACTAAAGAAGCACTCTAAATGGGAAAAATGTAAATGATCAAGAATATAGAAACTGACCACATAGGAGAACACCCTCCCTTAAACATGTAAATTAACCTTTCAATACAGAATAAGACATATTTGCATATGCAAATAGTTAACCGGTGATACTATTTCTAGATACAAACTCCCAGTGAGAATACAGAAGTAGCATATATTGAAGGACTCTTTTTAACACTGTAAATGATTGCATCTGGTCTCCCAATTAAGTTTGTGTCCTAATAGTTGCAGGGGATCATTTTACCAGCCTAACTCATGTTGTTTAAAGGTGGTAATATAATACGAATTTCGCCATTCGGTTGCCTAACAGCTAAGGTTTGTTCACTATGCTTCAGTTTACCTAGATTAAATATTCTTGCTCCACTGAATTCATTCAATGTGATTTTTCCCCTGCTTACTTACAGAAATGCTGTTGTCCAGTCTTCAATGTAACAATAACCTGTATTCTGTGTTATGCACCATACAACATTTTTAAATGTTCACTTTTAACATTTACTAAGTTCTGAACTAAGTACAGTGAGTAAACATAGTTTCACCCATGTAGAGTTTAAAATCTAGTTTTTAAAAGTCATAAACTCCACAAACTTAAGTCTTTCTCATAAAGCAACTGAAAATGAACAGCAGTTTGCGAGCTCAGATTCCTAGTTTATAACAGTGACAGATAAACTGCAGAAATTGTTCAACATAAAGCCACTTGAATCCTGGTATACATAACACATCTAATTACGCCACATACTAAATCAGGGCTGTGATTTTGCAGGATAGGATCAGCTCTTCCACCTGTACAGATTCAATGTGAATACTGGAGTATAAATGCAGATCAATTTCAAGGTATTTCTTGAAATGCAGACATTTCAAGAATATAGGTCAGACATCAAAGAAAGTCATTATGCCGTTAAAACTTCAGGGAGTTTTGCCGAATTGCTATAGCAATACGATTCAAGCGATTAGTCTGGCTATATTTTTTTAACCTGTTTTAAGTACCTACACCACACCTGATACAGCTATATATTTCACAGCTAGGCAAATTCTGAATGTAGCTTTTAGATATGCTTTTCTATCCCCTTTTGAATATCTAATAGTGCTTTTTCTCTTTATAAAAGAATTTTTTTTCCCTCCAATATACCATCTTTTAGTTTGCTCTTCATTTCAACAGGTTATGTTATCACAGTTTTCACCATAGCAATTGAACAGCTCAGTTTTATTATGTATAGAAATACCAAAGGTTCTTTGCTTCTGATTAATAATTACCAAAGGTATGCCCAGTTCTGAACAAAACAGAAATAATCACCACCCTGCTACCTTTTTTTAAGAGGTAAACAAAATGTCGTTTTCATGGACAAAAAGTAATTCATATTCTGCTTTCCTGATTCAGATAATGCTAAGCATTTTCCATAGCTCACCCCCTTCTTTAAAGATTAATTATTAACATCACAGGTTCAAGAATTTGCTGGGTTTGCGATGCTTTTCTGTTCTTGGACCATGTCTGAGTGTAAAGTCTGATGAAAAAACAGAATTTCACATATAGAGTACTTTCAATACTTTCTAGATCAAGTGAGTTGTTACTTATACGTGCTGAGAAGCTGTACTGGAATTGACTACACCTCTTGTAGATTTGGTTCCAAACACACCAAATTTCTGCGAGTGTGAAATCACTTCAATGTGATTATCATCATGATGACTTTACTTCTGTAAAGTTTTTTTTTAAACACTGCATTTCTCACTGATTGGCATAATCATGTTTGCAGAAATCACATTTTAAAACAACGAGTTGTAACTGAGGCAGTAGTGTTAAGGTTTACTGCTCTGTGAGGAGCCACCGTACACATTACCTATATTTACCAAGATAATACAGGTACAGAGTTTGTAGGTGCAGAGGATGATTAAACCTTGTACTGTGCCTTGTTGGAGTCCACACTTCACCTCAGAGTCTGTAAAAGCACAGCTTAACCTGTGAACTACATTTCTGTTCCAGCTGTGCTACAAAAACAATCTAATCTTTATCTGTGTAAAAAAAAAATATTATGGTATAACGTGCACTTTCCTTAACAGGATCTGCATAATAAGTAATATTACTTGGCTATTAATCTCTCCTCTCCTTGTCAGACTTTCTTTCATACCATTTCTCTTTGCAACCCTCCCTGGCCATCTCCAGGAAACCCCTTCTCCACGGGTGCTAGAGAAGCAGCGGCATTTAGCAGCATGTCGTGCCGGCAGAGGGGAAAGGGACTCGCAGAGGGGGGGGATGAGAGCGCCTGAAGATAGGGGGCTGCGGAGCCTTGCAACAGCATGCAACAGAGGGAAAGCAGCTAAGGAGAAAGCTCTTCCCTCCCCCAGCGAAACAAACCTCCCCGGCCAAACGCAAGACCGACGCCTCAGGGTGCTACTGGCGCCCCCCTCCCCCAATCTACAACATGCACCCCCTTTGCTAAAACACCTTGCCCAACCCTGGTCTTCCAAAGGTCCCCAAACCCTGCGGGCCCGGCCGGCGGCAGCAGCAGCAGGGCGGCGAGCCTCCGCCGGGCGAGGGAGAAGCAGCTAGTCTGAGGGAAGGAAGCGGGTGAGTTTTTCTTTTTCTTTTTTTTTTTTTTTACCCGTAGGAGGCGGCCGGTCGCCGGGGCGTGAGCGGCGCAGCCCGGAGCAGCCCCCGCAGCCCCCTGCCCGCGCTCCGCACAGCCATTTTGCCGGGCCGGCGGCGGCGGGAGCCCGGCTCCGCCCTCCCCGCCGGCTGCGGGAGCTTCAGGGCGGGGAGAGGGCTGCCGCGGCGAGCCTGGCCCCGGCCACCTGGTCGCAGGCCATCAGCTGGGCCTAGGCGCTAGCGTCAGCCCCGCTGAGGGGGCGCGCTGAGGTTCTGAGGGGAGCCAGCGAGCTGCAAGGCGTTTTGGGCACCCCGAGCACTATAGGCCGTCTGACGCCTTTAGGCCCTTGGGCACCAGGCACCCAAGGCGCCGAAGGAACGGGGTTGTCCCGCCAGCCGCCCTGAGTCACGGGGACGAGGCCAGTGGAGCATGCAAAGGTTATTCCAGGCTGGAAGTCGGGCTGGGTCCCGTCCTTCCTCAAGCCGCAGGGAGCGCGTGTGAGTGAGTGGCACAGCCTGCGTGTGGAGACATGCTTGTTCCCACACATCCCAAGGCGCCCCGGAGCTCAGTCCCTGTCTGTGAAAGGAGCAGAGGCTGCCTAGGCACACTCGTCCCTCCAGTGAGCGGTCTAGGAGGGCGAGGAGGCAACAGCAACTTCACAACACCCTGAACACTACAGCATGCTAAGAGCCAAAGTGTGTTTTTCCTCTCAGTGTGCTGCAGCAGTTCACATCCAGACAATCCTAATGTGAATTTAGGAGCATCCAACAACAACGAAGGCAAAGCTGCCCCAGCACTTCACTCCCTCCCAGCCGTCCTTCTCCAAGGCTGGTAGCGAGGACCAGGCATCATGGGGCGATGAAGGAGGCTACGCGGGGGATGAGCGAGGGTAGTTCTCACAGACCTTGAGCTCAAAGGCCCTCTTTGACTCTGCAATGGGAACCACATCATCTTTAAGGTGCAGAGAAGCACAAAGAGGGAGGTAGGGCGTCCCTTTGGTCCTAGCCAGGCAGTTGCGAGGCGCCCCATCTCGCCGGCAACACAGAACAACTCCCGCCCTTCTCCCCGGCCCGCCCAACGGCCGTTTAACGCAGCCCCACTCCCGCAGCCCGCCCTTCCCTCCTGCGCGTGCGCAGAGCACCTCCGCGCACAAAACCACAACCCCCAACAGTCGCGGCAGCGCCCGGCGGGGAAGCCTCTCCGATGAAGCTCTCTGATTGGCGGATGAGGTTGTCATTCAGAGCAGGACGGCCTGCCAGCGGCCGTTGCTGAGGGAGGGGCGTGGCTGTTCTTCCTTTTTGTCCCGCCCCCTCCCCGGCAGCCGTTAGCCGTTTGCAGTAGCGGGTCGGCCGCGTGGTGGGGGGCTACGGGTGTGACTGGTCACCTCCTGCTCCAGGACAGGGAGATCTAGGGGGTAGAAGAGGGAGCCCTCCGCTCTCCCCTCCCATCTGTTTTCGCCTCACTCAGAGAAAAGGGGTTTCTAAGGGGGGCCTTTCTGTCCCCAGTTGTCCTGTTTCTCTCCCAAGGCCAAAGAAGGCAGGACACTGCCTGTGACAGGAGATGAATTTTCTAGGCACTCGGGTAGAAAAATGGCCACTTTAAAGGCGTCTTACCGTCCAGAGCAGTGGTTAAAGGCCTGCAGATGAGAGGTGGAACAGCTTGCCTGTGACAAACCTTTTTTATGAAAGGACCACTCAGCCTTTCTCACAGAGACACTAGGGTTACCTGCATCTGGAACCACACCATATTTTCCTATAGTGGTACATTCATCTCCTCACCTCCCTTTTCTCTCTCATCTGGTGAGGGCTTCTCATTTACCAAATTACCTCTTCCCCCCACCCCGTATTGTACAATGAATGCGTTCTACCGTATCCCCTCAGTTACTCACCACAAGTCATGAGAATTTGTTACACGTCCTTCAGGCATACAAGGAAGAGATAGGTAGGAAGATAGGACCCTACGTATCCTATATATGTGAATATGTAGGGAGTCTGAAGAATGAGAGGCATTTTAACAGGAATGAAACTGGATTAAAAAGTTTGCAACTTTTCACTCTGAAGCTACTAGTGAAACATGAGATAGGAGCCCCTTTAGATATGGCCAAACTGCAGAATTCAGGACAGTTTCAGTTTGTGTAGCAGGAGAGCAAGCTACCTCTTTCGTTTAGTCAGCCATAAAGCCATAAGTGCCAGTCATTTTCTGCCAGCATGCAGTGTGGACAGTGACCCTCACAGCACAGATGAGCCTCTGAAGGTGGGCTAAAGCCATGGGGCATTGTAGGGGCTTGTAGGTGTCATTGGGCAAGAGAGAAGGCACCTGGTCCTGATGCTGGATTGCTTGCAATTAGCCATACTAATGACCTTAGACTTGAACAGTTTGATCTGCTCAGGGGATAAAATGAATCAGCATGCTTGCACAGTAGAGTTAATCCCTTTATGTGCTGGCAGTTGCTATGCCTGTCATTCCCCTCACAGATTTGTTGGTCCCGTGCAAACAACTGGCAAGGGAATGGAGAGAGGGGCACCTCTTTGTTTCTCGGGTCAGTCGTGGAGCTCCCGATAGGTTGAAGTGGATATGTAAAGGCTGGCCTGTCTTGAGGACAGGCCTCTCATCCAGGCATAAAGCAGGAGATCTATTTCCTGGGTCTGTTTCAAGCCTGGTACCAGCTCTAAAGTCTTCCGCAGACTCATTTGCTGCCTTCACAGCCAGAGGGCAGGCTGTGACTCTGGCTGTTTGTTCCCCTTCACACTTGGGATGGCGACACCCCTAGAAAAGAGGTCTGTCTCCCTGGTGCCCTAGGAGCAACCTGTCAGGTCCAGTGGAAAGTGAGGCCAAGTGCTATGGGGAATGAAGGCAATTGGGCCACTCTGGAGGCAGCTGTCTCTGAGCAGGTGGGCATTTGCCAGGCCAAAGCCCTTGGCCTGGAGACCAGAGCTTTTTCCATGGGCAGTCCCATCCAAAAATGTTGGCAAGGCTGAGTTTATGACTCCTGCCGAGGGTCTGAGGTCAGCATGCTGAAGGCACTCCTTAGGGGAGCCTCAGTCCCCAGCAGTACTCTCACATTTGCCCCAGCTGCACTAGGAGCTTTTCTCCCTGCCCCAGTTAAAGGCAGAGCGGAGGTACAGATGCCCACCACAGCTTCTGTTGTCTCACAGTCCAGGGAGCTTATCCTAGTGCTGGTATCATGGGCAGAGCCAGAGGCATGGGTGTGACCTGGTCCTCCGCCTCCCACCAGGGCAGGGATCTTCATTCCCTGTTGACGTCTTGAGCAGGGCTGGAGGTGCAGGTCTCGACATAAGCCTCTGCCTCCGCGGTGGGCACAGAGGAGCTCACATCGTCTACCTCCTGGATGCGGGTGGAGGTGCAGCTCTTGTGCTCATTTTCTACATCCCCACAGGGTAGGGAGCTTCTCTCACTGCTGACACCCTGGACTGGGCTGGTGGTACGGCTGATGACCTACCTGCACTTCTCCATCCTCACAGGACAGGGCGCTGCTCCCATCTCCTGGAGTGGCAGGAAGCGGCAGGTTGGAGGTGCTGTGGTGCCTGGAGGGGAGAGCATGCATGTCCTGCCCTGAACTGGGGAGCAGCACTTTCACTTCCTGGGGCCAGAACTGTTGCTGGCATGATCTGGGCTCTGGGCTTCTGGTGCCCCCATCCACAGCGAAGGCAGCCGCAGATTATCTGCCACCAGCCACCAGCCTTGGCAAGCTGCTGCTTCCACAGCGCACCTGGGACCATCACCCCGTGGGCCTGGAAGACGTCTCCCGTAATTGTCTCTCAGTTCCCACAGAAAACAAGTGTTGCCAGGGAGGGTAAAAAGCATGAGGAGAAAGAAAACATTCCTCTCCAGGGTCTCTCCTGGAGACACTCTCTTTATTGCATTGTTTCCTAATAACACTTCTTCAGGAGTCTCAGTGTTTGCAAGCCTCCCTTTTACTGTTCCTCATATGACATTTGAACTGTCAGCCACAAAACGTGTGCACTGAAACAGCAAATGTGCAGTTAAAACAGCAAGCTCGCAGTGCTGTTGACTGCGTTGCAATGTGTTGGGGTGCTCTGCTATGGTGCCCCAGGTACAGAGGTCTCACTTTGTTCTTCTGAAACACAGAGAAAGGAGATCTCCAGTTAAGTAGAGTGGACAGCATAATAGTCAAATGTTTCAAAGATGTCACACCAAGCAACACCCGCACAAATAGGGACATCTAGTGGGGCACAGAAAGTGGAAAGAGCTTCAAAATTGTTTCAGAGAGCATGGGGTGACTGCCTCTGTCAGAGAGGCAGTGCTACAGACAGAAAAAGTTCACAACACAATATGAGTTCATGGATCAGTGTGTTAATTTGGGAACGAGGAGGAAGCAGGCAGTAACTACAGAGGCCACGGGAAGTCTTGTTTGAGGACAAACAAACCCCAAAACCTCAGTACACATTTCTGTGGAAGTCCCTATGCTGCCCGTGATCCAAACTGTGATTTAGACTTACCTGGAGTTCTTCGAAGCCCTCAGCTCCAAAGGAAAACCTGCTCTGAGAACGTCCTTTTTCAGCTGCACTATGTTCATGATATGTAACTTCTCTCCTCTCTCAGCCTCTCTTTCCTCTCCAACTTTTTGCAAAGTGTGCCAGGCAAGCCACACCACACGTGCTGCACTTTTCCCTTCTCTCACCTGCCCCATGCACATGTGAAATGTGGCCTTATAAGCAGCCCTCAAGGCCTTGCCTGGCATAGCCCTCCCAGCCCTCCCAGCGAGTCCCCCAGTACACACAGAGCAAGGCAAGCAGGCACCATGCTGACACCAAGGGGCAACCCCACACAGGCCCTGCGGCCTGCCACAGCCTCTCTTCCATCTTTGCCTTCCTTGGGCACCATTTGGCTCAGCAACCACCCCTTTGGGGCTGGACCGCAGTACAAACGCAAGCCTCATCCTCCTAGAATCAGCCACCCAGCCTCTACTCCAGCCTTTGCCACTCCAGCCAACAGCTCTGCCCAAATCAAGGGACAAGCCAGCCAAAAGAGCCTCAGTGGGACTGTGCGCCAGGGGAAGAAAGGACAGACTCTGCCCCTGGGCAGGTGGCAGTGGCCATAGCTGATCACTTGCTTGGCACCTACTTGGGTGTCACTCTTGGGCAGGATTCTCTTCAACTGTCCTTGCTGGTGCCTGCTCCACAAAAATTATGCTCCGTGGCACCCTGGGCAAGGCTGCTGCAGGAAAAGAGGGGCACAGGGTGACTCCCACCTCTCAGCAGGACATGGAAGGGGCAAGGAAGGGGCAGGAGGCTTCACGATCCACGGCTTCACAGCTGCTACACAAGCAGCCTCCAACAGCCTCCCCACCCCCAGGACCTTTCCATCCCGCTCCCTCGGCAATCCCTGCCTGCCCCACTGCCTTGGCATGTGCCAGTCCTTTGGGGACACCAGGGACTCCCGTAGCTGCAGCCCCTCCCTCTCTGCCCAGTGCTGGGGTCCCATGCTGGTGGGCTGGGGCTGAGCTGAGCTGGGGCGCTCTCCTCCCTGCAGCCTGACCCTGGCATGTTGCCAGGACAGGGACAGCCCTGGTCCTGGCCAGATCCCTTCATTGTCCTCCCTCCAGCTCAGGGCGTCTCCTCATCTGTGGTGGTCTCGGTGTTCCTCAGCTCTGGGATGCCGATGTTGCTGATCAATGGCAGAGACGGAGAGTAAGCTCAGGTCCTCCGTCTGCCTCCTCCAGAGAGGAGCTGTCCAAAGAGGGTGTCTCACTTTCTAAGGTGGCCATGCAGCTGCTGCTGCAGCTAACGTTCCTGCGCCACCCTTGGCAGGGGAAGCAGTCACAGAGCTTCTGCTACTAGCCACAGGCCTCCGAACCTTCCTGCGCCTACAGCCAAAAACTGGACCATTGCACCATGGGCCCAAATGATGACTCTTCCTCTAGGGCTTCCTCCAGGGCTGGTGCTCCTTCCTGCCTCTCAGCAGGCATTGCTCCCCAGCAGCAGCCACACCAACGGGATCTTGCCATGGGGACACCTTTGCAGATGTCATCTGCCTCCCTGCCTCATCCTCTACACCCTGCAACTGAGGGAAGCGGTCCTGAGCCTGGGCTCAGCACCACCTTTCCTAAAAGCCCCTCTCACCTCTTTCCCCCAGGCACACCAGGAACGCCACCTCCCTTTTCCCTCTAAAGCCACCGAAGAAGGGGAATAGGTCAAGTCACCAATGCACATCCCCAGCTCCCACAGGGCAAGGGAACTCTTCCATCACTTCTTAGCTTGTGGGACCAGTGCGACTGCTTCCCACCTTCCCTCCAGGCTGTCCGCCTGCAGGAGCACTTCTCGCTGCCCAGCTGTGCCCAGGTTCCCAGGTCAGCCCGGGCCCATGGCTGCAGCCTGTTCACAAACACCCGCTCGCAGTTCCCTGAGCCCTTTTCTGAACCTCAAGTGCAGGAATGACCCCTCATCTCCTCCAAAGTCCCTCTGGCCATCCTATGTTCTTTGGAGCCTTCAGGCATCACCCCGACCCTGTCTCCCTGCAGCCCTCTTGGTCAGCACGGGGCAGAAGAGGAAAGAAGCTGCTCTTCAGGCTAAATGACTCTCGCTCCTCTCCAGATGCTTGCTCAGAGGATGTGGCTTCAGCAAGGCCCAGTGCCTGGACACAGGGACCCCTGTGCTGAGGCCCCTGGGGCCAAAGGCCCTGCCAGGAATATCCCGCGAGGACTGGAGTACTCTGGGCTGAGCCCGTGGCAGGGCTCAGAGCTGCAGGGAAGCCCTCCCTGTTCTTCTGGGTGTCAGACCTGCCCTCCCTCCTGGAGCAAACTTTCTCAGCTTGGTCACCTGCAGCCGTGCTGGACCCTGCCCAGACTGAGGAACTCCTGGAGCCCAAGGCTTGGGCGCACACAGGCACACAAGCCCACAGAGGTGGCTAGCACCACCCTGTCACAGGGTTGCTCTGCTGCCACCCCCCTCCCTCAGGAACACACCTCCGCCCCATCCCTGAGGATCCTCCTCTCTCCTTCAGGGGGGCTCCATCGGGTTGGCCTAACTCCATCACACACTGCTGCTACAGCTTTCCCACAGCTGCCCTTTTTAGCCCTGAGTCAAGGTGCGGGGGAAGAGCACTTGCAGCCTCTGCCTTGCCGGCTGGCTCTCTCTCCTCTGCCCGCGCTCAGGCATCCCAACCCAAGGATGCAGCTCCTGCCTGTGACCATGATTGCCTGAGCTCTCCTCCGCACCGGGGCTCTGTAAAGGTGCAGAGCCCCACTGGGGCTACTGGGCTGGAGCCATGAGTTGGCTTCTGGGCTCAGTTAGGACTTTGGCAGACCCTTCCTATGTACAAAGAATTAGGGCCCCCTTATTATTGGCAGGATTTCTGTGCGTGCTGCTGTAGGGCTGGGTTTGGTTTTCTGCCAGGTGAGGTTGTGAGGTTATAAATTAGTGACCAAAAGAGCGTAAACTCACAGCTTCAGACTGTGTCCACAGTTCACAAGAACTCCCAGTGTTGTTTGTAAAGGCGATTTGGTTATGATGAGGGGCAGCTGGGAAAATGGCCATTTCAGCTCAGCCATTTCCCCCAAAGGTTCTCCAAAATTAGTGGCTGAAGGGCTCTAGAAACTTAATGCTTACTATCAGATGAAAGTTTGGTTCTGCCAGAAGTTAGTGTCAATATCTGCACCAAAGAGATGAGGAAACTGTGCTGAAGAGAAAGGAAGTGACCTACTTCTGGTCACAGAGGAGGAAGAGTGAAAGAGGAGAGGGAGCCCCAGGATGAGAAGTGAGGACCAGACTCCTCACTCAGTCTTCTCCTGGACAACAATTCCCCCTGCACAAGGATGACTCTCGACTCTCCACCCACACCCGGTTGTGATCATAACATCCCCTTTGCCTTCTTCCCAGTGGCTGCAGTAAGGGTATAGCGTGAGACTAGTACTGCTGCAAGGGGCCATTTTGTGGTGACGAACAAATGAGCACCAGCTGAGCGACTCCTGATACGCCAGGAGGGAAGGCCACATGCTGCAAGGAGCACTTTTTGCAGAAGCTCTTGAGATCAGGCTGAGGAAGGGACGGGAGGAAAAGAAAAGGCCTGGAGGGCACAAGAATCCAGAGGAGAAAGCCCTCCTAGGCGCTAGGGAGCTCTCATGCAGACGTTTGTACTAGATGCATCTTCTTTCTATTCCCGTCTTGAAAAACATCATAAAATATTCTTGTTCATAGGTGGACTAATTCAACCACTGTGTATTTTCCTCTAGGAGAAACCAAGAGAAAGAGATTTGCTGTTTTAGTGTTTTGGCCCTGGCTTGCATGCCACCCATGAGGCTGGTAACTTGCCAGGTTGATGGGAAATCACTATTCTATCCGCTCTTTGCTTCTTTCTTTTCCATCAAAGGATAGCCGATCTGCACCTATAATAAATCTTTCCTCCTTGCCCTCATTTTTTTCTTGCATTTTTGATCTACCGTGGACAGGTCACTTTTTAAAGATCAACTCCACTGTTCATTTCTTGGGGTGAAGTGGGAAGCCACGTAAGCTCGTACAAGCTGGGCCCTCTGCCATACTAAAAGTTTGTAGATTTTAAGGCCAGAGGAGGGCACTAGCTCATTTCACTGGACCTCCTGTACACCACCAGCTTTTCCAGTTCACCCAGTTAAATTCGTATGAAGACCTACAGTCTCCGTTTCCTCCCTTGCCTTTGACTAAATCAGTCTGCTACCAGAGGATAATGTCTGTTATGTTTTTCTTGTAGTGAGGAGTTAACAGGAAATTTGGCACATTTCAAAGTCAAAGCAATAAGACAATGCAGTAACTTCTGAGGAATGAAAATACAAATGTCAGTATGTGGCAAATACTGATGCACCCCGAGGCTCAACAGAAAAAGTAGTATGGGTTTTAGCATGCATTAAAAATATATAAATGCTCCAGTACCTGGGGGGGGGGGAGGGGATGACACACCCTTCACACTAATTTCTACTGAAATCTCCGATTCTGGACCTTCGTTTCTAACATTGCCTTATGCTAAGTAGCTTTAAAGCCAACCCAAGTATGCTGGCACTTGTGATGATCTCACTTTTATTGTGCTTTTTTTTAAAATGGTGGCTGCTCTATCAAACAGCAGAAAGCCTTTCAGACTAGGCTGTTATTAAACTATTAGCTTTTTGACATCAACTAGAACTTAATGAACACTTACTGCTTGCTCTAGAGCCAAAAGAAGAATGACCTGGCCTAGACGATTTGCTGGCAGTATTTATTGGTTTGATTGAAGTCAGAGGTGCTGCCCTTCTTAGGCACAGCTTGACATAATGATTCTTTGGGCATAAAAACTTACAGCACAATAATTTTTCCCTTGTAGATTTTGCACACTAAAATCATGTCAATACTTGTAAATTAAAGAGTGGAAGGAACACTCCCAGGCACTGGGACATGATCACCTACGCTACAGTGTTCCCCAGCACAACTTTGGCACTGTGAAAGAGCCCTCAGTCAAATGATTCCTGAGCATGCCACAATGTTTTGAAGCTTAAAAGAATTTGTTCTCCTGACAGCAGGCTGCTGCATTCTAGTTAACCTTAGTGCCCAGGAGGATTTCCATTCTCATTTAATTTACTAGCGTAAATGCAGCCTAAGAGATTCAGCAATTTGTAAGTTCCTAGCCCCAGCATGAGTAGGATATGGAATAAAATACTTCCCCTTCTTCCCAAAGGTTATATATTCCCAAGTTTTTACTAGGGATTGCATAGTGATTGAATTTGCTTTTCATCATTTCATAAAGCACACCAGAGATTTATCATGCTAAATCTTCTCTACTAAGCAATGTCAAATCTAACGCAAGATTAATGGAACAGTATCCAGAAGAGTCAAAGAAGAGTATTTTTGTTAATTGTGCTCCTGCTTCTTTAGCCAATAATCATATTGACGATGCATAGTTCTAGACCCCTCTATTTAATAAACATCATAAAAAGAGGTTTTAAAATAATATCCTATCAACCTACAGGAATCTGGAGTAGTATTCTTGTAAGTATTGGCACTTAGAAAAAATTAAGAGTTAATTTTGCTTTCTGTCCAAGGCTTTCAAACAGTGAGCCAGTCTTCGACATATTCTTATGGCTCTGTTAGCTTTGCTGAAATGACAGGCTTTTGTTCAGAACTGAACTGAACAAGGGTACCAGCATGTTTCAAAACAGAAGTCTAAAAAGGTTGTATAAAAGAAACAGAAATTCTCCTTGAATCCATATTATCATGTCACTATGGAATTGTGTTGCTGTTGTCATCTTCGTACAATCATTTTAACCAACAGGAAAATGCCCATTTTCTTTTATCCCCGAAAGACCTAATTATCTTGACATAGACATTTTGAGTTACTGGAGGTCTTTGCTGAAAACCGCTTGGCAGAAAAATCTGTTCCAAAAAGGAAAAGTCTGTGCAAAACAGGGAAGCTCCAGAAAGTCTGTTCAGAATTATTATTTCCTATTGGAAAGTATTCCGGAAAAAAATACCTTCCTTTCCCGTCGGTTCTCAGTCAACCTGCTCCTCATTCATTTGCATCAGACTAGTAAGGAGATCCAGTCTTTGGCAGCCAAAGAGGGCTTTGGCAAGTTTTCCAACTGTGGCGCCTTTGGAGCCTTCCCTCATTACCCACTTAAGCAGCATTTGGTAAACTTTTTCTTTCAGTCCATCTCGTTCATAGTCATGATCAATTTCATCAATCTCTGGATCACAAAAGCCCAGTTTACGAGCACAGTGTTTCCACTGTTTAGCCAACTTTTCTCTCACTAGATTCAGATGCTTCTCAGAGAGGACAGTATTATTGTCTGCAAAAAGAAAAAAGTGTAAGAAAAGAGCATGGTTTACGATTTCTTCTACTCCCCTCACTATCTCCATTTTTCTTCCCAAACTATTTATTGGTAATAGTGGGAGGCAGAGTTTTCTGGATATAATCAAAAGCGGGCTTCATAGAGGCAGTGTTACTGAATACCTGCAGAAAAGGCACTCATTGTCAGAACTCATGTATTCACAAATCAGGTGTTGCCCTTGCTTTTTGATATGAGACTACCATAGGTTGTCAGTTAAACATCTGCAAAATTGAGAGGCTCCTTCGGAGTACTTATGAAGCGTGGCTGATGTCTCTGTGATGTCTTTTATGCTCTTGGACACTATTAATCTGTTTACTTAGGAATTCACAGGGATAATTTAACCCAATCCTGAAAATATATTAAATTTTTAAATCTTCCAATTTCTACCAAACTGAAATACTAAAACTACAAGTCAGGTGAGGGCCACCAATCCGGACCCTGCTTCTATTGAATTTCCTGTCATTATTGCTTGGTTCTTGATGCCACACATTCCATACTTGCATTTGGTTTCTCATATGAGATCATGAAACTACTGGACAAGTGAGATCCCCCGTTAGTATTACAGAAGAGTATTATCATAAACTATTACTTGCTTTTTTTCAGGGTTGGGTATTATGCTACATAGCTGAGAAGGACCCAAGCAGTTATTTTTCAGGTATTGGAGGGAGAAAGCTGTACTGCTTTCACATATTCCAAAACAAATGATTCTCACAGGCACACTATAAGGGGAGAATACTTCAAAAATAGGGAGATATTTCTCTTACCAAATATACCCATTGCTTCATAATAGGAATAAGATGTTTCTGCGACAGGAGATGTGCTTATGTGTTGATTCTGCTCTTCAATCTTCATGTGATTGTAGGATCCGATTTGAATTCCAGTACTGTTACTTATGTTGTATTTAATTGAATCTTCTGTATAAGGGAAATCAGGGAAACCAACACAAATTTATCAACAACTGCATATGGTTCCACGTGTCAAGAAGTAATACGTGAAGGGTAAGGAGGAAGCTTGCAGTAATCACAAAAGTGATTAAATGCTTTTACTGCATTTGAAGTAGAAATGGCCATTTACTGGTAACTGTGAGCGTATTTTCATTTTGCAGTGTGACATTAATGTACTTCAGTGAAAAGTCTGTCCTATTCTATGTTGAAGTGCCATAACCAAGCCTCATATGCTAGTAGTTACTAGATTGTAAATACTGTGCCCTGCACTTCAAGACTGCATAAAAACAGCCCCACTTTTTCTTTGATAACATCCTCAGGAGGTCAGCCTTTACTTGAAAGTGCTTCTCATTTTACAAATACTCAGTTTTGAAGCCTTACTTTTGCCTCTCAGGTTTAGTTTTCATAGATGCAAGTCCAGGTTTATGCTTATGATTTCAAAGTTCTATGAGAGTACAAAAAATCATCTTTGTTTGCTCACGAGTCTTCCATACCCCACATTCTGCTAGGGTGTCTTGCTGGCATCGCTTTCTTTCACAATGTACCTCACTCCTGTTATAAAGAAATGGAGTGCTCGCTTTTACCTATTTGTACAGAAAATGAAGTCTTTGTTTCAACAACCTTTTTGAAGATTTTTTTGTCCGCTCCGCTAGAACATTTTCTAAGACACCTTACGAAATACACCTGTACATTTATTTGAAGGCCTGTATCCTCAGAGCAACAGAAGCTGACAGGTACATGCACCAACGGGCGAACAAATGCACAGCTAAATGGTATGCACCTCCAGGAGTTTGCATCTACAGTCCACTTGCAGTTGACTACCTAATCTGGTGTCTTTTGCTTGCAGTTGTCCAACGTGCATGCCCTGAATAAAATTAAATGCCTAGAATTTGTCCTGTTCGGTGACATGAGTTTTCTATTCCCCTGATAATGTTTGCCAAACTCTACTTGGATAATCGTCTGTTAAATGTTCTAATGCTAGTCTAAATGGCAAATATCACAGCGTATATCTAAATCTGAAGTACAGACACTTCAAATGATAGACCCAGTTCTCTATTTAGCCACCCAAATGGATGGTTAGATGCACAAAAACCCTTGTTATGCATTCCACTGCAGTCTGATGCACAGAAATCTGTGGTCACATATGAAAACCTGACTAAATGCATTTAGTATTTGTCCAGGGGATAGGACAAAGCCTTCATTTTCTTAAATGCTATCTTATGTCAGAGGGGATAAAGTTCTTAATCCATCAAATACACATTCAGCTGTGAATACAGGTCCTGCTAGAGACAAGAATTAATTCTAGATACTGGTACTGCTAACTTCTGCTATAGTTAGAGCTATTAAGCATTCACATAAAGTATTTGAAGGTCCTGAAGATACTTGCTTTCCTGCTCAAGATGCAACGCATACCCTGTGGGCTACCAAGACAGATAAGGCTACAGCACTTGCCTGTGTTTATTCTGGGTAACTGAGGTGCACTAGGATAGTATGTAAAAGTTCCCCTTGGGAAAGAATGTGAATCCTTTTTACCTAAACAAAGAGAAAAAACAAAAATGCAGATAACATTATGTATTTTTAAAAAATGCAAACATACGTAGGAACGACTGTAATATTTGTAATAGTATGAGTACATTCTGCTGCTGTATGCAAAAAGACAGGAAGCTTTTTAATTAACAGGACTTTATCTCCTTTAATAACTCTTATTAAAGTAACTACCCTCACCATGGTTTGCTCAGTGACTAACCGCAAAGTAACCACCTGTGGCCCAGACAGGAGGATGGTGTTCCACGCAGGTGCATGAATACCAGGCTAGAAGATGGCCGCACAGGATCAGAGCATAGTTACGGACTGAGGTGCCCCGTATCAGGTATTCATATTTGAAAATTCCAAACCAAGAAGGCTCCCAAACAGGCTGCTGCTGCTTCCAGCTGTTGGGGACAGTTATATCCAGCAGAGATGTAACTTTCTGCTCAGGGTATTAATTTCTTAGGACGCCCCCAGAGGAGCTCTGGCAATTCATGTTGGGCCAGTAAGAGCGACTGGGTTATAGTCACCCAGCAAGTCAATGGAAGAGCTACTGTGCAGGTTCTCTGAATCTCAGACTGACATCTCCTGTCCCATTGCGTGCTTATTAACTTCCTTCTTTTTTCTTTTTAAAGGATGTTATTTTATTAGTGATGTTCTAATCCTTGCTTCCTGACATGACAGCTCTCAGATTCATGTCATAAGTAACCTCATGTGAGCAACTAATCACAAACCCTGCTTACATAATTTAACAGAATGGCATCTTTGTGCCATTATGCCTGTCAACAAGCCATTGATTTCCTTGTGAGAAGCTCTGGAAAGGAATGCCCCACTAGAAATATTCAGTATCTAGTAGAAGCAGACTAACATATCTCATACTGTAGTAGGAGCATCCAGTTCCTAAAAGGTAAGTCATAAATGCCTCTGGTTACTGACCACTCGTTTTTACTTTTTTCTAAATTCTCAGTATTCTCTTCTTGCTTTGCTTCCATACCTTGCTATGCCATAGTTCACTAGCAAATACTGAGAGAAGCTCCGCAATAGCACTGGACAAAGCTCTCCAGGGTATCCAGTTATGAGTCCTGGTTCCCAGTTGGCCCCCTGAACTCAGGAATCTCATACTTTGCTACAGATTAAGCTAAAAAAGATCTACTTTCTGAAAGACTACAAACGTATGAGTAAATTCTAGGTTCTGCCCATACATGGTGTGAATGTTACATTCAGTGAGTTAAAAGTACTTTTTTGCTTTCCTAGCATAATTGGTGACAGCTCTTGGTTTTGATGCTCTCACCATAGCTGCTGCAGCTGTTGTCTGCTATTATTAAGTTGGTAGCTAAAGAGTTAGACACTGGATCTGATGCTCCTCTATTACACTGGTGATTTAGAAATGATTCATTTGAAGTTAACAGTCTGAGATCAGTGAAAGCAGGTATAAGGAAATCAAAACCAGAGCATTTTAGTGACCTGAAGTGACATTAAATAAACAAAGAGAACTTGATGAAATACGTAAGCCCTTGTTCTATCATGGATCAGCGTTAGCAATAAGCAGGTTGTTGCATAAGCTACAAAACAATCATGGCCATTTCATTTTTAAGAGAACAAGTGTGTTTTCAGACCCAGAGGGTTTGAGGGAGGAGGAGTCTTACCTGTATCTGTGTCTGTATTCTTAGGATGCCAATTTACAGTGCTCTGTAACTGCGGGTTTGGGCCAGATTCAGGCACAGGAGGTTTGTTTAGGCTAAATGAACTGGCTGAGCATGATCCACAGAGATCTTCTGTATTTCCTGCTAGGAAACTGTTAGGGTTTGGCCCATAAAAATTATCTAAATTTCCCCATGTTGGTGCTGTTGCAGCTGGTTGTGGCCGAAAATAAGGATTAGTGTTTGATCCTGTGTTTTCAACTCTTGGATAGAGTTCGCTCCTTTGTGGAGCATGAGATGGCTTTGCAAATGGATCATAGGAAACCCTTCGTCTCCTTTCCTCCTCTCTCATTTCAGGAGTGTACGCTACAGGTGGAACTACTGATTTATCCATCCAGCTGCCAAACATATGGTAGTTGTATTCATGCTGAAGTTTTCTTTCCAGATTCTCGGTGGACACAAATGAGGTCTCACAACTCTCAACAGGCTGGTTCTCAGAAGAGGCAGCAAACAGGGCTTCATTCACCTGGCTGGTCACGGGGCCCTGAGAGCTGTGTAGAGAATTAGGCTGATCTGTAAGGGAGGAAAATTAAATATTTGAAATACATAACTTGTTGCAATGACACTGGAATCAACACATCTATTCTTAATATTAGGTAATTTGTTAAATGTGAAAACATAACATCACTTCTAGCATAAGCTGTGTTTTATTTTATAATGCCTTTATAGGGAAGGATTACAGATTTACATTTACAACGCACAAGCTTATTTAAGCTATCAGCGTCAAAATCTCTTTCACTCTAGCGGCGTCAGAATTCACTGCATACTCTGGTTATATTGATGTCAAGTTCTCAACCACTGCAGCAAAAAGTTCAATCAGTGCAAAATTGGAGTGTAACGCAATGGTGAATAGGACCCACTGTAACAGGTGTTACTTCATACAGCATAAAAAAATTTGTCATTAAAGTCATGTTTTCCAAAAAATTATGCAAAATATCACTTCTGGGTAGTTCATGAGCCTTGATTAATCCTTTTTATTTTATCTCGTTTATTCTTCAGAGTATCAAAGAATATGTTTTCACAAGTAACATCTACCAGATAAAATGGAGTTTGTGTCACCTAAATCTTTCAAACTAACTCTCAGCATCAAAGAAAGCTCTACTTCAGTGCTGAACTGGACTGTTTTGAGTTCTGACCTAGATCATGTTGCAGAATTTCAGGACTAAACAAGAACGTAAAAATCTGCTTATCATTCCCTGCTTTTGTTTTTTTAAATGCAGGACTGAAGAGGCTTTCTTAAAGAGTTCTGAAATCTTCAACATTGTCTAGAAAATCCTGTGCATTGCTGAAGGTAAGGGATGCTCACAAACCACTGTAAAAGTAGAGCATAAAGTGTGTGTTTCTAATTAGCTCAGATAATGCCAGTGAACTGTTGATCTTCAAATTACATGAATTCAGTCCAGATTAGGCAGGACCAAAACTATTTCCTTTTGATGGCTGCATACTAGTACACCTTCAGTTTGACTTGCTCTACTTCTACTGTTACCACTGCTAGAGGAGGAGTGGGAGGAATAAGCTAATGCAGAAACAACCTCATCAAAAATGGCAGCTATTAGCAATTTGAAATTATCATAATGGCATCCATTCTCCAGAGTAAGCTTGAGATATATGAGCAGGTCCTCCCTCTGCAATATCTTTCACTACTACTATCTGAGTAATGCCCATTGACTGGAGAAAAAATTGACTTTGACTGACAGGCTGACAAGACAGCATCTTTCTGCAGCATAGATCCACAATAAAACCTTTCATATTTGAAGCACAAGAGCAACTGTAATCTGCTGCTGTCACATTTGACTATTTCTGAGAAAGAAATTTAACTATACTCATTTAAAAACATAACAGTGGGGCTGCCCTACTAAATCCATTAGTTCACCTGAAGAATAGTTATTGGAAGCGTAGCTTTGGAGAAGATTTAACAGTTGCATGTTACAGTTTAATGTCATTCTCTTAAAACTATCTGTAAAATGGTATGAGTAAACTTAGCAGCATTTCATTTCTACTGAATTTCCTATGCTGCCTGTAAGTCAGTGTTGCAAATAAGATCCTATATCCTTTGTCACTAAGAAACTTTGGTGAAAGAATTCCAGACATGCTACCACACAACTTTAATTACATCATGACATATTAATGAGATAGCTCTGTAAAACTGTGAAGCACGCAACTCAAGCAAGTCTTGACAGAAAATACGACAGGAGGAGAGAAGACTCATCTATCAGTACTCCTCAGACAGATTCCATAGAGAGCAAGCTCATAAACAAAGCAGTCCTTTCTAATCCTGTGTCCTAGCTGTATGCGGGACATTCGTATTAAAGGTTGGAGTGGGAAAAAGAAAAGTCTTCACGGAACTGAAGCCTGCAGAAAATGCAAAAGTTTGTTGGCATGACTAAAGAAAAGGGAAGAAAGATCAAGTATGAAAAGCAAGTATCAAAGTAGCCCCTGAAAAATCAAACGTAAAAGGGAATTTTCTGCATGGGAGATGAAAGCAGAAGAATGTAAAGTAAAAGCTTCAAACCATAGATGCTGGAAATTTTGAAACAGTGACTATGACTTTTGGGAGTCTAGGAACAAATTCAATCTTTTCAGTGAATACAATTCTCTCTGATGTCCTGAATAACTGCGTCTGTTCATAAACACCTACTGGTAAAATTCCTCATAAATTCTATATGTTCACAACTTTATCTTAAGCAGAATATGCGGCATAATGATGCGCTAGTAAGTGACTGAGAACACTTACCTACTTGACCATTACTGGAATCTTCTGTTACAGCATCTATTTGAAGGGATTGCATCCTGTTCAGCAATTCATTTGGCTCAGGCCACATTTTCTGCACATAAGAAAGAACAAATGATCAAGTTATAGGTGACGGTTTAACGAAAGGGAATACCTTTGCGGTAGGAAAGAGCACATCTTTTCAGCGAAGTGACCTGAATGAACAACTCCATCCTCTCTCAGAGAGCACAGCCTGGCAGCCTGGCACTGCTTTGCTGCAGATGAACAAAACCTGTTCCCAATGAAGGGAGGAAGGACTGCAATGCAACTGCAATATATGATCCTCTGAGTCGGCCAAATGATACCCTTACCTACACGAGCATGAGTTTGTTCCACATGTAGTGTTTTTGGATTGAAAGGATTAGTCTGCCTTCTGCTTAACAGCCAGACTCTTCTGCAAGCAATCCCAGTGAGAGAAGGCTGCTGATGTAAAGGTCACAAATATGTATCCTGTTTTGTGGATCTGTATGTAGTTAAGTACATCCATCTACAGGGCTGAGGGGAGGGGCAGTTTCACATTCAGGTATAGCCAAACTGATTTTTACATAGAGTATCAGGAGTTTAGAGCAATTCTTCAGAAAGATGCAGCACAATTTCCGCTCGGTAATGCCTTATCTTCACTACAGTCAAGGCAAACTCCATTCCTATTCTACTGTTTTGATGTCCCCCATATTCATCTTACAAAACAAAACAAAACAATCCCTCAAATTCATCAGTGACCTGGACGAACGGACAGAGTGCACCCTCAGCAAGTGTGCTGATGATACAAAACTGGGGGGAGTGGCTGACACACCAGAGGGCCGTGCTGCCATTCAGAGGGACCTGGACAGGCTGGAGAGCTGGGCAGAGCGGAACTTCCTGAGCAAGTGCAGGATCCTGCACCTAGGGAGGAATAACCCCCATGTATTAGTACAGGCTGGGGGCTGACCTCCTGGAAAGCAGCTCTGCAGAGGGCCAGGTAGTCCTGGTGAACCAAGCCGACCATGAGCCAGCAACACGCCCTTGTGGCCAAGAAGGCCAATGGTATCCTGGGCTGCATTAGGAAGGGCATTGCCAGCCGATTGAGGGAGGTGATCCTGCCCCTCTACTCAGCCCTGGGGAGGCCTCACCTGGAGTACTGTGTCCAGTTCTGGGCTCCCCCGTATAGTGGAGATATGAAGCTATGGCAGCAAGTACAGCGAAGGGCTACTAAGATGATTAAGGCACTAGAGCATCTCTCCTATGAGGAAAAGCTGAGAGAGCTGGGACTGTTTAGTCTGAAGAAGAGAAGACTGAGGAGGGATCTTGTCAATGCAATGCATTTAAATATCTGAAGGGAATGTGTCAATAGGATGAGGCCAGACATTTTTCAGTGGTGCCCACTGATAATGATGAGGGGCAATGGGCACAAACTGAAGTAGAAAAACTTCTCGACTGTGAGGGTGACCGAGCACTGGAACAGGTTGCCCAGGGAGGTCATGGAGTCTCCGTTCTCGGAGATATTATTCAAAAGCTGTCCGGACATGGTCCTGGGCCACCTGCTCTAGCTGACCCTGCTGGAGAAGGGGTTTGGACTGGACGATCTTTAAAGGTCCCTTCAAACCTCAACCGTTCTGTGATTCTGTTATCCTCTACTAAAATAATGCTTACATACACTGGAATAATAATCAATACTACACAGAAACTCAAACAAATTTTTACTTGCAGAAATGATTTCTCAATTTCACTTTGTGCTTCTTGTTTCAAAATAACTTTTTAGAAGTCATTGCTGCTTTTTTTTTTTTTTTTTTTTGAAATTAAACCCAGGAAGTACTTTCATAGATTAAAAATCAACAACCACTCATCTCTTCCCAAAGGAAAAGATGAAGTTCTAAAGCTCGTTACAACCTTAGGTCCTCAGATTTTACTCGAGTAACTAGTGACACATTTCATAATTAGTTAGCAGGCTTTCAGTTAGGAGGCTGTGGACTCTGTCTCCTTGCTTGCAAGTGAAAAAAAATGGCTATGCCCAAACCCTCCAACTCATGAACCTAACAAAGGTGAGCTAGCAGCTCACCGCATTGTCTTGCCTGGACGCTATGTTCGCTTTCTGTGCCCCTCACCTGTGTGCCGTGATATGAACAGAGGCTCTCCTTACTGAGAAAGTAACAGATTTGTAGCCCATTTTCTAAGTAGTCATTTGGTCCCTATGACTGAGGAGGAGTATTTGCAGAGAGCTAATGTAGCCAGTGTAACTGGTCTCAATCCTCATCCTGATTTGAGGCTGACATCATAAAACAGAGATACATACTTCACATCATGTTTGGCCAAGTGAGTCCAGGAAATCTATTATTTGTTTCATCATCTTAATTTTGCAAAACTTTACTGTCTTGCTAAACAGGCACTGGTGCTTCATAAACATTACCCATGTTTTCCAAACCAGAAACTTTAATTTCCACAGTTGCAGACTTTGTGACAGAAGGAAGCACTTTAAAGAAAACTGTAAAAGAATTGTTTCACAAAGGAAGTTTTCTTTTTTTCTTAATTAAAATAACTGGGTGTCTACTCTTTGGAGCCTCACATTACTGCAAAGATTAAGCTGCTAACGCCAGGAGTTCTCACTGCTAGCTGTCAACTAGCAAATCTGTAATAAAAAGCTTCCATGACCAGCCGAAATCATTAATCAAGAAGTACTCTGATCATTATTTTCTGTTAGGAAATCATTCTTTTTATCATGATTTGTAAACCTACATCCAGAGAAAGCAGAGGGACTAACTCAAACACAGGAAAAATAGTTGTCTTCAAATTTCCCATGTTTTTGGTACTGTTGTGTAGCTTCATGGTCTCAACCCAGCTGGGACTCACTAGATGCTGTCCAAACACAGGACAAACTTACATGTATTTAAAACAAACCAAAAAAAATGTATAGGATTTTTCACGCTTACTCTAAATCAGACACTGCCACTTTGAATCTCCGAGAATAAACATTTTACTCCATGAAGGGACCTCAGCAGGTCTCTAGTTCAACCTTCTGCTCAAAGCAGGGTCAGCTATGGGATCACACCAGGTTGCTCAGGGCTTTGTCCAGTCACGTCTTGAAAACCTCCAAGGACGGAGACTGTGCAACCTCCCTGGACTACCTGCTCCACTGCTTGACTGTCCTCGTGGGAAAAGTTTTTTCCCCCTCATTTCCAGTCTGAACCTCTCTTATTTCAATTTATGCCCTCTGTCTCTCATCCTCCACTATGCATAGCTTTTCTCAATAAACTCCTTACAGGTACTGGGGGGCTGCTGTTAGGTCCTCCCAAAGCCATCTCATCTCTGAGCGCCAGTCTCTCAGCCTCTCCTCACAGCAAGTTCTCTAGCTCCTTGAAAATCTTGGGGACCTCTGCTGAACTCACTCCAGGTGCCAACGTCTTCCTTGTATTAGGGGCTCAACACTGAACACAGCATTCAGCCGAGTGCTGAGTAGAGGGGAATAACTGCTCCCCTCAACCTGCTAGCCTTGTTGCTGTAGCCACAAGGATGCTGTTGCCCTGCCTGGCTGCCAGGGTGCACTGCTGGCTCATGCTCAGCTAGCTTGCTGCCCACCACTACCCCAATGCCTTCCCAGCAGTACTGCTCTCTGGCCCAGCAGCCCCCAGCCTGTACTGCTGCCAGGGGTTTTTCCTTTCCAGATGCAGGAGGCTGCATTTGTACTTTCCTAGTTTCGTAAGGTTCCTATCAATCCATTCCTCCAGTCTGCAGCTGGCAGCCCTGCCCTCAAACGTATTTACTGGTTCCCCAGTTTGGTGTCATTTGCAAACATGGTGACAGTGCACTCCACCTCCCCCAGGTCATTGATAAAGGTGTCAACCAGGGCAGGTCCCAGCACAAACTCCTGCATTATCCCAATTATTACTGGCCTCCAGGTAAAGTAGGACCCATTAACCACTGCTGTTAGAGCCCCATCATCCAACTAGTTTTTAATCCATCTGGTTGTCCACCCCTCCAGACTATATAACATCCTAACTTGGATACCAGAATATTGTGGGAGCTGGTGTCAAAAGCCTTGCTAAAGTTGAGGTAAATGATATCCACTACTCTCCCTCATCCACAAATCCAGACATTTTATCCCAGAAGGCAATCAGGTTGGTCAGCCGTGATTAGCGTCAGAGTGGCAGAATCTGGCCATATACTGGGGGTGGGGAGAAGGAATATGGGGAAATGGATACCTTAAAGAACTTAGGAAGTTACTCACTTTTATCTTCATCAGATCATCTTCAACATTTTTTTCTAATTTTTGATAGTAAAATGGCTTGTAGTTTTGACAAATTTCTGCAAAAAGAAGAGAGCTAGGTGAAAGCGGTTTTCAAAGGAAAATACAAGTAATTATATCATTTAACAGTTTTGATGTATGAAGTCAGCAACAGCAGTACACACACATATATATTACATATATATGTGGAACCTGTGTTCACATGGCTAGTTTAGCCTTAATACAGTAACAAGAACAGGATGATTTCTAGGGATTTTTTTTGTTACTGTTCTTGTTGTACTGCTTTTTAAAGTAAAAGTGCTCAGTTTATGATCTGTGGCTAACAGCCCCTTCCATTGACTTGACTGGCCACCACTGTTTAGACACATTCAATTGCATTTAGCTATTTGATAAACAACTATCATATCTTTACTAAAAATTGAATTATTGAAAGAATTTACAAACATGGTAAATATCAGTCTTTTGCAGACGGAAAAGTCAGACACTGAAACCTACTGCAAAGCATAAACTTAATCCATTAGCAGTATATTGTGCAGGTGAAATATGGAAGTAGTAGATAGGTTTCTCCTGGTATAACAATTTCCTATCAACATTAAGTATGTTCCTGCTGCATATTAAGTTCTTGGCACCCCTATCTAAATCAAAAACTCCATTTCCTGTTACATGTAGTTTTTTCTTTTTTCTCACTGTATATTAAGGCAGAGAGAAAAGACAGGAAGAAGAGATCAAGAACAGTGGCTTATATCGCTGAATGCTCTTAGTCTCCTTCCCATACGATTCAATCTAATGTTAAGACTTTTACTGACTTCAATTGCTTTGGGATCTTAGCTAGTCAAAGGCTACTGCATTGCTCATGAAAGGCTAAACTGGGATAGCTTTTGAAGCAAGTTCTACAGGACATTTTCTCAGTCATACCTAACACGTACTAAGTCCCCTCACATTAGCCTTTCTGTAAAATTTAGAAGGAAGATCATGCTACACTAAAGTGTCATCAGCAGGTATAGCGTCTCAGCTCTATCCAGTCAGCAGAATTCTTAATCTTTAAATGCTTGACCAAATACCATTTTTTGGTCAGAGTACTGAGAGTAGACTATAGTAGGTATGTAAGTGGATTTTTTTTTTTAAATAAAAAAATTGCATTTTAAGAGAAAAACACTCAAGTTTGTTTTGGTATATTATAGATTACTGATGGATATGTAACAAAAATAATCCCTAATGTTTTACCTGCAAAGGTTGGCCGTTTCTCTGGATTTTGCTCCCAGCATTGTTTCATTAAGTCAATAATTTCCTTTGGACATTTCTCAGTAATCTCTTGTATGTCCGGTCTGTTTCCATGAATGATGCCAAAGCAAATCTGAGCTTCATTTATACCATCTGAAAAATAAAATTTCATATCAGATCCTGATCATAGGTTCTGCTATCCCAAAGAGTCACCTCTTTCTCAGTAAAAGATATAGTGAAGTAGCTTCCTAGGTGTTTGCGGATATGGTAAATGAAGATTTCAAAGATAGATGTCCAAGTTGCATCTACAAATCGCTCGCATCAAAATGTTCACTCAGTGAATTTGAAACCAGTGCACTAACTTCTAAGGATCAGAAAATTATTTTAAGCCTAATGGACTTACTTATAAAAAAGTAAGACATGCTCAATGCGAGTAAGGGTTACAGATCTAGATGTCCAGAACCTGAATCTCTGCACTGAGTAAGAACACAGAGATGGCCACACGGACAACAACTAGCCGTTTAGTTAGTAAAAAATCATTCAAAATGATAAGCACATGTTACTACTCTGGAATTCCAAGCTCTGCTCAGACTGTTCTATGTGACCACTTCAGCATATTTTGAGAAATCAGCACCACACAGCTGAGAAGCAATAGCTGAATGTGTGTACAGTCCTGGTAAAAGCAAAAAGAACTGTGATCAGCCCATATTAGGAAACAGCATACATCAACTTTTGTCTAACCCCTGCCACTGAGTCAGGTTTATGACCACACTATGTGGATATGAATAGATTATGCGTTCAAGCTTGGGCTCACGCCTGCATTTCAAATACAATGAAGATATCCTTGTCTGCACTTAAAAGTCAGGGATGATGAAACTATGCCTTTTGCTAGCCATCAGCTGCTGAGTAGGAGCTTTTCTTTCGCATAGGCAAGTTAATCTACTAATATTTATTTTATAACTTTAAATTAAAAATGTCTAGCATGTAATGTTAATTTTGCGATGCAGGCTTTTTGCAGCTGACTTACGTTCATACGGCTCTTTGTCAGCAAAAATTGCCCACATCACTATGCCAAAGCTGTAAACGTCTGACTTCTCCACAGGTTTTACATTAACAGAGCGTAAGTGCTCTGGGGCCATATAGAAAAGAGTCCCAGCATTCGTCTGGGAAGTGCTCTTGATTTGCTTTTGTCGGATAGTTTCTTCTTTGGTCAGCCGACTCCAGTTCTTAAAGGAGGCAACACCAAGATCTGCAATCTGGAAAACAAGACACATCATATTTACTGCTGTGATGGATAGGAGATAAACAAGTATTTCACACATTCCTAATGAATAGCTGATGATAATTTAACTAAAAATGAAACACTGCAAAAAATGCAGCTACAAGAAAGGAAATTAAACAATTTGCCATTGTATCTTTTATTTTTTTTGCCTAATTCAAATAACACTGCCAAATGAGAACCATTAGTCTGAACTACCATTAGAAACTTAACCCCATGGGGAGCAACATCACAGTGCAAACAAAAGTTTGTTTTTGCTCACGTTGACAATCACATTCAAAACCTGCTTGAAGTGCCTTCTGCTGAAGGCAGAACAGAAGATCCATATGGGAAGAAGCCAAGATTCAAATTCAGAAGCAATCTATAAGACAGTATATCTCCCTCTCCCCCCATTCCCTTTCCAATTGGGTTCCTTTTAACTAGACCTCCTTAGACCTTCCTACAGAAGGGGGGCAAAAGAGGATCTAAGCTGGTGTGATGTATGCTAAAGAGAGATGAAAAAGCATATAAGTTAATGGAATAACTTATGCAATGGAGTAAGTTCAAGCGGGGATATCTGAATATTGTAGGCTTGACAAGGTGACTTAATTGAACACTTACAAGTGCAGTTTTACAGCAACTAGATTAATGGCTGATGCTGAAGGAGATAATCCTTCCCACCCTTCCCCACGGCCTCTTGCTATGTGCTCCCTCTGCTCCTCCTGTTCCAGCACTGACACTTACTGGACACTGAGAAGACCTGGTACAAGAAGCTCAACCAGCTTGCTAAACCAAGTGCTACCCAACAGAAGGGTAGCACTGCCAAAAAGGTAGAATGTAATCTGCTGCTTTGGCTTCCTAAATTTTGTGGGGGTGGGTTGGTGGTCAGACTAGCACCAGTGCTAACGCAAGGGAACAGGAAGGAGGTCAACAGGACAGACAAAATGGAAAAAAAAAAAAGGGACTGTCTCTCTCAGCCACAGGATGCTTTTAAATTGAGTTAGTTGTGTAACCCAGTCTTACCTGATACAACTGAGGTGACACCCTGCCCTACTTCTCAGTTGTTTTTCTTGTATATCTTTCTTGTTGCCTCCAGCTACCCTATTGTTCCTTTAGGGTTTCTGAAGCTTTGGGCCAACCTTAGATGTGAGGTGCTCAGTAGAAGAGGAAAACTTAAGTTACAACCTGCTGAGGAAGCAGCAGTCCAAGTTCCTGTCTGCAAGCGAGAGGATATCTGATAGGATAGAGGAAGACTTGACAGAAACCTTTGACGACTTGCAGTTTCCTAGAACAACTGATTTCCTTTATAAATGTTAGCAATGTTAGACATGTTCAAGCAGGCAGATCATCCAACAGCTACCTTGAATGATATTTATCAAGCTGCTCAAGGAAGTCTAATTTGTTTTTGAATTTGATCCTGGGTTCCAGCTCAGTTTGTCATACAGTATAACAATAGGCTAGTTTGGTTCTGTGCATGTAAGCAACCTGAAAACTAAGAAAAAGTCCAGTTTACATTTTAAGTCGATAAAGAGTTTTTCTTTCTTTTTTTTTTTTTCCAAAACGCAACCCAGCTTACATCTCTCATCTGCAAGATGCTCATACAGCACTATGATCTGCTATTATCTTAACCCTGTTAACTAATTTATGAATGAGAAATATCAAACGACAGAACTCTCTTCACAGGAATTCACTCAATAGTTTCATATTGTAACCGAGGTGTCTATTTCACAACTCACCTTGACCAGAAACAGGACATTTGATGAGGATTGCTGCAAATTCTACTCAGGTTTATTCAGCAGTAGGCTCTACATGCATGAGTCCTGATCCAAAAAACCCACTGAAGTTAATAGAAGGGCTTTGGAACAGGCTTATAAAGCCACCCTTTGAAGGAGTCTCCTGCTGCTTTTTTTTTTGTAGCTGCTCGCTGTCATTTAAAAATGAAGACTAAGGGAAAAAGAGGGAGACAAAAGAAGAAAAGATAATAGGCAAAAGAAAGAAAGAAATAAAATGAAGGCGGTAAAGGCAGGAGGAGAAATTACAGCAATATAAGACAAAAGACACGATATTTTATTGTGGTTCAATCACTGCGTGTTAAGGTTTGCGTTGTCTTTTTAGATGTTTTATTATTTGTAGTTCATTAATTCTCAACAGTTTTATTCATTCTTTTTAATAGCCCTAGTGATTTTTTTTCATGGATAGGGGGAAGAAAGGAAGATAGAGAAGATTATGCAAACTGCAGGCTCAGAGGCTGTATAGGCTGCCATACTCTGCTAACACTGCCTTAGCAATAGCTCGCTGGACTACAGGAGTTCATCTATGAATCAGGAATACTAACCACTGTAGCTGAACTGGGCTCTTTAAGCCAGATCACCAGCTTTCTTCATTTACATTCTAAAAAGTACCTTAATGTGGAAGTCCGTGTCCACAAGGATGTTTTCTGGTTTTAGGTCTTTATGTACTAAGCCTTGCTCGTGTAGATAAAGCATTCCTTCTGTGATCTCCAGCACAAAACGCCCTTTCACTGATAAAGGCATCGAGAGCTAAAATGAAGAACAAAAATACTGTCCATTAAAAAAAAGCGCTGCTATAACCACTACAACCTTTAAATCTAAAGTCTTTAAGATAGCTTCTTTCTCTCTCAGTCCCACGCAGTACCTCTGCTCAAGCTGCAGTAATTAAAAAAAACCAAAGTCCTCTTGGATCTAAATTCTTACATCAAAATAAATCGAGAGCCACTCCACGTTTACATGAGTGTTCTTGTAACACAAATTCTCCAAATCTCTCTACAAATACACTCCAACTCTGAACTATATAACTGTGGTCTGCTCCACTGTGTTGAATACGAGAGCCACAGCCGTTCTCTGCTTTTACAATCTGCTGTCTTTAGAGAAGGCAGGGCTGCCATTGGCCATTTAAAAGAGATAAGGGGGTCAGAAACTAAAGGCTCCATCCTTTGGAGACTGAAGTAACATGCTGCCTCCTTCAAACATCTTATCAACTCTAAGTAGCATAAGGATTCTGTAATTAATGAATCAATTTACTGCTCACTTTCTGTAGAGCTTTCATCAAGTTCCCCCGGTCCACATACTCCATTACAAGTGAGTAGTTTCCATCTTCCAAAATTATACCTAGCAGTTTTACAACACGGTCATGCTGCAGTTTGTGCATAATCCTGCCTTCTTCAAGGAGGGAAGCATTATATCTGCAAAACAGAAATTGTATCAGATATAGATGTCAGGCTAGAAAGAACATAGAAATGAAAATGCTGTTGATTCGTAATTGAAAATAACGGTCAAAAATGTCAGTGTCCTTAGAGCCATTGTAAGATGAATCAGACCTTTGGTTGGTTTTGAACTGGTACAGTTTTACCCACTTCAGGTTATATTCTCTGAGTCTCTTCCCCAATGCCTTGTACAGAGGATCCCTACAGACTGTGCGCAGTCTGATGTTAGGGCCTGCTTTTCAGAAATTGCATAAGCACACATTTCATAAGCACACTGCTGGTTGCGTACATCCAAATCCCTGAATTGGGGTGGGATAAGGGACAGGGAGGTCTTAAAGAGCTGCTGGAGAAGCAGGATCAGGACAATTTCTACTTTTAGACATACTAAGTCTTGTACAGGAAAGTACAAAAGTCTCTTTCCCAAAGGGCTGGTATTCATGTTCACTTTTGAAATGGATTCATTACAGAGGGATCCACCCCTTATACTGGAGTACTGGTTTAGGATGAATTCAAAACCTAACTGGTCACCTGCACCTCTGTACGACTCATTAATTCTCACAGGTGCAAAGCTTGGAGCCCAATAAGGGTGTTAAAATAGGGCTGTAGCCATTTTTTGAATGGCAGAAGGGATGGTATTCTGATTATTACTACTGCTCTAAGTCACAGTGCAAGAGGAAGTAGTAAAATCTCGAGGCTATGTTGCTTACTACTGCTTTCCTACCCTGTGACTTAAAAGGAAACTGCTTTTTCCTGCTGTGGCACTAGAGAAGATGGCAGTTGTTTTGCTTGTACTAGGCCCAGTTACAAGTTTGCTTAAGACTTTTGGTTCAAAGCTTTAAGGAATAACGAACTTATTAAGAGCTTGGGTAGTGAGAGAGTAAAAAAACAGAAAGAGGGCCAAAAAAATCTGGCAGGCTTCTGGAGAAAAAGTGTCTATTTTAAATGCTTTTTGCCCCAAAGCAACAGGGCAGTCTGTGGACTATCAGAATCTCTTAATTCACTTTCTACTACTGTTCAAATTAAAAACCCACCTGGTATCATTTATGTTTCATAATCCAAACTAGAAGAATGTGAGTCTTCATCTCTCTAGTGGATAACTCATGGGAGTTTTAGGATTGTTATGGCTGTGAGGTAGTAGAGCTAGAACATGACCTGAATCCATTGAAACCAACAGCTAATTCTATTCTTGAGTTAAATGAGTGGGCTTGGCTCACGCTCCTGCTCAAGGGAGAAAGGATTATATTCTTGGTATAACAGATGGGGGCTCTGAGTTCTCCTGATGGCTTATGTATGTTTAGTTCCTACTGGACATCTGCAGTTGCACAACTGAACTGAAAATTAATCTGCAAGCTTAAAAATAGCATGTACCTGCTGCTGAGTCCTTAAGCCTTCAAGAGGTCCCCTGACTCTTTAACAAATCACATCGATAGTGCTCATGTTACAAAGAAAACAGAAATCTTACCGTTAAGAATGAGGTAAAACTACAAAAGTTGGCTTGTGAGTCAAGAAAAAAAGAAAACTTGCAGGACAGTTGCTAATACTGTATTAGAGTATACTAGAGATTATATAGAGTATATTAGAGATACAGTATCTCCTCAGTCCAGAGATTTTAAGTGGTAACACTCTATTAGGATTAATCTCCATGGAATTTAGAGGATTCTTTAGTCTGCCTGAATGATCTAAATTAGAACTAAGATCCTTTTCTGTAACTTACTCAGTGCGCTGGGGTCCTGTATACACTGTTTTTAATACCACATATCCATGCTTCCTGTGAAAGCATAAAGAAATTCTTCCAAATCCTCCAGCATCTAATTGTTGCTTTTCAAGCAAATCCTGGGTGTTCATGTGAATATCTTCCAGTGACATGTTTGCAGTCTTCGCGGCTTAGTGATTACAACAAAATAAAATACCCTACAGGTCCTGGATCTGTAACACAAAGGATGAAAAGAAAATGTCATTACCCAGTATTTAGCTATTCCACTACATAAGTGTCTATGCAAGGAGTGGGACAAGCGTATATTCTTGTGACCCTTAAAAACTAGATAGGTGACAAAGGGCCTTAGTTTGAAACCAAAGATTCTGTGGATCTCATAGGATCAGACCTAAAGATCACAAAGAATGATTAATCTTGTCAATCCATTACAGTTATATTAAGCCAATGCAAAACCATGTATTTATCTGTGGATCTCAAAGTGCTGTTAATAAATGGTTCTTATCCTTCTAATATACAGTAGATCAGCACTGTTTTTACACTCTACACATGCAAAAATTAAAAACCAGGAAAGTCAAGAGCCATGTTTCCAAAGGTATATAATAGCTAATGATTCTGACAGGTAGCTCATGACGTTTTCTAAAGTGCCTGAGCATGGACCTGCAGATGCCTAGAGGCTTACAAAACTCTTTAAGCTTCATTTTAGGCATCTTTGAAAATCCAGTTTTAAAGAGTTTGCTTGAAGGTAAAGAAGGTGTCTCTGGAGGACAAAGGAAAGAGCTCAGTTTTTATGAAAAACGTATTTTCCCAGTTGCGCAAATTTAAGGAAAAAAATGCTGGGAAGGACTGTGGTGGGGACACAAGGCAGCTTCCCCCTCAAAAAGAAGGGGAACAAAGAAAATGTGATGGTTTGCAGTAAATGCTGCTAAATGCACCAAAAGACTGAGGGCTTGGGGAAGTCTATGAAGTGGGTAGATAGGTAAAGCCCAGAAAAATTCTAAGCTCTTGAAAAAACTGTGATGGTCTCTTGCCCATGTCTCTCATGAGGTAAAATCTTAAAAGAAGGCTAGGCAGCCCAGCCTGCACCTGCTGCACACGTTAACAGGCTGAGCTGCTAGTATAGGTACAAACTACAAGCTCTGTCTTATCTTCACTAAACCTTCACCTTAAGCACTTTACATCAGGTAAGGAAAATGTTTTCTGAGAAAAGAAAGTCCAAGGAACTATAAAAGGGTGGTTCAGCTTCTATTCCTTTTGGATGACTATGACACAAATATACAGGGCTGGGAAGAAGGCACCATTTCAAAGTGCAACTATCAGCAACAGTAGATTAGCTCGCTCAGGTAACTAAGACCTCTAAATGAGATAGAAAAGGAATTCTCAAATTTTTCAGAGCAACAAGCTACTGCTAAGTCTTGTGAACTGCTGTCCACCTGTATCATCATGTCTCTAACCAAAAAGACCGTTTAACACAGTTAAGAACATCAGCTGCAGCCCAATTGCTATGGCCTCCTTCTGGAGACTGGGGACTAAGGAGCTCGGGAAAAAAGCCTGTAAAGGAGTGGGTGTGTGAGGGAAGAGAGGAGAGGGGAAAAGGAAGGGCAGAGAGCATGTTAGTGTGCAAGTCTAGAAACTGGCTAGTCATTTCAGTACTGATAAGCCAAAACGGGAAAGAGTAAGGCTAATTAAAAAAAAGGCTTGAGCCCTCAGGAAGCAGAAGGTAAGAGCTTCTTCTTCTAAGTATATACGCTCTATGGGTTGTTGTTCTATAGACAGGAAATGTCCTCTCCGCATCCAGAGCAGCGTGCTCCCTCCAAGATCTTCTTGCTTGCCTTTCCTGGTTTTGAAAGGATGAAGTTCTTCTTTTGCTGAAGTGCCAGCCTGCCTTAGGAGCACAGGACTGAGGATATGGCAGCATTCATTGGGTAAGCAGGTAAGGCTTGCCACACCTAACAGCTGTTGGGGGTGGTGGTGTGTTTTGTTTTGGTTTTTTAGTTGCTTTACAGTTAATCGAATAGCTATGCAACAAATGACTCATAGCAGCGCCAAGAACACCCAGTGCTGCTCTTGTAGGTGAGCTCTGGTCTCCACTGAGGTTGCTGGTAATGTTCTGGCTTTCTTAGGTGTGACGTACAGACTGCTGTGAAGATGAGCCTGCTACAAGTACAAAGGCCTAAATTCAGTCACGAGACTTAAACATGACATGGAATAACACCTTCCTTGTGTATCTGGGGTCTCTCTTTCAAGTATTAGTTCAAAGTCACATATCTATAGTAATTTTTGCATAATAATGGTAATTATGCATCTAGCTAGTAATTACTCAGGACAGAACCACATATTCTGTCCTTATGATCATGCAAATACACTAGATATATATTTCAGAAAGCTAAATCCCTAAAGTTACATTAATGCTATCGATAGCTTGGGGTTACCTGACAGTCATTACTATATAACTTAATGAAAAGCAGCCCTGCCCCAAACTACAGCAACACTCTTCCTATATAAATTGCTAATGCATTTTCCCATCAAGCCATAATTAGTCACCATGAACGCTGAAATGAACTGGATAACATTCAACATAGGAGATTTTCTCACACTGGGGCAAAAAACCCTCCATTGGGCATGTTCTAGTATTAGGATGTTACTAACTTTTCTTTTTTAAAGTAGAAAGTACTCTAAGAACTTTGAACCAAAGATTTGCTTCAAGCCCAAAGGGTTTTTTTAGGATGGACATCACAGGGAAGCAATTTCTGGCACGGTTTTTAAGGAAAGACTGCTTACTTTGGTATATTACTTCACTGATATTACTTGGGAATGTCAGATAATAGAGAAATCAAGGAGGAGAGCTCCAAGGCTCAAGTCCAGTCCAAGTTTACTGCTTTTTATTACGATACATGATTTTTCAAATCTATCCTTAGTAGCTATGATACTTCAGGATAAGCATTATATATCCGTGATATTATATAATGAGTATACTGAGTGAACAGGAATTTTGAAGTTAGTTCAGCCTAACCTCACACAAGCTAAGCATACTTACAGCGTTTAGTTTGTGTTCTATAGGGTCCCCTTCATCTGTACACTTGGTTGATCACTAAGCAAATTATTTTTTAACACGATGTTCTGAACAGCTTTATTAAGTTGGTTTACTTTTAAGAAGTGTCAACATGTACTACAAAAATTTGGAATACTGGCTGCTAGAAGAGGGGAAGATTTGCCCAGTAATACGTTTGGGTGTTCTTTAGAGAAGGATAACAGTGTAACGTGGGTTTGTGGCTTTTCTTTTTAACATCATGGGTTATGTTCCCTCCACTGGCCCCCAAAGGGCCCAGAAACTCCCAAAATTGTGACCTGATCATTAGAGGTCATTTGGGTCTGATCGTCATTCAAAAGTAATTTGCTTCATTTTAACAAATTGTTACTGATCTGATACAGATCTCAGGTAGCCTGCACAATTAAGGGGGACTGCTAAGGGTATTAGCACAGTAATATGAAGAAAGATTATATAGTGATAATGGCTGCACTTGTGGTCTAGTTACACTAGTAATGCAAAGTTTCTTGAGAGTTAATACAGGATGTTCTAATACAAGATATTATCAGAAAAAGTGGACAAGTTTGCAGGCACCAAAACTCTTGGTCACTTCAAGGTATCAATTATGAAGAGAAGAGAATAACAAACAGGAAACAAAACCTGTAGCACTAACACGCGTAAAATGCTGCACACTTGGTGAAGACGTTTCAAAAGATGTCAGTGCATCACAGCTATATCACTGTAACCTTGATGACCCATTCAGTCTAAACCTTTCCCTTCTGCTAGGATTTTTTTTCCACTGCTGCACTTGTTGGCTCAGGGATGAACTTTTCTTTTGGAAACAGCAAAGAAAATATTTGTGTCATCTCAACAGCAAGCCACAGCTGGGATTCTACAGGAATACAAGGACGGACCAAGACAAGGGAGACAAAGATGCCAATTAAAAGGGGCTGAGATTCTTTGGTAGAACCAGAATACGGCAGAGGAAGGCAGAAAGAGGAAAGAACAAGGATTGTGCAGGGGTTTGCACCAGTCATATTTTGTAATAATTAGTTACAATTTAGGATAGAAGCGCTCATAAAAATGCATGTTCTTATATGCGAATTAGAGTAAGCCATTTCAGTAGAGTACCATCTTACACTGGTATGACCCTGTCAGAGGAAGGCACTAGCTGCTACCAAACAGCTTTCTACCAGAAACATGCTCTCAAACTAATTTCCCATCACCCAGATCCCATCACACTGATGCAGAGAAACACTTGAGCAAAATGCCACCTCTGGACCTTACTACCAGGGAGGCTCTGGTTTAACAAGTTATTTCCTAGTGTGAAAACACAGCTTTAGCAAATCCCTTCTTAGCTCAAAAAGCCTTAAAGAGCCTGTCCGGAACGAGGTGGCTATAGCCCAGCGCAGTTCAGGGAACCACCACGAACCAGGGCCCAGTCCCGCAAGGTGCCGAACGCCGCAGCACCAACAGTCAGGGGGAAACGATGCGCCCAGCCCCGAGGCCAGGCCTCTGCCTCAGACGCAGCTTCAGCCTAAGCGCCCCAAACCGCAGCCGAAGCGCACTGAAGCATAGAGCAAACGTCCTGCGAGGCGAGCACGAAATAAACGTGCGGCTTCAGCAGCAGATGCAATTCTGAGAAACCCTAACGGGAGCCTTCTCGAGCCTAGTTCCTTGTCGGCCAGCTTGACATCTCCTCCTCCTTCTCCTCCTCGCAGCTTCCTGTAAGGCGGCCGCGCTCAGGCCTCCCCGCCTCGCACGCACCGCTTCCCCGGGGCTTTCCCCGCCGCCCGCTTCCCCGGGCTCCGCTCTGCCCCGCGGGCCCCGACGGCGAAAACCCTCTGCTCGACGCGGCCGCCGCAGCGAGCGGGCGGGCGGCCGGGCGGGGGCCCCGCGGGGCCGCTCTCCCCACCGCGGGCAGCAGGTGGCCGCGGCCCGCGGCAGCAGCCCCCACTCCCTCCCCCGCCGCCGCCTCTGCAACTGGGAGCCCGCGCGGGACTTCCGGTTTCGGCGGCCGGTTCCCCCGGGCCGAGCCGGGCCGAGCCGGGCCGAGCCGGGCCGGCCGGGGCTCCCTCCCGCCCCGCGGGGCGGCCTTACCTCCCCGCGCCCTGCGCGGCCGCTCGCCGCGCCGCCGCCTTCCGCCAGCGGGCCGAGGGGCGCGGCGGCGGGCAGCGCCTGTGCGCGGCGGCGTGCGCGCCTTCCCGCCCCCTGCGGCCGGCCGGCCCCGCGCTGCCGCCGGCAGGAGGTTTGGGCCGCTTGGCCTGCCGCTGCCGCCGCCTCGGCGCTCGCCCAGCCCAGCCCGGCCGGGCTGCGCCTGCTCGGAAGCGGAGGGCGCGCCGCCCGCCGGGCCGCCGCCGCCGCCGCCCGCGAAGCCGCCGCGCGCCCGCTGGCCCGGGAGCGTGCGGAATGAGCCCGCCCGGGCTGGGAAAGCGCGTGTGCCACCCGCGCCCCGCTCCGCCCTCGCCGCGCAGCCGGCGCCCCGGGGAGAAGCACGGACCCGAAGTACTGTACTGCCCGCGTCTGGGCACACGGCTACCAGATAACCTGTCGGAGTTACCGCGGCTGACAGCCGTTGCGGGAGGGCCTGCAGTTGGTGCATGGCGGGACTGCAGCTCTTTGGTGTGGTTTTAGGGCCTACGAGGCAGTTTCTTGTTCAGGAAGATGGAGGCAGGAGCTTCTGCTCGCTAAGAGAGTACTCATAGTAGGTAACAGTCCTGCGGAAGCAGGTGGAGGAAAGGTGTAACCTAAAAGGACCTCTGTAAACCATCTAGTCCATCCTCTTGCTCTGCAGAGGTGTCTAGACCATCTTTGACAAATTTCATGTAGTTTGTCGTAATTCTACCGGTAAAAGAGATTCCATAACTTCCGACCTGTTCCATTACTTTCATTAGGAAAAGTGTTCTAATATAAAAACAATGGCTCGTTACAGCTTCTTTACATAAAAGTCATTCTTAACTGTTTCTCCAGTGAAACAATTGGAAATGATGAATGACTATCTGCTTTGTAATGACCTTTTCCATTCTGGGGAACTGCTATGCTCTTCACAAAGCCCTGTAGATGCTGTGGTGTTCACAGATCAGTGCCACCAGATACCACTGAAGCAGCAGCAGATTCATGTGGGCCGGCGAGAGCAGCCCACAATTTGCACATAAAGAAAGAAGCCTTTCTAAAGCTGAATGGCAAGCTTGCTCAGGCCCTTGACTTTCAAAGGAGAGTGATGAGAGAAGACAGTCTAGAAATCTGTTTCAGTTTCCTGATGGAAATTGAGGCCCTAGATTCTTGTAGATCTGGAAGAAGCGCAGTGGTGATGGAGAGTTTTAATTTCATGCGAGGCCCCACAGTGGATTTCATGGATAGGGTTCCTCAACCATGGAGGGCATTCAAGGCTGTTTGTACCACCACTTAAAGCCAACAAAACATTAACAAAAAAGAACCATACTCCATTTAGTACTTATGAAGCCTTTTAGGTTCGCAACGTGCACTGGTATGTAATGCTGGCATATTCTGGAGCTCTGGCCTTTTCCAAATGTAGAACTAGTCCTTTGTTTCCCCGTGTCAGTCATCAATGCATTACTGGAATTCCCAGACAACCCATTTATCCATATACTTGCCTTTTTTAAACGAAGGCATAGTCTGATTTATGCCTTCTGCTAGCCAGCACATTTATCTGGAAGGGGCAGGTGACATGTAACTTTCAATTTTCTGAAAGGCATCTCTTTTGAAAGATAAATGGGAAACACTTGGCACGGGCCGGGCGATACAGTTTTGGAGAGGCAGAACAGCCTTGGAGATAACATAAGCAGTTTCCTCCCTGAGTCTCAAGGCGGTTTTCTACACCTTGCAGTACAAACCAAACAAATGGCTTGTTTCCACTGCACATAATGCTGAGTGCAGTCATTTCCACTCTAAAAAAACCTACGGCAGTGGAATTGGCATGTGTCTAGGGCATGCCTTTGTTTTCAACGGATTCTGGATCAACCGGTGTAGAGTCAGACCAGCTGGCCAATGCTCTGATAGCATTCAAGGCAAGGCCTCATGAGGCTTACTGTAATTAAAAGGCTCAAGACAGCTATGCTGAACTGACAGACAAGGTAGTTTGAACACACATTTCATGGCCATCCATGCTGCAAGATATCTTAAGGAAAGTGTTACTAAGCCTATCGTCCATAGAAACTGGGACGTTCGTGAACTCTAATTGTCCCAAGGCAACTGAGGAAAGCAAATGTGGCATCTCTCATAACTATGGGTAGGTCGTGCAGTTTTTTTCTTCTGTTGCCATCCCGAACATTACAGAAACCTTTTAATGCTCTTTTGCTTCTCTTCTCTGGGCTTTGCATTAGGTATGTGGCTGAAGAGAGAAAGTAAGATGGCCACATTTACACAGAATTGTGTGGTTAAAAACATCTCAGTCATTCAGTGATTTACCAACAAGTACTAGGAAAAAAGACAAACATTTGTTTGTTCGTGGTCAGAGGTCAGTGTTGCCAGTTATGACATTCCTTCTTGAAATGAATAAGGAAAATAAATTGGTCCAAAAATGCAATCTGAAGTCACAGAGAAATCTCTTTAATTCTGATAAAGAAGAACGGAAGAATATCCTGAACTGGAGATAAGGTCATTCATTACAGTTCTAATGCTTTTCACAATAATGCATTTCTGTGAGCAGTTTTCAATTTTAGTATCAACTAAGATAAAATAACCCCATTACTTCTTTTTTTTCCCTTTAACTGATACTTTCACTAATTTTGACCAAACTCTCATTTACTTTGTACCAAAAGTCTCAACCATCTTATCAAAATAGAAAAAATATAAGCACGTAGAATTCCAATTGCACTTTGTTTGCATGTAGCTGTTTTTATTGTCAGTTGGATAAAAACTGCTGTTGCCAACTGCATTTGTGAAATTTTCAGATTCTGTTGCATCACCAGAAGGTGATGTAGGTGTTCCTAAATCAAACAGTATTGAAACTCCGCAGCACTAGACGAAGGCTACCTGGAAAACTTACCTGTTTTATTTATCGTAACCAATAAAATCACAAAAAGCTTATGCCCTAATGGGAAAGTGACTTAATACGGAGATATTTTCCTGGTGTTTGAAGACTGCATCACAGTTTTGCTACAGAGCTTTTAAGTTCTCCACTCCTTTCCTTCCACCCATAAAGTCCCACTCCAGTTAATTGCTAGATTTTTGTTCACATTTTTAAATGTTAAAAAGTCTGATTTTTGTTTATGTTTTGTTTACAGTTTTGCCACCTCCCTGTTTCCCATGAACTGCAAGCTCTGTGCGGACCTACACTGTGGTGGGAATGAGCGTGATGGCACTGTGTTTGTCCACAGCTAAAGACACAGCTGAGACCTCAAGAGATGAGTGTGTCCTCACACAGGAAGTTTCCAGTTCCAGAGATGAGTCAATGCTGAAACGTTAATTCTGGGCTCAGCATCCTACCCAGAGCACTGTAGAAGTAGAGGATCACTGGGAAAACCCTAAGCGGATATTTGTTCATAATCTTTCCGTAATCTATGTATTAACCTGAAGCTAAAGCACTAGCTGGTCTGCTTGATCCCACTACTGTCTGACAGCTGTACAGATGATTTTGCAAGGAGAAGCCATGGTTTTAGCTAGTTTTGCCCAACAGTACAACAGAACTTCTATTGCATTTCACTGAAACCACAGAGGGCTGAAGTGGAAGAAACTGCAGCAGTGTGCAACCAGCACTGCTGCACAGGAGCATGCGGAAAAGTGCCGAATCCTCTTGGGGAACCTGAGTGTGGGACAAGCTGCGCAAAGGGACTTGGGAACCACCCTTGTGATAGATGCAATTTTTCATTGTAGCTAAGTTCAGAAGATCTTCTGAAGTCTTGCCTTGACATTGGGGTGTGGCTGTCACAGTGGTGGTTACTTTATAGTTATTTTTTGGCTTTAAAATATCTATTAACATAATAGGATTTCTTTTTTGAAAAATAATATATGAATTATGGATGATATTTATCCCCTGGCTGTTCTTCTCTTCAGCATGACCTTTTGATAATTTGCGTGTTGCAAAGTATATTTGTCTGCAAGCAGGTGGCTAACTTCAATGAGATTGTTCCAGGAATCAAATGTTCACAGAATCACAGAATGGTTGAGGTTGGAAGGGACCTCTGGAGATCATCTAGTCCAACCCCCCCCTCCCCACCCTACTCAAGCAGGGTCCTCTAGAGCATATTTTCCAGGATCGCATCCAGGCAGGTTTTGAATATCTCCAGGGAAGGAGACTCCACAACCTCTCTGTGCAACCTGTTCCAATGCTCTGTCACCCTCACAGGAAATAAGTTTTTTCTCAGGTTCAGATAGAACTTCCTGTGCTTCAGTTTATGCCCGTTGCCTCTTGTCCTGTCACTGGGCACCACAGAGAAGAGACTGGCCTCATCCTCTCGACACCCTCCCTTCAGATACTTGTACACACTGATGAGATCGCCTCTCAGTCTTCTCTTCTCCACGCTGAACAGGCCCAGCTCTCTCAGCCTTTCCTCACAGGAGAGATGCTTCAGTCCCCTAATCATCTTTGTAGCCCTCCGCTGGACTCTCTTCAGCAGTGCCATCTCTCTCTTGTACTGGAGAGCCCAGAAGTGGACATAGTACTCCAGGTGAGGCCTCCCCAGGGCTGAGGAGAGGGGCAGGATCACCTCCCTCCACCTGCTGGCAACACTCTGCCTCATGCACCCCAGGATCCCATTGGCCTTCTTGGCCACAAGGGCACGTTGCTGCCTCATGCTTAACTTGTTGTCCACCAGGACTCCCAGGTCCTTCTCGGCAGAGCTGCTTTCCAGCAGGTCAACCCCCAGCCTGTCCTGGGGCAGGGGGTTCTTCCTCCCCAGGGGCAGGACCCTACACTTGCCTTTGTTGAACTTCAGGAGGTTCCTCTCCACCCAGCTCTCCAGCCTGTCCAGGTCCCTCTGAATGGCAGTACAGCCTTCTGGTGTGTCAGCCACTCCTCCCAGTTTTGTCTCATCAGCACACTTGCTGCGGATGCACTCTGTCCCTTCCTCCAGGTCACTGATGAATACATTGGACAAGACTGGACCCAGGACTGACCCCTGGGGGACACCACTAACTACAGGCCTCCAACTAGACTCCATGCCACTGACCACAACCCTCTGAGCTCGGCCTTCCAGCCAGTTCTCAATCCACCTCACCGTCCTCTCATCCAACCCACACTTCCTGAGTTCCCCTAGGAGGATGTGATGGGAGACAGTGTCCAAAGGCTTGCTGAAGTCCAGGGAGACGACATCCACTGCTCTCTCAGAATTGCATCTACCCAGCCAGTCATTCCATCAGAGAAGGCTGTCAGATTGGTCAAGCGTGATTTCCCTTTGGTGAATCCATGCTGACTACTCCTGATCACCTTCTTGTCCTCCAGATGCTTAGTGATGACCTCCAGGATGAGCTGTTCCAACACCTTTCCCGGGGTGGAGGGGAGGCTGACAGGCCTGTAGTTTCCTGGCTCCTCCTTCTTGCCCTTTTGGAAGACTGGGGTGACATTGGCTTTCTTCCAGTCCTCAGGCACCTCTCCTGATCTCCAGGACCTTTCCAAGATGATGGAGAGTGGCCTAGCGATAACATCCGCCAGCTCCCTCAGCACTCGCGGATGCATCCCATCAGGGCCCATGGATTTATGGATGTCAAGTTTGGACAAAAGATCTCTAACCTGATCCTCCTCCACCAAGGGAGAGTCTTCCTTTCTCCAGCCTTCCTCTCTTGTCCCCAGGGTCTGGAATTCCTGAGGACTGGCCTTAGCAGTAAAGACTGAAGCAAAGGCAGCATTCAATAACTCTGCCTTCTCTGTATCCTTTGTTACCAGGGCACCCGCCCCATTCAGCAGTGGGCCCACATTTTCCCTAGTCTTCCTTTTGCTACTGATGTATTTGAAGAAGCCCTTCTTGTTGTCCTTGACATCCCTTGCCAGATTTAATTCCAAATGAGCCTTAGCCTTCCTTGTCGCATCCCTGCAGACTCTGACAACGTCCCTCTATTCTTTCCAAGTGGCCTGTCCCCTTTGCCACCTTCTGTAGACTTCCTTCTTCTGTTGGAGTTTTGCCAAGAGCTCCTTGCTCATCCAGGCAGCTCTCCTGCCTGCATTGCTGGATTTCTTACTCAGAGGGATGCACCGATCTTGAGCCTGGAGGAGGTGATGCTTGAATATTAACCAGCTTTCTTGGACCCCTCTTCTTTCTAGGGCCCTGTCCCATGAGGTTCCCCTAAGTAGGTCCCTGAAGAGGCCAAAGTTAGCTCTCCTGAAGTCCAGGGTTGAAATCCTACTTATTGCCCTGCTCCCTCCTCGTAGGATCCTGAACTCCACCATCTCATGGTCACTGCAGCCAAGGCTGCCCCCAACCTTCACATCTTCAACTAGACCTTCTTTGTTCGTTAGTACAAGGTCTAGCAGCACACCTCTCCTCGTTGGCGTCTCCACCACCTGGGTCAAGAAATTATCACCAATGCTCTGCAGGAACCTCTTTGACTGTTTGTGCCTAGCTGTGCTGAAATGTTAATGAATGTTAAACCAGAGAAGGGTCTATCTACATCTGCTTTAAATGTTTAGTATTTGAAACTTGAATTAAAAGAGCCTTAAGGCAAAAAATTCATCTTGGTTTCTCTATGCTATAAGGCTTCTTGATAATATAGATCAGATGGGGTTCTATTTGTTTACTGATATTTTTCTGAAGCTGCAAGCATATTTAAGCTGCCAATTTAGAATATTTCATCAAATAAAAGAAACTCAGTTACAATTTTTGGAACAAATCTTTGGACAAAAAGACCAGAGTGCTGCCTGAAAGCAAGTGGGAGAGGAGGACCAGCACCAACAAAAAGCAAAACCCAGACTAAAGGGAACAGGAAAGCGCCTTGGCCTTATACCTTTCTCCCCAGCTTAAAACATAGCTACAAGTTACCAAATTCCAGTTGTATTCTGCTGCAATCAGTTCTGTCTTGGCAGGACTGCATTTGGCTCTTAGTATAAAGTGATTTAGCAGAGCAATCATTCTTTAGGTCAAAATGGCTGTAACATTTCCAATGTTACTAAGACACTACTACTGCCACTTACCTTCCTCTCTCCTTATTAACCACAGTCCACTATTATTTATTTATATGCCTTCTCCCTTGAGTTTTTGAAAGGCATGTGCAAGAACGTGCATGTACCACTGCACAGTGTGCCATGTCGCAGGCATTGAAAGCATGTAAGAACAAGGACATTAACTTTTGGCTCAGCCCTCCTCATTGCTGTACAGTTGACTGGCTTCCAAAGCATTGCAACAGCTCCCTTCAGCATGTACAGTTTAATCTGGTATGTGTCCCAACCGTGAATACAGCATGCAGTTCCGATTAGCCCTTCTCAGAACGGATATAGTACAGGTAGACGTGAAATAAAGCAGGGTAACAAGAATTACGTGGCATGTGGAACAGCTTCTGCATAAGGAGAGACTACACAGACAAGGACTGAGATGACTGTGGACGGTTATGGTTGAATACTGGTTCTTGATCTCCTCCTCGATGTACACACTCATACAGTGGCTTTCAAATTGGAATGATATTCTGGAAGAATTTATTTTTGGAGTAGTCAAGGCATGTGGAGAATGGTGATCTGACTCATATAGTCTTATTTGCATTTCCAAGCGACTTTTGACCAAGTTTCATATTCAATTTTTTTAAGGAACCTAAAGAGGCAAGGGATAAGAACGAAGGTCATGGCACAGACATACGTTTAAGATAGGACAAAGAGGGCAAGTAGTGATTGATTCTCAGAACAGACAGCGGTTACAAGTGGAGTTCTGCAGGGGTCAGTGCTGCTCTGGAAAAGGAGATAAGCAGTGAGGTTGAGAAAGTTTGCTGATGATAGAGATTACTGAGATGAGTGGCAGCAAGGAAGGCACAGTGGGAAAATGCTTGAGTGACTGGCCAGGTGAAATTCAAGGTATGTAAAGGGGTGTGCACGAGGGAAAAATTATTCTGAATTCATGTATAAAAATATGGCCTCTGAGCTGAGACAGGACTCTACAGCCTGGAAAAGAGACTACTTAGCAGGGGGAAGTGATGCATGTCTAGAAAACTCTAAGTACCATGAAGAAGGATGGATGGGATTGATTATTCACTGCTGACTAGGAGATATCAAATGAAACTAGTAGGAACCAGGTCCATTCCCCCAACCCTGCAATGCTTCATGCAATGGAAATAAACCTGCAGAAGTTTGCCAAAGAAAGTTGAATGATTAAAGTTAGCATGAATTCAAGAGGAAACTGAACAAAATACAGAGAGAAATCTGTCAGAAATCTATTTTTAATAGAAATTAAATAGAAATTAAAAATATATAGCTCATGACATCTCCCAAGCTAACTACAGTTGGAGGCTGGGAGGGTATTCAGTGGAAGTGCTTGCCCTATTCTTCCTCTTTCCTGGCATCAGCTTACAACCACTGTGGGAAACAGAACTTGGGGTTGGAGGATCCTTGTTCTAACCTAGCACAGCCATTCTTGTATACTTACAAGTAACCAGTCTAATACCAGTACTTAATACTACAGTGTGTGTGGGGGGGGGAGAGCTGCTACACATATGCTAAGTAGTATAGAGAAGTATATTTTCACCATGTATGTCGATTTGGGAATTGTTCACCTAACAGCTAAACCCACTAAGCACTGCAATTGATCTAATATAGTAACATTTTGTTTGACAATTGCAACTTCTGCTTTCATATCCATTTCCTTCTTTCTTAAATGGGCAGGTTAACTGAACACAGTGAACGTAAGGATGATTCCTGTCCTTAAGAGCTATTGAACCAAGGCCAATTGCTTGCTTGCTTGCGTAATCTAAGGACTCTGAGTCATATACACTGAAACAGAAAGCAGCAACAGTTCAGGATATACAGCAGTGCTTGCAGGGTTCTCTGTTGTCTCTGCTAGAGGTAGCCATTCACCTAGTACAGTGACAGACAGGACTATGTGCATCTTTCTCTGCTGTTGCAGTTCCCGGTCTGACATGTTAGTTTATACTGCCCCTCCAGAATCAGGGCTCAGCAAGTTTATTATCCAAACAGCCCCTATATAAACATAAGGGTGGGGACATAACAAGGATGCTACAAAGAAAGCATGGCAAGTGCATGCTCTGTATGCAGAGGCCTAAATGTCATTTGACAGTGACTCAGAAGACTGGTGTTTCTTAATCAGGCTACATTCTTTTAATATCAACGTGCAAAGCCAGCTGTGACATAATTTGATCAAGGTAATAAATTGTGAAGCTAAGCAAGAAATCTACCCTTTGCTATATGCACAAAAAGCATTAACTGTTCTCAAGCATCCAAATTATTCCACCGAAGTGCAAGCTAAAATTCCTAGATATTAAGAGCCAGATAGCCACTGTGTTCCACTAGATAACCGGCCTGTAGGCAGACAGTGCTCCTGCAGTTTTTTGGGAAGGCAGTGCTGGACACCTGTGAGGAGGTGCACTCCTCTACACTAAGGAAGTAGAGTATGTACTAGGCCCTCCAAGCCTGAATAGCAATACTGACTGGTGTAAAGGGATAGGGAGTAGATTTAATTCCTTTCTATCTCTACTCAAAGTAACAAAAATAGGGAATTCTCCTTGATTTTAGAAAGCTACGTCCTTTACAAATGATTTACAAAGATGTACATTCTATAAGGAAAGGTAATGCATGCACATACTGCTATGGGATGTTTTTATTTGTTCCCTCCTTTCCCTAGTATCTGTCATAGCTTTAATATTGCTTTAATATTTTTGTAGATATGTGGAAATGCCTAAGGCTTGTCCATAAGTTTCCAGCTGTCTAAGTCACTATGCAGCTGTACATCCAGCTTCATAACCTGTGCATGGCTTCATAACTCAAAGACACAAATGTAGATCTCATTTAAAAGAGCAGGCTGCACTGCAACTATGTTGAGTCTGGGCAGCATATTTCCGGGCCAATGAAAAAAGCGCAGCTGGTGCAAAAAGTGTTAAAATAAGCTTGGCAATGCACTTTACTGTTTCATAATCAACAACAATATGATCTGCAAGTAAATACTGCTTGTATTACCAGCCACTAGTAGACAGGATGTCACTGTATATATGTTCTAGGATAATTTGTCACAAAGAGTTAGCATCCAGCACTGAAGACAGGAGGTATATTGTCAGCTAAGCTGCTACCTATATACTCAAGAAAGATATCTGTAATACATTCAAGTTATGAGATTAGTTATTTATTCAGATATTGAGATAAAGCACCAAAAAGAACGGAAAAAAAACTAATTTCATAGTATTGTGCCTGAATATTACTTGAAATACCATTCAGGAGAGCAGTTAACAGGTTCCTCCTTCCAAAGAGTCTTCAGACGCTGGGCCCAAGCAAGCAGCATCTCCTTCCTTTTCTCCTCGGAGACATATTCCGGAGCAAAGCAGATGTGAGGAGCAAGGACTTTGACACCACAGTAGTGCATGATGCCGTGCTAGACTCAAAGGAAAGAAAGAGATGCCTCAGGACATAGGTAGCTTTTCAGATTCAGTTCAAAAATGTAGAAGATTCAGATCTGATACCCAATATAAGGCATACTTCCTAAACCGTACATTTGTCAGAAAAAGGGAAATGAACTGGAAGAGTTCCCTGCCTATCTTGGGAGTTAGTACTGAAGGCTAGACATTATGCAGAATGACATACAATACACTGAAAAGTGAGGCTAATTTCATTTATTCTGCTCTATAGAATTTATTTCTAAGTGCCCACAGAATTGTCCTCTTCAGCTGCCATGTGCTATTAAATTTGCATGGATCAGAGACACCCTAATGCTCACTGTGCTGTTTGAATCTCCATGGATTGTTCCAGAGCTCCAGTATATTTCTCATCTACTTCTAAAAATGTTTAACCTTTTGCTTTCAGTTAGCCACACAGTTCTGAATGAGCATTAGTGCCTTTCAAATCACCTCAACTCACTATCTTCCCTCTGTGTATTTCTGAAATGGTAGCTGTGTTTGTAGCTGAACTTGTAATGCTCTTCTTTATGTCGACTTGCAAGTTACGCAGCTCGATAGCCTCAGTGCTCATTAGGGCACTGAGAGCATTAGATTTTATCAAGAAGCTAGCACAGTTTGCCTTACCATCTAAAGTTTCTCAAAACATGTTTGCTACCTCTGACAAAAGAAAAGACATGCTAACTCTTGTGTGCTGATCCTTCACACCAGCATACCAAAGGCCCCCCAAATTCCTACATGAGTCAGACAGTTGTAGGGAAAACAAATCTTTCATGCTAGAGTTAAGGGAAACCCTATGACACCAGAGAAACTCAAAAGCAGACAATATAAGCTTTCTCCAGCTTCCAGTCTTGAGAAGAGGCACTAAGTGGCTTTAAAACTCTGTTGACTTTTATAGTTGTCTCAGGATGTTAGGGCCCAACTTATAATCTGCAGATGCTTGGAACTGACAACTGAATTATTTCTATATACTTTATATAAAATATATAACAATAAAATTGTTAAAAATAACTTGAATAGTAAAAATTAAGGCAAACAAATATCAAGCAAATATTCATATGTTATACCTGCATGGGCCACAGGAGATAGCGAATATCACCACTGATACCTCCTTGTGCATACATCTCTCTGCTTCCTCCGGTGGTGAAAGAAAACAGGGCTAATTTATCCTAGAATTAAGGACACTGTGCTTAAGATAGGCATGTCTAAAGAAGAATGACTGAATAGTTCAAGAGATACTCAGGGGAACATGGATAGCATGAATCTCTAGAGGAGATGTTTCGTCCTCGTTCTCTGACCTTACATGTAGCGGCAGCTGTGAGACAAAGCTGTAAGACATGCAACTAGACAATGAACTGTGTGTCAGGGCTTTAGATAGAGACAGAGTAAAAAGAAAAGAAATTGCATATACTGTTACGAAAGTATGTAGCAGGGCTGATCCTTGCTTTCACCTACGAAATGTTTGGCTGGAAAGCACTGCATTACTTAGAATATTTGTATTCCTCTCTCTCTTGAACAGAGAAACTGAAAATGCTACAGTAATCCCCTTTCAAACTTAGGCTTGCTAGTTAACTTGTCACGGAATAATTTGAGTACAGTTTGTATTCTTTAGACTTTTTTCATCAGGTGTTCTAAAAGCCCCATGTTTCTTCTGATTCTGTAAATAACTGGATTTCCCATAGGCTTGTGCTCAGCATCTATCCTCTCAGTTTTAGCTTCTACAATTAAAATCACAGATTTTTCCTCATATGACTCATTGCATTATCTTAATTGCCTTGAGTCTGCAATCAGCGTGCAGCTATAAGGGTTGGGGATTACTCCTATTCATCTCAGTGAGGCAGCCATATTTGAAATTTAAACAAACTGAAATGTTTGGAATTGTTACAAAGATCATAAATTAAATAGATTAATATGCAGCTAACACAAATGTGCAGTTAATATTGGTTATTTCTGGATGCAGTAGTTGTTACCAAGTAAGATCCATCAGGCAGTGAGCCCAAATTCTCAGTTTATTGACTAATGTGGTTATGCCCAATGCCATGGAGAATTAAGAAATTATGAATTGGCATCTAGAGATACTGGTCTTGCCCAATTTAGAGGCTACAGAGAAGAAAAAGGTCAAAGGAGAAGGCTGGACCACAGTCCAAGAACCACATGCACTGAGCATTTCAGGTTTTTACTTAACTTTTATAATTTAACTCCACCCTTTGGCATTCAACCCCACAACAGGAATCTTTGTCATCTGTTCTAGTATGCCACCCATGACAAACTCATGCAGTCCTACTATAGCAGGAAGAATGAGCGACTGAGAAGTTTTAAGATATGAATCAATCAGATTGTATGGCATCCCAGTGCACTGTGATACACCTACCAAATTATAAAGCCCATTCTGCAGGCCAGATAAAAATCTTCAGGAAAATGTTGAAATCTTTAGGAACCACTGCATTCTCCTCACGGTACTTACTACCTTTCAGACAGTTTTAACAGTCCAGAAGGTTACTTAACATGTTACCAAAGCATTATTATTGACAGCTGCGGAAATGATCACATGATCAAACTAGGTTGGTTTTCCAGTTACAGACAGCTGAGTCACCCTATTTATCTCTGCATGCATGCTCCTGTCCAACCCTAACCATAAATACAACAGCTTAAACATTTACCTCAAAGATTGACATACAAGATTTTGTGTTTTAAAAAGTGCTTTTCTTTTTCCTAGACTTTCAGTGGGCACAAAGTTTCTACCTCACATTCAATTACTGTGTCCTGCTGTTTATGTATGTCAGAATATTTTGTCTACTGAAGTATTGGTAGAGAACAGGAAATGCTAAGGTTGACCTAAGCCCATGGCATTCCTTAATTTTTTTAGAATAAGCAAAAAGAAAAGTATGTCATCAATACGTAGGTCAAACTTTTCCCCCATACTTTCCTGAAATATGCTTATTTTAAAGCTGAAGCTTCTGTAGATGCTCAGCTTAATCTTCCACTACTCTGGAATACCTTAGTGAATGGAAGGCTGTGCACTATCTGCTTGTTTGTAAGAATGGAGTTAAAGATGTTGACCTCCTACAGCCCCACTATTCTGTACTGGTGTGTTTGGCCATAGGCAATCCACCACAGCTGCTTCAGCCACAATCTCGATCTTGTACTTGGCTATTGCCTCCTTCTCCCTCTAGTCTCCAATGACTCATTTTATTATTTTTAGCTTTTGGAACATATTGCAGAAGATTGATGTTTGGAAAGTATTCTGGAGAAAGCTAAGGGAATGTGGTCTACTGATGGACTAGAAAAGAGTTTCTGTATCTGCCTGTGCTACTGCTAAAGCAATTGTTGAAAGCTGCTGAGAGCCGAGTTACATTTGGATTGCTAAGTAGTCCAACTTCAAAGACTTTAGTTAATGTAAGTCTAAATACTAAGAACACCTGAATAACCCAGAAACTTCAGAAAACAAGTCATTCCTCCACAGAAAAAGCTGTGATTTATTTTCAGGACAGCCTAAAGGGAGAGCTTTATATACAGTGGAAGAGAGAGATCATTACCTAAAGAGCACTGCACAAATCTTAATTTTAGTAAAACGATCCCAAAAACATACCTTGAGCAAACCGGAATCATAACAATCTGGAAATTTGTGAGCAAATCCTTCGACCAAGACTCTGTCCATCCAGCCCTTCATGATTGCTGGCATACTGAACCAATACAAGGGAAACTAGGCAAAAAATAAATTACCTTGTTAATACAGAGAGTCTGAGACATCCTTCAGCCTGGTCTACAGGCAACATCCTATTCTCTTTATCTGTTCAGATCTTGTGCATGTTTTCTTGCAACCCTCTCTCTGGCAAGGCAGTAACTATGTTTAGCAAAATTAATTCAAGTGATTTTTGTATGTTGTAGTTTCAGGTACTTAACCTGTGCATCTGTACTGTTTTAACACCATGGTGATTGTGAGAGCTTCTACACAAATTAAAGCTGGGATATGATGAAGCAGGAAGGTGCCATTTAATTCAAACTTAAGACTGTACAGAATAGTGTCACCTATTGCTGAAATGCAAAAAGAACATATTACTTAATGGAAAATGTAGCGGAATGCACATAGACAGCCTTATTACCAGGACTGACATCTGGTGATCAGTTCTGATTGGACAGTCTTCCAAAAAATGCCATGGGATCTTAAGAAAGAGATTCTCTTATACCCTATGGACAGGATGATTCTGTTTCACTATTGCTTTACTGAGAGGAAAACTTTCCCTCTAACGGTAGGCCTCTCTATTCCTAAAGCCTCCATTTAGCCCATGGGACCACAGCCTAAAATTATTTGCGCTCTCATGAACACTCTGTGGACTCCTATTCAAGGCTGCTATTCCTAAACTTTTGTACACATCACACAGTCTAAGAGAAGACATTCTATAAGAGCTTAAGGTGCATGTGACTTAATTCAAAATGGAAACTGGGCAACCATGGTTATCCGTAGAAGTGGTCAGCTTATAGTTGATTTTAAATTACTTCACAGTGTCTTTGAGCGTTTTTGTTTGTGTGTTTGTTTTCTGTGCCAAGACACACTTAACTCCTCATACCATTTTACAGATAGAAAGTAGGAAGCAACTACTTCCTTTAGAGGACATTTTACTATATTTTACTTATCTGAAGCTCGGAAGACTATTGCAAAAATGACGAAGATTTACAGTGAAATACTTATTCTGAATACGGTTACATCATAAATTGCATCTAGAATGGGACACTGGAATATAGGCTATGCATAAGGCCAATGGTCAGAATGTGAATTTGGATGGAATATTTTCATTTGTATTGCACATGACCTCCTGGATGTCAACACTCTGGAGGCTATTATCCTGTGTCCTTTAGCCTTGCTGTTGACTGCACTTGTGCAAGTATGGGATATGATTAATCCCCAACACTGCTGATCCCACAGTTCCATTTGGGAAATACTCTATTCCCAAGTATCTGTCTCATAATGCAAAAAAGATGGCTTCCACAGTTCTACTGTAGATCTTGTTGCTTGTGCTCCAAGACAAAGGGATAGGATCAGGCTGCCTGATAATACAGCGCTGTTCTCTTAGTGAGAATTATAGTCTCATTTTGCACTCTGGGCTGCTCAATCCAATTATGTCAGAGTGCAGGTATCATAAGGACCAGTCCTCACAATAACCATACAATTAGATTACTTTTGAATGTTAAGTTTTAAGTGAAGTGCGGGTGTGAATTTTAAGCAGGTATTTTAGAGATCTAATTTTGGATGCCTTCCTAGTCCCAAAACTGCTACGGTGGAGCCATTATTTGTGTGAAAAGATCATAATATGCTAGCATGAATAATGCTCACAAATGATTTAGTATTTTTGATATTTTAAAATAAACATCATATCAGAAAATCCTGACCTCTAGAAATTGCTATGCTGTGTGCAAACTATTTTGTGTTGATGGCAGAGCTACCATATTTTAAGTCTGGCTAGTTTCAATGTTCCTATTGAAATCTATAATCTTCTCACTTATTACTGTTTCTCTTTTGCTTAACCCTGTACCTTACAACTACAGTATTTTAATACAATTTAAAATACTGACCTGAAAAATCAGTAAGTCTGCTTCCTGCACCTTCTTTTGCTCTTCAATCAGATCGTCAGATAAATTTCCTCTCTTATAAGCTTCCCGTGCCTCAACTCCGTAATTGAACTGTTCCGAGTTGAGTAAGCAACCTGTGGGTAGAAGTGAATGGTTATTGCTAACCCTGTTTCTAGTGATGTAGCCAAATAGAAATTAAATACAGACTGCAATCTACACGTCTAAATTGAGTTACTGCTTTCCATTTTTTCCTACTTTCCTTTTCTTTTCATGAATATTCAATATCATTACAGCTGAGTGATAGACTGTGATTTGATTTTAACTGGAGAGGAATGTGGTATCTAAGGGTACTACAACTTTTACCTTTCTGTAGCAACATATGAGTGCAATAAGAGGACCTAAGCTTGGCTTTACACTCTGGTGATGCAAATGGGTGATTTAAGATGTCACCACCTCTTGGTAATTGCTCTGCCTCTGCAGTTGGGATTACTGAAACCACTGCAGAGTCACAAGGATTCTGTAGCAGTTCTTCAGCTGTTCTTCTGTAACTGGGAAACTCTGCAGGAGGTAGGGAAGTATTGCCTGGTTCGTCTGATTCCACCACAGTTGGATAAGCTGATTCCTGCATGTCTGAATCATACGTATGCATTCTTTCCTGCTGATTCCACTAGAAGGTCATCCATCTCCAGCAGAAGGACAAGGAAGACAGGTGGAAGTAGTAACCTCATGAATTAGGGTACCTGAAGGCATGGCAAGCACCCAAGAGAAATGGACTTCAGAAACTGGTTCTGAACATGTGTAAGCAAATGCATTCTTCCCTCCCAGAAGTGTCACTGTGAGGTAATGGACTTCAGAAACTGGTTCTGAACATGTGTAAGCAAATGCATTCTTCCCTCCCAGAAGTGTCACTGTGAGGTAAGGGTCATTTTCAGGGGTAGACTTATAGAAATGCTAAAGTCTGGTCATTAGTAAGGTTCTTCTTTTTTTTGGCCGGTGCAGGTACCAGATGTGTGCTATTTCTTTCTGATTCTTATTTTAAAGAGATAGGGCCAGCTGTATCAGATTATGTTATAGCTTTGTGTTCCCTGAACTGGAAAAATATTGGACATAAATGCTATTAAGAGCACAGCAGACCTTCTTAATCATGAAAATATCATGTAAGCTTAATAACAGCATCACTATTTGTCTCAAGCTTACCTGCACCATCTAGTCATTTTTAGCAATCACATACTACCAAGACAATTGGGAGGTGCCAAAACAACTCCAAAGGCCAAACACTTAAATGCCTGGTGCCAATTTGCAGAATGCATTTGTAATACTTACCATTAAGAGAAGATGGTTTTTAGAATGCTGCTTCATTTGATTGCAAATATTAGAAGAAGAATGTTATACTTCATTCACTTTGGTCTAAAGGCAAAATGGTGTTTTACAAATCTGCATAATATAGATATTTCATTTTTTTCATTAAGGAACCATTTCTACGAGTTGGATTTATTTAAATAAGAATGATGTATGTTGGGTTCCTATATTGACATTGCTTAGTCAATGCTTACAGAAAATAAAAACCTGGGTCTTGTTTGTTAAGGAAGGCATAAAGCAATGGCAACTATTTTTTCAGAGTGTACCTAACAGTATGGTTCTAGATTATTAGTGTAGCAGGACAGACAAGAAGACTGTTTGTCTCATCATCACTGTTGAAAAAAATGTATTTTGGCTAGTCTCACCAACAATGTCATTTCTTGTTGCTCTTGGCTCAAACTGCATTGCATATAAATCAGACACTGTGACACTGCAGCCTTGTTTGCCCAATTCTTCCACTGCAACACTCTTCAAAGATCCATTCAAAGACTTGGGCTCTTGATGTGCATAGACTATTAGGACTTTTCTCCCTGGAGGCAGAAAGAAAAGCAGAAGATACCTTAGAGGCAGGCCAATGTGAAACAGTTTGTGGAGTGATGGCCTGGTTCTTCATGTTTTTGTGTTGTGTTTTCCATGTGGCACCCAACTAGTGAAAACAAACGACAGAGCCAGCATTTGACTCCTGCTTGGCAGAGGAAGTGACTCATGAAGAACTCATCCGTAAGTGCCACACCCACAGAAACATTGTGCTACCCAGGGCTTTCTAGGTGGAACTTGGTGGACTGTAGCTGTGTTTCCATAGCAGGTCGCATTGCACTACATCGTGATGCACAGCCCAAGCCATGCCCTGCTCCTCCTCTGACACAGTCCCTCTTTTTCAGTCAGCATTTGTGCTCATCTGATTCTACCCCCTGCCTCCAAAAACCCCACCCACCAACAGAATTAAAACTTGCTGCTGGCTTAGCTCCCTAACCCAGCTCTCTGCCAGGTTAGACAAGTTGCGGTGCTAGTGTGAGGGATGGGATGCGGTCAAAATAGTGCCAATCTGGATTCCTCAGACCACTGTGGAATCAACTTCTGAGAGCCCAGAGAATCCCCCAACTGTACTATAGGTTCCCTACATCTTCCATTTAAGTGCTGGGGAAATGATAACATCAGGGTAAAATTTAAGATGCTACTCTCCCACTTTACCATCCTCACAGCGGCTTCAATAGAAAGCAACGTGACTTGTCCTTGGTTTTGTCGGTGAGCTGTCTGGTATATCTTAAACTGCTGACAAAAATGGATTTAAACTAAAATGAGTGACCAGAGGGATAAGCAGGGATGCAGCTTCTTAAACTAACACAACAAGGTGTATCAGAGCTTACTTATTCATAATCTTATTGAACAGAGCTAGAGCACTTAAAACAATGGAATCGCCATTCAATTTCAGTAACTCTCTAAAAAAAATTATTCTTTGCTGAACAAAAGGGAAAGTGAAATACTTTTAGGGGTTACAGTAGTTTATACATAAACACTGCAGACAAGGAAATTTCTAGAAACTATTTAAAATAACTGGGATCTGTAAACCGTGGTTCCTAATAGCCGACACAAAAACTCTCCTGAATTCAGTTTCTCCAGTAGACACAGCAGCTACCTGCCCCAGACCACCATTGGGGTGACAGTTACATTTGAGGTATCAGAGGTAGTTAACAGAATCTGAGCTGAGAGCTTGAAAAAAACAATACCTCATTTTTATACATGCATTAAAAGAGGCGGTTATTTCTACGGTGTCCATTGAGTGAATGCACATGAAACAATAGCTTCGCCAAAAGACCGTTACAATTTGTAGTCAGATGCCATCATAAATTTAACAAGTGACAGTCGCATGCCATGACAGTTTATTTAAAGTATTTAAGCAACAAGTTTAAAGAAACTACTGCTCTCTTGCTCAAAATTTTTTTTCTGGAATATCAAAAACTCTGCCCTCTTCGCAGTTCCTGCCAGCTCTCAGTTAAATAAGTAGTTCTGTGGTTGGAGATGGAACCACCTCAAAGAAGTGAAAAGATTAATTCTGCAAGGTGCTAGTTTGCTTTAATTGAAGTAGAGTTGCGGGCACTCAGATACTGTATTTGGAGATACTAGAGTTTTCAAAAGCATTAGTCCCTTAAATAATTCCAATGCTTTAAAAAAATAGCACCTTAATATCCCATCTAAACAAAGGGTATGCCAGGTATCAGCATGCCTAGAACCTAAGTCAAAAGCATTTTTATTACTATTTGGTTCTTACCTGCCATCTTCTGGAAGCATGTAGTAGTTTCTGTCCTGAGAGTCCAATATGGCCTGTAAACGGAAATGACATATTCGTTTATGTGAGCAACAGCAGGAAAAAGCAGAAGAAAAACTACTGTTTCATTGCCACCTGGCTGCAAGTGCATTTTGTGATACAGAACTGAATAGGCAGTAAAGGGAAAACATTTTGTGAGCGCTTGTGTGTATACACCTGCACTGCAGCTGCACTAACCACCAGGAGACTGAAGGTGTATGGGCTTACAAACCTTCTCTCTTCATGGATTTTGCCTGGCTGAGTTGCTTACCAGTGGTGAGAGAACCTCTGCACATCACCTCATATGCAAATTCACCCAACTTGTAGCAGAGAATAAGCAGGATATGAGTTTGCCTGATGCACTAGCACAACGTAGCTATTTGTTCATCCAGTTTAACTGACTAGTTAAAATGGATGCACTGCTTTTTTCTCTCACCTAAAGAAGGTGGAAAGGGCTCCTGTGTTTTTCTGCTACCTTCTAAAACCCGTCTCAAAATAGCCCCCAAAGCCCAGCTCCGGCAGGAATCAGGACAGCGCACAAAACACTCGTCCTGCCAGTACTGTGCCGTGTACCGCGGGGGACGCGCGGGCCGGCGCCGCAGCCTCCCCCGCGGCTGCAGCAAGCTCCGCGCAGCCGCTCGTGCCGCCGGCGCTGGGGGCGGGAGGGCGCGGCGCCCGTCGGGGCTGCCGGGCCGCCTGCGGGCCCGGCCGCGGAGCCGGGGGCAGCCCGCCGTGCCCCGCTATGCTGCCTCCCCGCTGGCTGCCAGGGCGGCGCGGCGGCCGGCGATCGCGTTTGCCTGCTGCTCGCTGCGGTGATAGCGCAGCGCGCCGGGCTGCGCAGCCCCCGCGGGCGCAGCGCGCTGCCGGCCGGGCCGGCCGAGACCCCGGCTGCGGAGCACAGAGCACCCCCGCGCCAGCACAGAGCCGTGCTCCTGCCTTCAGGGCTGTCAGCTGCTGGTGCTTCGCTGTTAGCAGACTGCATTCAATATACGTTACATATCATTGTTATTCCATGCTATTACACGTTACATACTGTTATTACACATGACATTATTATTATTATGTATTACATAATATATATTCTATATCACACACTTATTGATGTTTCATTATAAAGGGTGTGGCTCATCTTAAAAGTGTCACCTGATGGGAGCCAGGATGGCACGACACCGCTAGCAGCAGCCGCTCATTCGTGCATACCACTGTATCGCCGCCCAACATCCAGTGAGTTCCCATGTGTAGCAGGGGGCGAGTGCAGTTATTCCTGGTTTTCGAATGGAGAATCTGCGGTGGAAATCAAGTGACTGGGCCCAAAGCATGGGGCAATAAATGACAGAGCCACCTGTGTCCTCTTGCAATAGAATCAGCAGAAAACTTCTGTGCAAACCTTGTACCGTTTGCCTTTTTAACCTGCTGCCATCTGTGTTGCCTGGGTTAGGGGAACCTCAGCTATCTCTGTCAGCATTTCGTGGAGAAGATAGCATGCACAGGGCCGCAGGCACTGCGAGACAGCAAACCCTGCAAATGGGAAGTGACGGTAGCAGAAATTTTGGCTATAACAGTCACTTATCAACAGTCACTATGCTGAATATAAAACAAGCCAGCGCATTCTGCTTGGTTACGCTCAATTGGTTATGTGGGAAGCAGTGCGATAAAAAACTCAGGAAGGTGCGATAGACTCAGGAAACCCAGATTCAAGTTTAAGTTTACCTTCCCTCAGGTAGGATGTTCTATTTTTGTCTTTTTGTGCCTTCCTGTAAGAAATAATGAGATCTGCTGATAAAACACACTATTTAACAGCTAAGTGCTGCTGGTATTAGTAAACTGATAGCAAGTAAAATTCACTTTTGTGAAGACTGAGTAAAAATCATGAAAGAACTTGAGATATGTATAGCCTAAACACTCTGATTTTTGTATAGTTTTTTTTTAGCTTAATGACCAAGCCCAAAGTATATTTTCTTTTATTTTTCACAGATAAAGTCTATTTACTGCAAGACCAGGGAAACTAAAGGAAAGATGTTTATAGTTCTTTATACACTGCGCCTAGACGATATTATCTGAAATATTACTTACTATGGTACCTCACAGAAATAGTAAGAAGAAATTACACTGTGTCTGCTAACTTTTCTCTGTTCAAGACTCTTTGAGTGTTACAGCACTCCCAAGAGGTCTTTTTTTATTCTTCCTGTTCCTATTTTCCTCCTCAGCATTCATCCTGCATCCAACGGTAGTTGCTTCTGCCCAGGTATCAACTGGGCATTTGCTGGGTGCCCATTGACATGCAACCTCCTCTGGGGACCTATTTCCCTTCCCGTCCTTATAGCCCTGGGATCACGAGCCTGATCAGAGCAAATGATGGCTGTTGTCCAGCCCATGTGTCCAAAGCTTTCTCTGGGTCAGGTGGGAGCCAACACATGCTTGATCTTTTCCTGAGATGGATCTCAGAAATGCTCCTGGATCGTCCCCCAGGTTTTGATGTAGCTCCTGAAGTCATAACTATTTTGATCTTTTTTTGGAGGTTTAATGTCAACAGTGAGCATAAGAAGTATAAGGGAAGGGCTTATTTTCTCTCAAAACACAAAATAATTTTCTCTTGCCCAATATATTCTACACACTTGTTAGCAACATTTTAAAAGGTCTATCTGAATATAAAAACAACAGTAACAAGGTATTATATTTTTTGGGGAGGAAGGACTTCAGAGAACGTGTTAATGATGCATCAGGCAAATAGACACCTATGTTAAAATATTTAAGAGCTGCATAAGAGGAAAGATGTTTTATTTTACTATCTGCTAAATAATAGCTTTTGTTAACTGGAAAATACTGTAATACTGCAGGTGTGCATTGTGTTTTTCAGATGAATGAAAGCTATAGTCTCAGCCTTGAGGAGCTGATGAATCTAAAGAGCATGAAGTCATTAAATATTTCTCCAGAGAAGACTGACAGCCAGCGACCTCACTGTAGAGGTGAAGAAAACCTATTTCTGAGCAAGGTAGTAAAAGCTTGCAGGATTAGTTCCATTTTAATTCTTAATATATCTTGAATCATCTCTGGCTATTTTAGAAAATTTTAGAAAAAATCTTTGCACTTTCCTATTTGTCTTTGGGCAAGACAAAGGATACATATAAGGATTTCAGCAGCCACCTTCAGCAATTTCTTAGTAGTCTGATGAGTAGACATTGTTTTTTCAGAGCTTTTAAGAGAATTTTTTATGTCACTCAAATTGATTAGGGTAGTTTTAAGAATCCATTTCTGTTTAGTTTAGGTGACTCTGTGGGACAGAAAAAAGTTTCTTATTGCCTCCTTTCACCTCTTCTCCCTCCCCCTCTCTCCATTTTTAAAGTTAATTAACACTCAAGGAAGTGCTACAGTAGCTGAATCTGAGTTCCTTCTCCTCAGATACCTTCAGAGGACAATGCCCCTTCTCCGCATGGAGATTGCGTTTTGGAGGTTGGGTATGCTTTCTAATTTTTTTTTTTTACTGCATTTGATACTCCTCTCTCCAGTCCTCCCTCGGAATAAGAAAGATATTTTCTTTCCATTAATATTTTCTCTAAGGAATTAATTACCAAGTGGTAAAAAGCAGGCAGGACTGTACTAGGAGAAATTTCTCCTGTCACCTGTCAGTCATTCATGAGCACTGACTGAGTCATACTTGATAGGAAGATTGAATATTTACAGTTTCTCTTGCTTTGGATTGACATAGACTGTTTTTCCATCTGACACAAGATAGAGAGAATATAAGAAAATAAAAATGACTATAGTGATTCAGACGAGGCATCCGTTCAACACAGAATCTTATTTCTCATACCGCCCCCAAGTAGATGTCTAGGGAAAAGTAAGAACAGGATAAGCGTGTACAATATTCCTCCCACTGCTGCCTCAGACTGCAGCTATTTTCATCTCAAGCCTGAGCATGTTGTAGTTTGTTAATATAGTAACCTCCAACTTACCTCTTTGTCAAGTACTTTATCAGGTCTCCCCTTAAATCCATGCCAGGTCCTTAAAGGTACAATACCCTTGGGCAGAGTTCCACAGATTTATTTCCTGCTGTGTGAAGAACTACAGCCCCCTTCTGTTTGTTTTGAACCTGCTTCCTATCAGCTTCATTTATTACCTCAGTACCCTTGTACTGGGAGAGACAGAGATCAATCAACCCTTGCTCATCCTGTTGGTGCCACTCATGGTTTTGCAGGGGGCATCATGTGCCCCCTGCATTACCTCCCTTCCAGACTGAAGAGTGATCTTCAGTTGATCTTTGCACAGAAACTGTTCCATATTTTTAATCATTCTTTTTGCTCTTCTTTACTCTTCCAGTTCTGCTGTATCCTTTCTGAGATGAGGGAACCAGATCTACATATAGTATTCACAGTTTAGATGAGCCTTGCATTTACTCAGTGATATAATGATTTTCTCTGTTTTGCTCTCTGATCCTTTCCTAATAATCCCTAACATAAGATCTGCTTTTGTGACTGCAATTGAGTGTTGAGCTGGTGTTGTCATGGAATTATCTGCCATAATTCAAAGGTCTTACTCCTGAGTGGTAGTAGTCAGCTCAGAGCCCGTTATTTTAAATTCGAGGCTAGGCTTGAGGGCTTTTTTCCCCACGAGCATCTTTTAACATTCAAAGAGACTAAAAATATTTTTTAATTGCCTGACCTCTAGTGTGGCATCCAGAACATTGTGTGAGACTTAGTTCCTATATAGCTTGTAAGTACATAAAAAACAACCCTCATGCTATATGGATGTGTCATCTATAGGAAAAATTTGGGATAAGTGGGGGGCTTAAATAGTGGTCTCTTCTCTGACTAGAATATTTTACTCCGGGTATGTAGCCCTAAAGCCTCTTGTGAAGATGATGATAACTTTTTTTTTTCCCTATGACAAAATAATCAAGGATCATGCTTTTTTGTTGATTTTATTAGGGCAGGAGGTTGGACACATAGTGGGTGGGGGCAGAGATACCTCTATTTTTATATAGTTGCAATGCTTTCTTATTGGACCACTTATTGTGGACTTGGAAGTCTAAGACCTGGATTCAACTCTGTCTGCATCCTGGGTGAAGCCAAACACCCATTCTTAAACACTGACCTTCACATCAAACTGGGTACATACTCCATCCTTTCCTTCAGTGAAAGGAAAAGAGAATGCAGGCATAATTCTGTAGCTGAGGCACTTACATGACCTTGGAACATGGAGGTTCCAGTCCTTGTTTCAAGAATTGCTAAAATATTTTGCATACAACAGCTGTATATGCTACTATGCTGTATAAAAGAAAAGTCAATGCTCCCTTTTCCTAAGATTAGGCATCAAATGGTTGGGAGTTTCAAGGATAGCAGTTCTGAACTCAGGAGCTTTTTTTTTGCCTAAGGGTCATTTATGTGATTTTTAACTCTCCTTTATATATATATGTATATATTTATATATATGTCTGCATGTCTGTCTGTATAATTGTATGTATATATGGCCTAGAAAGATAATTAGCTGTTTTGTCACCAGTTTGCTCTGAGGACTCTTTCATTCCTGCTACAAGGAAGCACAATCAGCATTAACTGAAGGAAAAGAGCAACTTTTCGTAAGCAGGAAACTGTAGTTCGTGTTAAGGTAGGCCGTCAAGAAGAAAATCAAAACCCGAGAGGCTGCATCTGGAAATATCGAGCAAGTGGCCTTAATTTAGGAATTTCCATTGGATACTAACCCTACCTTTTCCCTCCTCCTTTTAAAATATATTTTAGTTCCCTTGTCAGATAATTCTATTGCTACGTGTACGTTGGTATCATACTTGAGGTCTTCCATGGGCTTAGCTGCTGAGCAGATGAATAACACAAATGTGACAAATCAAGACTGAGATACGCAAAATGACAGAAAGCAAAACACCCCCAAAAATGGACAGTCCAAGAAAGGCAGCAAAGTAGCACTAGTGGGATGATTATCAATCATAGGGAGATTAATAGCAAAATGTGAATAAAGAGCCTGATGTGGGCCTAGGTGGTTGTCAGAGATAAAACCTTGCATTGTACTGGTCAAGAAAAACTCTTAGCTAGTAATAAAGCTTATTTGACACCTTGCTTGCATCCTCTATCACAACTGAGTATCTTGCAAAATTGAAAGGCTCGTGTAACTAAAAGGGCAGAGAATTGTTTGTATGAACCTTTCAATCAGAAGTAGGTTCCTGATTCTCTTGCCCAGGATGGAACCTCACTGAGTTCTTTCTTACCTGTCCTGAGATGTAGAGGTAGGATCTCGTGGTCTCCAAACTCTTTCTGTCTTCTTCCTTCAGTAGCTGACAGGTAAGATGGTAGTTTGAGTAGCCTTGAGCTGCCAAATGGTATTCTGCAAGAGTCAGACACATTTCTACCTGCAGATCATTTTGTTCCCAGGTACTTTATGCTTCTTTGAAGCCACATGTTGTCTTTAATGAGCTCACTAATAATTTCTTGTACTGTTTTCAATTAGGTCCCATGAGCAATCATTGATTTTTAAGCTATTCAGCCATATTTTCCACACAAAGAAAGCTGCATTTTTAAATGTTTTGCCGGAAAGCTTTTATTCTCTTTACATAATAAATATCTACTGTTAATATTGCTCTGAAGAAGCTCTAAAGTTTCCTGAAGAAGTTATTGAGTTTAGTAATAAAAATGTCCACGATCATGAGATATATATAACCCAGCTAGAAATTGCAGAGAATGAGCTCAGTGACCTGAAATAATTGTCCAGTGGCTATGCTTTCATATAACTAAATATCCTGAGCCCATAACAGTTCCCTCTGATCACCGACAGGACATCAGAATATTGTGGTTGCTTCAGGAAGCCACTTCAAAGATGCTGTAGTGGTGCTAATGTTATGACATAAGGGATTACAGTGAATCTATTTCTTCCTCACTCTGCCCTAGACCCACCTAACTGCTCACCACATAGGTAGACATGCAGGTGGGATTCTTCTCTCCTAATTTTAGCCATACAAAAGTTAGGACATCTAGTGTAAACTCCCTCTATAACTGAGAGAGAGTTAATCACCTTCAGATGAAATTCCTTTCATCTACTTTAAGTGCTAGCAGAGGGAGACCCACTACTTGGCCTAGCATCTACATTGCCAAATGGAGATGAAAGTAATCCTCCCCCGTAAATTTAAGAATATTTGGACTCCCACAACCTTTTGAGTGATAGCTGTTGTCAGGGACATGTAAAAGACCCAAGTTTTCCAAATGCAGAATAAACAACTGTATTGCATCCAAGAGCAAAGAAATAAGAGATATTTTCATATCTTGCTACTATGCTGAGCCCAATCACTGTCTGGCACTTGGTGCTCTAAGAGCAGCATGATAAAGTAACGGAGGTAGAATAGTTTAATATGAGTCAGAAGTTATAAAACAGAAAGTCCTCTGCTGGGAAATGTTTAGAGTGATCCTAGTGTTTATTGCAGTGATGTCACCAGCAAAATTTATATCTCAAACAAAGAACTGTAAAGCAGAAGAAAGACTAAAAAGCTGCAGATAGCAAAGTGGCTGTAAAGAGAAAGAACTAGGCAGAACCAAGCAGAAGTGACACCAGAAGATCACACTTTGAAATGAAAGGAATTTTCCAGGTCAAAACTGTTGACATACTGACATAGTGATACAGGGAAGTCTGCACTGCTACTTCGTGTGTCATAGGCTTTGTGAACACAGACCTTCGTTCCCTAGACATGTCTGAATGATACTTCCTATACTTCCTATATTTCCATCCTGTTAAAAAAAAAAAAAAAGACTTGATTATCAATTGGTGGTAAAAAAGTAAAAAGGGTCAAAAGGAAAGTATCCAATATCTAAAAATAATATAAATACTTTTATTCATATTTTCTTCTAATATCTTGCAAGTAATGAAATAAAAGTTGGGAGCTAATTACAGGAGAAAGATAAGCAACTATCGCATTTCAAACACATTAAAGAGGAAATAACACATTTTATTGTCTCAAAATTATGTCCATTTATAGCCTACTTTTAAAATCTTTGTGGTAAGAATACATTATTGGATATTATAATTAGGTTCTTAATTTGTACATGTAAATGCTACATTCAAATTTAAGAGCAAAACTACTCTGAAAAAAATCAGGTTTGTTACTTCAAGCCAACAATGAATTGAGTCATTAACACCATCAAGAAAATTATAAATGCCAGCATAAAAGGCAATACGACACTTGCATCGGTTCCTTCGACTGAAATCAATTACCATCTTGTTTTCTTTTTTCCACTTTATCAGAAGATACAGTGCAGAAGTTTGTGATCCCTAATATCTGTTGTATAAATTCATGTGAAAAGGCCAGTAGCATATTTCTGGGTGTCTGAATTTTCTGCATACAAATTACAAAATGTTTGCGAGGGTGCAAGGTTACAACCATCTATCTTAGAAGAAAACATGAATTCATATATAACGGTGCAGGACTTATTTTAGTTTCCTTATGCCTTTCCTTGGGAATAATATCAAAGTTGTTTGTAAACGTTGCTCTGCCTCTGGAGTGGTATGTTAACGGTTGTAAAACATCGCCTGTCCCAATGGCGTTTGTTATGCCATCTAGTGGCTCATGCAAGCATTTGTCTTCAGAACAGAAGCCGATAGGGAGACGTCAAAACTTCACTAAGACTGTTTTTAATCTTTAACACAAGTTCTATTCGGGAGGAAATATTTTAAGAACTTTCACCACCAGTAAGCATAGGTAATAAAGCAAAATCATGCTAACAAAGTAGCGTATAGAAGGAATTCTACTCAGTATTACTTTTTTGTGAGTGTTCCAGAGAACAAAACCATTGAGAGAGCAGTTGAGTACTGCGATCCTGGACTAAGCAAGGCTAAAAAGAGAAATTGAGTGTGGAAGATATTATTGAATACTGGCTACGTGACAAGGGGCATGATACCAGTGTCTTGAGAAAAGTAACTAGTGTCTTGGGAAAGGTACATGACTTGCTACTAGTGTCTTGGGAAAAGGTGCATAGCCTTCTACTGTATCCATTTAATAGATAACAATGCCTTCTACTGTAGCCACCTATAAGGAGCTTGGCTTTTGCAATATGTATGAGCTAATTAACTCTGTTATATAAGTAATAAGATAATTCTGAATAAACTGAGACTTGTTGATCATCATCGGATGTGCTTGTCTCCCGTTGTTCTCCGACAATTGAGAAGTGATAATCTACAGAAAATATTTTTGCATAAAATGTTGATCATCATTTTGTTTTGTTGATCATCATCGGATGTGCTTGTCTCCCGTTGTTCTCCGACAATTGAGAAGTGATAATCTACAGAAAATATTTTTGCATAAGTTGTTACCACAGTAGATATCACAATAATACTGCAGTTAGTTATTCCTAAGTTTGCTTTGTCAGGTAATAAAAATGACCTCCAATCTGCCTATGTTCAATAAAAATAAATAAAAAAAAACCCCTCACATTAATCTCTGTCTTTATAGCAGAAGAGATGACAGGCTTATGCAACAGGAAGGAAGGAAGCAGAAACACTGTGTGACTAAAAGTCTCTTATTGTGACCTGTTTTTTCCTCTCAGTCTCTCTGTCTGGTATTGAGTAACAGAAATCAGCTTAAAAGTCGTTAGAATATCTCTAAATGAAAAACAAACCAACAACAGGGATAGTGTTCTGGGAAACATTTCCTATCAGTTGCTCAGTTTGTTTTTAAATTCTGCGATGCTAAATATTTAATAATATTACAAACATTAGAATTAATTTAAATTAAATCCATCTTTAAAGATTTTATCAATATGAAACTTAATTGCAGCTTCTGCTAGCAAATCTTAGGCAAGAAGGGAAATATTTTTCCAATTGCAAATGCTGGGATACATAAATTTGCTACTTGTAAATTAATAATGCTCTTCTGCACTTTTCCAACCTTTGAAAAGGTTTGATTCAAAAGTCTGGCCTGAGATATTCCTTTGAACACAAACTGGCTAGAATTTCAAATCTGACTACAGTCTTAGTCCTCAGTGGTAGAGAATTGCAGATCTAGGATTTGCTTTAGTATCTGAACAGTGAGAGTCTTTTGCAAGTCTGACCAGTCTTTCTTTACCCCATTTGTGGTGGTAGAAGGCAATAGTGTGTATTTGCTTTGTTCCTCAGCTTGTGGAATTGTTCCTGTAAATATACGGTGGAATGAATATTAAAGTGGCATCTAAGCAGGTAATAAATTGGCAAGTTGATTTTAGTGGCAGGTACTTTAGGGAGTTATTTCTGCTGGTGGGAGGGGTGCTTTTAATTTTTGCCATACAAAGAATCACTAAGGCTTAAATGGGAACAAATAAACATTTAACTGTCTTTGATGTTCTGACTGTAATTCAGACAGTGGTGAGTATTAAATGAAAAAGGGAAGACAGTTCTCTGCTTGCCTACTCAAAACCCAGGGGAGGATGCTAGAGAGCCACTTTCAGAACAAAATCCTTGAAATAAACTGAACAACAGATCCATACACCGATGAGTTTTCTCTTAGTGAAACAGGAAAATAAATAAGGGCTTAGTCAAAGTCTTTCTTGTGTTCACCGGAGACTTTATGGATGTTTACGCTCATGCTGTAAGTGCCATCTTTCAAGTTTATTTCATGACCACTTTTCATTGCTTCATTTCTGTATAACTCCACTGAGCAGCCATTCTTTTTCCTCAACCATACTTTCTTGGGCTATTTTATATGTAAGAAGAAGAATCTAAATAACTGAGTTTCATCTGTACTTTTAACAGTTTACTCGTAGAAGAGATATTGTTGCCACAGTATTTGATAGTAACCGAGAGAAATAATTTCTATTTAATGTACAGGGAAACTGATGCTCAGAGATTAAGGGACAGAGTCAGCAAAAGATATAGGCACCTCCAATCTGCCTATGTTCAAAATTGGAATCCAGTAAACTGTTCTGCTTGCTAATCTGATGTATTTGAAATACGTCTGGACCAAACTTTTTGAGTTAAAATTTTCCCAGGAAAATTTTAGGTAATGGTTGTATACAGAGACAGTCCTTGGAGCCAGAACTGGAAATCAAATTTCTCCTGTCTGCAATCACAAGCCTAACCACTAGGCCACAGTCTTACCGTTTCTGAACTACTAATTTCTTAATTATTCTGCATATTGAAGTCACTTCAGTAGGAGGCGCTGCCTTACCTTACCCCTATTCTCATTTCCTGCTCTTCTATAATCGCATGGGTCTTCATGACTAAGGGGCACTGAGGTGTGAAACTTGTGATACTATCCTCTCAGGGAGAGTCAGGATTTGAATTTCAGTCTTAATCATTAGGCCATCATATAAAAGGAGGAGAATTAAAAAATGGTACCAGCACACTCTGGAAAAAGATACATGCCTACTTCCAGGGATGGGGGGTTGTGACTAGCTGCTCCCTGGAGGTGTGCCTAAATTCAAAAATTGTAGAGGAAGGGGATGGTTAAAGACATATTTCTGGTATTATTTATGTTTACTGTTGAGTAGTTATAGGTTATTTGCCTTTGCTTGGCCCTATGCTTCCTACCTCCCCAATCCCTCAGGAAGTCTCTTTACCTGGAAGTCCAGATCTTGCCATGAACCGAGCAGAAACTGAGCTGCCTCATAGAGGAATAAGCTACTGTAGGCCAGCTGCTCTGTTTTAACTGCCCTCTTGCAGGTTCCAGGCAGCAAGGGACAGTTTCTCAGGAGCAGTTAGTGTTTGATTAAGTTACTAGGAGAGAATAGCTGGTTGGATCCCAACCTCTTAGCCCCCACAAGCTCAGGTGCCCAAACAGTTACTCAGATATCTTACAGCTAAAGCAGGCCTGGGCTGTAATAATAACTGTTTGGATGCGCTTAGATTAAAGCTAAGTAAAAGGTTTTTTAATACTATGTGTATGTTAACCTTTGCAGGAGTGGAGCTTTAACATATCTCTATCAGCCACTTCCCCTCTTTCAGGATAGCAGTCATGGGAGGTGTGAAAGGGTAGTTTTAACAGAAATTTAACCATTGCCCATATACGCCTCCTCCACATGCACAGAAAGGAAAAAGCATTCCCACAAAAGGACATCTTCGCTTTCATTTTTAAAATGTATTACTGCCGTACAAGTGCAGACCTTAGCATAATAAAGTAAGCTGCCTTGTAAGGCAGCTATTCTACCAGGTAAGGGAGAATATTAGGCTTGCAAATCCAGGAATACAAGTGATTTTGGCAAATGGCAGAACATCGTAGTGATGTGAAATGACATATTCATATATGTCACTGTTAATCGAGTGACTTGCCTGTGCTTAGTGCTTAGGGAAAGTTCTAAACTGAGAAATATATCATTGAACTGATTAAGCTTGTTGTTATAAAGAGGACTAAAATCACCTCTTGTCAGTGTTCCCCCTTACTTTAGACTGCTTCTGCATTTGCTTCTGTATTTGGTCTGCATGACTTAGTTAGCAAAACTAAGTGCATAGTTCACAGATGTATGTCCCATGTACTAAATGGAATTAATCATATAGCTACACTCATATTTTCACCTTTTTATTACATTGATGTGGGGTATCCCCCTTTGTGCCCGGACCTCCCACACAAAAGGCACAAGCACAAACTTACTTCCCTGAAACGCTCTAACCAGTCATGCAAATCCACCACCGCTGCAACAGCGCTGTCACATTTTAGAATTACTTCCCTACTGCGCATCTGCACAACCCTTCTCCCTTCCCCTCCCCCCTTTTTTCTTTGTTACCTGCAGTATTGCAAACCCCAAGAGCATATGAGCAAAGCTGAGAAATCCCCCAAACTCAGTTATCCGTGCAGCTATTCAGCATAGCTCTCACAGCACTTACATGTGCATTGCTTCCCCCATTGGGTTTTTTGACCTTTTCTGTGGCCTATCATCATTTAGCATCCTGCGTCACACTACCTCACAAGCCAAAATAATTTATTCTAAGATTAATTGCTGTGGTTCAAGGGCTCAACTTGAAGTGCAGTACAGCAGCCGCTGTACAAGCAAAGTTGAGAACAAAACCCTAAATGGAAAATAGAAGGCACCTCTCCCTTTTTTCCCTCATTTCTCTTTTTCTTTTCTCCCTCTGCCTCTCCTCTCCTCTCCTCTCTGCCTCTCCTACTCCTCCCCTCTCCCCATACAAACTCAAAAGGTCAACCTGAAGAATTCTCAGTACATTTTGCAATAAAGAGATATCACAGTCTTTTTTTTTTCTTGTAACTGCTCTCTAGACTAGAATTCCTCACTCCTGCAGTTTTATCTCGTGAGAAACTACCATAGCAAGATATGTTTCATTTTGCTCCATCTCTGCCTCTCTAATTAATTACTGCTAATGGGAGCAGAATTTTGACCTGAGAGTGAAAGTTTGTATGAGTGTTTGTGGTAGCGAATGCAAACATGGAACATTATATTGGTTTAGAGGCAGAATAGTCAGGGAGACAAGTTCAGGATTGGGAAGCAAGAACACTTCATCTCCGCTGCTAACAATCTGTTTGGCCAGAGGAAAGTAACTCAAGAGTCATATTTTGTGCGTTCATCCACAGTTAATGTGTATCAATTTTTGGATGCCCATCTTTAAAAAAGATGGGGGGGGAGGGGGAGGAGTGTTGCCAAAGGGCCACACAGCCCATGTTCCCACAGAGACCTTAGAGACCTGCTGGCCCTGGGCAGCTGTGGAGAGTGAGCCCAAGCTGGGCACCCAGAAATACATGGCTACCTTTGAGAAAAGCCTTTAAAGCATTAGTGTATGAAAGCGCTGAACACCACGAATGCTTATTAAAAAAGGTATGCTTGGGTCCCAGACCAGTCTTTCAGTATAGTGAGGGGTAGCCAAGCATGCCTTGGCCTCCACAAGGGTTTCCCCATCTCTTTTCACCTCCTACTGTCTCTTGGCCCCAGCTAGGTGCTCCTCTTCCTCGGTGCCTCCGACCTCCCTGCCACCCCCGCCAGCCCTGACGGGTTCTCCAAGCCCTTCCGCCCCCTCCCCCACCGCCTCCTAACGGCCGCCCAACGGCCGCCCAACGGCCGCCCCGCCCCGCCCCCACCCCAGCGGCGCGGCCCGCCGCGGGAGGAGAGCTGAGGGCGGTCGTGCCCCCGCTGCCAGGCGCCGTGGGCCCCTATGGCTTAACGCAGCTGAGGGGAAGTTAAGAGTCGGTGGGACTCAGGGGGGCTGAGTTAGGTTTAAAAGATTAACAGAATGGGTGTAGAAACCTCAGCAGATTGCTAGGCATGTGGTTTATTAGAGGTTTTTCTCTTGGCGGTAGGACCGGAGTTGAGCAGGAACTTTCAGCCTGAGACTGACAGAAACCAATTTCTTCCTTCCCTTTTTTTTTTGTCTATCAGAACTCCTGACCAAAATACGTCGACGCTGCTCTCCTTCAAACATCTGCATTTCATGGCAGGACTTCCTAGTTTATCTGCAGTGACACTGCATCACATCCAGTACTGAACACAACGGCGTACCGATCTCACTTGGATTTCTCTAGCTGTTGCTATAATAATCATTGTAGGACAAAGATTGAACTGCTTGCCTTACCTCATAGGTGTCAGTGGTTACGCTGCAGAGGCATTTACTCAAACCAATTTAGTCAAACCATTCTCATCAGCAGTATGCTCAGAGGTAAAGCATTGTTTTCAGGCCTGCTGGAAACAAGCCAGGTTTTTACTGAGCTCATGTGTGCTTGGGTATGAAGGCTGTGTGAATATAATGCATGTAGTGTTCACTAATTCTCATGGTTTCGTCCCTTATGATGTAGTGACTCATTGCTTTGTGTGCACGCACATAGCAGGCAACAGTCCTAAAATTGTTCTTATGGTTTCTGGCGTGGGTTGGTACTTTACTAGCTCATGCTGGTGTCCTTTATTCTTGACATTGTTTTTGGAAACTATTGCTCTTAAAGACAAATTTCAATTTCCGTTTTGGTTATTGCATCCTACCTTCTCACTTGACTTGCCATCCTGGAGCAGTATAAAACCTAAAATCATTCTTTCATGATATTGAAAGATCTCTGGAGAAGAACTAGATCTTAACAGTTCTTTGTTTTTCCCATAGCATTGATTATTTCCATACTACAATTGGAAATTGTATTCCCATAATACAATTGTATTTTGGAAAACTGCCTACTTGCGCTTACATGCTAGGATCAATATAAAAAGATTATGGAAAATACCATTTATATTATATGACTGAAACAGAAATGGGAATGCATGTTGTGCCTCCAAGGTCTGTGTATGGAAGGACATTGCAGACATTTTTTTCTCTTCTCCATATCATCATCATCAATCAGCCTCACTCCACCGTTCTCCTTCTTTTGAACTCCAGAGCTCTTCTTGAGGCAGAGAGTCTATGTAATGAGAAGCAAATGGCAGTGGTCTAGCCAGATGTCAAGCGTGCATCACTTTTTCCTTGCCCACAACCAAACTCCCAGGAGACTGCTGGGTAGAAGAATAGTTCAACTTGAAAGTGTATTACACAATATGCCCAACTCCTCTACAGTAGGGGACAGGTTATCATTATCATCACGTTATGTAAAGGGGAGATGGCTCAGAGCCAGCAGCATCTACCAGAAATCGTGACAGTTATAACTGTGCTGCCACATGTGAGAATGTTTCTCTGGAAGGTTTTCTCTGGCTTCCCCCAGAGTTTGAAAGATTCATGTGGAGCCAAGGGTAGATCCACGGAACGTGTGACTGGGCTTTAGAGCCTATTTTTGTTTGTCCGCAGATCGCAAGTTCCTACAATATAATGTGCCAAATCGTGTTAATAATTTGGGTTCTTAAACAAAGAGTTTGAGTGTATGGAGAGAATGATTGCACGTAAAAGCTCGAATACAACTGTAAAAGAAAAAAATAAATTGGGCCTTTATCCCCCTGTGTATTTAATATTCCAAATAGAGCAACCTTCCCTGCCTTCGGAGATAGTACAGAAGTCATAACACAAGAATGACTGTTGGCATCAAAACCAAGAATAAGTCTTCAGTAAGACCCAGAATCAAAACCAAGTAAGGTGAATGAAACTAAGACTGTGAGTTTTAGATGTAGTTCTTCATTACTGATAATAAATGAAATCACTATTTTGTCAACAGAAGGACTGACTCAGACAGGGGCATGAGTCTTAATTTATTCTTAACATCGGTGGGGTACAAATTTTAAGCACTCAGCTGAGTTACCTAATGGAATGTCAGCCTTTACTATTTAATAGCCTACGTTTATTAAGCCAGTGTCCATAGTTCAGATATCATTCATGTTACAAACAGCAAATCTATAACTTTACTGGTAATTTATTCAACATTGCAAGTCATCACACAGCTTAAGAAATCCTAGATTATCATGAACTAAAATAGCAATGCAACAGCCTGCAGAACTACTGCAGACAGAATCCCAGCACAGCTGTATTCATAGACACTTCCTCTGTATTAGTTGCGAGAGAGACCAAAAAGATTTTATCCCACTTTTTAATGAAGTTACATGTCAGTGTTTGCATTGCAGAACTCGTTCTTGGAGTGAAGGCTTATTCAGAAAAACTCTCACATCTGTATCTCATCTTCCTGGTTTGAAAGGATGGAGGGATGAGCTGATCTTGTTGCGATTTGAATCTCCACTCCCAGTGAATCTAACATTAATGTGCTAACAGGACATCAGCTTACATACCTGACCAATATCTGACACAGTGGGAGTTGATCCATGGGACGTGCTAATTTGATATTCCTAATATATAATGATAAGCCCCATGAGAGTAGTCTGCATTATAAAACAAACAAAGTCAATATATTTTGTGTTCTCTGTCAGTTGCTACTTTCAGGGAGGAACTGTTGCAGTGGAGTTGAGCTCGGTTCCATTGTATAGAGTCTTTTCCACGTAAAGACAAAATTATAAACCTACCCCAACAACTTTTTCAAGGTACCCAAATTAATACTGAATACCATGAGTATGAAAATTGTATGCTGTGAATGGATTACACGAGACTGAAGCCTGGTGCTGTCGTTACTGCTTTACGATGCTGGCCTACAAGAGCCCTCACAGGAACATTTTGTGAAAAAGGAGAAGTTGGTTTAAAAGTCTTGTGCTTCCTGCCTTCCTCTGTTGGGCTGCTGTAGCAGTATCTAAGTTCTGTTGTGTACTCCAGGGTACTCCAGTGTTTGCTTGACTTTCTTTAGATTTACTATGTGGAGAGTTATGCCGAAGGACTCGGAAGAGAATATTTCCTGAGCTCATTTAGAAAGTGTAGCAAAAATAGTGGAAGTTGCATAAAGAGGTTAGAAAGGAACAGACCCTGAGGAGTCTGGCAGCTCTGTGGAGGCTGCTCCCAATGCAATGGTAACATGATACGTTAGCATGTGTATTGCACAAGCTTTTGAAAATGAAGTTACGAGAGAAAGCGAAGGGACTATATATATAATGAAACTATATTATGAGTAATGAAAGTACCACCCAGCCTGTAGGCCTCCCTTTCTTCAGGAGCTGTTTGAGCCTTAATTTCTTTGTATCAGGATGGTGCAGTTGGACTTGTTTCATTTTCTTGCCTACTCAGAAAAGTCTTCCCCTGTTCCTGGCTCAGAATGACTCACATGTGAACAGTGTTGCTATCATCACCATGTTGACTTACTGAAGCAAGATGTTAGCCAGCCAGAAGCAGCCAAATGCCTCTTAGTGATGTAGGCAAAATCCAGTTTTGCTTGCCCAAGGATGTCAAGTCAGGGTAGAGGGAGAAAAAAGAATTGTGAGATGGAATATGGTGAAGCTTAGGATAGATTTGAGATGCCTTTGGGGCAACGGGAGCATGGTGAAAGCAGCTGCTGCTGTTGCCCTGGTGATCGCTGCCTCTCTGACTACATCCATCCATCGCCTTATTAGTAGCCAGCCTGGCTTTCCAGGGCTTTGACAAATAAAAAATGTGGCCATTTGGATAGCCTTCCTATGTCTTCTGGTCCTTATGCATACCTCCTTCTCCTTTAAAATGCAGAAATTGAGTGAAGCTGTACAGTTCTCATTTTGCCCTTCTATATAACCTAAGGATGCTCCAGAGGGCCAGCATGGTCCCAAAAATGGGACTGTGTCAGCTCCTGTAATGGACAGCCAATTGACCAGAGATGTACTGTCATTACAGGGTTAATTCTTAAGAAGATAGCAAAAGCCAAGATTTTACCTCAGAAATGTGAACCACTGCATTATGCTGTATGCACCAAATTTGCCTTCTCCTTGTTCTCCTGTTATTTTAGAGGAGTTTTGCATGAAGAGGAAAGTATCTCCTGGTAAAGGAACATGTGTGGAGTTTACCAATAAGTGTAAAGTTTAATCTTCTTGAAACGTAACTGGCTGCAGCTCAGAACAGCAATGTTCAGAGAAGAGAGGGGAAAAACTAAAAATCTTACCTATTAAGAAGCTAATTTGTAGGCTGGAGGAATTCTAGAAGTGTGTAGTGAGATAAAACATGGGAAGAACCTTAAAATAAAATTCCAGTAATTTATACTTATACAAAATTAAAAATTTCCTAGTAAAAAATCACCATATACAATTTTTAAGGGTCAGTCTATCTTTTTGCCACTTTGCTAACTTTTAAAAATTAAACTAATATGATTTTCTCTCTTCTCAGTCTTTCTTCAGTTACCCTTATTTGTGACTGTTGCTGGGACAAAGTGATAGGGATATTTTGCATAAAGTTATAAAGCATCACTGATACTTTACAATTTATGCAAGTTGGACTTCTGCCAATCACTTATGTGCTCAGTATAAAAAATTGGGTCTTGACCTCAAAAATGCATCAAAAATTGAATAATGGGTATACTGATGGGCTGCCGTTTGTGTGTGTTTTTTTTATGTACATGCACTGTGCTAGGAAATCTTTTTGTTGAACTTTATGTAATTGTAACTTTATGTAATTCAACATAATGTCAAGGGTCTGATATGTGGCCCCTACTCCAATCCCTTTCAAACACAGCTGGAAAGTTGCTGTAAAAGAGAAGCTAGGGATTTCCCCATTAAGGGAAGTCCCCACTTGTTGGTGAACCAAATCTATAGCCTTGAGAACACCCTGTATTTAGAAGTATCAGAAGAATTTGCCACTTTAGCATATTAACTCCATGAAAATCATTACCTGCTATCCTATCTCTTCCATTTCTCCCTGAAATTAGGGGGCTGAGAATGTTATAGAAGCTGCCTTTGCTTGCCTTCTTGCTCCAGTGGTGTCCCAAACATAGCTTAAAAAGATCTAAAGCTCCAATGAGCTAGTGTGTAAGAGTAAAGCCATTAATTTCCAGTCATATGAATTTGCCTTCATTTTCTGTGGTGTTCTTTTTGCCTTTTTTTCCCTTTAATCACACTGTATATGTCTGTATGTGTGTGTATATATATATAATATATATATGTATACAACATGCATATAAAATAAACATGCATTCACGTAGGTAATAAAAGTAAAGGCCTGTGCTAAAGTAAAGATTCCTCATTTTTTCCAAAATAGAATTTACTGCTAAATATCTACACATAACTAATTCAGCAAAGTTGAGGCACCCATTTTCCCCTCAAGTGATATAATAAATATTTTCTCTATGAGAGAAAAGTTAAACAACAATAATCTATTCACTGCATTTAAAAGATGATGTCCAAAAATACATACACAGATATCAAACATAAAAAAATAAATTGAAACCAATGCATCTTTTCTGGTTCCTTAATCTTGGATCTTCACTGGCTGCTTAGAAGAATCCCATATGGTTTATACAGAGAAAGTTCGCCCCTGCCGCAACTGCAGTTGTATTTTTATTTGTAGGGTACCCTTGCTAAACAATTCCCTTCTCTCCCATTATTAGAAAAGTTAGTTGCATGGAAACTACTTGGGAGACTGAATAACCCAATTTCCACTGGTTCTCAAAATATTGCAAATATGCAGGAAGTTCACTTGGCTGCGTAAATTTAGGAGATACCTGGCAAGTTTGAGAGTAATTGTCTCACATTTATGTAGTTCCATTCATTATCAGGGCTCCAAAGGGTTGCCAGATATATGAAAGGACGACAAATTATACTTACAGTGCTCAATAGTAGTATCCAGCCAGCTAGAGAAGGAAGTTATGAGTGAAATTGCATGGAGTTTTTTTAACTAGAATTTGATTCTATTAGAACGTGCACTACTGGGATTCCATACTTGAAGATTTGAATTTGACCAAGGCCTGCAATTGTCAAAACTGACAGAAGATCTGTGCTATGTTTTCTCTTCTTCACAGGACAGTAGCAATGTTTTCAGCTCATTGTACCTGAAGGAAGGCTGACTCAGAGAAGAGTGCTCCTGCCCAGGCCCCAGCGTTGTTCTTACATTTTTGCTTACCTGATACTGAACATCTAGACACTGATTAGCGAACAGTTAGTTTTACTCAAAAGTACTCTGAAGCAAGAGGAACATCTTCAGCCAACATTTTCTGGTAGGCCACATCACCCACATCCTCTGCAAGTAAGAGGCAATAAGTAATGATGATGACAAAGGGGCTGCCTGCCTTCTCTGCAACTCACAGGTCAAGATGAGGTTATTGATTACAGAAACATGCTAAATGTTACCACTTGGTCTTCAACTTAAGGGAATCTCCCTGCCCCCCACCCCAGCCCCTTTTGAAGAACACGTAAAAAGTAAGGAACAAAATGTTGTGCCTGTTGTATGGCATCTGAATGACTCGACTAGCATAGCACTTCCCACTGTTTGATACAATTATTGTTACTGTACCCTTGTAAGAAAGGAATTGTGCTTATGTTTGAGCACAGAGAGAAATGAGGGAACTTGCTCCTCTTCAGAGGGAGTCTATGGCAGAAGAGAAACTGAATCGGCTTGGGTATTGTTTAAGTACCACAGATTTGGGATCATCTTAACCATTCTCTGCTTTTCTCCCACATTTCTGGAGGAAGGGAATGGGAAAGTAGCAAAATGCTGTTGTAGGTACAGGTTTTTCAGGGCTCATTCAAAAGTCGAGTATGATATTGACTTGGCAGTAGAGAAAATAGAAATGGCCCTGCTATGGACGATTTACCTTTGCCTTTATATTATGAGGAATTTCCTTGAACTGGTTAGCGCGTAGAAACTGTGTTGTATTCCTTTAAACAGTAGCTGTTGTCTCATGTGCTTTCCTGTCAGGAATGGTTTGAAAATCACTGTAGCCCTGCTACAAGTGTACATATGTAGATAAACTGATGTCGTACATCAATAGTAAATGGGTTGTTCAGACCCTACAGTGCTAATGAGGTTCCTTTAGCATATGTTTGTTCTGTGCAGAACAAAAGACACGTGGTGCAGGTTTCGGAAGACAGTGAGCTACGAGGTTACCTGGGTGTGTTTCAACAATTTTGCTTTGAAAATAATGTAACTTGTCTTCTCCACAGACTTTTGTCACACTACTAGTTTCTGGGACTTTCCCTTCCTGGAAAGTTGTTTTCTGTGGTTTGCAGCTTAGGGCAATCCTTCCCTCTGATTCCCATCTGGCACTTTCAGGAGCTAAGCCAACTTGCTGGTTTCTCTCAGTCTTCCCGCTCAGAAGAATTTTCAGAGCGGAGAAGAGGTATATACTCTTGCTGATATAATTGCAGGAGGTCCCTTTCTTAATCTAGCATGAAACTGCAGAGATTTTTGATGCTTTAGAAGTGGAAAGTCCACTTGACAGGCCTAGTGTGGCTAGTCAGAGAAGCTCAGGAGGTGGCTCTACTGATTGCATTTGTGAGATGTCAGCTTTTCTCCACTCCATGGAGGTGCTTGAATCTATGATTTTAGCTACATCTGACCCTATTTTTGCACTTTTGCTCAGTTGGCAAAAATATTGGTTGATTCTTTCCAACCACCATATAGTTATTTGTTTCCCAGAGTAAGAAAGAGAGCTGGTCAAAGAATGATTTACCTGTATAAAATTTAAAAATAAATCCCTGTCTGTTCCTAACAATTGGCAGCTACCTCCTGGAGAAAATCATGAATAACAGAATTGAGATCCCTGAGTATTTGCCCTTAGAATAGGAAAAAATGATCTGCAGCATGAGTTGAAGAGCAGGAAGCAAAGGGGGAAAAGGCAGAAGGGAAGAGTCAATTCTGTCAAGGCTTTTTGCTGTAGTGGTATTAGACATGGAGCAGCTGCTGGTTTCACCCGAAACTATGCCAGGCTGAGAAAAAGTTATTTGAAGTCATGATGTGATCATAACCAGCTCTTTGATTAAAATCATAGGCTCCAACTGAGAGTTATCTGCAGCGTTTACTCTTGCTACTAACTTCAGTAACTGGACTAACTGGCCAGCAGTTTGTAATAACTTACGTACTAAAGACCAGCGTGGTGAAAATAGCCTCAAGCTGTGTGTCAAGCTAATGAAAAGGGGCATTCTGATGGCTGACTCCTGAAAAGTCTGGCCAGAGTTATTCACTGAGGTAAAACAAAGTCTGGCCATTTGACATAGTTTCAACTTGGATCCAGGCTATTTTCTTTTGAGATTTTGGATGCATTCAAATCCACAGTGAAACAAGACTCTAGGAGAGGGAGTGCACACAGATTGCAGCTGAAAAGGCTTGGCGTAAATACCTGCACACTGAACTTGAAAAGTGATGTACTACCTAGTATGAATGATAAGGGTCTTATTGCCTTACCATGGAGTACTTACTCCTTCGATCTGGTTATTTCTTTGTATTGTTTGTTCACTGCTTATTTTTTCAAACAGAAGAGAGAGCAAGCATAATATTCTGGGAAAGTTTAAATCTGGATCCAAGTTTTTGAAAGCAACACCAGTGTAAAATCAAGTCCAGTCTCTACTGAAATCTATTTTCTGCTTTATTGTCTTTTTTTTTTTTAAATGCTATGTACTGCAATGTAGCAAAATAATACTAACTCTGAGCAGCACTTTTTCCTTCTATGATTTTTGGTTACATGATTGATTAAAGTTCATCTTTCTTTTTGGTAATGAAATTGCTATTGAAATGTCTGTGCATGCAAATAAAAGAATATTAGAGATGCACAAGCTTACTCATTTTTAATTTCTTTCATTTTCATAATCTTCACATAAAAATGGCCTCCTGATTTAGATTATGACAAAATGCATTGACAGACACCCACAGGAAGCTATTAACATAGATTTTTTCCCTATGGCTTTTTCTCACTCATTCCTTCCTAAAATAGAAGTAGAAGGTAGTAACTTACCATGAACTAGTATCTGTGGCCATAAGGATCTAGTAGAAAATTTTTATCTCAAGATACAGCATTGAGATAAGGAAGGAAGTGGGATGTCAAGTGAGAAACTTCAGGATTTGATTCAGTTACAAGTCCAGATATGAATTTCAGTATTTGTCTGATGCTTCATTTTATATCTAATACAAAAAAAAAAGGACAGAACTGGAATTGTGTATGAAAGATTTCATACTGCGTAAAGTTTGTCCACTGAATTGCAACTGCAAAATCTCCCCTTGAAAAGCAATGATACAAAGAAAAGAATATTAGTTGCACTACTTCAGTGAAAACAAAAGATGTCACTATCAGATACAAAAAGGGCTGAGCTTATTAAAGATTTTTCTGAAACTATTCAGATCATACCATTATGATACAATAATGATTATTTTTAGTTTCTTTCTTTATATGAAGGGAAATCACTGAAGACACCCTGTGAAACTGCTTTATCTGAAAAAAACCCAAATTCTGATTTATGAAGCCCCTTTGTTGATAGGAATGTTTACAGAAATGCTTCCAAGTTCCTGTAAATGCCCCCACATTTCACATTCATCATATCATGTGAGACTGTTCTTAACCCTAAAGAAGATGTGATGTGAATCATTATACTGAAATGAAAGAAGAAGAATACGGAGAATAGAAAGTTTGTGAATTGTGAAGACAGAACATAGTATAGGCTAGAACAAAAGGGAATGTTTGCAAGCAGTAGATATTGAAGGAAAAATAACACCTAAGGAAGAGATTACCTCCCCATTGCCACCCATATTTCAGTAGGGTTAAACTAAACGCAATACACTAATGAATGGTAAAATATGGGTCTCAATTTTCATGATCCCCTGATCCCATTGAGGTCAAATGCCTGTTGCCTTTTCTGGAAATAGGATTGGATCCATCCTTTGTAATCAGGTTAAATAGGAAGATAGTGTTTTCACAAAGGGAGCATCATTAACAAGAAAGCTATATCTGCAATCTCAGCCAAACTGCTTCCGAGGTCACCTGGGACTGGCCTATCATTCCCTTCTGTTCTGAACAACCTCCTCCAGAGCCATCCTGGGCCAGATCTGAAAACTGTTATCTCAGCCAACTTTTGTTCTTCCAACTTTGCTCAGAGTTTCAGCTATTCTCTCCATTTCTTAAGCATGATAGAACAGAATGTGGTCCTCAAGTTCTCCTCACACTTGATTGAGATCAAGTTCCCAGAGGCCCAGACTATTTGCCCCAAACCAGTATTTTGAAGAAATTTCCTATCAGCATGCATGATAACTCTTTTACCTTGCTTCCACTTTTGACTAGGTATTGTCTGATAGAATACCATGACTCTTGTACATAATTTTCAATGGTTTGCCTGTTGGGTTTATTTTCTTTTTTTGGTGGTGTGGGCACAAGGTTCAGAGAGGAGGTAGTTCAAGGGAAAAAATTCATTGTCCCTCCGTTAGTCCCTTGGGGAATCTATTCAAAGCTCAGTGTAAGTGGAGGCTTGCGTTCATTTCTCCGTGAGTTCTGTCTGCTCTGGGGAACTTCCCCTTTAGGGGGAAATCCAGGTTCAGCAGCAGTTGGGGGAGTCCCAGACAGCTGGACGAAAGGAGAAAGGGCTGCAAAGGGCCTAGAAATTGTTTAATAGAAACAAAGGCTTCTGTGTAGATAACCTCCTTGCCAGTAGACATATCTTGGAAGACCTGCAGTCTTGAGAGCTAAGCCTACTAGTTGTTTTGTGATGAAACAACCTGGCCACCTTGGTTCCTTTCCCTGGAAACAGCGAGTTTGGAAAGCTATGGAAAGCAAGTTGTGGAAAGCAATAGGACTTATTCCTGATAAAGCACTGGGGAAAAGCTGAGTAAATATGTCAGAATTTAGCCATAAGGAAAAAAGAATAGAGGAGGTTTCTAATGTTTGCACAGTTAAAAAAAAATCAAGAAAAGCAAAAAAAAAGCATGCACAATCACTCAGGTTCATTAGCTGGGTTGTAGAGGTTTTATCAATCAGATCTTGTCATGGGATGGAAGGGGGGTATGTAGGGAATATATCCAACGTGTGCATATATGGCCAGGGATAGTTCAGTAGGAAGCAGGTTGTGTAGCTCATATACTTATGTATATGTCTAGAAATTCAGTTCATTCTTTCAATATTTATTTTCAGGTCCAATTTTAATTGTTGGCATTATGCCATTGATCATATCACTAGGTCAGGTTAACTGTGGACATCATCCTATGCTGTGTTTAGAATGCAAATTTGTTTGCATCAGTTTAGCTGGTTTGTTTTGTAAGAACAACTCAGGAAAAGGAATAACTATTTTTGAACCTTTGTTTTGAACCTGTCCAAACCAGTGGAAGGTCTTCTATTTCTTTTAGGGGACTTTAGACTAGATTCTCATTTTCTAGTTGAATGATGTTAGAAGTGTTAGAAGTTTGATCTTACTATGAATGAAGAGCTAGAAAGAGGACAGTGCTGTTTTCATCCTATCTTATAACAACTGTAAGACATATAATGATAGAAAATGTATTAAGAGATATTTCAAGTCTCAACAATAATACGGCTCAATTTTGGGTCTTATAACAACTTCCCTGAAAGGTGAAAATCACAGGTTTCTGTTATTTTACTTATTTTGGCATCTGCTTAAATAAATCACCTATGCCACTCAGCAGTATGTGGTGTTACATTAATTATAGCGTGCCATAAAACATGTAATAAGTGCTAACTCATTTATTTAGATTAGAAAAAAATCTAAAAGTCAAATTACTTTTGCTTCTTAAGAAGTCTGTATATTGTGCAGAATTTGTATTTCTTAAGCTGTTTCAATTACTGTGACCTTTTCCTAAAGTTTTTAAATGTCTTTATATCGTAAGTGGTTACATGATATATTTATAAACGTTCTTTGGCTGCCAATTCACATTTTTATTTTCTAATGATTTTAGGATGTTCTTCAGTAGCTGTTCCTGTAGCTGTTGTAAAATGTTATGTATAGCTCAAGAATCTGTACTGGTTAAATAAATCTCTATATGTGGAAAGAGTGTTTTTTCAGTCACGCAACAGCATCATCACCTCACCTGGCCCTGATATCATATTCCTGTAGTGGCACATGTAGATATATCTCCATTTGCAATGCACTGGATGTTGAATTATAAAAAAATCTTTTTATAACATCTACTCAGATAGAAATGTTAAGGAGCTCAGCAAAGTTCTGTATTTGTACTGTATTTGTTTATTTATTGCTCATTGGTTTCCCAGGGTGTCCAGATTGCAAATATATGTTGTATGGTAGGTGTCAACTAATTAGAATGAAACTGATTCATGTTTATACTAGATTTTGTATAACATTTTGCCATTGTACTGGATTCTTTACAGTATACTTATTTTACATGGCTATGGTGGCATAAGAGAGCTCTTGATGGATCTAATCTGGTAAATGAGAATGATCATAGTAAATGTGAATGATCAGATTATATAACTTGGCACACAATCGTTTGAATTATGTAAGTATTTACCAACCTCAGCCAGGATATTTTAGAGGAAAATTTTAAAAGAAAATGTGTAATCTACCTAAGTGTCACAGTGTTTAGGAACACCGAAGAGTGCCACAGCATTAATACAAGGGTAACATAGCTATTATTTATTGTATTTCTATACAGCTTAGAATTTTTTTTCAAATACCACAAAACCCATTGCTACTAAGGTGGTACTCTCAGAGTTTGTAATCTAAGAGTAAGTTAAAAGTCAAAAAAATAACAGAGGAACACAGTCTGGTGATGAAGAGCGAACTTGAAGTAATCTCACTGCAGCATAATTTTTGTAGGACTCACAGCAAAGGAGCTTTTTAAGGGGCCATGTGAAGGAACACAGCAAACTAATATTAGTGCTATTTACCAGGCACTCTTCCTAAGTGTGAAAAATAGCATAGAAGAAAATACAAAGGTATATTTCTCAAAATTTAACAAGTGTATCATAGGTTATTCGGAGAGTCCCTCTTATACTCAACATTTCAACAACAAGCAAGACACTAGGGCTAGACTGTGACAGTCTTACGGGAAAAGACCAGTAAGGTTATGTTTGGTATGACAGAAAAGCAAGAATAAGAAGAGATATGTCTTAAGAAAGGAGATTAAATCAAAATATAAAGGTTGAAAGTTCATCTTTGCTGAAACATCTGCATGGGACTCAACTGTGTTACCAAAGCCAGAAGAAAGAAGATTCTTGCAGGTATTGAGATGATACATGACAAGAAACAAACCAAAATTATAACTGGATGAACTGAAAAATGTTATATTTAAGGATGCTATTCAGAAAGTATCTGCAAGATCTAGTTATAGCCTACCATGAGAATCAAGAGAAAAATCCAAGTTGAACATGATGGACCAAATATTCATGGGCCTAAATGATTGGCAGGATGGTGATGTTTCCATTGTAACAGAAAAAAGGGGTAGGTGGGGAATTACTGGGGGGAGAATGATTAACTGTATTAAGCTTACACTGATAATTGCACATCTACAGTGAGTTGTCAGAAGGACAAGCTGAGTTGTTTGCTTAGCCAAAGTGATTCATGCCTAGAGTGGAAATGTGAATTTGTAAGCTATAAAAATGAAGTTCGTAAGTGAACTGGGGAAGTGATTATTTACAGAAAAGGAGCAGAAGAAGAGATGGGGACCAAAAACAGGGTTTGGTTTGAAGCATCTCCTCTCCTCACCAGAGTGCTAGAGTGGAATGAAGACGACCTCCATATTCTCTTAAATGAGATGTTAGAGAGGGTGGAGGAAAACAACAACTAGAAATAATTTATGGAGTTCAGGAAAATACATTTTAATATGAAAATGAAGAACTATGTCAGCAGTGTACTGATTTTAAAGAGACAAATTTGCTGCTAATGTTTGTGTCAACTTCTTGTGTGTAAGTATTGGTCATAATTTTAGGCCCTTTGCCTTATTAATAAAAATTATGTTTACTTGCTTCCTAATGAATCTTAATAATGAACCAACAAAGATGACAAGTAGAAAAGCTGTAGAAATAGTAGACTTTCTTAGAGACGGAAGATAATCAAAACTATTTGTTTTAGGAGACGAAATAGGCAGGAAAGAAAGTTTAGGAAAAAAGAGATAGGGAATGATGCAAGGAGGTGCAAAACAGACCAGGAGACAGATTGGGGAGGGATCATGGAGGCAAGAGGTGATGTTAAAGGAGGAGAGCAGATAAATGTCTACTTGTGAGGTGAGAAAGGTAAGAAGCCTAAGGGATGAGCAACTGAAAGCAAGCTAAAGTGAAGAGGAAAATCACAGCATATTTAATCAGTTATAACTTGAAAGAAATTGCTGGCGTCTGGTATGATTTAGCACATATTCTGAAACATCTTTACAATTCTCAACCAGGCAGGAAACCCACTCTGTTAGACACTAGATAGCTATAAAGATGCATCTTAACACTTTTTGCTTGCTGGGCTTTTTCCAGTGAAATCAACCTCTTTCAACAGGTATCTTCTTTCTCACTTGTTGAGAATGAAATCTAGCTCTAAAGTTTGAATTTTCCTTTTCCTATTATGAAGGTTAATGTTTTCATCTGACAAAGACTGTTAAAAGAGTTTACTTTATTCTGCATTTTTTCCCTCTTGAGCTCTCATTTTATGAACCTGCCCTCTTACACTAGAAAGTTATTCTCCTAACTATTACTGGAATGAGTTATCTTTCTACACAGAAACATAGTGACGCTATCATTCGTCTTTTCTTTCTAAAACGGTATCAAGAAGCTGCTCTTAGTGTGGATGTCCTCTGCTTCAGTCCTGTAAATTTCATCTCCATTGCTTGTGGTAGAAGATCTATTTTTTATTCCTTATTCAGATTAAAGCCCTTTGGAAATCACCAGAAGATTTGTTTGAATATGGTTTGTATGCTCAGATATGGAGGTAACATTTTGGAGCCAACCTGAGGAGTGAAGAGTATATGGAGAGATCTGAATGATGAAATGAAACTTGGAAGTATTTGGAACATTGCAAGTCAACAACCAAAACCAAATGTTTTAAGTTCTAGTTGGAATGCACCCAAAATTAGCAAAATCTTTCAGTCTGGAGCAAAGGGTGAGAAAGGCTTTGGGAAGTTCCAGCAAAAGCAGAGATTTGGTTAAGGCCACTCTTGAATTTCCCCCGCCCACGTATGTCACCTGATATTCAAGAATATTCACAGAAAACAGAAACTGTATGGAAGATTTTAGTTTCAGCTGCATTTCCTAGCCTTACTTACAGGACCAAGGGTATATGACAAAAGTTAAACTCATTAATTCTCTTAGAAACTAGAAATCTCTTCTGAAAGGCTGCAGCATAACAGAAGATGCAATTCTTAAAAGCCTGCACTTTTAAAAGATCAACCAGTAAAACCTGTTGGTGTATTTCTTCATTTCTGCTTTAAAAACTGCATTCATTCAAAAGACTGGATGTCCAGTTGTGCTTTACAAATGTATAATAAAATAAACTCCTGGCTACAAAGATCTTAAGATCAACATAAGCATACGAAGAAGGGTAAGAGTGATGAGATGGGGTTATCCCCATTTCCCTGAGGTACAATTTTTAGCATAGCCTTTGGATATGTTTACCCTTTAGACAGCAATATGGTAAACAGATATCTAAGACAGCTTTAAATAAAGAATTCTGCTTTCACAATGTTAATTAGACTTTTTAAAGTCTTCACCTGCCCCAGCTTCCCTATTGTTATCTCCCAGCTACTTCATATGAAGCTCTTCAGTGTAGACCTAGCTAAATGCAGGAAATAATCCTAGGTTTTCTGAATCTCAAATCTAGTATCTTGGCTACCACTATTCTTTTCTTCCATTAAAAAAGATAGGATATGAGAACTAGAAAGAGAGCTAAGATCATGGAATTAATCTTCATTTTTAGCTTAAAGAAATCTTCATTTTTTTTAATTAACTGAGGTGATCTACTCTTCCAGCAAAAGGAAAAACAGTGGAAAGCAAAAATCTGTGATACTTTAGAATATCTTAAATGAATCATCAAAGACTGCAGGAAAAATCACAGAAGTTGAGATATAGAAGTAGATGTAATACCACATTTAAAACTCAGATCTCTGGACCCCTAACTTGGATCCCTGATGTTGAAAGGAAGGGATGAGTCTTAGAGAACTGATGCTGAAAGAAACTGCCAGGTTTAGATAAATATATAGGTTTACAGAGATGAATAGGTAAAGGTGGCACATAATAGCAAGACGCAGCTAAAGGTGTTTGTGTTGTTTTGATGACTGTGATTGTGAAGATGATTTTAAGGAGAAAGCCTTAAAGTTCTGTCTATATTGTCTTTAAAGGTGATGGCTAGACACCATGAGGAAATACAGAAACAGGAAATTCATTAGGATGGCACAGGAAAGGTCTGGGGAAGAAACAGGCTTCTGAGAGGCTAAGGCTAGCAGGGCCGAGCTACTATAGCTATGCTTTTCTATGCGATCCCTCAGCAGTAAGTGAAGCAAGGAATAAAGAAGTAGAGTTGTAGAATCAGAGAATAATTTAGGTTGGGAGGGGCCTCTTGAGGTCATTTAGTACCAGCTCCTGCTGCAAGTGGGGCCAAAGTCAATGTTAGATCAGGTTGCTCAGGACCATGGCCCGTTGATTTTGGTTCCTCCAAGGATGGAGATTCCACGGTCTTTCTGGTCACCTATTCCAGTGCTTAACTACCTTCCTTGTGACGTGGCATGAAACTCTACAGGACTTTATTGGGTGTTGGAGAATAGTATAATCGTTTAATTTTAAAAGGATCCTTACAGCATTGGGATAAAGTGCCAGAAGTTTACATTGAATTAGGTTTCAAGAGTGGCAGGTTAAAAGCAGTTTTGTATAACCCCTTCGAGTATGGTGCAGAAAGAGTCAAGACTTTGCTAAGAAGCACTTGTGACCTCTAGGGATAACAGAATTTAGGTTTTATTTACATTGTTTGGACAATTAGTTCTTATATGATTCTACAAATGTTACTTCTTTAAATGGCTGACCTATGCATATTTCAAACCTAGGTTTATGTCCTCATCTGTGTGAAATGTTCATGATCAACTACCTCTCCTGATGTCTAAGACATCCTGAGGAACTACAGCCAAAATTCAAAACAGGGCTTTAATTTAGCCAGAATGCCTTAAACAGCGTCTTCTGTTTGGAGGATGTTTTTGGCTTTCAAAATGAAATTTGTCAAATTTAATTTTACAAAATGAAATTTGTCATAGTACACAACTATCACCCAAAAACAAAGTCAATAAAAATGCTGTTGATTTTGGTGGAAGCAGAGTTAGGCTGACACTTTGTGGTTTTGAAAATTCTACCCCTAGATGACAATTGAAACTATTCAGAATATAAACTGTGATGGAAAAAGTGAATAAGAAATTTCATCTGAGATTAGGGGTTACATTTTACAATCTAGTAATGCCGTGTACTTGAGTAAGTGCCAGACCATTTCAGTTTTCTCACCTATATGCCACATCGAGAAGAGTAACACCCTGTCTGAGGCAAGGCAGAACTACCTTATTATCAAGGGATGTCTCAGGGGGCCACAAAATGATGAAACAATAACTTGAATGTCACAAGCACACAACAAGCACGCGAAGCACATAGGAGATTTCCAGCTAAGCAGCAAGCAGGACAACTATTCAGCTATTAAATAAAATTTATAGATAGAGCAGTACGTTTCAGGTCTTGGGGAGACGCTTACACTTTGTGCAGCTTCTAGATTATCTGCTGGTGTATGGTATGACTCTCTCAGGTCTGCACATCTAGGTTTCCCTTCTGAGGTGTGAATGGCATAGGAGTAGGCATGTTTAGATGTCAAACTGTAGCCAAACTGGTGTTGGGATGCAGCTAAGGTGTGTATCTGGTCTCAGGAACTCTTTCTTAATCTAGAGGTAACTTCAAGGCTTATCTTCATTTTCAGCATAGTTCTTTTGACTTTGCTGCTGCCCACATAATTATCACCGTTTCTTCTTTTGCATTTTTGTTGAAATAGCAATCTTCTCTTTGGTGAACCACCAAACTAACATCTTGATAGGGTCACTGAAACTTCACTGCATCCTAAAAAGAAATCTGTGTCTAAAGCCAAGAAGAGGCAAATGCCAGTTGAAATGTGGTTCTATTCTGAAAACTTACTGTGGAAGAATGCCATCTTCTGAAAAGCAGTCTGTAGGGACAGCTAAGATTATCACTTGAACTGGTGACCAGAGATGGTTTTTCTCCCTGATTTTATCTCTGTTCATCCTGTAGTCGTGATTGACTAAAAGAGATAGTACTTAATTTAATTTTATCTTGTAGCTTTATATTCTAGTCTCCCTGAAAGCACTGAGTTCGCATAAAAAATATTAACGGACATAGTATGATCTACTGCAGAAAAACTCTAAGAGGGAAAGACACAATCTTGAGCTCTAGAGATCAGGCTGAATTGAAACTCTCAGACATTTTACGTGAAAATGAGCACATTTATGATGGGAAATACTGAAGATGACAAACATGAAGCCCCATTACTTTACAGACTAGAAGTGCCCTTGAAATGCTAGGTCTATTTGAATTCATAAAGCTGGACAAGACCTTTGGTAAGCCCAGTGAGCAATAGATACTACTGTATATAAAAGATCCTTATTTTGAGTCAAAATTGAAGAACATAAGAACAGTAGCGCCAAGTCAGACTGAAGGTCCTTCTAGCCTTTCTGCAATGGTGGTAGACAGCAGATGCCTAGGAGTGAACATAAAGGTAAAGTAAACATATAGTCAAACTTTTCCAGAATAGCCTCCTGGCCTCCAGCAATTTATAGCTCAGGGACTTCTGGTGCCAAAGGCTTTTCTATTCAGTAACCCTTTGTGAATTTTTCATTCGCAGATTTTTCTAGTTGTTTTTGAGCCCATGCAGAACATTAGTACACACAGCCTTTTGCAGCAAGGACTCCCACAGCTCAATCCAATGTATAGAAGATCACTTCTTTTTGTCTGAACCTGCTGTCTAGTAGTTTTATTTGATGCCCCTTAGTTCTGGAATTGGAAGAGACAAGGAACAGCCATTACCTTCACTTTCTCTGTGGGGCATAATTTGATAAGAGCTCTAAAAGCTTTCTTCTTCAGCCATTTCTTTTCCCATATGCAGAGTCTTCTTTGTCACTACAGCAGCTTGTTCCACACTCATGTATGGGAGATGTATCTGAAACTGGTAGTTTGGAAAGAAGCCTTGCTCACTTGAGATATATTTTCCACATAGAAAATACAGATGAATTTTAAATAATATATTATTTTCACTGAAAATGGCAAATTTTGTCATAAAAACATCAACATTTTTGACAATCCCCATTCTTATCTCCATGCTGCCCCTTCGCATAATTTGGTTTGGAAAGCATGTACTTTGATTTACTTGAAAGCCTGAGTTTACTATCACACCGGAAACCAGTTTAGCCAGAAAAATGTCAGCCACTCCTTCTCAATGAAGCTCCAAAATGAAGCTCCTCTGGATTTTGGTTCCATTCTTAGTGTTGAACAGTGGCTGAAACTTAGATTCTTGGAAAGGAGAAATGAAGGTTAAAGTCAGACTTATATTAAAAAGGGATACAGAGCATTCAGTTGTAATTAGTGTTTGTCCCACTTGCCATTTACCCATTGGCATTTGTTTTATTCTTCAGCAATTTGATCTCTAGAGAATGAAAGACAGTAAGGTTTGGAGCTGTGAATGGAGAGCAAAAAGGGGATTAGGAGACTGGGAGGAATAGTGAGATGAGTGAAAAACAAAGATTAAGGGGAAAGATAAATGGGGAGTTATATAAATATGTACTGGAGAAACAGAGTAATCCTGCTTCCTTGTACACAGAAAACCTGCGCTTTGACTGCTGGATTGAGTAATCATTCATTACTGCAATGGAATAAAGAACTGATATCTCTCTTTGCTTCCTCATTCTGGCTTCGCCACACCAGCAGAGGAAACCAACTTCTTGATTTTAAGATTTAGTATAAAAATTTTCATTAGCGAATCAAGTATGTATTGAAGGTGCCAGACTTTAGAGGGGTGAAAGTAGCTGACCAGCCAAGGGACTGAAATCCTCTGTGTAACCACAGAGTAGCTCATAGGGGCAGCAGCAATGTAGACATCCCAAACATCAATATACAGCAGACTTATTCTGAGGAACTCACTTCTTCTTTCCTTCCTTTTGCAGTACCAGAAGCGATCTGAGTGACTTCCCCTGTGTCAGAAACTCATTGGAAAACTTTCAGACTTAGGGGCAAGGGATTTTGCTCTATTAATTACAGTGGTGTTACACTTGATTCACCAGAGCTGAATGACACCCTTTGGTTTCTAATAGCACATGAGCTATGTTTATTTGGGAGTTTTTGAAGGCTGACATACAGATGCTTGATTTGACTCAGCAAATGCAAGCCCTTTTACCAAAGGTCTATTTCAAAGTTCTTCTAGAGACAGGGATGCACTGAATTTGCAGCATGGACAGAACATTATAGTTCCTATTCTTCGAGAGTCAGTGCTTTGTTTTGTTGTGTTTCCTGCAGAACTTCAGAATATGTTATTTCCTGTTGTTTGTATTCTAAAATAATCCCTACTGTCAGAATGAATAAACCAAAAAAGACATGCATGTTTCAGAGAGTATCATCTACTACATAGATTATCCACCAAACATCAAATGGAAATTCTTCTCTTCTGTACGATCACTCCTATGGGTGTCAGTTATGTATAACTGGAGGGGACTACGGAAGGAGAGGACAGAATAGCCAGTAGAGCAGCTGCTATCTCTTTGTTTGCTATGTGAATCTTTTTTTCCCTTAAGCTTCTTCAGATTGATATTTCCAGCACCATAAACTATTGTCACTTGGACTAGCACCAGCTCTGCTGCTCAGGTGTGATTCATAGCAACACCACAAAGCAGAAGTGTGTCTTGAGAGAACAGCAACATGAGCCACCCACCACAGGGGATGCGTATCTAAGTATGTACAACTTCCATTATCTCTCCTCCTTCCTACATCTTTTCCACTGCAGACCCTTCTTTGAGAAGAGACAAGACAGAGAGTGACACGTGGAAATGTTAATATGCTTGTTGCTTTATGTTACTTCTCTGTTTCCTATATCTGAGAGGCCAATGTGTTTGATTAATTAGATGCTAGCTTTTTGCAAATACATCTATCATAATCCCGCTGACCAGGATGTGGTTGCTCTTCTGGTGAAGGTGTTTAGATTCTTGCATGGGTTTCATGAATTTCTTTAGGTCTGGAAAATCTGCAGTCATTGTTTTGTGGATGTGGCTTTTCAGGTATGTTTTCTGGGCACAGAATCTGTGCAAGCACCTCCAGGAAAAGAGATCCTGTGGTCCATCTGCCCCAGATCCTTTTTGAAAACAGCTTTATTCTAGCAGCTTTTGTCTTTGCTCTTTCTTTCCTACTGTGCTATTTTATGTTCAGCGCTGCAGACAACCAGGTGCCATTAAGCTACGGCCATCCTATTGTTCTTTGGTGCTTCCAATTTGCATGGAAAATTATTCATTTTAATAACTCTTCATTGTTGCTGTCTTATCTTCCTGAGTCATGTCGGAGAGCTACACAATACAAGCACTACTGTCAAAAGGCTGCTGTATACTTTAAGGCATTAAGTGATTTGCCTTCAGTGAATTCAAATTAATTCAAGGCATTTAGTGTCTTGCCTAAAATCTGCCAGAAATCTTAAGATCTTAATTTCCCCACAGGTCATGTTATCCACCTTTGCCTCTAATACCACTCGCTTACCCAAATACTTCTGCCTGAGTTACAGCTGAGCTTTGTCCTGTTTCAGAGAGAGGCAGCTTGTCATTCTACTGAGAGATGCAATGAGCTCAGCTTGCAGTGCAAGTGATGGCTATTTTCTGAGCGGGGATCTACTTAAAACCTGGTCTTACAGATATCATTTGAATTCAGAAAACATTTTTTGCCTATTCTTGCATTCACTCTTGCATTTGTGTTTTGCTGTTCACATAAATGGAGCATAAATGTTGGTCATGGGAAGATATGAGGCTTTTAAGTTCATTGACATTTTTCCCCATTTGTACACACAAGATAATGCTCTGGGGAAAAATAAGAGTTTTTAACAGTTAGGCTCATGAACATTTTTTCCTAATCTTCAAAACGTGCTGGCATGCTCATATTATAAGAAAAAAGTTATTATTCGATAGGTGTAACCCAAAGCACAGAAGCAACACTAATACAAGATGCAATGTCTTGCACGTAACTGCAGAAAACTGTAACATGTTTTTAGAGTACAAGGGACTGCTTTAAAAAACACCAAAGCGTCTTTTCAGTTGCTGTTTAAAACCACTCTTGTTTCTCAGTTTTTAAGCACTATCACTCAGCACTGGTTTTGCTTCCTAATGTTGATTTGCTTTCAGCTGAGCTTTTGTTTCACAAAGTTTGTGAAACACACCTGCTTAAACACTTTAGCAATATGGAGCAAATCTGAAAATGGCTCAGTATCTATTATTTCATAACTGAAACCTAGTCAGGTTTCTTTTGTATTTCAGTATGATATTGTAAGCCACACAGGAAACCTACCTTCATTTCTATAGTGACTTATTCTAGAATATTTGGTCAGATATTATCAACTATATAATATATTAGAATTACTCAGTGTTGGCACCACTCCTAAATACAAGCCCGTCTACATGCTTTATAGCTCTATTTGGCTATTAAGAGAGATTAAAATTAGTTTCATTTTCTGCCAGATGACAAATAAAGTAACCATCAAGGCAGGTGAAATAATAATAATAATAAAAAAAAAAGACATTGTGAAATTTCCTGAAATGTCTTTTCTTTATTTACAAAACGGTGAGGTCAAGTGATTCTTTTACAACAAATGGCGTTCCTGTTCCTACTGAAATTAATGACAAAACTTCATTGACTTCCCTGGCAGCATAAGTTGTCCTCATTAAGCAGTAAAAATACACACCCTGACAGTGTCTGCATTGACTTAAATGGAAATCTGCATTAACTCTGCTCAGCTTCAGTGTAACCTAGAGTTTGACTGTTCTTGCATTCACTCTAAATGGGTTTGACTGTTTCTAGTAAAGGAACAATGGTTCACAGAGAAGGGACAAAAGGATTTTTACTTACAGAATCAGGTTCAAAGGTATAAGATAATGAGATAAAACCAATATACTGATGGGCAGAATATGCAAGTGTCATCAGCATTGCCAGGTGGAATTAGTGGAAGTACACTGCTTTCTCAGGTCAGGGGGAAGGTTAGACATCAGGAAAACGAAAAGCTTTTGGGGATCAGAGACAAACAGTTTCACATCTACTTGCTCCCTATCTTTCTTCCCATTCCAATTTCTCCTGGCATTCAGATGCTGATGATTTTCAGAAAGCTTTTGACAGGATTCCCCACACTCCCAAAGGCTCATTAAAAAGACTTAGGTTAAAGGAAAGTCCTTTTGAGAGTTAATAACTAGATAGAAGATAAAAAAAAAGCTGGGAGTGACAGATCAGTTTTCACAATTGAAGGAAGGTGCAAGTGGAAGGAGATTGCGCTGGGCCCCTCACTGTTCAACATACCTGCTGTTCAACTTTTTCACAAATGGGCTGGAAAAGATGGTGGATAGCCAAGATGGGTGATGATATGAAGTTGCTTCCAACAGTCAAAACCAAAAGCTAACTAGGAGCAGAGGGACCTCTCATTATCGACTGACTCAGTAGGAAAATGGTAGAGAAAATTCGATGTTGATACATACAAAATATGGGGAAAATACAGCCTTAACAAATGCAGACAATTCTCAAGGAGCAGCTGTCACTCAAGAAAAAGATCTTGTAATTGCTGTGAAGGTTTATATAAGGACATCAGCTTAATGCTCAGACCAGGGAGTGGGTGTGCCCCTTGGCTCCAAAAAATGAACTGCTGGTTGACAGAAACTGGAAGATATAGAAGGGGAAGGGGCCTCTGTACTCACCCTGTTTCTCATTCTTCTATCCTTAGGTGTCCACTACTTGCCACGGTTGAGAGAAGATGTGAAGCTATAGGAATCTTTGGCATGACCTAATACAGCTGCTCTTATATCATGATGTAAAATGAACTGTGCAAGAGAATAGATGTAACCTGAGGCCACAAAGGAAAGTGAAACTATTGAAAAGTGTATGACTGGAGAACCAATGTTGCAAGTCGTGCGTCTAACCAAGTACCAGACCAAAGGATCAGAACAAACAAACAAGCAAAAACTCAGAAGAGATCACAAAGAGCTTATAATCCTCAACATATTAGAAACTCGCTGGGCTTTGCTGTTGCTTTAGCTTGATGCTGGATCTTGCCATAATTCACATCCTCAAAGGCACTGAATAGTTGCTGACAGTAGTTGCAGTCATATTGGTTCACAGTATTAGGAAGTTTCATCCCAAGTGGATATATACTAAGGTAGAAAACACATCCACATCTTTTATAACTTCCAGAAAGAAGGAAGGCAAGGGGCACTGAGTCTGCTGCTTAATGTGAGAACATCTTAGTGGTTTAAAACCACTAAGTCTCAAACATCAAAAGAGGCATTTTTACTGGCTGTAAACTTGCAGTGCTTTGCTTCCCACCCACCTCCTATTTTCAGGGCTGCCTCAAAAACAGCTTACAGAGAGCCTGCTGAAGTGTCCTGGGCATGCAGAACCCCGAATGCCATGAAGACATACTAACAGACTTTCTAGGCTAACAGGTAGTTGGGAGGCCACGTTGAAGAGACACAATAGCTGTGACCAGATAGATAACTACAATAGGCCAAAATAACCAAAGCAAGGGCAAACTCTGCAAGAAACACTGAATAGATAACTCCTGATGACAACAGTACTGTTATTTCAAGAAAGAGCCACAAGTACAAGCAACATTGCAAGGAATTCAAGATTAACTGAATGTTTTTGGGAATGCAGTGAATATGTTGGAAAAGTAAGTATTTATTTTTGTGGGCTTCATAAATGGTATTTAAGGATTACTGTCTTAGATTTTGGCTGAGAAAACAAAACATGGGATAGAGAATTGTAGCTTTAGCTGGTTTCATTTTTCCAAAACCAGGAAATCTTAAGACATGCTCCTTTAAGCAGAAGCTTTTGGAAACCAAATAAAGCTGTAGGCCCAGTGGCTTGGCTGGATTCAGGCAGCGATTACTGAATACCTCAGCCCACACTCTGAGTGTCAAGTGATTGTGGGGCGGCTGGGGGACTACCTTGTGGCACTAACCACAGCTGCTTCTGCGGCTGATTGAAAGGCTCCTAGTGACTTCAGCGGATCATACCCCTAGTGGGTCACAGCTGAGGGGACCGCTGCTGCTCACCAAGCTTCAATGGGAGTTTCAGAAACTGATCTCTTTCAATTCCAAAGAGTTTTCATGGACTCTGTAAGAGAAGTCTGATGTTTATTATTGTCAGCTGACTTCCCGAACAGAGGTTTGTGAAGATTGTGTTCCCTAGGGTTATGCAGATATGGAAGCGGAATTTAAGTTATTATAAAAGCATCTTTCCATTTGAGAATGCTGATATCTGCCCAGGGAAGCAAATACATAATTAGCTTATCAAGGGAATGCATTTGGATATTTTCATTCACACTCAGCGATGGACTATTTTTAGTAACTAATAATATATATGTGCTTTGCAATATGCTTTTTGATGGCCTATTTTCTGTTGAAAATAACACTACAATAAAAAGTTTGCTTTTAAAAATCCCAAATTTTACTATATTTCTCCCAAATCCTGGATTAGTAGAAAATGTCTTACTCTTTTTATAACATGGCTGTATCTTACAGTGAAAAAATAATAGAGCTGCTGCTAAGACCAATTTCTTTCTTACATAAGCACTGGAGGTAAAGTTGTCAGGTTGACCTGGTAAATACATGCAAAAAGGTCAAAACAGTATAAATTAAGAGTTAGAATTGGCTGCTATAAAAGTTAAAGAAATGATCTACTTTTTAACCAGCTAGAGAAATCAGAGTTTTCAAGGCCTATTATTTGTTCTACCTCTGTTTTTCTAAATGTTTTAACCAAGCAGCCTACAACAAGTACATTATCTGCAATTCATTTGCAATCCATCTTGAGCTTTAAGGAGGATTAATTTTTTTCAAGTCTTAAGTACATATAAACATAAGTAGCTGCTGGCAGTTCTAGAGACACCGAAGGGCAGTAATTTGGTTCATAGTTGCCATGGCAGCTAACCTACAACTAAATTATCTTGTACACTTTTCGGAAAGCTTGATAAGTCTCAGCCATTCTCTAGTGTTGCTCCTATCTGAATTGCCAGCTCCTTTTTTGGGACCTGCTCTCCACAAAGCCTTTTTTTTTGCCACTTTGGCCTGAGGTGCTGGCTCAGCCCTTTCATCGTAGCATGCTCTGTATCCTGTTGATATTGCCTATGAATGGAAGGGGAGGTGACAGGAGTGCAAGGCAGGAGATGAACGTCTCGTAGCTATGCCAGCTGTTGAGAGTAGCTTCTTGACAGCTGTTTTCTGCTGGAGTAAGCTACAGTGGTAACTCTCTTCAGTTTCATGATTTAAAGCAAACAGCAACACCATTGATTTTGATGAAATTACTGCAGATTCACAGTGACATAATGGAACTCAAGCGTAAAACAGTGAATTTATAAAATGATGAATGAGTTCTGCTCTGTGGATACATGATAATAAATAGGGGTGCCATCTCTTCTATCCAGTACACAGGCTCTAAAATGCTTTAGTAATGTCTATAAGCACAATTACAGAATCACAGAATCACAGAATCACAGAATCGTTTAGGTTGGAAGGGACCTCTGGAGATCATCTAGTCCAACCTCCCTGCTCAAGCAGGGTCACCTAGAGCATATTTCCCAGGATCACATCCAGACGGGTTTTGAATATCTCCAGCGAAGGAGACTCCACCACCTCTCTGGGCAACCTGTTCCAATGCTCAGTCACCCTCACAGTGAAGAAGTTTTTTCTCAGGTTCAGATGGAACTTCCTGTGGTTCAGTTTCTGCCCGTTGCCTCTTGTCCTGTTGCTGGGCACCACGGAGAAGAGACTGGCCTCATCCTCTTGACACTCCCCCTTCAGATACTTATACAGATTGATCAGATCGCCTCTCAATCTTCTCTTCTCCACGCTGAACAGGCCCAGCTCTTGCAGTCTTTCTTCATAGGAGAGGTGCTCCAGCCCTCTAATCATCTTGGTAGCCCTCCGCTGGACTCTCTCCAGCAGTGCCATCTCTCTCTTGCACTAGGGAGTCCAGAACTGGACATAGTACTCCAGGTGAGGCCTCCCCAGGGCTGAGGAGAGGGGCAGGATCACCTCCCTCCATCTGCTGGCAACACTCTGCCTCATGCACCCCAGGATCCCATTGGCCTTCTTCGCCACAAGGGCACACTGCTGGCTCATGCTTAACTTGTTGTCCACCAGTACTCCCAGGTCCTTCTCGGCAGAGCTGCTTTCCAGCAGGTCAACCCCCAGCCTGTCCTGGGGCAGGGGGTTATTTCTCCCCAGGTGCAGGACCTTGCACTTGCCTTTGTTGAACTTCAGGAGGTTCCTCTCCGCCCAGCTCTCCAGCCTGTCCAGGTCCCTCTGAATGGCAGCACAGTCTTCTGGTGTGTTAGCCTCTCCCCCCAGTTTAGTATCATCAGCAAACTTGCTGAGGGTGCACTCTGTCCCTTCCTCCAGGTCATTGATGAATATATTGAACAAGAGTGGACCCAGGACTGACCCCTGGGGGACAGCACTAGCCACAGGCTAGAAATCATGTAGAAATCTTCAGAGAAGGGGTTGTGAATCTTCCGAGCTCTTTCCCATCCACTGACCACCCTCTCAGCACAGTTAGAAAACAAACCCAGTGCGATTTATGAATTTTCTTGTTACTTATTTCTGGTTAAACAGTTCCTTTTCATCAAATCAGCATGTTTCAGAGGAAAACCGTTCTACTGGCTATATCTCACCAGCCATCCTTTTTATGTCCTTTCTTGCCACCTCTGAGAACTAAGTCATGACGCCGTTTCAGTGGAACCCAGCCCAGGACTTATCAGCTCTTGACAGATCCTGGATGGCTGACATGCCTTCTGCCTATGGCTGAATGTGAGCTCAGCACTCTAGTGTTTACAGAAAGTGAGATCAGAAGATAACAAGTAGAGAGTTATTTACTTCTTTATTTTTAACATTGTTAGCTCAACCTGCTGTCAAAGCAGTTTTGTCTAACTTTTTTAAAGAAGGCTCAGTTTCAGTATCAGTGTGGTTCTGTTTCTTTTGTTGTTTTTCAGGCAATTGCCTAGAAGAGCAATGCAGTAACTGGAGTTTTGGCATGACCGCATACATTTGTGTGCAAAATCAATGACTGGAGAGTACTTAATTTATCATGATCTTATCACAAAGCAGTACAGAAATCCCTGGATCTGTGGGATTACAGGCTGTGCTGCAGGGATCTCTCTTTTCAGGGAAACTGAAAGCTATGAGATTAAGCAAGAACTTTTTGCTTTTATTTGCTGAATTCATTTTTTCACTCCATTCATTTCAGGATAGCTGCTTTTTAAAATGGACTTTCCAAGTATTAATAACAGTGCAGAGACTAAACACAAGGAATAAGATTCTCAGAAGTGACTATCAGTGAACAGCCTGTGTTGATTTAGGCCCGCTGAAGATCAGTCCCCATAAATGCATTATGTAGTGGTTTATTAAACAACAGCTGAAGAACTAAAACAGATGAATTCTTGGAATAACTGGCAAGAGAGACAGGTCTGGCAACAATATCAGGAGTCCCTCTCTAGAGCTGTAGGGGAGAAAAGGAGATACTATGTATCACAGTAAATGTTGAAGTGGATTTCCTCCCACTGTTTTTTAAATCTTGCTGTATTATATTCTCCCACTTCATTTTTTGCTATTTCATTGTCAAAAGCTGCCCACAGGCAATAAAATTCTAATAAGTGAAGCACCACAAGCTGAAGTAGATGTCTTGAAGGGAGAGTCATGAAACTTGAAAATAAAACAGAGAAAACTGCATGACACTTCCCATTCAAAAAAATGTCAGATGACTAAGTTAGATATACTTGTATTCCATGTGTATTACCTAATATAAAGATTTCACGTGTATTGCCCACATACGGTACTTTTCAGGGCTCTTTGAAGGACAGAAATATTGTTATTTGCACTTTACAGATGAAGAAATTGAATTACAGTGAACTGAGGTGACCAGCTCACAGACTTACAGCACATTGACCACAAGGCCTTCCAGTTATAGTGGACCTCAGCACAACACTGAAGATCACTGCAGTTATCAGGGGTATCATTTATTCAGTTTATCATCTTGTCTCACAAAAAGAAACTATTTCTGTGGAGTCGCTGGTAAAGAATTCTTTCATCTTTGGGGCAGAGCGTACTTAGTACTTATTATGGCAAGCCATGATTCATACCTTTTGGACCTCCGTCTTATTTTCTGTGGCACGAGAATAAAGCTAAATGCATTTTGGAGAGCTATGCCAACAAAATGCTAAAGCCAATATCTGTGATAGAGCTCATTGCTGAGCTTTCCAGCCATACAGAGGAGGAAGGGAGGAGAGAAGTGCCGTACATTCAGTCGAATGGCTATCCTCTCTGGCCTTACAAAGAGAACGCTCAGATGTTAATGCGGCTGACAGCAACATGATGGACGCTGCAAACTCTGTGGAGCTGTTCAGGGAGAAGGAGATTCAGGAATGGTTCAAAAGCAAAAGCAGTGACTCCTTCGTGTTCCCCCTGCAAGCTGGGTCAGGGCCAGGCATACTGCTAGGTCCCAGAGGCTGCACAGGAGTGTCTATGTGGTGAAGCCACGGTCCTGATCCCAAATAGTCCTGGCTGGAGCATGCGTTGGCGTCCTAGTGACCTGCTGGCATGGTTTGCTTTTTGAGAAAACTGAGGTATGCAGATGGCAGCGGGGGCTGGCTCACGCTGGCGCCTCCCCTGACATGGATTGAAGTGTAGCTCAGGAGGGCTCCCAAGCCCACACAATTCAGACACCTGATTGATTTCCTCTCACAACCCCAGGATAAGATTACTCAGTAACCCTCACGCTACACCTTGCCTCCTCACCAGTCATTTGACACACCACTGTCATGGGAGCTTGCTCTAAACTGCCTGCCCCTATGGGGGGCAGGCTCTGGGAAATGATCCCTAACTTCCCCTGGTGCTAGTTCTCTGAACAAATTCCCCGCTGGCTCAGACAAGGGCTGGGAATAGTTTAAGGATGGAGGCATGGATGTACTGTTGAGGGTAAGGGTGGAGGACGTGTGACTGCCACTGCAACAGCCAACCTTCAATTGCAGTTGGAGACTGTGAAATAGTTCCCTAAGACTATGCTGATAGTTCCCTAAGACTATGCTGGTACTGGCAACCACTGCCTCCTCATAAAGTCCCCCGCTGCCCCCGTTCCTGTCAGTCATCTGCCTGTCATTTCAGAGTTCATCCATCAAGTTGATACCCTGCTTTGCTGACTCTTTGCATCACCTTATTCTCCAGCTTTCACCTTTTCACTGCCTGTCTTCTACTGCAAACTCACCTGACCAGCCCGGTCCTATTGAAATGCGCCCAACAAACTACAGCTGACGGTGAACTCTTTGAGCCACAGATGACACATGGATGTCCGTATAATCATTTTTTTCCATACATTTTGGTGATTTTTGTGTTTTTTCCCAGTGTAGTATTTATGCTAAAAGAACTGCTCAGAATAAAGATGCCGTTTTCTACATTACAGTATTTCAAGTACTTCTGAAAATACTTATCTATGTTTCACACAGATATTTGTATAATGGCATAGAGCAGCTGAAGCTGGCTACGCATCTCTCTTGTCTTTGTTTTGCATTTGTGCCATTAAGGATTTCACTTTTTTGGGCAGTGTTACTGAACTGGTTAAAGGCAACGGTGTTATGTAGGAATATCCTGTCTCTGTGTCTAAACTGCGCGGATTCCATAACTACCTGGATACATTCCTCCTCTGCTACATTAATTCTTATGGGTAAAATTGCTTCACTATCTATCGAATCACCAATCACCGTACCTGTCAGAAACACATGCCATGAATAGGGGTATGGCTGTATCATGTCGGTATAACCGAGCGTTAGGGAGCAAGCGCATGGATTTAGACTGATTGAGTATGGCTTTGAGCCCAGGCCTGCCAAGATGCATGCAACGAGCATCTTTCCTTCAAACTATTTGCTTTCTGCTCTCTGTTCATCTCCGTTAAGCCTTTATGTCCTTTATGTACCTGCCAAACAGCTGTGCCTGCAGTACAGGGTCACAGAGCAGAAGACAGGCACACACAGACAGTTGTGATGGGGGAACATGTCCCTTTGCAAGGCCCTGCTCCCTGTGCCATCCCGCCTGGGCCTGGCCTGACCTCACGCCTGCGGCCAAGCGCCTCCCCTCTGCTGTGACTTTTGGGCTTTTGCGCACCGGGAGGGAAACAGGCTGGGGAGTGAGAAGCTCTGGTGGGAGCCCCAGCGTGCTAGGTCAGGTACCACCAGCCAGGCTGGTCCTTGGGCATGCGATGGCCCGTTTGAAGTCAAGCTAAAAACATAAAATTCGTCAGTGTGGATCTGGCTTCAGGACTGCACCTACTAGTAGACGAAGGCATCCGGGAAGGCCAGTTGGGCATGACCTGCCGGCTCTGACACCGCAGCCCTGCCCTCGCTGTAAAGCCGCGCCGCAAACCACGAAATCTGCCTGCGCGATCATGTCACACGCCAGCACAGCTCTGCAGCGAGGCCTCCGCGCAGCACTTTGGCCCGGGGGTGGCGTCCACCGGCGACACGGGCACACACCGGCACACGCACACACACCGACAGCCGGCTGCCATCGCTCCCCCGGCCGCCCCACAGAGCCCGGCACTCTCTCCTGCGCTCGCCCCCCCCCCCCCCGGCTTGCGTGCACCGCCCGGATGCAGCGCTGTTTGGACCCTCGCTGCGGAGACACCCCGCACCCCGCCGCCGCCGCCGCCCTTACTCATCCCCTGAGGAATGAGGCGAGGCCGGGCCGCGCCGGGCGCCACAGGTGGGGGGGGAGGTCCGCGGCGCGGGGGGCGCTGGGACGTGTAGTTCCGGCGGGCGGGCGCCGGCTGGGGCCCGCGGCGGCGCGGACTACAAGCCCCAGGCCGGCCTGCGCCTGACGCGCCGCGGCTTTAATCACACGCGGGGGGCGGTGGCGGCTGCGGGAGGCAGTTCCTGGCGGCGCAGCCCCGCGACAGGTCGCTCGTCCCGGGGGCGGCCGAGCGGAAACCCGCCTCTGATCGCCCGGCAGCCGGGAGAAACCCCAGCCCGTGCCGGGGGAGATGCTCGTAACCCTTCCAAATAATAACAACAACAACAGCAGCCGCAGCAGCCGCCGCCGTCCTAATTAACAATAAGCTCATACCCAGTCACCCCCGGCAAGCACTTTCCCATGCACGCTGACCTGCCGCTGGCAGCTAATTAGCCTGCAGCCGACAGTTTCTCCTGCGGTGCTAAAGTGCAGGTCGCTTAAGCCATGGGGAATGGGATGAACAAGGTAACGCTGCTTATTGTTATTTGTGTGTGTGAGTGCATGTGCGCGGGCGAGGCGGAGCGGTGGCAGGTCTCCGAGGATCACGCTCCTTCCCCGCTGGATGCCGCCTCTCCCCCTCCTTTGTCTTTGTGGGAAAAGCAGAGGCTTTCTCTTTAACTTTGAGGTGTTTCTTTTCTTTTTTTTTTTTTTCCCTTCCCCTCCCCTCCCTGAGGCGAGGGGGAAGGGAAGGAGACCAGAGCTGCCTATCTCCCTCGGGGCGCGTTTCCTCCTCCGCCGGTGCCGGGGCTCTGCCCGCGGCTGATGCCCGCCGCGGTGGGGGCGGCCCCGCGCGCCCGCCTCTAACCGCCGGCCCCAACGGCCGCCGGGGGGAGGGGGGGGGCACCGCCGCCGCGGGCCAGCGCCGGCCCCTTTCCGCCGGCAGCCGTGGCGGGGGGCAATGGCGGCCTCCGGGGCTGCGCCACCGGCTCCCTGGCCCTTCCCGCCGGGCCGGGCCCTGGCAATCCCCCCGGAGGGTCGCCCCGACCTCCCTGGCTCTCTCCTCCGTTTGTGTCCCCCCCCCCCAAAAAAAACAAAAAAACAAAAAAAACACTCCACACCAGTTTTTGGTGTACTCGGGTAGCGCTTTCCAGAGGGTTGTGACCCCTGTGGAGGGGCGGCTCAGGGCCACCTGCCTGGCCAAGGGGTCTGCAAGCGGGAGCGTCGCTGCTGCTCGGGGCAGGCCGAGCAGGACCTTGAGCACTCGGGGCAGGCCGGCTGACCCGCGGCAGGACCTTGAGCGCTGCGTGGTGGGCCTGGAGAAGGCAGCGAGCGCGTGACGAAATTTCTAAACTTCGCAGTCGCTTGCCTCCCTGTTTCCGAAATACGATTATGGACGCCAGCCTGCTCCCCTTCCGCCATCTGCCCGCGCCGACCGGGGAATTGCATGAAGAGCTCTGAAAGCGCGAAGCCCCAGGCAGATACTGGCTGTCACTGGTGGGCTGGGCTCGGTGTTGGGCTCTAGGGGGACAGGAAAGCACTTGGCCCAGTGGAGACAGCAGTGAGGAAGGAAGATGGATCCGTTCGGTAAAGGGTGTTGGCTTTTTTGGCAGTGGAGGCTTATTGTAAGCGCTGACTCCCCTGGTCTATTGTCATGTTTATCAAAGGACAACTGTGATTTGTCTCAGCATCTCCACTTCTGTTTTAAACCCAGGTTTGAAAGCATGGTGGTAGCTAGCCTTTTATATAGCTTACTAAGAAGAACATTAGTTGAGTCATCTCTTCTGTCTAACATCCCACTTCGAGTACTTTGGGGGAAGCTTTGCCATGAGTATGGCATCCTAGAAGGAAGAGAAGAACAAGAGCTAACTGCTCTCAAGTTCTGTCTGTGTAGCATCTCTGTCCCCTGGAAATCAGTTTGGTGAACATCCAGAGTACTTGATGAGCTATCAAAGAAATGTTTTCATCAAGTGGATGGATAAATCAAAATAGAGACTTTAGTTGGAGGAAAGATCTGGTTGGCTAATCCAGCTCAGTTAGTGGATAGGGGTAGAACTTCCCTTGGTCCTTCTTTCCATTTTCTCCCTGGAAGGCTGGGGTCAATGTCGTGATATCTAGTCATTCCTTGGAGGCACTTCTTCCAGGAGTGGAGGAGTGGCTGCTAAGGAAGAAATGCAACTGGAGAGGCTTCTGTCAGATGTGTGTAGGTTTTTTTTTTTTTTTTAAAGTTAAAAATCATCCTGTCACTCTAGGTGCTTTGATAGGGAATGCTAAAGTTGCATTCCAGAAAAAAATGACAATTCTGCGTTCTTTGAAACTTAGCTCTTTTTCTCTGCGGCACATCTGCTGTAGTACCATCTGAGCAGGAATTGGTGATCGATGACTTGTAAGTGTGGTCAATTTATTTCTGTTACGTGTTACCCTGACATACCAGCTGGAGCTTTCAGGAAAAGCGTAGCACTGCTTTGATTTTTCTCCTGCCTTCTTATTGCTTTCACCAAGATGCTGAAATGTTCAGCGTTTCTGGGAGAGTCGGCTCCTCTAAGGAGGCTACAACGATGTTGGGTACTGGCCATCAAGGTTTATTTTTGTAGGGGTCCTGAGTGTAGGTCTTGTACTCGTCCCCTTCAGAATGTGCCCCTGGATCATCTGTTCCTTTTGGTCTTGTGAGTCAGCATTAACGGGAGGGGCAAAGAGACGTAAAATCATGAATGCTGCTGTTTGGAAGTATTTCCTTGACTCAGTGTATCAGTACGAATTACCTTAGTTACCAAATGCAGTGCTTTTTTGTCTTAGAGCTATATGCACATTATAGAAGAAAATAAACAGCTTAACCAATGGTGGACTATTTCATTTAAGAGAATCTCTTTGTACTGAAGCCAGGGGAAGAGGATTAGTTGTGACCTGTAACGGGAATGGTAAGGAAAAGCTCCAGAGACTGCTACAGCTGCTGTTGCTGCTCTCGGATGCTGAGCCTTTCTCAGTGGCATGGTCCCCTCCTGTTTTTCGGTAACATGATATTCATGTATTTCATAGCAAATAGTAATTGCACCTGACTTTATATGGCCATTAGTGCTGATAGGAGGGCTGGAAGCCTGGCATACTCTTTGGGTGGGGATTTTATTTTGTTGTTAATTTTCTTATTTGTAAAATTAGCTGTGCTTGTTTTTTGGTTTTTTGTTTGTTTGTTTTTCTGAAGCCCATCCAGGCCTCCTAATTTTTTTCCCAATTAAACTGAAGTTCATAATATTATTCTCTTTCTACTCATAAAAGGGTAATTGGCTAATGAACATGCTTTGAGTTCAAAGTTACCACTTAACTACAATTAATTTTCAGTGTCTTACCTTTTTTTTTTTTTTTTAATCTTTAAAGTACAGAATGAATGATAGGATCTGGCTGTTAGGAAGTTGTTCTGGTGGCCTGATTTGTCTTCATGTTTAATGTCTAACCTTGTCTTGTGTTCAAAGTCCAAGTTGAAGTCTGTAGTTTAAAATTACAAAGAGGTTTTCCTGGAGCTGAGGGCTAGCAGCTGAGATGATGCTAGAGACTGTAGTACTTAGATTTGATTATCTGTGAACAGGATGTGCTTAGTGAAGAGTCTTTGCTGGGATTTAGTCCTTGCTTGTCCTGATGCAGTTAAATGCCCGTTATTCATACAGACCCTTTTTGAAGGGGTGAGTTGAGTGTTATCTCTACAAAAAGGGCAGATAAGCCGTATTTGTTGTAAAGGCTGATTCGTAAGAAATGTAAATCAGTGTGGGTAGTTACAGCTGATGCAAATAGTTCTATGGAAGTCAGTGAAGCTGTGCCAATTTTCATCAGCAGCGAATGTGTCTCACTGATCTATGTGACTCTCCTGTGCCACCTGATAAGGTGGGCTGACCCACTCCTGAGTGTGTTCTGCAGTTTTTTGCCATTTCCACAGAAAACCCAATTGACTACAATGAACTTGTCCTGAGGAAGTCATGTATCCAGAGCATCAATCAGTACTACCGCAGCTGGAAGTAACATTGGGCAAGGAGTTTGCTGCTTTATACTAAGTGTCTGTGTGTGTGTCTACATAGAAAACAGTGACAAAGCAACCATTTAAACATTTCTGAGAAGTGTATCTTGCAAGAGGACTGATAAAGAGTGTTAGCTGTCCACTGCAGGGCTCTCCCTTTGTGCGAGGTAGCCATTAGCTGTTCTCATGAAAGAGATGAGAATGAAGACAGGCGTTGCTGTCCTTGTTGCTTGGTTGTGCAGTCTTGTAACATCTGTTATTTAGTCCGTGGTCATTTTTTCAATGTTTCGGATGATATAAAGAGGCTACTGTTTTTATTCATAAAGCAGTGGTTGAAAAGTTCACAAAAACAACCACCTTATTTTTTCTCTTCTGCCTCCCACCCCTTCGCTCACACGCCCCTAGCAGCCATCAGCCTTCATTTTTTGTAGCTTCGAGCTGCAGTTACTCATGGCAGTGTGAGATGACACAGCTGAAAGTTCCCAGCCATAGTCTAGATCCGAAGTATTAGTCAGCACTGTATGAAGATTCACTTCTTTCCAGGTAGCTTTCACCCATAGTAATGTTTCTTGCTTCTAGAATGACTAGGACAACAGGGGTAACATCTGTCTGTGGTTGCATGGTGTCCTAATTTTCTATCTAGTACACAATGTTGCTTCATTATGCACGAACTTCTGGATTTTTCCTCCTCCAACAACAGTCTAAAAAGCCTCGTTTTTAAACCCCTTCCTCCCCTAGTGTTTCTTGGTATCTCTTTAATTTATAATGTCTAATCTTAATGACTGTGACTGGAATTTAAGCTTTCATCCTCTCTTGAGAGCACATACTTGATGCGGAAATAATGTCTTGGAGTCTAAAATGCTGTAGCCCAGAGTAGGCTGTTGTGATCTGAGATTTGTGCTACAGATAGAAAATACCAGACTGCTGTCTAAAAGTATCAGAAAGGCTTTTTCTTTTGTTCGTCTTCTCTCTCTCTCCCTTTCTCTCCCTCTCCCCCTTTCTCTCTCTCTTTTTTCTAAGCCTAAGGTGAGGGAGCTGGCTGGGGGTGAGCTTATTGGTGAAATTGTTTGCCAATTAGACTCATTTTTACTTTAGAACATGTTTTGTCTGTAGATTTTGGCCCTTAGCAATGGCTCTCAGGTACTCTCCTCTTTTTAGAGGAGCTTCTGACTGCTGATTCTTAGCCTGAGGTGGTGGCCTTTGGTCTAGCGGATTCAGAGCTGCAAGTATGCTTAAAATAATCGGTCCATAAAACTATGACTTTTGTCCGTGTGGAAAGGGACAAGAGAGAGTTGAAAGGATGCTTTTCCCTGCTTGATACCCCATCATTAGAAATTATACTGCTTTTTTTTCCCCCCTTCCTACTTTTATAGGAAAGCTGAATTTTTACAAATGAAAAATGAAGAGGGAAGGAAAAATGGGGAAAGGTGTATGGGCTTATCTGTGCAAAACTTACAGGTCCCTGTTTGTACCGGATTAAAGAAACATTTTTTTGTGTAGTTTATGTTGTCTTCTAGCCCTTAATTGTAAGTTTTCTGAATTACTTTCCAAGACTGAGATGACAAAACCAAGAAAGGTATGCATGAATACTGTTTGGCTTTGTAAATCGTTCAGGGTATAGCAAGGGCCACAGAGAGGTCATCTTTTAATAATGGTTGCAGAATTGAGCCTCATGGTCAGAGCTGATGTGACATGGCACATGGTGATAGATTATCCAGCAAAGCAGAGGAGGAGGAAGGTTTGCGCAACCCAAAGCTACAGGTAGCGTGTGAATGGCTGGCGCTTCTCTGTTTTCTATAGGCTGGGTAAGGTAGTAGTGAATGCTATGTTATTATCAGATGCAACCCATAGCATTAGGGCAGATCAGAAGCTACTTTACAGGCCCTTCTGTTGGCTGGCTAACCCTAGTGTGATAAGCTAGGTTGCCTTTCAACAGGCAGGTTGCTGCAAGGCAGAGGCTCATCTGATAATCCCCAATAAAAAGTCCTTCATGACTTTCGGAACTTCTACACAGCTGGACTGAGCAAAATGGGTGGAGTTTTCCCTTTAAATAGCTGTGCTTGAGAGACTGTTGCTGCTGTTGTGATGACATTTGGGCGTTGCTAAGGCTTTAGGAAGTTAGTGCTGACATATCTGTATTGGTGGTATGCTCTGTGTGCACCAAAGAAAAATGGATCATATGATCTCGTTGCCTTTCCCCCCCCCCCCCCCATGTGCGTGTGTGCATCTTTGTTGCTGTTTCCAAGTTGGGAGGGGTATGAAAGGGTGGGAAGGGTAGCATCGCAGTGTTTACCTGCCTGTGTGTGCAGGCATGTGTCCTTGGGCTGCCCGGGGCTGGTCCTCAGGCTGACCTTGAAACTCGCAAGTTAAAGAAAGTCTTGTAACTGAGAACAGTGCGGGCTTCTGGGAGTGTTGATGTGAGTGGGTAGATCTGGGAGAGAAAATGCAACTCACAGACTTTCATCAATTCTCATTCTATGTGAATACACAAGTAGCTGTTTGCAGTGATTTCCTCTGTGTAAGAGCGCGACAGTGCTGTGGCGCTGACTAGCGTGGCTTTGCGCTTTGTGATTTGCTGGATTTTCTTTTTTGCAGTGCTTTGTCCAGCTTGCTTAGCAACTTTAGGCAAATCACTTACCTTTTCTGTTTGACGTTTCATCACTGCTTAAATAAGGGTAACTCATACAGTGGGGGGGAGGGGCAAGTTGTGAGGCCCACTTCATATTTGTAAAACGCTTTTGATATCCTTGGAGAGAGACCATTATGTGAGAGTCCAACATGATTAACAACTGGTTCTCAACGAAAGCTTTCAAAGTGCAGCATAGCTAGGGTAGTGCAGTTTAAGAAGGCTGCAAAGACGCACAAAGTGTAGTCAGCACTTTTTAGACTGCTTTTGACAATAGTCTGCTAAAGTAGTATGTTCCATCCTGTATGCAAATCGAACTTTGTCAAATTGTGTTACCACAAGATATCTATATTTGATACTATATTTCTTTCTCACAGATTCTGCCTGGCTTGTTCATTGGCAACTTTAAAGGTAAGATTAGTTTTATCATTATCTCTAGGGTTACTTAGCAGGGGTCTTAAGGTATTGTTTCACAGGCCTACAGAATTCTGTAACATCTCTGCAGCTTCTGTAACCCTATCTTGCTTCGTTTCTGGATTCACCTGGTACCACTTAAAGAAGAACTTGTTTGCTCTCTCATCCGTGTGCTGTGCTGCAAGTACTTTAAGAAAAATGAACACCGTCTCCTCGAAGTGTGCTTCAGCTAGAATTCCTGAACGCTGGCCTCTCTTAAATGAGTCCTGTGCTTCGCAGACAAGCGTGTGAGCCAGGCAGATTCTTCATGAGGCTTATTTCAAGCCCTCCTTATAAGTAAAGGCTTAGTATGCCTCCCGCTCATTGCTTTCATTATTCTGGTTATTTATAACAACTGCTAAGGAGTTGTTATCACTGCTTATGAGATTGATAAGTTTGCAGATTGCTGTCTGACCACTGGGTACTCACACTATCCATGCTGCAGATGCAAGACTCTCATCTCTCTGGATATTTTTTCCCTTTTCCATGAGGTTTATTTTTCTGTTTGAAGAATGGCAACCATATTTACAAAAAATAGAAAACTTCATACAGACATCCAAATAAATGACCTGTTCTCAAAACACTCTGTTAGCAGCAGTTCCCATTATGCCTCCTCAGAAGGAAATGGATTGTGCCTGTATAGTTATTTTGATACATATAGACCCAGTATTTAACTGTGCTTGGGTGCGATAGTGAGGCCAGACTCGCAGGGGTGACTACAGTATCATGCCCTTCCATATACCTGGTCTCTTATGAGTGGACAAGGTCTGTACTGGGTTTAGATGGAACTGTCTCGTCTCCTTTGCCTGCCCGCCTGCCCCCGTGAGTTCAGTGGTTGTGAATTGTTGTCTGATTAACCAGCCTCTGGACCTGCTGACCCATGTTGCTGATCCACACAGTTCTGCTGTCCCTGGGACACAGAGCTGATCACTTTCAGAGACAGGCCTGAGGTACCCGCCAAGTTAAAAGGCGTCTTGCGCCACACTGGGATGTGAACACAAATACAACTGCTAGTGTATGAGGGAGCTGATCATGCCATGGGCAGGGAGGTGAGAGGACAGACAAGTGCATACTAGCAGAAAGAGATAACGGAAGGAAAAGAAAAAGAAAGGGGAAAAAAAGGAAAATAGGGAGGGGAGAATGATTGTGCACTCCCTTGGACCATGCAGTGCATGGGCCAATGACAAAGTAATGTGGTTGCAATCCTGTTGCTTTTTTTTCTGTTGTTTATTTAATCAAGTAGAGTGGGAAAGGGGAAGGATGGGAGGGTGTTTGATGGTAGATTTCTTCAGGTTTCGGACTGCCTGGTGGAGTGGGCAGGATGGACCCAGAGAACATGGCTCTGAATCTGTCCCTCTTGCTGTGGCAACCCTGCCGGTCAGCCTTTGATAGTCAGCCCAAGGGAGTGAAACTCATCTGGAGCATCTGTTTCTTGGTGTGGTTCTATTTTCAGCTGATGAACAATTTGACCAGCTGAGGGGAGTTGGCCAAGGTTACAGAGTGAGTCAGCATCTCTGCCAACCCCAGTGCCTGCGACCCTCTCACTTGGGCTGCTTTGGCCTTTCAGCTGTGTTTGTTGCAAATGGTCCATAAATGGTATGTCAGGTCACTTCTACGCACAAAGTGGTGATGTGTTCATGAAGATGGGATGAGCAGGCAGTATTTCTGGAAGCCTGGCTGAAAGTAAGCAGAGGCTGAAAGGCTTCAGTTATCTCCTTAAAAGAGAGAGAGGGGGGGGTTAGTTTTGATCTAAATGTCTGTGTTATGGAGTCTATTCTTACATTAATAATAATAAAAACAAATGAAGTGTTCATTTATTTAGTGCTATGACCTTTACTTGCATTGCATTTAATCAATCTGTTCTACCATTGTGAGTATCTGTCATTATATCTCATATTACCGACTGTGTCTGGGGAGGAAGAGAAAAGATTGCTGTTACAGCACTTTGCTAATATAAAAGCAATTTTTTACAGTTTTGGCTTTTTCTGCCACCCATGCCCCTAAGAACAATTGCAGTGAACTGTCTGTGCAGTGAAGTCATCCCATTTTGGAGCAGATTGTTGGTTTTCACCAATGTCTTTTTCTGGAGGAATTTGATTATCATGTTCTGGGGGCATGTTCTGATTTGTGGCACTCTTTCAAAAAGTGACTAATGAATTTTGAGACTTCCATAAAGGGGATCATTGCTGAGAAATACACAGTAGCATTGGGCTTGGTTAGAGTATCCCAATTTGGGTAGCTGAAATGTCTAGCTACTTTTAAAGTCATGGGTTTAGAAAATGAGTTTCTGTAATGCACCCTTGTTGAGCAGTCTGGCTATTTCTTCTTGCAACTGATAGCTATAATTGAATAGAGTTGTATCTGGTCAGTAAGAGGAATAACACTGAATCCCTGGCATTACCCATCTTGCCCAGAGACACGCTGAGGCATCCGTTCACCCTCTGCGTGTCCATGCAGCTGCCAGAGAGGAGAGAGCTGCCTCCAGAAGTGGAGTCATAAGGGAATCTCTCTGCAATGCTCTGATCTGCCCTCTGGAGGATAGTCTCTCCTCCGTTCTCCATTGACTATATAGGGAGCCCAGGCAGGTAGTTTTTCCATAGCCAGGTTATCTAAATACCATTCTTTGCACACTCATCTCCCCCTGTTGTAGGGGAAACCTCTAGGGAGAGAGGCGTAATTGTTTCAGATTGTTGCCCTCTTCCTTCTAAATGAAAGCAGGATGTTAAAGGATGTTAAATACTGTAATCCTAGAGGAGACATGCAGCAGCTGATTGTGGAATTACTATCTAATATTCAGTCATGTTTTTATTTTAGGTATAGGTCTTCTGAATGTCTGTTTAAGCCTAATTAACACACAGACAATCTGTGGGAGAGGGCATGCATGCTTCTCTGCATTTAATTTATAGGTAAACTGAGGCACAAAAACTGTTGCAGAATAAATCTGTGGCAGAGATAGAAGTTGGTTTGTGGGCTGCTGTACAAGCCTTCAGACACATACAGTAAATAAACACCTTAGAGTCTGTAGGTCTGAAAGTTACACACAATCCTGGTTATGCAAAGCACCAAAGTACATGCTGAAATGCCACTGAATAGACGAGACTTAAGCATGTCTTTGCAGAACTTTCCTGAAAAAGGAAAGATCTAGGCATGTGCTTAAAACAGTTGTTATAAGATTCATAAATGTGATGCTACCCGTCCGTGGCACATTCAAACTGTGCTGTGTTCCTGAGGTAAAAAGTATGTCTAAGATTGCACAGCTAGAGGGCAGAAAAATTCAAGGAGAGGTACTGCTGTCCATACAAAATACCAAGAGTGAGTTTAGTTTGAAAACCCAGAAGGAAAGGAATCTCTTGGGCTTCTGCAGCAAAAGTTCCTGAGGAGCTATTTCTTGGGAATGGGAGGGGGAGAGGGGGGCAGTGGGCAGCACTAGGGGAGAAAAATGAGGAGAGGGAAAGAGAACACTACGCAGAATAAACTCTTCTTCCCTGTTCCAGTTCAGGGTGATTTTGGTTTCTCGCAGTTCCTTTCAGATGAAATTCAATCCTGCAACCCCCTCAGAAGACAAAGACTTTTTTGTGAGGTTGCATGCCTGTGTGCATCTCGCCTGTGCTGGAAACCTGATGTCCCTTGAAAGGCACCTGTGCTCATGATAAAAATAAGTGCTTTGTTCCCTAAGATTGATAGGGCAGGGCACTTTTTTGCTTCTTTCTCTGCATGAGTAGAAAAAATATTTCTTCTGATAGAAGGTTTTGAGTGAGTGGTTATTCGGTTCCAAAGAGAAAGTTTCACAGCAGTCAGCACTAGAGACCCAAGAGTACTTCCATCTTGAATACTAAAACGCTTGTGTCCTTGCTTGCTTGTAGTTATATTTGGAAGATTCAGGTTTTTCCAATGGAATATTTGGGGGCTTTTTGATTTGAAGGGGAAAGCCACAATATGAGGTTTAATTCCCCCAAAGAGTCCAGTGGTGTTGTGGATGATTTGGAGAGACTTGGGAAAGTTTCTGCTCTTCCTGTTACTGAGTATAAAAAGATAGTGTCCACCAAGTGATTCTGCTGTGTTTCTAGATCCATTTAATTGCTGTTATCAGCTTCTTTATTCTTTCTGGAAAAGCTCCCTTTTCTAAGGTTTTGTTTCAGGTACTGAAAATAGGAGAGGATGAAAATACCACTCCCTTCTTCAGGTTTATCTTTTAAAGACAGACCTCTTTTAGGTACTCTCATTAAACAGAGAACTGGACCTTTCTCCCCAGCTTTCTCACTCCCTGAAAAGATCCTTCTGAGAGGCTGGGACGAAATATTTATGAGAATGAAATGTGAAGTGGGGACAGGAGAGATGGAGTTTTTGTTCAAGTGCTTGGTGTGTATGTGTGTGTTCCTGCACGTGTGGAACCACTGAACTCTGTGAATGGAGCACAGCTTTCCTGCTGGGAAGCCTTTCTCTGTGATAGCTCTTAGTGCTCTGCACCACTGAAGATGAGATTCTCTTTTAAATGTCTATCTCTGGTTGTCTCCAGAGCAGAAAAGAAAGTGTAGAAGAAAAGATATTCTCTTTAAAAATACAGTGATGATGAAACTTTCTGTAGTATCTATATATCTGCAGCTTGAACCCTAATGCTGTTGTACTTCCTGGGCTAACTTGTTTTCTCTAAGCAATTTTTAAACATATATATAACCTAACATTTTAATACCAAAACCCTAATACTCATTAGCTTACTGTGTTATAAGAGCGTGCCTGCTTTTTCCACTAACAACAAAGTCAGAATTGTATGTTTGAAGAAGGAAGAAGCAAGGATGTCTTTAGTTTGAGATAGCTAGCTCATGGGAGAAAAGGTGATGAAAATTAACAAACTGATCTCATTTATCTTTTGTGGAGTTTTTTTAGTCTTCTAAGTTCACAGGTGAGTTGCAATTAAATATTGCAGATACAGACCCATATCACTATAATGTTTTTTTTCTTTCCTGGCAGGATGGTTTGGTATTTTGTTGTTACCAGTAGAGGTATCAGTATCTGCTGGTACCAAAGGCCATACCTACAGCCTTCCTATTTCGTGAAAGGAGAAATCTTTATTCCTCACCTTATATCGCTATGGAATTGGAGAAGATAATAGAGGAAGACTATATGTAAATATGAGACTTCATCACTGTAGTATTGGGGTGAATGTGTCTTATCAGGAGAACAATACCGTTGGAGAGGTGTTTTTTCCCTTTGGTGTGGTGGGGGGGATTGAAGTACAAAATATTAAGTGATTTGCTTCCTCGATCACACAGGAAGACGTCAGAACTACAGAGAAATGAGTTCAGATTCCACCAGTCCCATTTCAATGACTCTGCTTTTACAATTAAGTGTCTGTAGCTCTCAGCATATGAGTAGAATCTAGAGCTAGGAGTAGTAGGATGAAATGAGAAAAGGAAAGCTAAATATAAGCCTGTGAGGGAAGGAGGAAGACTTCCCTTGCGTGAATTACATCCTCTTGCGTGAGGAGGGAGTTTCATGAAGGCTATACTCAAGTCCTTATCGGCTGAGAACTTTTTCACTGCATGAAACAAAATATTAGGTAAACTACTGTGAAGAGTAATCCCACATGTGAGGGACTCTTATGGATGTGCTAGATGTATTCTAAGTTTCTTTAAATCCTGAGATGGGATGTTTCATGCTGTAATTTTGAAATGTGAGCCTGCATGTGGCTGTACAGCACTGTGCTGCAGTAAATAAGTCAGAATTATGTTAATGGTGACTCTTCTGGCTTCTGGTGGTCCTCTGCATAATCCCTTAAATTTACTGAAAACTTATGGGACAAGACTGTGAGTGACAGGAAGTCTCATTTGCGCTGCTATTGAAATCAGTTTTGTCTGTACTATGCACAGTGACTTATAGTAGGGAGGAGAACATGGGGAATTTCCCCCTTTTAAAATATTTAAGGTTTAGATTCAGATAGTACAGTCACTGGCTGGGAAGCTTTCTCTATTTTCTGTGATTTGAGTGATTGTTTCCTAATTATATTAGGACCTGCTGGTTATCCTGGGATGTAGCTCTAGGGTAGCCATTTCCTGCCTGTATGTGAAATCTCACTGTCTTATTGTACAGTTTTGATTTGCTGAAATTCACGTAGCTTGAGTGTCTTTAGTTAACTGAAGAATTAAAATCTTTCAGTCCATTTGAGTTGTACTGTGTCTGTTAGGCCCTCCAGTCTGGATCACAACGGTTAACTTCTAATTTGGGTTGTAGCTGCTTTCAAAGTTGTTTGGCTTGTGTGGCAAGTTGCTTCTTACTATTTGGTCCATACATATAGTTAGAGGTTGGAGTCTGGTTATGCTAGGTATGCATTAACACTGTGAATTTCAGCCAGCAGGCTCTGAAAACTGCCCCTCGCCTCTGGAGATGACATATTTAGGAAGTTTTCTGAGGCTTCCAAATCCTCACCTGATTAGGTGTTCTGTGAAAAATCAAGATTTGCCCTCTACACGATTAATAAATCTGGAGGCCTAGTGGATTAAAGGAACTCTCTCAGCAAATGTCAGCATTTCTTCTTTGAAATGCTCGCTCTGGAATTCTTAGGAAATTGAAATTGTTCTGTGAAGCTAAAATTTAATTCTGTTTCAGATGGAGTTTGTGTTAATTCTGACTTGAGCAAACAGGCACCCACGCATTACGGAATCACACAGAATGGTTTAGGTTGGAAGGGACCTCTGGAGATCAACTAGTCCAACCTCCCTGCTCAAGCAGGGTCCTCTAGAGCATATTTCCCAGGATCACATCCAGACGGGTTTTGAATATCTCCAGCGAAGGAGACTCCACTACCCCTCTGGGCAACCTGTTCCAATGCTCTGTCACCCTCACAGGAAATAAGTTTTTCCTCATGTTCAGATGGAACTTCCTGTGCTTCAGTTTCTGCCCGTTGCCTCTTGTCCTGTTGCTGGGCACCACGGAGAAGAGACTGGCCTCATCCTCTCGACACCCCTCCTTCAGAGACTTGTACACATTAGTCATGCAAGCTTGACCTGCATGTGAAATCCATGCAGTTTTGACTTCTCTTAATTTTATTAGCCCTAAAAAAGCCTTTTAATTGGATTATTATACTCACGTGGATCTCATCTATAGGACAATATAATTAAATGCCCAATTCCTCTTTATAATGTAGAAAAGGCATTGAAACTTTATAGTAGAGTGGAATAAGATGAAGCAAGAGATACTGATTGAACTCTTGCACATACATAAAGAATGCACAGGTGATGCTATTATTTTTGTACCTAGAGAGAGCCGGTTTGAAACCTTTGTGGTCAGTACTCTTTTTTCTGTGTGCAACCAGGCTAATGTGAACAGATTGTATGGGCTGATTTGGAAGGCAGGTGTTCACATCACAAAACCACTGCTATAATTGCCATGATGTGTTGTGCCAATCTCAAGTGAAAAGGTCAAAAGTAAATGGACACAAACTAACTTTTACCTGTATTAGTGGTTCTTGGAGGTCATTTTCAGGTAACGGCCAATGGTCATGGCTAAGGATTGGGAAAGTTGTTCAGTGACTACAGATAATCGATTTTACCTTTTCTCATAGAAACAAAATGATATTTTCACAATATCTAACATGAGATTTTCAGTCACCTCAGTTTACTTTCCAGTTCTGAATGTTTGAGATGTCTTGGTTAAAGGCTTAGGAGCCACCTTTTTACAACTGCACTTCCTTTACGCAGAGTTTTTTTTTGTACGCTTGATCTCTTTATCCTCCCAATCTCTCTCTTCAGACTCAAAATTATGCTATGTGTTGGCTAAATGTACCTTTTTGCCTGCTAGTCCACAAGAAGTAAGTATCCAGTTCCGGCACTGGTTGACTAGTTAATCTTTAATTCAAGTGATATGTTTGCCTTCACCCCTTAGACCTGGATATCACAAGGTCAGTCCCCCAAGTGAGAATATATCTCCTGAAGGGGGATTTGTGGGTGCAGAGGAGGTATGCTGTTTCTTGTACAGCTCTGACTACTTGTTCAGATGGCCATCACCTGCACGCAGAGATACGCACAGACTTACATTTCAGATGCAAAATATATGAAACTTTTGACTTAAGAAAACATTCCTTAGTCACTTAGCTGGTTCTTTATATAGTATATCATTTGTTTTGAAGTTAGAAATGTTTCTTCTCCCCTCCCTCTGTGTTGATGGTGTTCTAGAACAGCTGCATTCAGGGTTTTGCTTTGCTTTATGAAGCTTCAAAAAGAAATGTGCCAATGACAGTGATTTTCAACATACACAAGGGAAAGGGGATTGGGCTATTTCAAAAGATTAAACAAAAAAAATTCTCTTCCTTTTTTCCCTTTATCACAGATGCCCGAGATGTAGAGCAATTGAGTAAGAATAACATTACGCACATTCTTTCAATCCATGACAGTGCCCGCCCTATGCTCGAGGTAAGAGGGATGGGGGACTCCATGGTAAACCCTTATTTTGCAGTTGGCAGTTCCAGTCATCCTGGTATTGATTTCATATTCTGTACAATTGGTGTTTTGAAACTGATTTTCTTTTGGAAATGTTTGACAGCAGTAGTTTTGGGATTCAGGCACAGATTTCATTCTTGCCGCTGTTACAACAAAAAAGAAATCTAACTGACAAAGGAAGAGACAATTGCAGTGTCAATCAATATAACACAATAATGAGATTGTGTTACTAATTTAATAGTAAAGGTAAGTTTCTTTCTGTGTGAAATTCAAGCATCACATAAACAATATTTCTTCTCCCTCTTCCCACTACCAGCCCTCCTTCATCCTGGGCTCCTTTTTTGAATCTGTACAGCAGGTTGTTGTGCAAAACATCTGCAATCCTTTTCCATGTAAAATAGCATTACTGAGGCTTGGACCACTGATTCCTCCTTCACCCCCTAATATAATACATCTAGGAGAGCACAGCATCGTTAGGTCTCAAGCACTTGAATATGAGGTATTATTCCATGTTTTACGGAAGGGAAACTGACCTGAAGAGTTGAAATGACTTGGCTTGCTGTGTCATTTGGAGCAGTGAAAGAGCTGAGACCAGGCTGAAGGTCTTCTGTGCTTCACTGTTCTGCTTTCCTCTTTATGTCACTTTACCTTTGGAGGAGGGCAGTGTGGCTGGGCTATGTTTAAAATCTTGCTCTTTTGTTATATATCTGGAACTGCTTGTCCCCCTGAAAACTTATTTCTCCCTTCCCTGCATTCTGCTTTTCACCAAATATGGCAAAGTAGTGGGTAAGGCAATTGTTGGTGCTGCTCCTCAGAACCTGCTGGGAATATCTGCTTTTCGCTCTCTTCATGTACAAAGTCTCCCGTGGATTCAGTCCTTAAACTGCAAAATTTCTACTTGCTCCCAAGCAAATCAGTAGGTAGGCTGAACAAAAGGTCTCCCTACCACGTCACAGTCAAACCAAAAATCAAGTCAATAGTGAATTCAGGGTCAACTTTGAACTTAGAAGTCTGCTAAAGCAGAGCTTAAGCTGTTGATTTTATGCTAGTGTCCATTTGACTTGTGCCTGATGATTGCTAGTTCTGAAACATACTGAATTCCAAGACTGCTCTTAATTGAAGCAATATATGGTTGTATTGACTGAGGGAGATGTATTTTGGATACCTTCTGCATGCGTTTCCTCTAGGTGGTTGTTCCATAAAATAAATAGAAGCTTGCTTTATTATTATGATTAGAAAGGAAGGAAGACTAGTTATGGCATAGTTCAGCTGCAGCCTCAGGTCACCACTTTTGGTAGTGGTGGTAGTTTTGGCAACCCACACACCACCCCCTTGCTTGTGGTGGTGCATCTGTTTGTGGGATTGCATGCTGAGCAGAGCTGGTCTGTGTTAAATATAACTAAGTCACTATTTCTTCCTCCAGCGCACCCCCCCCCCACCCCACAAAAAGCATGAAGGAGTATATCTGCCTGAGTCAGTTCCCCAATCTGGTTTACTATACAGTCTCTGGGAAACTGCAGTGACATGGGAATAGTAGTTGCTGATGTGAGGATGGGATTGCTGAGTTCACCCCTTGCTACTAACAGGACTATTTCCCCAACTGTGCATGCAGCATATACCTTTATGTGCCAGTGGTGTGGAAAGCAAGTGTTAATGCTTCTCCTCTTTTTTTTTTTTAACTGGAGAAAGATTGCAAGTTCCATTTTTCTGGAAGCAAAATTGATTATTATTAATTGCCTTGTTGTTCATGGTCTTACTGCAGTGTTTGCTTGCAACTAAATGCTTTTGCTGAGGAACACGGACCTAGAAAGCATCTATTATTTTGTGTTAATTCCTTTATTATTTACATCTTTGCCAGGTTGTAGTTAGGTTTGTTCACAGCCTGTGTATCCCACACTATGCTTGGGGTTTGTTCTCTGGCCCATTAAAGTCACATGGGAATGCTTCTCCTCTGGGTCTCACTCTTCCTCTTTTCCCCCAGAAAAAGGAAACTTTCCATTTCTGTGTTGGGAAATGGGGGCTTACATTTGTGTTCAGGTATTCGTTATTCTGACCTTTAATCATGGAACTGCTGTGACATGAGACCCTTTTGTCGGAAGTTCCCTCTGTGTGTGTGTGTGTATGCATGTGTATATATGTATTTACACACACACTCATGCAAACATTGGTCACCTCTAAGAAGCTGTTTCTTCTTCAATTGCAGTAGTTGCATTTGTCTTCTGGTGACAATATTTCATCTTAAGCATTTCCTAGTCAACCTATAGGAAATGTTACAAGTATTTCATTAAACAAAGCTTTTTCTACAAGACATGAAAGGTAAGCGTTTTTAGGTTCAGAATCAGTTTAATACGTTATTGAAGTGAATTTGGCATTTTTTTGACTGTGAAACAAAGGAATATGGTCCTCAAAGAAGTGGCAAATTACCCACATCTTGCTTGTGAGATTCTGAAGTTTCAATATTGATTCTTTGTTTTGATGCAATAATACTTCTGATGGAGCACTTCATTAAATTTGATAACATTGGGCAGGAAATGAGACTGACCAGTCTGGTTTCATTGTCCATATTGTGTAGGAACAATACTGAAGAAATGAAAGCAAATTTCAGTATATGTGGTGAACACCAACTTGCTACATGCTGTAAAAAAAAAAAACAAAAAACAAAAAAAACTTCCATTTTAATCACTTACGGCATTGCCCCTCTCTGCCTGTGTGATGCTATGTACTATTTTTACCTGATTGTGTTTAAAATATATCTTTTAAATTATATTTTTTCCTCTGTGCTTTGTACACTGCAGGATTTAGAAATATGTTGCTTTAGTTCCTCAGAGCTTATCAACTCACTAGAAAATGATTGAAGAGTTCTGCAAAAAACATTTGTTATATTCATTTGATTTTCAAAGTATGTGCGTATTGAGGAGAAATAATTTAAAAAGAATGTTTTCATTGGAATTTGATTTCAAAAGTTGATCTTAATAATCATTTACAAGTCGTCATGAACTTGTGATTTATAGGTTGCTCATAAGCAAAAGTTGGGCTTGGGAAGCTATTGCTAACTTTCAAGTTGGAGTAACTATGGAAAAATAGGTTTAAAAATCAGTCGGAATATAAAACTTTATAGCTTTAGACATTGGCAGTCTTCATTAAGTACAAGGCATAGAATTGTTTTATAAGACTTTAAGTGATTTAGACTGAAAGGAATTTGCCAAAATCTGGACTATCTTGCAAAATTGCCCCTTAGTTCTTTTTGTATAAATAGTTTCGGGGAAACTTGTCCTTTAATAAAAGCAAGCTGAAATTAATTTATATTCAAAAAGTGTCATTTCAGTTAAGTACTCCATTGCTCTACAATATCTTAACCACTTAGGTAAGCATTTTGTAGTTTAAAGATCCATCTATACAACTCCATCAGAAAAACTGTAGGTTAGTGGGGGTGTGTCCAAGAAAAAGAACTGCATGCAGTGTGGAACAAGGTTTGTTATTTTGCACGAAAGTCATCCCCCGAGTAAGTGTGGTGTCTGACGGTATCGTGTCCATTGTCGCACAGACATGGAGGTGATAGCCCTGGTGAATCAAGTTGGCTCCTCCGGAACGCTTTGGACAGCTGCCCATGGAACAGTCACAGATGTTCTGAAAATCCATACAAAAGCCCTGTACTGGGGAGAATCTTGCCACCTGCTTTCTAATCTATCTCAGCTAGTTCAGATCTCTACTCAGAATGTGAGAAACAGTGAATGGTAGATGGGAAAACAGATATCTGAGAGTGTGCTTTAATAATTACATAACTGACAGTGACCTGGTGGATCTCGTGGTAAAACTCTCTTTAAAACCAGGACAAACAACTTTTGGGACTGGACACCAAAAGGCCAAAAGTCAGACCTGACTTTTATGGTATGCTGATATCCTAACCAAGCTGGTGCAGTCAACAGAGCCACTCAGGTGCAGTCCTTCAGAATCCACAGATGATGTGGAAGTGCTTAACTAATCCTGAGCAATTCTTCCCCCTGCCTACAGACAACCTATTGCTTCAAAAAAAACGGCTAGGCAGATTAGAGCTTTTGCTTTAATTGCCCCTGCAGCTGTAGCTCTTAGAGATATCTCTGAAAAGCTGGGAAAAAGCCTATAGGGGCATTCCTGTCAAGTCCAAAGTTCTCCACCTGGTAGAACTTTTCAATAAATGTCAGAGGATACAAAATACAACAAACCCACGTTGCTACTGTTGTGCAGTACACAGAGCAAAATAATACCGCATCGACCTTTATCCGTTTTAGTTATTCTGCAGCATTGAATCTGAGTCTATGAAATTTTGTGTTGCTTGATCTGAATGAAGGAGATAAAGGCAAATCTTGTTTACGAGGTGTCTGATTAAAAGTCCATTGAAGTTAAGGCTGTTTGTGTGGACTTTCCTGGCATTTGACCCTATTCCAAGGGATGGTACTTGGAGACAGATGTAAGCCCAAACCAAACAGGATTTTGGTATGGATTGTGCAGCCGCTTAAATACAGGTGCATCCCTTCCCTGGTAGTGTGTGCTGTGCTGGACAGCAGTGTGCAGCAGCTGAGCTTGCAGCATCCTTAATTCTCACTGTCATCTGCACATGACCGCCCCCTGCCCCTCCATCCCAACCTCTCTCTTTTTTTTGTGGGGGTAGTTAATTCAAGTGGGCTTTGTATTCTGGTCCTTGATCTGTCCAAGGCTCTTCAATTGAGAAGCCAGTTGTGACTTTGTGTGTGTGTGTATTGCATACACCTGTCCATCAGGAAACAGACTGAAACTACTAGCTGCTTTCACACGGGCCACCACGCATTTGTCAGTTGCTAGTAATTTTGTTGCTCTTGACCCGCATCAGAGGCTTAACCTAGTAAACGTATGAATTTTACCAGCCCTCTATGGCTATGGAGTCCTTTGACATTAATTTATTTATAGCATTGTCAGACTGACCACTGCTACATCACAGGAAGCTCTATATGCTGCACTCATCTTGGAGACACTCTAATGATCACAGTGATTTGCGTCTTAAATCAGCAAGAGTTTACCTGGGCCTTCCTATGCTGTCGCAAGAGTTTTCCCTTGTTCACTCTCTTTACAACAAATTGCATTAACCGTAGGCTTTTGTGTGTGTTCCGCTCCAATATGCGTGTGAATTTTGTTTGTGCTTTCTGTTGCTAGAGAATATTCATTTTGTTTTGTTTTTTTGATGAGGAAAGGATATATCATAGTAGTTTCAATTAAAGTCATTCAGATGAAGTACAAGTGGGTTGTTCTGAAATCCCAGCAAAACACGTTTGTTTTGGATTGGAGGAGGAGGGGATGTTGTCATCTTTCTTTCTGCCCAGCACTGAAGCTGTCTTAAATTCTAGATATCTCCGTTTCATGGGTATAGCCAGTCTGTGTCCCTGTGCAAGCCTTGCTATACCAGCAGGTGATACTGATCTATGCAGATGTTTCTGTTCCAAGTCCTGTGGTTTGCTGGATTTCTTCAACCAAAAGGGTAATTCAAAAGCACTGCACAGAATTGTTTGAATGTTGCACTAATGTCTTCTTGTTGCTGAGAAAGTAATCTGTGATGCCTATGAAACATCCACCCTTCTTTTCCTCTACTTCTCTTGTAATGTTTGTTTTTTAGGTTATATGGCTGTTTTCTTCATTCTGCAGTTAACCAGAGCACCTGCAGGGGACAGTTATTCTTTTTTTTCTGTGGTATTGTGATGCCATTAACAGTGTTGTCTTAATCTGGTGCATGCTGTCTCCAGAACAGTGGTTTCCGTCTCCCTTCATCTGAATTGATAACTACCTAAAGCTTTAATAAAGTAGGTGGGTGGTGGAGGTAGGGAAGAGCTCATTTGCAACTGAGCTACCCACCTTTCTTGACCAGTTTGTTAGCTTGTGCAGCCAGAACAGTTTAAATTAACTGTATCTTTGAAATTAAAAAAACCTTCCAAGGCCAGGTCATTTTATAAGGAAGTTGGATCCCAAATTAAATTTTCCTTGCACGTTTAAAAATTTCAGTCAGAGTAGAAGTATGGTTTCAAATTCTCAGTCTCTAAGAAACTGACCTCAAGGGAAAGGGAAGAGCAAAGTATTCTAAAAGATTCAACAGAAAGGTTTTTTAATCTTTCATATTCCTCCAATAAAAAGCCAAACACATTAATAGAAAAGAGTACAACCAACAAAAAGATGCTGCAGTTGGAACAGAACTAGTAAGTAAGTGTGAGGAGTACAAGTTGTAGAAAATTAAGGTTGTTAGAGAAGCTATATAAATTCTCTGCACCAATTTTGTCTGCTGAATGCTGTGACATATCTATTTTGGAAGATATTAAGGATGAGACAGTTACAACTGGGGAAATCAATAGAGAAAGTGTTGGATCAAGTCTGTGAATTAAAAAAAAAAAAAAAAAAAGACTGGCTTGTAAATCCAGACCTTTGGAGGAAACTGGAGAGCTAAGTGGCTGAACACCTATTAAAAGCCAAGAAATGTTTCCAGAATCAAATGGTCATAGCCTGCAGACCTACTATAGATAATGCATTCGTATCAGCCTCCATAAAATCTGAATTCTCACTTTTTAAGCCTGGCTGGATATTGCAGTTTTAGTTGGACATGATAGCCTTGCATGCAAAAGGAGGTAAAAGGGGATAGAGGATCTGAACTGGCCGCTCAGTGCGATGCAAGTAATCTTCCTCCAAACAGTTTTTGGATGTTATTTTTGCTGCTACTTTGTTTTTTTTTCTTTCTTTCCCCCCCCCCCCCCCCCCCCCCCAGAAACTGCTACCTGTCTGCTGTTAACACTTAAGAACCCGATGAGGTTTACTGTTGAAGGGCTTTTACTGAAACTTTGAAGGGGAAACTTTTCAGTCTCTAATTCCATCTCTCCATCACCAGTTTGTGGTAGCTTCTTTCTCTATCACGCCTGCACAGTCTGGATGGGTTCCTTTTTTTTTTTTTTTTGAGTGGTGATGGAGGGAAGGGGGAACCCTATACTGAAACGAAAGAAAAGATTCCTGTCCCCTCTAACTGATACAACTGGGAGTGCTGAAGGATTTCTTAGCGCTTGCGTCTTTGGTTCTGAAATCTAAGGGAATATCCCCACACAGAAACCAACCCAGAAAGCATTTGCCTGGACTCAAAAGCACAGCACTGCATAACAAGACATAGCTAAATAGGGAAATACTAGGAAACCAGTCAGCCATGCTTTTCTTTTTTTTGTGAGTGTACACTAATTCTGGACAGATGCTGCTCAGTAACTGAGAACCTCTGGTCTGTTAAAACTATTTCTATGCTGGATAGCATACAGAAGCCTTCAGCTGTAGGAAGATATTCATATAAACAAATTGCTTCTTGACGACATGATGAGAAAAGTCATCCCTCCTAGGTATGTCTGGGGAGCATATTCTCTGCACAGGTTCTGTTGGCTTTTGTACCTAGGCCAGATACTTATGGCAACTCTTAAAGAGCAAGATGGCAAGGCAGCATGCAAAATCAGAGGTGCAAATATCACATCACAAGGTCAATACTATCATATAAAGATCAGACTTACAAACTGTTAATTCAGTCAAATTAGACTTGCACTAGGTTCTTGTTATCACCAGTGTCAGAAACTGTCAATTTTCAACCATTAGGCTACCATCAAGAGGACAGGTACAAGGGCCCCTTTTTATCAAAAACTTAACTTTCTTATATGTTTCACTGCTTTTTCATGGTAAGGATTTCCCCTCATGAGATGTTTCAGAAGACCATGCTGAGCAAAACAGCTACCATTTTTCTTTCAGGTATTGCAGCACCAGCAGATTCTGTATAGTAATGTCCTGTCTGGCTTTGGCTCTGCTTATGAAGTTGGGCACTCTGACTAATTTTTCAAAAATGACTTTGGTGGCCCACTAAGAAGCCTCCAAAAAACTTCCACAGAGCAGCTTTTAAAGTGTGTCAAACTGGGCCTTCACCCTGAGTCACCCTTGGCAGAAGCTGCTGTGCTGATACGCTCAATTAGTTTGTTTAATTTGCTCAGCTAACGCTAATTGTTTTGGGGGAAAGGACATTTCTTCAGTGGGGGATGGCAGGGAGGAGAGGACAAGGACCACTTGAAGCTTTCAATGGCGAGTTGCTTGTATGAGGGATTTTTAGACCTGCAGAAGCCTGGGCTGGTGTTGCTCAGTGATTGGCTACTGCATTGACCAGAACAGGGCAAACCTTCTGACCCATCCTGTGCATGGGAGTTGATCTGGGGTATTAATTTATGTCTGTAATGTGAACATATTGCAGAAGTGTAATGATTGTGTGCCAATATTCCCTGAAAGAGAGAGGCAGCTTGGATATATTAATGTATTGTGGTACTCTGAGATCCTCTTTAGAGTTAGTGACCAAGTGTGATAGGTACTGCTCAGATGTTAGATAAATTCACCCTAACATGCCTGGAGGGTTTGATACGCCATGTAGTCAAGGCAGATTAACAAGGTCCTTCCTCTTAGTTGAAGTATGTAGCCCTGTGAATGCTCTTAGCATGTCCTGAAGCAGATAAAACCCTTTTTAATGGGAACTTATTAATGTTTTCTCCCACCTTCCATTCCCCTACATGAGCCAGGTTAGAATTAAAAGTAGCACGTGCAGCTCTGAGTAAGGAAAAAGTCTTAACTTTTAAACAGTTCTCTCGTGTTACAATTTTAGGAAGGGGGGTTTGCAGGAAAGATGGGGAAGAAGAGGTGCAGGGCTTTAGTAGGACACTATTTGTTTGCGTTCAATGCTTTCCAGCCTTAATGATAAGGACTTTTCAAAAGTGTCATTGAGACTACTTCTGAAGAATACCGTGAACAACCTTTGCACATAACATATCTTGTAAAAGCTATTGTAGTATTCAAAATAACACAAACTAAATTTATGAATTTTATTACAGGAGCTTCTCACTTTCAATGATTCACATTCTTCAAGCAATTTCAATTTCATTCATTTATAATATTTTTTCAAAACCAAACCTGAATATTGTTCACTAAAGTCAATTAGTGGTTGTGTTTTTTTCTGAAACACAAATGTATTTTCTATGAGTCATTAATAAAATCAACACCAATGGTGATTGCTACAGAAAGTAACTGAAAGGACACACAAACGGTTGAATGGTTTTCAGTTTAGCAGGTTCAGTTTGGTGCATTACTGGACAGAACTCTTGGTAAACTCTTGTTGGTTTGGCTTGAGAAAGCTTTGTGCTGGCTGTTTCCCACTTTAGCTTTTTTGCTGAAATGCCCCTAAACAAAAATAAGTTCTCCTGTCCTCATCTGTTGATGTGACGACTCAAATTAACACATGGTTTTTGACTAACCTGAAAGAACTTGCCAGGTGCTGGAGGTTTTCTATTTGCATCTGGGTTCACAATTTTAAGCTGAGGGTTTTAGGTTTAAAAAAAAATTCTTGGAAGTCGTTGATGGTATCTTTACATATATTTAAATAGAGAGGTTTAATGCCAAAAATATAATCCTGCTCTTTTAAAAGTATTTTGTTTCTTTTTTTTTTTTAAGTCTCCCCAGGAGAGTAGAAATTTTGTAATTTGAGGTTCCCCCCTGCCCCAATATCCTCACCTCTAGGTAAGGTTTCCTGTGCTAATTAGAGCTACAGAAATGATAAATATACAGCAGTGAAGGGGACAAAGTACTGAAGTACATCTGTAAAAAACACTGCTTTAAAACACCACTAAATATGAAATAAAGAGTAGAGTTTATAGTCCCTCCTCATAGTCTTGTGCATATAGTTTAACTTGTTAGAGTACTCAAAGTTTAAAAGAGGACTGTCCAGTGTTTTTATATAACATAAACTGAATGTTAGTATGATTTAGGCTGCAGTCAAATTGAGCATCGTTCTTAATGACTTCAGAATGTCTTTGATCATAATACAGGAGCATATATATGTCCATATATATGCTGCATTCCTTCCACAGCACTGTTCTTTGAACCTCATCCTGTTTGGAGTTGAAATTATTCTTAGTATTGTGAGATCAAATTTCTACGTGCTCTTTAGAGATCCCATTCTCAGTCATTGACCTATTATCTGACATGTAGTTCATGTAGATGTGTCATTTTGCTACTACAAAATTCTGCATGTTCCACTATGAAAACCTAAATGCCAGTTTTTACAAGTTTGGTTAAAACGTAGCTGGAGTCTTTCTTTTGTAAGCTATAGGTGAATACAATAGAAATGGGCTGTTTGAACTGGATTGTTACTTTTTGAGTTCTTCATATGAATTACTGAATTTAAAAACAAAGATATCCTTTTTTGAAACTAATGAAATGAGAAAGGTGTTGCATTGTAATCTAAATGACTTTTTCAAATGTGAAATAACTGTTCAGATTCCAATCCTAACAGATAAGCATCTGAACTAATTAGAAACTTGAAAATGCTTCCAATTCTGTTAATAGCTTTTAAGCTTTAGCATAAAACATCTGCATATATGTATGTGCGCACCTAATTTTTTTTTTTTTTTCAGTACCTCAACTTTCATTGTAGCAGGACTGGCTTAGTTATAGAATCTATGATGAAATTGTGCAACTGTGTAGTCATTGTTTCTCAAATAACAGCGAATTTTAGAAATTTTACTTAACTCTCGCTTGTTTCAACTTTGACAATCTGGAAATCATAATACTTGCTCTAGTTTTGTTAGCTCTCACTGTATCGGTTTAACTGTAGCATTTAGTTTCAGGGCCTAAGAGAGACAAATCTAGTTTTGGTGGTTACTCTGCTGAAACAGAAAACAGAAGAGTAAATGATGTTTTATTATATTGATTTTATAGTCTTAATGCTTTAAATGCACTAAGTGGAACAGGATTGCTTGTAATCGATAAGGGCATCGATGAGGGTCCTTATGTGAATAATAAGAAACAAGTTTAGAAAGTGTACGCATGGAGGGTAGATGTTTGTAGGTAAAGGTGGTTGTTGTAGAAAGGAATGTGACCAATGATTTAAAAGTAACAACTGGAGAGTAGTAGTGAAATGAGAAATGACACAAGCTGTGTTCACCATCTCTCATTGACCTAAGAGCTTTGATTTGATCTGGGAGTATGTAAGTTGAAGTAGTACAATACCTGTTTTGTGTTATCCCCTCCTTCTCCCCCCGCATAATTTTTAGGGAATTATGTCTTTCCTAGGGGGAAAAGCAGTGTCCCTTTTTTTTTTTTTTAAACAAACAAAGAATTGATGAGTTAACATCAATTTTGTATTTTGTCTTCCCGTGTTAACTAACATAGCATTTTAGTTCAACTTTAGGCGTTGCATTCGCAAACAGTAAAGCTTCTTGAATCAAAGTAGAGATCAGGTACTGTTTCCAGAACCTACTGAAAATTTCACTGGGAAATGGTCTACTTGACTTTTCCAAAATCTTTTGTTTTGGCTTATGACATCTTGGTCACTGTGTTTCAATGGTTGTTGTTGCCTTCATATATCTTATACTTTGCAGTTCTAGAATGGTAAGCAAACTCTGCTAGATACTAAAATAGTGATACCTGTATCTTTCCTGCATGCTAGTAGCGCGTTTAAAATGTTGCAGAACTGACAGTATTTACTTGTTCTGTTGACGTGAACTGTTCTGCTCTGAGAGGTCCCTTTGGGAGAATTCTTAGATGTTATCTGCAGGGTATGTGCACAGGAAGGACAACAGTGTCTTGAGGCACAAACATACAAAAAACATTATGATCTTGGGTAGGCTTTACAAAAATGATCACAGACAGCAGAGTTCAGTAAGTAGCTTCCTATTGCCAATATCTTAAAGAAGGAAAAGGTGTCCAGCATATATGAGGCAAAACCAATTCCAGCAAGCAAAATCTGAATCTCTACACAGAAAATCCCTAGGACCTCATTTCAGAATACCTGTCCCATACAATCTTGTGCAGTTACTATATTTCAGTTATCTAGTTATGATGAATGAGATTTGACTTTTTTTTTTTTTTAATGAAGAGAAGTAAAACTTGGTAGGGTGGGATCCTCAGGAGTTATGAAGTCTGGCCAAACTGTGTTCGGGTCAAAGTCGCTGAGAGTTTCACTGTTGATTTTTGTGGGAGCAGCGTGAGGTCATTGTACAGTACTTTTGAGATCCCACCTCTAACTATTTCTGAATTGAGTGTGTAATTATTTCCTCACAGGGAGGAGTCCATCACCACAGCCTTCCAAAAACGTGCATTGGTCAAAGTACTAAATTCCAGTAACTTTAACCTTCTCCTGTTTGAGAATATGTATTAATTGGACTGATAGACTGATGCTGAGCATTTGTGAACACAGTAATGAAAGGCATGTTGTAGGCTTTGCTGGAAGTTGTAGGTGCTGAAGACCTCCAGGATCAGACTCTGGATGAGCCATTCAGTACCATGTGTGGTCTCTCGTATGCTAGTTTCATGCTTGCTTTGTGGTAGTGGGAACTAGCCAACCGTGCCAAAAAAAAAGAACATTGTGGGTCTTAAACTTGTGCTGGTGCTACTTCTGCTTTTAAAGTGAACATGATCTGAAAGCCCCTCCGCGCTTGGTCTGTGAAAAGCACTCAACACGTGCCGTAGCTTCTGAAATCTGTGGACCAGCTTGAATCAGTTCAGCAGGAGTGAACGTTTTGTCCTATAGTGCATGCTGGAGTTAACCCGTCTCCTACCTATGTTTTCTTTTGATGATGCAGAATTAATGGCATGGAGTTGTCTAGAGGTGTGGGGGAAAGAAGAGCATGTAAATTTACTTTCAGGTCACAAGTCCCAATTCTACTGGAGTGACTCACTTGAAGTGATGCTAGTGTCAAAGATAAACCTCTCAGATGCATCATGCAAGAAGATAATTACTGTAATTATCTGTCATAAGATAATTATCATCGTTGGCTCAGCTGCCTATCAGTTTATAGACTATTGCTACATTCCGTTTCTAAACGAATACGTCTACACTGTGTGCTGTGGAGCTATTCTGCTGTTCCACAGCAGGCCTCCTTTATGCTGGCGTAGGGCAGGATGGACTTGTCACCTGTTGATGTGGTTCCCTCCAGCAGCAGGCTGCTTCAGTTTGCTAGCTGACTTCCTTCCTATTCTCTTTCCCCTCAGCTGTCTTTTGCCATGCAGCTCCCATGCAAACCACCCCATGTTCTCAGTGCATTGGTTTGGCATCGGCACAAGGGTGCCTTCTCCCTCGTCAGGCACTGCCACATCCCCATCTCCTCACTCAGTGTCTGTCTCCAAAGTCTTCCACGCTCTGGCTGTACGTTCCCCGAACTCGACAGCTGTAGACAGCAAGTGTCTCTGCTCTGGTTGTGGCATGCTAGGTTTGGCCTGTCAAAGCGAGGAGGTCTGGCAAAGCATGAAGGAGGCAGGGCAGGCTCTCATTCGGGCAGGCTGAGAAAATGGTGCATTAAGTGGTGGTAAAGAGGTGGGGGCAAGAGATCACCACATCCCTTCAGGCACAGTGAATGAAGTTCATGCATCGTGCAGAGGGTAAGGAGGATAGTGCATCATGATGCTGGGGGTCAGGACCTTTTATGAAAGGAGTTATTACTCTTTGGTGTAGTATAGCAAGTAAAGTAACAAAGTGTGTGTAGGGGGAGGGTAAAGAGGGATTTCTGACCCAACTAAACAAAGGTAGTATTTGAGAAGATGCTGCCTCAGGTAGCCATCATAGTTGAGCAGTGAGCCTTTCACTCTCTACCCCAAATGGCAAATGAAATGCCTGGAAGAGGCATGTTATGTTTCAGCTTGTTTGGCAAACATATCGCTTGAAGGATAACTTATAGACAGGCTGTATGATTCGCCATGTGTGTCAGTGTTTGAACTGCGTGCTTATGAAGGGGACTTGCATTGTTACAGAGAGATAACCTAAGGTGCTTTTTGTGGTGGGCTTTTTTCTCTGAATCCTTATCTTAACAAATACATCTGAAAAATTCATAACTTGATATCAAGTATATTTGATAAGTAGAAAGACGTCCAATGATTTACTTTTTGTGTTCTTGGAAGCCCCATTTGAGAAGTCAGTTGAATATGCTTTTCAGAAGTGTTTTTTCTTAACAGTCATAGGAGCAAGACAAGCTTTTGGTGGGGGGAACTGTTAAAATGAGCGTTGACAATGCAAAGCAGGAGTGTATGATTATAGTGTTGTTTTAAATACACACTGTAACACTTTTAATATATCAGAAATGGTTATCTAACTTCCCTAACTGATCATGTAACTCATTATGATAGCTGACTAAGAAAGTGAGGCTGACTTTGTACAAGAAAAGCATGAATTTTACAGTTGTCCTTCTCGAAGTCCCCACCCCCCTCTCCCCCAAAAGATAAACCCCTGTTGCTTTTCATTTTACTTAGTTTGTAAACTAGGTAAGGAAAAACGATTGCATGGAATTAAAAGAAATTGCTCTTCACAATTTTCAATTGTAGTATCTGATCTGAGAAAGCAAAACAGGAGAAGATGCAACTTAGTTGTACTAGAAATGTAAAAAGAATTAGATTTTGAATATGAGGTTTACACCCTTTTAGTAAAGACACTTCTATTTTTAAAAAGCTTGTTCCTGGACTTTGGGGCAAGCATGACTAAGCTATATGATGGTGTTTTAGCAACAAAGGAGATGCAAAACCAGTGTTTTAAAATGTGGCTGCATAGAGATGATCTCCTCTTGTCTGAATAATGGTACACCTTTCTCACAATAGTCAATAAAACTGCAGCAGTCTAGAGCAGAACTCATGCACTAATAGCTGACAAATATATTTATCTTGATATTTTCTTCTCATTCCTTTTACTTCTTCACACAGGGAGTGAAGTATCTGTGCATTCCTGCTGCTGACTCGCCCTCACAGAACTTGTAAGTTTTCTTTAATAATAAAAAGCAAAAACCTAGAAGTCCCACAATACTGTGGTGCCTGTTTTATAATGCGCTAAAGGATCTGTTTCTGATCTCTCCTAAGTATTGCACTAATATGTTCTTAATCTGTTAAAAAAACACAGCAAGGTCGTCTTGCAGCTGCTTTGGTTCTGATCCTCCTTTTTGTGTGTAAGGGTTTGTGGGAGGGTCAGTGTGTGAACACTCTTCTGCATAAGTAGCCTTAAACTTTAGGGATTCCTCAGTGAGTCTGCTCTTAATTATTCCCAGCTTATTCCAGTCATTGTTTTTGTAGATCTTCTTGTCTGTTCTTTTTCATTAGCACTGTCTTTGGCCACTGTAAAGAAGAAAGCATTGAAAGAGATGGGGAGCCTTGTGGTTCCAAGGTTAGGATAAATTCTTTGCAGTGGGCCCTCAAAGTAGAGTGTCAGTGTGCAAACTAACCCTACAACTATTTGCTCTGGATTATCTGCTCCTTCCTTTGAAAACATCAGTGCTCTTCACTATTAGGTTGGTAGGGCGGAGAGTTTGTCTGCCCTAAAGCGATTCTTGCCCTGAAGACATATCTGCTGAAACTACCGTGTGCCAACCTCCCACTTTCTCATTTCTGTTAGTGTTAATTGGGTGAATAGCTGCTCTGAAATACCAATTGACATGTCCTTGGTTTTAATACTTTGAACCATTGAGCTGAAGGTACATGAGAAATCTTGATTCCAAAGAGTAATCAAAACACATTTTGTAAGAGAATTTGGATAGTAACCAACTTTTTCTTATAGAGCTCAATGTTTATGTTGGGGAGAGATGAGGGGGGTTTCAGCCACATCCTGCTAGCAAGTTTTGTAGAGAAACAGAAGTACTTGAAAGAGGCCTGGTATGTACGGAAGGAAACAGAGCACTGCTTTTCTCTCACATCATAGCAATATTCCGGCTGATGCTTTCGGTGGATATTTTTAGAGCATTTGTTTCTCGTACCCTAGAAAGATTCCAGTGGGGCATTTGATGTGTGTTGATTTGCCTTTTCATTCTGACACACTTCTGTTGTGATTAAAAAAAAAAAAAAAAGAAAGAAAGAAAAAGGAAAAAATCCACCAACGAAACACTTCCACCCTCCCCCGCAACCCCTAATTTTCAAGACAGGTTCAGTAATAAGAAAGCAGATCATTTTGCTTGTACCTTCTTCCCCCTCCTTCCTCACCATAGGAGTATGAAATACCTATAGAGGAGATTGATCAGTAAAAATTCAAGGGGTCCATGTTTCTTAAAAGCAATAGGATAGGGAATCATCAGTATTATCAGTTGCGCTCCTTTTAGAGCAGGATTTCAATTAAACAGTAGATTGTGATTTCTCAGTCCTTCTGATTTTGCAACAGTTTTGTGTGCTGCTTTGTCAGAGACCAGAAGCATAGGCAAGAAACTGCATTTGTGGCCTTACTGCTTAAAAAGAGGAGGAGTTTTTAATCCTTTTGTGAAGGAAAAAATCTGAGATTAGAGGGAAATACTCACATGGAGCTATCTTTATTGTCTTTTGGTACTCTGCAATTTATGAAACATTTGTGAAAATGTTTGGCAAATCTGCCTCCTATGTTAATAGAGATCTCGATCAATTCAGGAACAAAAATAGAAAGGACAACATTTCTGATGAATGTTAATGAACGTGATGAATGTTAATGTACAATTCAGCCCATCCCTCACTGTTACATATCACAGGATTATATTGAAAAGCCACCTCCAGCACTTAAACTGTCTGGCACCGTACCACAGCTCTTAAAGCTTCAGTAAGAAGATATAACATTTGCATGAGTGTTGTTTCTGTTGTGCTGCAGGCATCCACAATACTTACTTTGGTATCAGATGGTTGCAGGCAAACGTCATTACTTCTAATACCGATACACTTGATCACTTAAAATAAAACTTGATGAGTAACTGATTTTTCTTTTTGCTTTATACAATCCAGAACTTCAAGTAAAATGAAATCACGATGTCCGCAAGTAGCGATGCTGCTTGCTTTTCACATATGATCCTCTGAAGGCCAGAGAAAGCTATTTTTATTAAGTCTATGAGGATTCAATAAAATTTTATCAAACAGTAGTTTACAGTACAGTGTGTGCTCTTAGGAGGAAGAGATAGTTGGGGAGAAAGAAAGGGAATCTTTTTGCAAGCAACATCTTTATAGATCTATCTTCTTTCAAAGACAGATTCTGGTGGTGTTAGGAAAAAAAAATAGCACTGTGTTTTGTTGCAGGTTCTTGTGTTTTGTTAGCAATGGCTAGCAGGCACAACTGATGGGATGCATATTGGAGTCTTATCTGTCTGACTCAAAAGCAGGTTTGTCCAGAGACGTTTCTGAAACTCTGATGCTACTTTGCAACTGCTGGCAGCTTGAAAGGATTCGGCTGAAGGCTGTTAATCACTGAATTTGGGATTGTTAACTCTTAATTCACTTCAGCTCAGTTTTTCTGAAGCGAACTTTTGGTTTCTATGTGTGTAATACATGTGTACTTGCAGTAAACTTGTTTATTGGAGCCCCTTTCCTAAGGGGAATGAGCTGCAGTGAAATACAACAGGGTTAATCTATAGGTGTTCACTAAAGCGGCTGGAAAGCTTGCCCCTACTCCTGTTTTCTGCTCCTCCCTAGCGTATGAATGAAGCGGTTGCTTTTGAGACCTGAGGTGTTTCCTAGGACTTCAACGAGGTGGTTGTGTTTTGTTTGTTTGCTTTTTTGTCCCCTCCCCTCTTTCTGGCATGTGAGACTTTTACCTTGGGCCATTAACTTCCCCAGAAGTGGCATCTCCCGCAGAATCCACTACTACTAAGTTAATTCTGTAGAAATCGTATCTTCCCTTCCTGTCCTGTTCTAGCTAATTGTCTTAGGCTATGTATTTTTAAGGAGCTAACATCCAATTTGTTAGTGCAGCGGGGTTAAAATTAAAGTTTTGGTCAGGCTGCTAAGAGGTGACAATACAGAAGCTAGAGAACCTATTAAGAAAAGAAGTTCAGGTGGATCTTAGTTGCACTTAAATTGCAAAGGAAAGAAACCTCAAGATGGTTCTTCCTATCTGTTTTTGTGCTTTCTTTGTAACCTTTAAAACTCTTAGAAATCTGACCAGCAACTGTGATGTAGATCTGGGATCTGCCATCTGACTTGTTAGGGATTATCCGCTTTGTTAGTGGGTAAGTGTAGTTAATTTACGACGTGCTTGTAGGGGCCTTGTAACTGATTCTTCCTCCTGTGATGTTTACCGCTGTGGAGAAGATGCAGTTCAGGACCCACGTTTAAGCTGTGAGATGTAAAAGCCAGATACCTTGTAATAAATTGTCTTGAAGTAATTGTTCAAGTCAACAAATAGTCTGTAAATCGACACATTTGTCAAAATGTTTTCCTATTACATATGTTGATCAGCTATTTTGTCGTTAACATCAGATTTGCTGTTCTTTTATGTGTCTGTGCCACTTGCCACGCTGTTAACTGATCTTCAGAATCTCAGTTTGCCTATACAATAATTTGTGCCCTAACCCGAAAGTGAGTTTAGGTAACTGTGTCTGCTGAAGCCAGCAGAGACTGATGCAATAGTTTGTGGAAGAGGGCTTTTTTCCTCCCCTCTAACTATAAGTGAGGAAGGGTCATGGTTCTACAAAGTAGTGCTAATCACAAGCATGGCTATTTCTCTTGTAAATGTCTAAAGGCATTTATGCAAATTACAATTGACAGTGTTTCGGCAGACTGAGTGCCAGCCATAAGGAAAGGTGAATAAAACAATGAATGAAGCACATGGCTAGCTGTGTTTGGCACCTTGCAAAGGTGCTATGCTCATTCAAAGACTCTTTTCAACCTAAAGCGTCGAAGTGTTTAACCAAAACTTTGCTAGACCATTGAACTGAGAATACTGGTGTTTGGAGCTGCCTTGTTGGCAAGATTTTCTGGAGAGAGAGAGAGAAAAGAAGATGGGTGCATGAGAAGATTGGGGTGTGGTCAGGCCAGCCCTAACCAAGTTTCATTTGGTTAAATCCCTTTAATCTTGGACAAGCGCTCCTTCATTGCGCAATAGCAACAGCTCTTGCATGTGCAACCCATAGTCTGATTTGTCCTAAATTAATTTATATGAAGCTGGTAATATCCCATACAGACCTGCATGCCGCGATTTATTGGAACTCGGCCAGTGAACATGTTTTGGAGTAGCAGTCTGTTTCAAAGCTGAACAGAAATGCATTTGTAAGGCTTCCTTCCTCTTCTTCACTCATCCCATGTACTTGATCAGTTTCCCGAGAAAGGAAAAATCCTGAGCTGACCTGCTATCTGAAAGCTTGGGATTACATCATTCCTCAGGAGATCTTTTTCCAAATAAGTCACTCAAGCCTTCAGCTGTTCTGTCCACATTGTGTTCAGTGATGCAAGGAATGCCTTGGAGAGGGAGTCCGGGGCTTTGGACTCCCTCTTTTTCCTTAGACACCGTTGCCTTTGCAGGTTCCACAGGCTCCATCACTCCTTTGCATTACTTATGTCCTCCTCCAGCTCTGCGCGTCTATAGTATCAACAGCTGGGCAGGAAGGGAAGCTTCCTTTTGTTTGGGCATTCTTGATTTTTCTGTGGCTGCTCATGTTGGGGCTGAAGGGTTTTTTTTTTTTTTTTTTTTTTTTATTAACCCTTGTGGTAAAACATTCACTCAGAGAGGGGAAACATCTTGAGTATAGGACATTGCTTTCATGGGTGTTGAGTGCAGCATGCTTTTAGGTTTATCTTTGCCAGTAAGCCTGTGACTGAGTGTCTCGTTAAGGAGCTCTCTCCTCTGCATATGTGCTGCACGCATCGCTACTGATTAAGTTGCAGGAGCACTCGAAGGCCACAGTTGAACTTCAGTTCCACTGAACTGTGAGGTGCTGCTTGCACTTGTAATGAATTGCAGGCCGTGCCAAAGGTTTTGCAGCCTGAAAGGCAAAGGCAGGGGTGAATGACTTGGGGTGGGGATGCTAAGAAGTGAGGCTGCAAATTTGCTGTGATGTTTGCAGTTTGCTGCTGGTAGAGGTTGTCAGTTCCTTTCCTTCAGGTTTGCCTTAGTTAAAATGAAGAGGCATATGTAAAGGATAATGAGTGTGGCTGTACAATTTGTAAACTAAGTATTTATCTTCTCCACATGTTCTCCTACACTACTTAACAAGAAATAAGCTGCAGGCAGGGCTTGGCTGATACCCTAAATAAGGGCAGGCAGAAGGGGCACAGCTTATACTGAGATCTGAAAAATCTAGGAGAGGAATTTTGCACCTAATGCTAGGTGCGTTTGAGGAAGCTGATGCAATAAGCCTAGAAATAGTTGATGTATAGGCAAATTTGGGAGGTACTGAGATTTTTCATAGCAGGGATAGAAGGGAGAGGTTTGAGGCAAAGAAGGAAGACGTAAGACTTACACGTGTCCTAGTACATGGTTTGAAGGAGGAGATGAAGTCAAAGGCAACTCAAGTTTGGAGAGCAGGTAACGGATACCTCTTTGAAAGAGGGCAACGTACTTTGGGAATGGTTCACATAGCCATTCTGAGTTTCACCTGATATCTGAGCATACTCAAGGACATATTAGGCCAGGTTACTAGTCCGAAGAGGAATGAGACAAAGACTGAAGTACAGACTTGCCAGTCATCAAAATAAAGTATTTGCTAATGTTTATCACACTGTAGTGCCTATGATAACAGTTTCTTCTTCAGGTAGCTTGGAGAATACGTATACCAATCAGTTTTGTTTTTTATTGGCAGACACTAACTTTTGCCTTGCAAGTCCCATATTCAGTTCTAAATTCTAGAAACAACATTAAGTGAGCTTTCAGATACATTTCTCTTTTTTCTAAGTAGTGATTTTACTAAATAGAACAGTTTCTGTGTTCCCCTTGTGTTTCTGTTTTCAGGGCAAGGCATTTCAGAGAGAGCATCAAATTTATCCATGAGTGCCGGCTTACGGGTGAAGGCTGTCTAGTTCATTGGTATGTATATGACTTGCTTAAAAACACCTTTGTAAGAGTTTCTGTGCCTTTATTTGGATGTTTATCATCTTAATGATAAGTTAGCATTCATCTGCATTTTTATAGCAAAATCCTCTTGGATGTTCCCTTTACTTGAAGAGCCCCGAAGATTTACAAGTGCTATTACAAGACTCACAGAACTAGGACTCTTGAGTCACTGGATTGGGTGGCTCCTTAAAGATATAAGGAACCCAAAGATTTCTTGATTTTTTTTCTCTCCAATCAAACCTTTTGATAGGTCTTTTCAAAAATCTCTCTGACTAGAAAGATCTTATTTATTTCCCATTATTGTTCATCACTGTATTTCCAAAAAAAGGCTCCTAAAATCCTAATAATTAGGTCAATTTAGATCAGTTTCTATAACAGCTATTTTGGTGACTTCAGAGTTGTTAAAGTTTTTCCTCTGAACAGATTTTTTTTTTTTCCTCATGCTTTGAACTGCTGAAGCATTCAAACACTGCAGTTGTTAATAGCAAGTCCCTGATTGGAGAGATGCTCCTGGGACCTTAGAGAGTAGAAAAGGAGATCTTACCCTGGGTTTTTTCTTGCTCTCTGCTATTGGTTGTAGTCCTTCTACTGTATGTCCAAGTGACATGTCTGAGTCTATATGTGGAGTCAGAGTCATCTCATGATTTGAACACTGAACTTGTATGCAGGTCCTTAGCATAAATTGTCAGTTTGCTGCTGACTCACGACAGGGCTGTGGACAAGTCGTTTAGCCAGTCTCCGTGTGTGTAAAACAGGGATAACTTGCCTGAGTCTTGGGAGTGTTTTAAAAAAGCCTATTTATATTTCTAAAGCACTTCAAAGCCATATAATGTTCTGGAAATGCCAAGGGAAGGTATATCTGATACATTTGTACTCCAGACACATTCCTTACGCTCATAATAGTAATAGCTGGGATTTTTTGTCCAGAGCTGTGGAATCAATAATAGTAAATGGTGCTTACTTTATCCCAGGGTTTCAGGTGGGGAAACTGGAGTCTGGAGAGCTGAAATTGCACAGTGCATGGACAATAGAAAGAGGAAAAGAACTCAAACATACAGGATCCTGTACTTAACAATCGAGTTAAAGTTCATTTCAGCCCCATGAAACTGCAGCTGAAATTCATGGTAATGAAGAATAGTCTAATTTCACTGCTCTAATGTGTCTAGGCAAAAAATGTGGGTGAATTATTTCTAGCTTAATAAAAAATCAGATCTGACTTAGAACACGCACATTCCTGTGAAGACTTAAAACTTTTTCCTTCCTTACCAATCTTATATGAATTATCATTCAGAACACTTGATTCTTGATCTTGTACGTAGATTTATTGTGATGCATTTGAAAATGCAGTAGCAAAAAACACAACTCAAATATAGTAATATTTCTTCGTGATGGTAAGCAACACAGCAGCCTGCTGTAGTGTTGGGACGTGATGCTTTTAACTGTAATTGAAGTAGTGCTATACTTCATCTATTTATTACACCACCTTTGTTGTCCAGCCTTGCAGGTGTCTCCAGGAGTGTAACGTTGGTAGTTGCCTACATCATGACCATCACAGACTTTGGTTGGGAAGATGCGCTGTCTGTTGTCCGAGCAGCGAGATCCTGTGCCAATCCTAACATGGGCTTCCAGAGGCAGCTACAGGAGTTTGAAAAACATGATGTTGATCAGGTAAATGAATCACAAAGAAATGAACTGAAAAATACAATCTCAAGTCAGTTCATGGGTTGCTTTTCATTATCCTGAAGCCTGAGTGGTCTGTCTGGCTCTCCATCTTTGTTCCGAGGGAATGGTTTCTTGGGCAAGCCTGCTCCACTGGGAAGGTGCTGCTGGACCTGAAGATGTCAGGGAATGCTGGAGGGGAGAAGTGACAAAGCACAACACCTAAGCACACCTCCCTCTGTTCATCTATGCTCTCAGTCCAGTGATTCCCTCGTGTGTGCTGAAGAGATAATGCATAGAAGACTGCCACCTTTATAGGGGTAAAAACTAAAGAATGAGTAGTGCAGAATACAGCAGTAAGACCAACCTATAAGTACCAGTTGCATAAAAATATTTTTTTTTCCTCATCCACTTGGAATAGTAAGCAGGAAAAAAAAATGGTTTGTGGATCATAGTCAGAAACCCTTGCTGTCCAAGAGTTAAGCTAGGTTCTCATTATGACTTACATTCCCTCCACTGGTACCTTCTGTGACTGAGACCTCAAACATTTTGATATATGAGACAGTCTCAGGTCTGACTTTTTTTTTCCTGGCCTTTGGGAGCTTTGTAGGGCTATGAAGGTTGAGGCAAAAATAAGACTGTAAAGTGGTTTTGTAACATAAGTGGAAGTAACCAGGCACCCACAGGGAGCAGGTCTTTTACGTAGGATGGTTCTTCTGTGGGGGAGGCAACTAATTTTTATTTTAACTTCCTACTGTCCCCTCTATTTTTCCATTGCTCAGCATGGTACTGTTTTCTTGGCTTTCTTGGATTGTGCTTATTAAGAAATCAACAACAAAAGAGACAACATCTGGAAAGCAAAATACGTAAATGAAGCAAAGGAGATTTTTTTTTTTTTTATTTCTTCCCCAGGGTTCTGCTTCAGTTAGCTCAGAATTTAGAAATTTAGAAATTCAGAATTTAGTAATTACCATTTGTTTTGCATGATGCAGCTTGCAAGTGTAAATATTTGTGTTTTTCTTAAATTTAAGTACTTAACTGAATGTTTCCTGGATCGTTTGGAACGGGTGTAAATGGGAGAGTAACTGATTTTAAGAGACAGAAGTCAGAGGGGGACTTTCCAGACTTGTCTCCTTCCTCCCTTACAGTCATTTCTACTCTAATTGGTCTGGGCCAACAGCAATGACAATTAAGGCTATATGCAAATAGCCTGATAAAGACAGTAACGTCTCTTTCTTTTTTTTTCATCCACGATGGAGGGACATTCTGCCTCTTTCACTGAGGGGGAGGCAGTAGGCTGCAAAAAAGAAATATCCACCTGTGGTCACTGGCTGGGCTGTAGTTTCCTACTGTCTCTGAATAACAACCACATCCTTAGCAGGTGTCCGTTTACACACCTGATTTCAGTGGAATTGTGCCACCTGCCAAGGGCATGAACTTTTTGTGATTGCAGCGCTATGGGTGTTTTGCTATGCCTATATAGTGTGGTACCCTGTGGAATTTCTGGAATGAGGTCCCATAGATTTTGATCTTATAGGGAGAGGTTTAGTCACTAAGGTCATAACATAGTGTGCACCAATTCCAAATTTCCATGTGGAAGCCCGAGGCTTCAGATTTCATTTATGACCTTATGATCTTTTATGAACAAGGGGAGAAGTAACTATGCTGAGGTCTGGTTTTCCAGTTTTCCATGTTAATGCTCTTTATGGATTAAGTTATATATGATAAGCCTCAAACAGAACAAAGCTGTGGAAGGTGAGGCTACAAAAATTATCACAAAATGATGTCTCCAGTGGTACAGAACAGTTGAGGTCTGTATCTACTTGCTGCTTCTACAGAGAAGAGCAACAAGATTGTCAGGAATGACAAATTACACTAAAATTCTTCAGCTGCAAAAAAATGATGGAGAAGAATGTGATAAAGGTCTAAAAGTTGAGTGGAATAAAGAAGGTGAACAGGTGTGGTTTCTGCTCTTCCTCATAGTGTGAGATGGAGCTAGGTGAGTCCCAATCAAAGACAAGGAATTGCATTTTTAATGCAATATGTAGTTCAACTGTGGAGCTTGGTGGTATCCAGACACCTTGTGACAAAAATTTGTGGATTCGGAAAGTGATCTCATGGCAGAAAACTATTTGTTGCTATGAAACACAAATACACTATTTTAGCCTCCAAAAGTACCTGAGCTGAGAATTGCTGGAAGTTGGGACCATGACCAGGGAAAGCATCCCAGCCTGCTTGCCCTGCCATTGCATTCTTTTCTCGGCATTTACTTCAAAAGGACCTGCTACAGCTGTTACCATATACCATATTCAGTCATTCATGTCAATAATACATAGGGTCTTATCCTGTAACTTTAAAAACTCGTGGCCTTTTTCCTCCAAAATATACCTTTCCTGATATCTACAGTGCTGTTTTTACTACTAGTGCTTACTGGTTCAGGATGGAGCAGCGATATGAGTGGTTCACTTTCTTATCTTCAGCCTTCTGAAGTTCTTGCATCCCATTGTGATTTGGATGAGTTAGCTGATTGCAGGAGCTTGCAGAATTTCTACATCTTGTTTGTAGATGGAACTGGAGGAGGGGGCATTCTTAGGTCCAAGATGTCCTTGTTCAATGGGTGTTCCTTACTCTGTATTACTCCAGCCCAGCCATGCTCTTATGCAAGTGTGCCATTTTAGGGAAGTAAGGTATCTCAATGACTCTATATGTTCTTGTGCTAATGTATTCTGTGCTGCTGTTGAAGGACATGAGATACTAGGAGTGCTTTTCTTTAGCTTGCTTTTGTTCCTATAGGATCTTGAATAGGGTGTCTGCAGGGCAGGAGAGACTATTACTTCTGCATCACTGTCATGTTGTTGTTTCATCATGTCATGTCTGCATGTTCAATTTCTCCAGTTCCGGCAGTGGCTGAAAGAAGAATATGGGGAAAATTCTTCTCAGGATCTGCAAGAAGCCAAAAATCTTCTGAGCAAATACAAAGAGCAGGCAGAGTTACAGCAGAGTACTGGGGGAAGACAGTGGAATAACAACTTCTCATCTGTGCCATCCCTCTCATACAACAACTACACAACAGAGACCTAATCATAAAAAGTTGTTTTTCTTTTTTCTTCTACCTGCTGAAGAACATCTCACCGTAACTTCCATCCCACCTTCAAGACTCCCAGCAGTAATCATGCAGAGTTGATTTGTAGAAAGCTTCTTGATGACAATACTGTATGTGTGTGTGTGAGTGTATTTGACACAGTTTTATAGTTTGAGCAGCATCAAGCTCTGTGTGTGCTCAGAGACATGATCAAGTAAGTTACTGTGGCTAAGCCAGTCTTGTCAGCCACAGCTATTCTCCCCTTATGCCTGTGTAGCCTGGCGTTTGCCCTGTGGAGCTCAGCTCCTTTTGTTGTAGGCTAGCAAAGGGCTCTGAGAGATGAACTCTGGTGATTAAAGTTGTGGCAGTTTGACGTTTCTGCCCTGTTCATTAAGATGTTATTGTATCTGCAGAAAGGAACTTAAATCTATGCCTTCGCTGCTCCAGTTCACCGTCCATTGGCAAGTAATACCCTGGAGATGGGCTTATACCTGAATGCTCTGCTGTAAACTGGAGCAGGTGAGATAATGGGTACATGTCCCTTTCTACCAACAGCAGCATCTAGGGGAGAAGTGGGACAGACAGCTCTGAGTAATAACATCAACTGCCACAGTTGTGCTTGCTTCAGTGCACGTGAGACAGAGCTGTTGGTAGAACTGGCGCAGACAGACAGCACCGAGACTGTTACCACAGCTCAGCTGATGTGCACTGATTTAAGCCCTGGCTACTTGATTGTGCATCTGGTCTCCCAACAAACTTCTCTGGAGAGAAGTTTGTCAGATTTCCAGTGCCACTGAACTGCATTCCCTGTGGAACGCGTGCCTCTTCAGTACACACTCGTGTGCACATGATAATGTGTCTCCAAAGAGCGGGCTGGGTGTGAGTGTGAGCACCTGTTTCTTTGCTTGTGCTGTGGTTTGCTCTTTGACTTTAGCTACCTCAAAAATGCTGTTCTTATCATTGTGGTTGTAAATGCAACCTTGAAAATTGCCTTGTGTAATCTTAATTTCACTCTGAGAGAAGTAAGTGTGTGTGAGAGAGGGTGTGTGTGTGTGCATGTACATTTCACAAATGTCTGTATTTGAGAAGTTTATTGTTTTCTTTTAAAACCGCCCATATTTCTCACTAGTTTAAAAATTCAGATGTTTGACTTTCTGCTATTTTAAAACCACTATATGTTTTGCTGTTGTCAGATTTATAGGAATGTATTTGTAAAATATTTTAAACTAGGTTAAAACTAGGGGCCATACTCTGCTCTTGGTAACATAGTGTATATCTGGAATGGAGCCATTGAGTAACTTAAATGTATTATGTTTCTAAGACTGTAACCTCAAATTAGAGATGCTGGGCAGTGTATTGATTTCTGATGGTGTAATGGAGCGTAGCATTGATGCCATGGTCATGGTTTCTTGTCTTTGACTCAGAGGATGAAGGGTTTATTTTTCTCGAAGATTCAAAAAAAAAAAAAACACACCCCTCCCAAACAGCCATGTTAATAATAATTTAAAAAACCCTAACTTTTTAAAATATACAGTGTATATAGTGCTAAAAACTGAGTATTGAGAGTGAGAGGCAGTCAGCACACTAAATGGACTGTTGTCATCTCTTTCAATACCTTTGTTACTCTGACCTCCCATCCTTTCACCAAATTCCTCTTCATGTGATTTTTTTTTTTCCTGCTTACTTTGAATGACAGTGAATTCTTTGAATGGGAGTGAGGCTTTTGGTATCAAATAAGCCATAGCCTTGTTAAAAGTCTTCTAAAATATATTTTATATCATGTGAAATAAGGATCTTACAAATCTATTATTGCCAAAAGGAGGGGGGAAAAAAAAGGGAGATGGGTTGCAAATAGCCTTACTACTTTATCTGAGTGCCAGCCTCCATCATAATTCTCATTGCACTAAGTGCTTCCAAGTGTATTGAACACAGTTGAGAGCAGGATAATTATATCTGTATTGCAGTAAGGAATACTATTGGACTTGGGAAAGGTACTGGGAGATACACTGTGTTTGTTTCCAAGCTTATAGCTAAATGAATCACTGCCTATTTGGGAAATCTAGCAGACATGCTCTGTGTTTGTTTGGTAAGAGAAGTATTGGCCTTTTTTTCCCCCCTCTCCTCAGAGAAGTTGGTCTGCAAATAATTGGCTGTTTAGGAGTTTCAGTGCAGCAGGGCCCAGATTGGCAGTACCCTCTGTGTTTTGAGCAGTGGGTTACTACCTTTTGTGGACGTGGTAGAAAATATTTTCTTCGGTAACAGGGTCTGACACATGGATTCAGGATCCTGTGTCATCAAGTTTAGGATGTTGGTCTCTCTATTCAACTCTCTCATCGTTAATAGGATACATAGTGTAATTTAAGCCCATCCCCAAAAGGTAGCTGTCAGAAGTAATTCTGCTAACGTTCTTGTAGGTATGCAGCCGAGTCATCCTGTTGCTGACTGCTGATGGTGGTAGGTATTCCATAACATTTTTGTCAGTCGTCTTCTGTCCTTGCAATAGTAATGTTGTTAGTGCTGATGAGTTGGCAAGTACTTTTTTGCATTCTGAAAAATACAAGACAGAACGGGGAGACATCTCTTAGTGTTTCTGTGTCTAGGATTGTTCTCTACTGGATTTTTTTAATAGTTAGTAATCCTCAAAGACTCATTCCGAGAAACAGGAATTTTTGTTACACAAATTGGCTTTAAGGCTATACAGCCACATCAACTATGTGCATTATGCTGCAACTAGAAAGCAGATACAGGGTAAATCAGGAAGGCAGAGGGGTGCCGTATTGCCAACAAGTAGAAATGCTTCTCTCTCTTATTTAAAAGACCAGAGAAGGTATTTTCTGTAGACACTTGCTCCTAGATTTTGTTTAGTGAGCTATATATAGTATGTACCACATTTGAGAGTGGTAAAAGAGCAACAGCAGTCTAAGAAAACTTGAATCTGGTTTGTCTATATAGGGAGCAGGAAAGCGGAGTTTACTCCTTTAGCACTTTAAGCTGCAGAAGAGACAGCAGCTACAGTTCTAACCTTTGGTCTCCTAGAAAACAAGAGGAGCCAACATTGTCCAAGAACGTGACGTGATCTGTCTTCCAACCAGTCTTTCAGTGGCAGTTTGTAGGACTTTACAGCTATCTGGAATATGATTAGACCCCAGTCCACATTTTAGTAGTTGTCCTATATAGTGTAGATGATGCGTTTGGTTTTTTTTGTGTTTCTGTACTTCAAAACATTGTCCTCATTTTGACGTCCACTGGAAAATGTATAAAGTTTATAATACCTTATTGAATATCCAGATTTGAAATGTATAATCGATTTTTTGTAAACTTGATATCCATGTGTGATTATAAGCAAATTTGTGTTATACTATGTAGGTAATGGGTAAATGCATTAGTATTTATTACCCTGATTTTTAACCTGGAAAGAGTTTCTTCCTTACATTTTGTGGTTGATTGGGAAGATATGGCAAATCATATCTCTGGATTTTTTTGTGTTTTTGGTTTCTTTTTTGTTTTAAAAAGACAGTAATAACATTGGTTGCTATAATGGTCACTGCCTATAAATGAGTTGGTGAAAAATTATAGTAATTACTTCAGCTAGTTTAAAAACTCTAAATTTGGTAAGCTTCTTGATTCTCTGTCTTCCTCTTCTTGGGCATCTTAGTGAAGCCTTGATTTGCTTTTTCCAAATGTTTGTATTTAATACATTCTACAGTTTTTTATAAATAAAAATAAATGTTAGCATCTGATCTGCTTGTGTGTTTTCTTGAAACAAATAATAATCCCTAAAAGGCTTCTGGTCACTGTCTGTACCCTGCAGGTTCAGTAAGAGTATAGCACTAAATCATTTTGATATTTAGTACGTAGATGTCTTGAGACTTCCGCTCTCTTCAGCAAGTTCTTCCAGGTGAGTTCAAGAGTCTTCAGTGCAAGCATCTGCTGATGGTAGTCCTATAAGAGGATGTTGCATGTTGCTCTTTCTTACTCATTGTTGCTGGCCTATCATTACTACAGGCTATGTAGTTCCTCCAGATGATTTCTTCTTTTGAAATACCTTCTTTTCCGTAGGAGTCCATTGTTTTAGGTTTTAACCCGACTGAGATTTACAGTGAGTTACCGACATCAAAGACTCTAGGCTCGCAGTAGTGGCTCGTCAGAAGAAGCTGATGTAAGTGGCAGAAGATGCTTCCTGAGCAAAAAATTTAAAAATTTTTAGTGTAAGGAGGGGAAAAAGCCCCTTTTAAATTCCCACAGATAACAAAGTACATTTCTGGTTTGCCAGAATTACCCTGTTAGCAGAGGTAGTGTCACTCGAACAATCGAAAAACCCCAACCTGAAAGTTTGATCAGTCATGCCTAAGCAGCCACAATTCATGGCCACCTTAGTCATTGTTGAAGGCTGTGCTATGTTCTTGCTGTGGGACTGCCTCATCATGAAGGCAAAGTTAGACATTCATGCACAATGGCTTCTGGGTCTGTCTTCCTCCCTCCTCTCCTCCCAGGTGTTGGTTTATAGACTTCTGGGAATGCGTAGATTCTTTCTAAAGGATCTGTGAGAACTAGCTATGAGGAAAATTCAACTAGAATAAAAGGCTAAGGGTCTATGGATAGCTTTCACTGGGCCAGTAGATACACCTCTTTACATAATATGTTCATGAGTTCAGAACCACTTCACTTACATAGGAGATGATTTTATCAATGTGTATTTTTCAGTCCCCTGCCTGTCTTTCTATAAAAAGACTTCAACTGCAGTGTAGCCTGCTATGTGAGGCTTGAGTTAGTGGTATAATTACCTCATTTCTCCTGTTATCCCTAGCAATGTCTTAGATATCTGTACTGTAGCACTGACAAGGCAGAAAACATGTTTAAAATATTGTCCATCTCTTCTGAATTATGAAAAGCTCTTAAGTTTTAGAGCTGGATTCCCCCGTGCCTCCCCCCCCCAAAATCTTTAAGGAAAACAGCAGTTTCCAAATGAATAATACACCGGTGGCTGTGTCTTCCTTCCAACAAAATTGTACCTCTCAAGAACAATTTTTACCCACAGTGGATGTAAAAAATGTGCTTCAACTATGGTGCCCTATGATTGTTCCCACCTGTCTAACTTATTTTATTCAATGTTATGTGTAATTATCATGAGTTCTAGAACATGGCAGTTCTGACTTGATTCTTGTAATGCTGTCCCACCATGCAATAAAGTAGGGGAGCTAGAGGGTAAAACCAGTTGTACTAAAATGTGCTCATAACCTGATCAAGTGTTTAGACTTTGCCAGGAAATTATGAAAGAGTCCTTACACTTCCTTGAGATGATTGTACTGAAGGCAGGCCTGTGGTGATGTGCTCTAGAAAATATTAGACAGCATGAGGAAGATGTTTGTGTGTCTTATAGCATTTGTTTCTGTAGAAACCCCTGGAGACATTAAGCATGCAACAGAAGCAGTTAGCTATTTTCACACTTCTTTCTCAGCAGAACTTAAAATGTGGCTCTTATTTACCATGTGACCCAACTCCCCTATGTTTAACTATTTCATTGCTACATTTAGTAGCTGTCCAGTATTTTTCTTTTGCCTTCACCCAGGGGACAAGTTCAAACGTATCCGAACATGTGCAAGCTGAGGTTTGCTTTTGCTCTAGCGAATTATACAAACTGTAGTTTACCAAAAGTGAGTAGCTTGTGAGTAGCAAGATGACCTCCTGTAGTTTCCGTGTAGTTTTTAGCGTGGTTATTAGGAGTAGGCATCTAATAAAGTGTGAGCAGGTGCCTAGTTGCCACTGAACTACTGCACAGCTCAGTCTTTGTGGGAGGCTAAATTCTACTCGGGTGTGAACCAAACACATCTGCAGTAAGTTGGTACTGCTTGCAAATAAATTTTACCCCCAAAAGATGGGATTTTCAGCCAGGCCTGCACCCAGTTTCCATTTTAGTCGAGGCAATTATGAATGTTCAGCTTTGTACCCTTCATTATTCACTGAACTATGAATAGAGAGATTAGGACCAAGACAACTAAGCTATCTGATTTAAAGTGCCAAAGGTATTTTTAAGCTGATTGCTAATGACTGTGTGAATAGATGACCAAGTGAGCACAGTACAGCTTCAGTTTTGGGCAGATGCATTTATAAATTGGCCCTGAGTTATGATCCTTCTGCCTTCTCTGAAAGCAAATGTGCTTGTATTTGGGTGTGACAGATATAGAGAATTGGATTTTTGTTACTTTCTTAAGGAATCTCTTTCCACCCCTTCTTCCCCCTTCCTTTTTTTTTTTCATAATATTTAGTATTTATCCCAGAATTCTTGAGTCAGGATAAGTGCAACTGTCAATGTGTGGCTTGCAAACTATTTTAGGTAAAGGGTGTATTTATGAATATGCTTATGTTACAAGGTTGTTGATGTAATTGATTACGTGTTAACAAATACTATTCTGTCCTTTGCACATCTGTCCTAATAGGGTGGTGGTAGTTATGAGCTTGTCATGATTTCTGTGGAGGCTGCTGTCTTCTGTGACAATCCAGCAATGGCTCTTGTATAGCAGTGGATGTTTTAGAAATGTAGCATTGATCCATGACACAGCTGCGTTAAACCTGACATTTAAAAAATAATTAGGGAATATTTAATTTATATTCTTATGTCAAAAAGCAATGTTCCTTCATGGATCAGCACCATACACAGGCTATTGAAGGCAAATAGCATTTTGTTTGGATGGATTCTCTGTATTTCTCACTCTTTGTTAGGGTGTGGGGGGACTTTGTTAAAAGTTTGTAAGTAGTGGAAAATTCTACTATGTATTTGAAAAAAGTATATGATGAAGATGTCAGAAGTATGACTATTTATGCATGCTCATTGTGTATTTTCACAAGGGTTGCCTTTCAGAAATCTTCACAAGTAAGCCTACGGCATGTCACTTTGCCAACAAAACTGCTTATGCAATCCCTGAATGTCCCTCCAAAATGGTAACTCCTCTGAGCGCTGTGCAAGTTTTGGTCAAATTGTCAGGTTTTAAAGTTGAGATTCTTTTGTTCTTAAGTAGCTTATATACTTGACAATGTCTATTTTGCAGTAGGATTCTTATTAAAGTTGATAAAGATCTCCATTCATCTGGAAGATGCTGCATGTTATGCAACAGCTTATGTCCTCTGAGTATAGCCTCATTTTTGCAGAAGTCTGCAATCTGGGCTTATTCACAAGACGCTCAAGGTGCGTGTGTTGTACACAAGTGAACTGGCTGGGCTTTTACTGGCCAGCATTGCCTTTTATCCTGGAAGGAAAATGGCTCTTCTGTTCGAGACCACTGAAATACTTTCAAATTTCTGCACATCTTGGGGGCTACACAAGCATTTCTCAATCTTTCCTCAGCTATTTAAGGCCTTATTGCTCTAAAAATAACCCTCAGTAATATGTTTGGGGGACGAGTGGGAAAAGGTGTGTCACAATACACAACCCATCAAGATATAGTAATGTACTAATGTGAATTGCAGACTACTGCAAGTGTAGTCTGGACTTTGCTGTCCCTGAAAGATTGTTAAATACATCTCATCTCCTTCAATCGTATTTTTCTTTCAAGGGACAAAAGTGGGCTTGTTACAAATTTAGAGCTGTCCTTAATTTTCCTGGGCTGGTGATCTTACATCAAAGTTCATTGCACTGGAAGAAACATTTATCTTATAAACTCTTGTATATTTCTAGCTGTGCTTTTTGCCCTTGAAATTAGGTGTCCCTAATATGCTTGTAGAATTTCCAAAATGACATGAAGAGGGTTATACAAGTGGCTGCAAAGCAGTAAGATAGGCCGAAAAGGTCAGTAGTCCTCTTTGGCTCAGAAGTCTCGCAGTTTTGTCTCGTCAAGAAGGCATGCTGAGAAGCCATCACCTTTGCCCAAACCATAAGATACTAGACTCAGAAGCAATTGGGATTCTGTTTCTGCATCTCCTACCATCTACTGTGCAATTAGTCAGGTTGCTTCATTTCTATTTTGCTTCATTTCCCTAATCAAGTGGGGAAAAAAGAGGTGTTATGACTTTCCCTGCCACAGCTCTGTGAAACCCACTGCTGAAAAGCACTGTGACAGTATTGGTTGTTTATTGTTAAACCAAATCTCTGCTCTAGGTCAGAGGAGTGCTCAGATATCTTGGTAATAAAGAGATTCTGAAGCAGGGCATGGAGCTATGATGGTTTCCTGCTAATTCTCAGCACCTCAGAGTATGTATATCAGCACTTCCTACGTAGGTGGACTGTGTTGCCCAGGAAGGCTGTTGAGTATTGATTGTGATAGGGAAAAATCAAGGTCTGAATCTCCACTTACCAATTGCTGTATTTCAGCATGGATTATCAAAACTGCAGACATCATTATTACCACATGGGAAAAGATGGTCTGAAGTGAGAGAGTTCCAGAAAAATACTGATTGTGACTACCCTGAGCAAAATTCATCCCACAACTGCTTTTGTTGAGTATAATACTGCAGGTAAAAATAAAACAGTAAGAATGTGTAACACTGTGATGTCAAGAATGATAATGGAGCAAGTGGAGGGGAAAAGGCATATGGAAAATGTGAAAACATTGGTATAGCTGAAGGTGATACGATGAGGACCCTGTGATACGTGTGCTATGTTCTGTGCACTCCAGGAACAAGTTGGCGTGTGAAAAAATTGAAAGGGAATCTACACTATTTCCCATACGTTGGATATATGGCTACAGCACAGGAAAAAAATGATGTCCTGATTATCCACTAGGCTTGTTCTGGAAAGAAAGCACATACGGGGAATGTATCTAATAAAAGCTGTTCTGGCAGATGAGAACTGGAGGAGGAACAAAAATAGTGCTTCCTTGGCTGGGGTGCTGCTGCTGCTTTTGGATGGTTTCATGGAAGACATGAATTTGATTCATTTCCAAAGATGACTTGGAAACTCCAGGCAGCAGAGAAAGGGACTCCCCCTTGACTTAGCTGCTTTTCTCTGAATGTATTGCACTTGTGTGAAATGCAGTCAGCACCACTTCTCAGTTCATTTCTAGGGGAAGGTCAGTGCATGGGGATAGACCCTTTGTTCCTTGATATGAGTGATTTGGGAGCACAATGAACTTTGAAAGGGGCTGGGACACTTGCAGTGCCTGCTGTCACTACCTCAGTTAATAAGGAAAGCTGTCTTTACCTTTGAAAGAGAGCAGATCCAACCCGCACTCTAGAGAAGCCTATCTCTGTCTGTTGATGGCCAAGGTCTCCGCAATCTCTCTCTGGTTACCTCCAGCACAAAGCTAGGTGATTAGGACTGACTTAGTTCCCCTAGCCCTTCTTTCCTCCAGGACTAAATGAAGATGGTAGCTGAACTCCGTGCTGTTCATTCATTCAATAAGGTCAAATATGGTTTTATCCATTTTTAATTTGTTTGAAGTGCATATATGAGGATGATTGGAAGCTAATTGGTGATTTACCTAGCTAAAAACAACCCATGTGAGGTCTGGGTTGTAAATAGTTGGGGTAAACGTTGGGAGAGCAAGGTTTGGTGAGCATTCTGATAGTAACTTGTCAGCTCTGATGGGAAACCACAATGGAGAGGAAGAGACAGTAACTAGTGAATCAATCCACACGGCTCATTTAAAAATACCTACCTTTTTTGTGGCTTTGGTTACAAGAACATTTTGTGGATAACAGAAGAAAGGCATTAGCAGTTGTTGTGTTAAACAAACCATATTCTAATTTCACATTTTATGAAGTCCCGTGAACCTCTGAGCCACAGAATTTCCACTAGTGTGTCGGGGGCAGAGGAGGACCAATGGGTAGTTGATACTTTAAACCAGAGGTTGCAATTAAAGAAGGCAGGAGCTTCAGTAGCTAGTGCTATACTTTGCAATTAAGGAGTGCATGTATTAGAGAAGTGACAGGATGAGGCACTGGCAATGCAATTTCAATAGAAGCTGTCAAAAATGTGCTTGAAGGAAATATTTGGCAATAAAGTTGCCTGTAATGGCCATCTTCTAGAAAGCCATAAGAAATATAGTCATGTCTCCATCATCTAAGATAAAACCTGCACAGCCAACATTCCCTGCCGGTATGTCCCAGCTGGCCCTGTGCTTCAACGAATGGCTCAATCCAGCTTCCCAGAGGTATCATTAGCTCAGTTGCAGCAAGGGGTAAACATGCAGAACCAGGTCAGGTCTAAGCTAATGACTCTTCCCAGCTCAGAGGGACTTAAGTGCTGCCCCACGGCATGGGTCAATGACAAACAGGACAAGCCATTCCCAGGTAAGTGAGAGCTGACTGTGAGTGGGCAGTGTTAAACGTGTTCTGTCTGGGAGACGATTAGCTTGAAGACCTTGAGGGGAAGCTTTAGACATCGAGTGCAGTCCTAAGATAAGCCTTTAGTGCATGTTCTCTAACATCACTAATGCTTTGGGTGCTGCCCTTCAAAGGAGAGTGATCAATATTGTATTATCCCATGTTGGCCAACTTTCGGAAATGAGAACTTCGTATTTCAGGAATGATTTTTATCAGCTTCTACAGATGGAAAGTCATACCTGGAGGGAAGATGTAGCAATCCAGAAGGAAGACCTCCATTATAGTAGGCCTTCCCTTCCACTTGTTAGCAATAATTAGATGTGAGAAGATTTCATAAAGATCGTATCCTAGAGAGGTGTGATTTTTACAAGACTGCTGATGAAATATAGCCTAATTTTAAGGTTTCAAAAGAATTTCCCACTGGATAGTGTATTTAAAATCCTTCTAGCATCTGATGGCTTGAGCAGTAAACAAGGCAATTGTTTGAGCTAGGCAGATGTCCACTGCAGTCGTCTTTGAAACTAACAAACAAAACGGGATGGAAAAGAAAAGATCACATAGTCATTGTCTGACTTATGTTTGTCATTAAATTTCTCTTTTTCCTATGCTCTTCTAAAGCTTTACACCAATGACTCTCAGTTTCTGTTATTGTTGGTGTGCTGGGCCATCACAGTGCATGGTTGTTAAGACCCTGAAGGTTGACAGTCGTAACAGAGAACGAGATCTTAATGAGGTATACAGAGGGCTGGCTCAGCAAAGGATCACTGAAGACAAGAGAACAGCATAACGATTTTTTAGATGAAAGCCAGCTAGGGCTTTGATTTTGGTCTGTTAGCTTACTGTTGCTTTATCTTTAGGGGAAAGCACAACAATCAAGTAGCAGCACCTATGGGAATCATAAGGAAAATCTGGAGGAACTGTAAGGAACTGTGTAAATTTCTTGCGAAGGATGCTGTTAGGTGTAGTCAGGTTTTATTTGGATATTCTGAGAGCATAAAAGATGGCTAATCTGCAGGTAAACAGAAAAAGGAAAGGAAAAGGACTCTTCTTCAAGAATTATATCGACTATTATATCTTAGTGTGCCAAAGAAAGATGATGATGAAAATATGATGACTAACCAAACTAATTATTTTAGTTCCTTGTCCATTTTGGAGGTTTTTTCCTTCCCTTAATGCAGATAGCTAGTATTGCTGCTTCTCCAATAACTCGTTCATTCTCACTATGAAAAGTAAGCACCTATCCTTGAAGCTCTCCCAGGCCTTAGTGGTGAGGACTATATCTGACTCTCCTGTGTGAAATGGATGTCTTCCCAGACACAGGAGTACTAGAGTTTTCAAACTGTCCGCTAATGATAACATACTCAGATATATTACACACTAAACAGGTAGTACATTGGGCTTTAGGTTAAAGTTTAGGGAGATAGAGAACATCACTGAAACTGTATCCTGTGACTGTCATTAGCTACATAGCATAGAGAGCTCTATGGTGTCTTCAGAGCTAGGAAGTAACTATGCCAGTAAAGTCCTTACCTGAAAGATGCCTTGGAAGTGCTAATACATGTGCAATGTTATGCAGAGCATTTACCATTACTTAAGAACCACTGCACCGGTAAAGAATAATGTTCTATGTCCCTTTAAATACTGATGTCTGTCCTTTTCAGAAGGCTTTTTAAAAAATTGTTGCCATGCAATTGAGGAGGGAAGCCACACTAATGCATAGCATCTCGGACAGTATGTCAGCAGGCAGCATGTTGTTTTGGCAGCACTGGAAACATTTGTTTCTGTGCATCAGTTTGCCCTGTTCTGTAGATCAAAACACCAGACACCTTGTTCCTAGTAAAGCCAATGGGAAACTCCTCCTGAGTTCGCTGAAGGAAAGGTCTATGTTTAGCTTCTTGATCAACAGTTTGTTAAGGCCACCAAGTGGCCATTTCTTTCTTGTTTTTTTTCAAGGCAATCCAACAGCCATGCTGCAGCGTGCAGCACTATCGTGTCAGGAAAGGCTAACACAGTCAGTAATAAAGACACTTAATGTGATTTTGCCTTACATAAGATGAAATCACATCACTTCTCTTCTTCTAATTGTCCTGTCCTATCACAGAAAAATTCTCTCCTCTGCAAGGAAAAAAAAGTCTGTGAAAGCAAATGGTTAGAGCAGCTCTTACAAAAAATGTTTTGACAATGTAGTACTGTTTACAGCAAACATTGGCAGCTATTTGTATGCTTCTCAAGCAGTAAGAGCCATGTAGCACTACCTGAGGCTTTTGGAGGCCTTTGTAAATGTGGTAAGCCTGAAGATCCAGAGATGATAATGAGGAGGAAGGACGCACTGTCCTGTGACATGTAGGAAAACCAGTAACAAGCTACCTGTGCCCAGGCTCTTGCTCCAAGCATTAGCCCAGGGCACCTTCCTGCTCAGTCACTGTCAGAATTGCATTTACTAAAAACAAACATAATAGACAGGATTTTTATTTTAACAGGCACTGTAATTTTTGGCCCAATCCACAGCAAAAAGAAAAAAAAAGAATTACATAACAAAATGAGTAATGTTAAGTGGGCGAGGGAAATTCTTGGTGTTTTCTAGCATGCATTGCCTTCAGTAGATGTGTGCATGGCTAAGCTTGCATCACTGGCAATGTGAAAAACTTTATTTTGCTTCAAAAGAGAAGCACTCGCCCATGCTAGTAAGTCATCCTCCAGAGTATCCTTCCTGTTCATGTTAACCAAGAGTAGCCATGCATGCAGAGATCTCTTTTTTTCACCATTAGAAAAGAGCAACGTGGTACTAAAGTTAATGAAACAGGCCAGTCAGACTGTATCAGCTGTCAACAGTCGTTGCAGCTGTTAGCTCGTCAAAAAATATCGTGGGCCAGCATCAACTGTCAGATGAAATTTAGAGAATATTCAGAATTTTCCTGAGATAAAGTGAAACAAAGTGAGGTGGACAATGTATTTTAAAAGGGGAGTTTTTCCATGTCACTAAAGGAATGAAACAGCCCATTGCCACTGAAAATTTCCCTTTCTACCTTTGCAAATCTCCCCTTGGCATTCAGAGTACTTTGTTTCAGTCACTGTGAAGCAAGTTTTTTAAAAACAAATACTAGCCATATGAAATCTTCTGTATGCACGCATGCATGCACACTCGCACTTGTACAGTCTTTTCCAATTATCTTTGGCAGCAGTTATACAGATTAACACCTGGTGTCTAATATAAGATTTTCTTCTAGCTCTAGTCTAGTTTCTTCACCAAGTGTTAGGCTAGTGGAAAGGTGTCATGACTTACAGCTGTAGAATTGCCATGGCCTCTCCTTACATAGAGACATCAAAAGCTGCTGTAATCTGGAGTGGAGAAAGTTGGGAGGAGAAATAATAACTCACTGTTGTTATTATTTAGCATATCTACTGTTCATGAATTCATTTCCAAAAGCAGACAACTCTCTTTTTTCAAAGTGGTCACAACATCATGAAGTTTCTTGCTGACTTCTGATGACAGCTTAACTCCTGTGTATTTCTGTCATTTTTTTCACAATTTTATCCCAGACTGGCTAGGCATTTGTTTGCTCTTTGTAGATGATGATAGGATTTATTGTGGTGCATCCCCATGCCGAAACATCCCACACGTGCCAGCCTTGTCGAAGGGTACAGCTTGGCAGCTCTGACCCTGATTTCCGAAGGGACCAAGTGCTTACTCTGTTCCAGAGGGAACCGCAGGTTCTTGGCACCTTTGGAAATAAGGCTTTATGAGCGTCGTGCCATTAGACTCACCAAAGGCGGTGAAACAACCAGGCTCCCTCCATCTGGCTTTGCTGTACTGGGGGAGGAAACGCGTCCTGTGTTCCACCGAGGAGCGATACAGCCTCCACTTTCTCCCTGATGCCCCAGCAGTAGCCTGCGGTTTGGTGCACGTTTGTGCCTGTAGCTTTCACCTTGCTCATGCAAGGTGAGCCCCCCGCCCAACCAATTCTTCCACCCAGCACTGTGCCTAGGTGTGAGATGGTGCTGCGGGCATTGTTTGGGGGAGCGGAGGAGGCTGGTGCCTCAAGAGAGGTTATGGTTATGCTGCCTCTTCCGCTCTGCTCCATGGTAGGGAAAACCCGTGCTAAAACTGCATGAGACAGAAAATCAGTGACATCCTTGGAGGGAAAGGTGATTTCAAGCAATTTAGAAAAACTTTATAACCAGGCTCCCTCCATACTCTTACTCCCTGTTGTTTAGAAAGGCACCCAGCAAGGAGGACTGTGAGCGCAAATGTCACCATTGGCTCAGGAAGGACAATTTCCCTCCCACCAGGGCTCATGCCTCAGCCCCACCAAGGCAGCTGGCCTGCTGGAGCAGTTTGGGCTGCCCTGTGATCTGATCGCTGGAGGTGAAACCACTGAGGAGCTTGGTGGTTCATTAGGCTTCAGGCTGTAAACTAAAGAAGTTTGATTGCGTTGTCTGTTGCAACTAGTGAAGGTGTTACGTGTTATTGGGAACTTTCAGAAAGCAGCTGCTGATTTGTGTGTTTGCCAGACTGATCGTTGATAGCAGGAGCAATTCTGACTGGACGTACCTACCACCTCCCATTCTTGTCCTCCACTAGAACCCTAGTTTACAAAGGCTTGTTTCTTTTTATATCATTCTTCTGTACATGTAATACAGTTGCATCACTTCCTTTCAAAGAGAAATACCACTGCACATTCATTTAGGTCTCACATGCACTCCCTCTAAAATATAGCCAAACTCTTGCATTGTGCTGGTGTAAATGAAGAGAGTCAGATCTCTACTCAACAGAAAAACACAAGCCATATATTTATTCTGCTGCCTAAGGAAATACAATTAACAATTGGATTTTTTTTTAAATAATTTAGATTATATCCCTACTTGCATGCTGAATATTCTTTCTTAGGGGCTGTGGGTTCCTCTTTTGCCTATCAAAAGGAAGAAGGTAATACAAGCTACCAGATGATTAGCACCATCACTTTCTCACAGCCGTCTGCATGTCATCACCATCTGCTCAGTAAGTTCAGATTGAGGATTTACCCCTCATTAATCAAGATAGAACGAAACCAAGTCATGTTTTAAATTGTACAGGGTGTGCTATACCCATCATCTCTGAAACATTTCCTTCTAAAGGGGAGAGTATGCCACAGAATGGCCACAGATAAGAGGAAAACCTCCCAGTTTCTTTAAAGTGGAGAAACCTCAGTGGCAGCAGGAACTGTGTGTTTTGTGAACCTTCCCACCTCAAGTTTCAGGCCTTTTCCTATGATTTAAATTCTTGTTTTGCAAAGGTGCTTCAATTCAAAAGGACAGAAAACCCAGACAGGCTCTTTTCCTAGCTAATGAGAAATTGTAGTAGGTAGTGGGAGCAGAATGGACAACATATATGTAGTATAGACCCCATGGACTGTTTTTAATGTTCAGCATTTATCTTTCTCCCAGTGTTTTTTTTTTTTCTTGCACCACCTTAATCCTTTCCCTCTCCAAGTCATTTTCTGATTTAATTTAACTCCTTTCAGCTCAGTCCCTTTGAAGTGGAACCTCAGCTCAGAAATGCACAAAACCAAGTTGATCTTTTGAACCAACCCAGGAAATGATGTGGGTTTGAAGTTAGATACAAATGAACAGAGAAACAATTCTTACCTTACGCTGGGATGGGAGCAGGCAAAGGTTGCTTAAAGCAAGAATACTTAAACGTCATTTTTCCAGGGCAAGGAGTGCTTACGATGTGCCCTGAAGTCCACTAACTGGGGTGTTATTCAACCTTGGACCCTTAACAAGCTTGAAATGTGCTCCAGAAATCCCTGGCAATTTGTTCCCATCTCTTTGCTTGCACGCTGCTGGAGGAAGGGGCTGCAGGCAGTGATTCCCCAGCCAGGCGTGGGAGCTGGCTCCGCTCTCAGCTCAGCCCCCAGAGCCACGGTCCTGGGCCTTTGGGGCTCCCCAGCAGCCAGTGCCCGTGCTGTGGAGGCAGGTCGGGGTGGGGGGGGGGTGGGGGGGGCAGACGCGTTTTAGGCCCAGGTGTGAGGTTTGCCCCGCCTGGATCTCTCTCTGACCCTTGGGAGAGCAGGGCTTGGTGGGATTGCATGCCTTTCATCCCCCACTTGTGTGGAGGAGCCTGCTGGGGACAGCAGTGGCTGTTTCCACCCTGTCTTTTACCTCCGAACAAAGGATGTTGGCTATAGAGAAAAAAATAGCATTACTGTATTTTGGATCTAGAAAAGAACAACTCACTGCAAGATAAAGCGTAGTTTGAATTCCCAAGCCAGCAGGAGCAAGATGAGCACATTTACTCCCAGGTGCAGGGGATACCCGGCTGCGCTATGCCGCATGGTCTGGCTTTTAACTTTTCTGTTAAAAGAATAACATTTCCTTTGCTTGAAACAGGCAGTCCCAGACTGACCTTGATAACCAGGCTGTAAAGATTCAACACAAATTACTTGAGTTATGGAGAAGTTGTTCTCAGCACCTTGTGGACAGCACCATAACATGTGACAGAGCTGGCTGATTTGTTTCCTGCAATTCACCGGAATGTAAAAATTTTTGTACTTAAAAAAAAAGAAGTCCAAATGAAATTTGATAAAATATTTCTATCCGTGTTAAATATATAAAAGCATACAATTTTAAAAAGCCCCACCCAGAGGGGAATTTTAACAATTTTTTTCCTTTTTTTCTGTTTTGTCAAACATCAACTACTTTAGCTTCTGAGTTTTCATATGAAAACTGAACAATTTTAAAAATTTCTTTTTCTAAAAGAATTCTAAATTTTTTTTAAAACTAGGTAGGAAAAAGTTTTGGCTTTTTTCACCATCTGCTCTCCTTGTTACAGTTTTTTTCTTTGTTGTAAACGTTAAATTCTTGTGTAAATTCATTATATTCAGCTTTCTGATTTTATTTAAGAGCCATAAGGCCTCCCCAGGCTTCATCAGGACAGGTTATCCTTCTAAAGCCTTTGTTTTGGGAGTGAGCCTTTAAAAACAAGGGACCGATATTGGTACCCATTATTATTTAATAGAACACAGTTTTTAGAATGGAAACGGCGACTGGTAACAATTTGAAAGTTTCAAAAAGTTGAGTGTTTCCACTTTACACAAAACTGGAAGCTTTTGGTTTCTTCAACTCAATACCAACAAGTAAAGAAGCAAGAAAGAGAGAAAGCAGACAGGAACAGAGATTTCCTTTCAGTAATAGGTGAGTGGTCACGTTCACTGGAAGGGCGGCACGATGCTCATCTTGAAGACAGACTGCCCAGCTCGCTGGAATTGAGCACGGGAGGCTGGAGGGGAGGTGAAGGTCGTCAGCATGTCAGGCACCGACAGTAAATATCATATCACATGCAATGTCTGCCTGTGAACTGAGTACGTTCTTTCCAGAGAAAATGGGTATATTCTTCAAAAAGCGAAATGAAATGAAAAATCTGACCCCCAAAATATCTCCTGATAAAATCAAAGCTGGAGAAGGTATTGCTCACGAAGAAGTGTTTCAGAAGCCAGTTCCACCCATCTCTGGCTATTTGGGAGTCTCAGAGATGCATATTTCTGTTTAGAAATTTTCAGAAATCGTTGTCTTGAACGTATATAATTTTGATGGATTACAGTACGAATTGATAGACACAGGAATCACTAGTGTGCTATGTAGACAACTGAGTGCAGCTAGAGGGGGCTATTTTTTGTCACATCTCCTGGGTCCAAAAAAAGGCACTATTAGGCTACCGAGATGTCTCCCGATGGCTGCCGTGGCGTGCCCTGACCGTGGCTTGGAAACTTCTAGCTAGGGCCATTGGATCACAGGGATGTTGCCATACACAGGCATATTATGGGTTTCTGATTGCTGGGAGAGTAACAGTAAGTGTTCGACTGCCTTGGCCAGCAGAGGAATACATCATGACTAGGTGAAATAATAATAAAAAAGAAATCTGAATAACCAAAGTCAAGGTGTTACTGTGTATTCACCGCCTCATTTCTAGCAGGTCTGATGATCTCAAAATCCACTACAGCTAAAAGCATTCAACACCTCTGTAATTACCTTAATATACATTTTGCAAAGCTGGACAAACATTTTGTTAAGTAATTACAACTACACTTTCCTCATTCTTTATTTGCTCAAGCACATCTGGAAGCCTACCTGCATTTTTTTTTTTCCCAGGAGCTAAGCAATTGGATGAATAACTGCTGTTTACTGATGAAAGTGACTGGACTATCATAGGTTGAAATGCTTTAGACAGATGAGAAGGAAGGACGACATCATATTTGGAAATAAAGCTAAAGCAGAAAAAAGAATGGGAAAAGGATGTCATTCTAGAGTAAACCATTGCACCAATTCTACTTTGACCTAGAGTAAGTTCAATTTTTTGCTCATTTACCAATAATCTCACTCAACATAATTGTAGTGTTGGATGATTTGATTAGCTGCAACATTCATTCATTTATTTTCATTTCCTTAACTTGGTGAAATTGTTAGATTCTGGTATCCAGCACAAACGTAACTGAAATTTTTTGGAGTTTCAGAAAGCTTTAACATGTCTCGTTCATATTGTTCACACATAGGGAGTGACACAGAGATGCTTTGTGACTTTTCAAGAAGTGCAGGGTGAGCCTTAAAAAGACCCTTTAGCAAATAGGGCACTGTAGCCAATATCCCACAAAACGCATGCATATGCACACACACACACACACGGAATCCAAGCTTTTCACTTGGTTATGGAATTAGTAAGATCTGGAGCATATCAAGAATAAAGCCCGCTCCTCTCATTAGCTTTATACTGGAAATGTTCATGTTTTATGGTTCCAGATGGCAGGACTGCAACAGGCAGATTGCACCATGCAGTAGTCTCCAAATTCTATCCTTCATACCTCTGTTTACTCCTTTGGTTTCCCAAAGGAAACCTCCTTTTTTCCATTCTGTTTCTCTGCATGTTCTCAGGGCGCTTGTCATTTTTCTCAGATGGCAGTGGTATCATATATTGTAACTGCAGTAGAAACCAATACTTACTAGCAACTCTCTAGCAGCTTTTGCCCTCAGGGTTGTGCAATCTAAAAATGGTTGTTTTCAGGTCATACTACTTTTCACATATTTCTGCATATTGATGAAAACATTCCATAAATCTGAACACTGGTTATTCCTTATTTCAAAAATCTGTTTCTAAGATACACTCTGCAAAACTGTGCTTGTATCTTCTTTCCCAGCTAAAGTGGGAAGTGTTAGAAAGCATCAAAACTAATTCATGAATGAGTTGTAAGCCAACAAAGGGCTTAGTTATACCCTTTTGGATCCTAGTTCAGTAATTCAATGTAGCACTTGAGAAAATGCGAGTGTTATTGAGGAACTGGTGGGAAGAGGTCTAATAACGATCCAATAGTAACCGAGGATTATTGAAAACACAGAGAACAGTAAGATAAGTAAACAGGAGAAAAAGAAAAAGAAAGAAAGGGAACATGGAAATACTATTCCTTCTCAGAACAAGTAAATTAATACTAAGACACGTCATTAGATGTGAATGTAGTGATTTTTTTATTATCAAAACAATCTTCAACATCTAGCAAATAGTGCTGCTCTCAGTGGAGCTCTCACTTCTGGAAGTTTAATGTTGCCCGTATGACCTTCCTTTTTATGTGCCTAAGCAGGATCTGAGCTCTTTGGGCATAGCTGGCAGACACTGAAGGGACAGTGATGATACTTTATGGAGATGAAGCCTTTCATCTCCAAGTGCCAATAATAAGACTAACGTGTAGGTGCCTGTTTTATAAAGAATATAGACCAGCTACGCAAACAGCCTGAGGCTCCATCACGACGCCTCAAGGAGTGAAAAGTGCATGTGAATTTTGCTATTGGCTTTGCAGGGGAAGGTTTCAACCTAGGGGTCTCTAAGCTGTGCTCTTGGCCTGGTGACCCAGCACCAGGAAGCAGCACAGAGCCAGGAAATTCACCTTGCAACTTCTATCCCATTTCAGTAGATGAGCACATCAAGCTGTCAGGAAGGAGAAAGTCTGGATACCAGGTGTTTGCGTATCGGGAGGAGGTCCACGTTTTTCTTCAGAGGAAAGCTGCAGATGGTCTCAGGTGTTGCTACATACAGAGAGTCTTAGACATGAACTGATGTATGGAGACATAAAGACAGTCTTAGGAAAGGTGGTTTGAAATATTCTTGGTTATGAAGTGGAGGGAAGGTACGTGAAAAGGAAACAAGATGTTTGCTAAATCCGGCAAAAATAATCACAAGTGGACCGTGAGACTTTTCTGCTTAAATGTACAAGGATTTGGCTGTGTTTACTGGTTTACTTTGTTTCTAATGGTTTAAAATGGCTGTGTAATTGGTAACGTGGAAGAGCTACGGTAGAATAATACTGTTTCGGGAGTCAGTATTTTAGATGGAGGAACTGCAAGCGCCCTCCCAAAATGAGAGGGGAGTGCCTATGACACAAGAAGTCACCACAATAAAGGAAGATTAAAATCTGGCTGTTAAGACTAGCGTCGGACCTGGTTAAACAGCATGTGCTTTTCTGGTGTAAACCAAAGTAATCAGTAGTCTGTCCCCAGATTTCCAGTGTACCTCTGAATTCTATTGATACCAGCCATGGAGGTCTTTCTGCAGCGTAAGGCTGGCTGTTTAGTGATTTGTTTCCTCAGCCCTGCGTCCCAGATTTGCGACTTTGAGCATGGGGTTGTGCAACTTTAATAGTGCTGTTACTTTAGGTCTGAGGTTTGCTGCTGCTTTGGGCAGTTGAAGGCATCATCTCACAGATTGATGATCAGGGATTTTGGAGGATTTCTAAGGGAAGAAGGCACCCAATGGAAATTGGTGCCGGTAACAAATTACTAAGCCCTTCAGAGATCTCCATCTCAGGAAGGAGGTTTGGGAATACTTGAAGATGCAGACAGGCAGCTATGAGCTTTTCAAAACCATCGTTAGCAGCTTAATTCACTTCCGAAAATGCATTTTGCCCAAGTCATTTGTCAAGGGTTTCAGAACAACCTTCGCCAGGCTCCTGCAGGCCCCTGATACCCAGTCTCTGCACAGCTGCATTTTGTTCCCAGTTTGGTGAACTGGCTGCTGGGCAATAAAGCAGGGGAGAGGTTTGTGTCTCCTTCTGCTTCCAGGGGCAAAGGGAAAGTTGTACCAGGTTGGTCAGAGTATGTTCAGGGACTTGAGCATCCACGTGGGGAAAAAAGAAGTTTGACCTTTTGGGCTGAAAGCCATGGTCAGGTGCCTGTTGTCTTCACCTAAGGCTAGAGCCTGACTGCTGATGCAGACGCTCGCTTGCCTTGTGACCTGTGGGTTTGCTGTGGCTGCGAGCTCTGCAGGCACGCAGTGCTCCGCTTGCTGCTTGGACTGCACCTAGTGCAAGGCAGGCTCGACCTTTACCTGTCTCCAGGACCTGCTGTACCATGCACCTTCCTGCCAGAGCTGCGGGTGGATGTCCTGCACAACCGGTGAAGCCGACTTAGCAAAGATGGGAACAGCGAGCAGGTGAGCTCCGCTCCCGCCCCGCGGTCGCCCTGGACAGGTTCCTCTTCTGCGCGAGGAACTCCCCCTGCACGGGTGCTGAGGGGATTTCATGGCCTCCAGCATGGCGGGGAGCCCTGAGTGAGCGGCAGCCCTCGGAGGGCCTCTGTTATGCCGCACCTTGCCTCTGGCATGTTTCCATCAGCTTCTCTGCCTTCAGAACTGTTTTTGCCCTGCACCTCTTCTGGGATGTAGGCAAGCTCCACTGTTATAGTGGGTAGCTCTGCTCCCGCACCCAGCGAAAGTGTAGGGCAGTCTTTCAGAAGGATTTTTTTTTAACTGCGAGGAATAAACTCCCGAGTGCAAGACTGGCTAATACACGTGCCTTCACACAGCTCCCAGTAGCTAGTCTGAGCTTTCGTCTTTGTTGTTTTTCTGCCTTGGGTGCAATTCCCATGCGAGTCAGCTGGAACTTCAGAGGTTTTTGGTGAAAGCAGAACCCAGCTTTCTCTGCCTTGAACGTTTGTGAGCGGCTGTTGAGAAGAAACAGTCATTTTTCCTGGCATGCCTTTAGTCAGTGTGACCTTAAGAGTGTGAAAAACAGAGGGCCTAGTGGTGAATGCAGTGGTTAAGCAGCAGCAAGAGTGTTTTCACAAGGGGACTTAAATTCAGGTATTAACACAGAAAACTTCCATGAAGACAAATGGGGCTTTTGGGTAAGGTTTGACAGGTTGGGTTAGGCACTTACAACAGTGTGGAAATTGCTAGAAAAGAAGAACAGATTGTGAAGTGCCGTAAGCGTTCAGATTATGAGCTGGACCATTTAGGGAGTAATAGGTTCTTACCGTATGCAAAAAGCACACTGTGAAAGTTTACCAGTGCAATACTGCAACATTTAATGCAGATAACACAGTTGCGTTACTGATCAGTTTTCTACTTTGCACACTGAAAATGATGGTCCTAATTTTTTTCACCATCTAAATGGACATGGCTGGTGCCAGAAACCCTGAGTAATGAAACCGGTAAAGCTAATGAGACTTAGCCTGTCTTACTCATGAAAAGACTTATTTGTAAAACTTATTATGCATGCAGGAGTCTAGCTTTAAGCATCCACTCTAAAAATTTAGGCAACTGGAAATAGTTTTCTATTGAGTTCTTTTTGCACAGAGACAGCAACAAACCAGTCAACTAGATAACTCCCCGTACATGTATTGTCTTTTTTTTTTAAGGATTCTGACTGACTTTGTCTTCCCTTAAAGATTTCTGAATTTATAACTTATTTACCTCTCTAACGGTATGTGGAATTCATTGGACAAGTGGAATTATTTTTTCAAAATATTCTCCAGAATTTGAGAAAGCTGTTAATTTTATCCTGAAGGATGTGCTCTAGTGTAGATCAAATCTGCATGTTTCACACTGGTACAGAATTCCCTGTCTTAAAATTTGCAAAAGAGAGAAGGCATTAGATGTGTTCTTTTTATGGTAATACTTCTGGATACATTTTTATACTTAAAGAAATTGCAGTTGGAGCCCTGCGTACCACCCATTCTGGCTTCTAGGAATCATACCTTGAATTTCTGGAAAACGTTTCTGATGCCTATGGCTAAAGCTATGGTTGCTCCTGTCTTGATTTATGATGGCAGTCACCTCCAATGTCCAAGACGTGTTTTAATGTTAAAGGTACTTTAACTAGTGACTGAAAAAAAATCCGACAGGCACTGCCAACTCTTTTTCTAGACGATAGCGTGTGTTACAAACTAAATATCTAAAAATGCCTGTACCTCTCACTTCCCCCTCAAAATGTGGTGATAATTACATCTAAATTTCAGAAGATGGCGTTGAAGATTTGCAATTAATATTCTAAACTCTGCATGTACCCTCCGCACCGGCGGCCTGCCAGAACAGTGCGCGATGACTGGTTTTTGATCTGATACGTTAGCGCAGAAAGGATGTGGATGTGTGTTGGAAACGTTAAAACAGAACAACAACAAGAAAGTGTCGTGGCATGAAACACGTGTTTGAAACCTGAAAGGCGGCAAGGAAGATTTTCACGCAAGTCCGCACCTTGCTCTTCCTCTCCCCCCCCTCCCCCGCCAGCTCCCGCTTCGTTAGCACAGGAGACTCTGCCAAGAAAGCAAGTTATTAACGCCCCCAGCGCTCCCTTGTGCCGGGTGCCCCACGTCCAAGTTGATGCGCTGATGTTTAACACGGGCTTTCCCAGCGGAGAGGCGCCTCTGCCCCCGGGCGGGGTCGCCGCCGGCCCCCAGGGCGGCCGGGGCTGGCGACGGGCCGGGCTCGCTGCCGGATGGGGCCCGGTGGGTTCGTGACATTTTTGGGGGCTGCAGACCACGGGGTAGGCTCGCCGGGGGAGTCCGTCAGCCCGGCTCGGATGCCGTCGGGGCTGGCCGTCCGGCGGAGCGGGAAAAGGCGGCTTTGGCGGCCGGAGGCGCCCCCGGGGCGGGGAAGCGGGGTGGGGGGGGTCGGGGCCGGGCGGCCCCACTCGCGGGACGGGTGGGTGCTACCCGGGGGCCCGGCCGGCGCCGTCTAGTGCGTTTGTGGTGGGTGTAGCTGGCTGAGTATTTTACAGTAAAAGCCGTCTGGCTACCATAGGTAGGAGTTTCCCCATGCTATTTATATACCTGTGTGTCTGTGTGTGTATATATATATATATATATATATTTGTATATATTTAAAAAAAAAAGCGCGGATGCACCGAGGGCGCCGGGCTCCGAGCCCCCCCCCCCCCCCCCACGGCGTGTTTACCAGCAATGGGCATGTGTCACTGCCTCAGATGTTTTCCAGCTCGCAAAGTCCCCGCTCCCCTCCGCCGGCTCCACCTCCGAGCCGGGTCCCGCCTCCCACCCCCCCTCCACCCCCCTCCCCGCCCGGGCCCGCAGCCCTCCATCATATAAAGAAACTTCCCCCGTGCCCGGCGGCCCAGTCGAGGTGCGCCCGTGTCCGCTGCCCGCCCGGGAGCCGGCGGCCCCAGCCCGCTCCGAGCGCCGCGACACAGGTAAGCGGCGGCTTTGGCTGCCGCCGGCCCCGCCGGGGCGCCCCGCTCCGCGCCCCACCGCGCCGCCCCCCCACCCCCCCTCCTCGAGGGCAGCCCCGCGGCGGGGCCCGGCGGGCTGGGGCCGGGGGAGAGAGGGGCTTGGGGAGGGGGGGGGGTGGTCACCTCGCTTCCCCTCGCGGTGGTCTTTTCCTGGAGATGGTGATTTTTTTTTTTCTTTTTTCCTTTTTTTTGGCTAATTACAAAAAATAATTAAAATCCCCCGCCTCGTTTGCCCCTCGCCGGGGCAGCGGCGGGGTGAAGCGGCGCCCCGGCCGGCCCCCCCTCCCCTCCCCGGCGCCCCGAGGGGCCGCGCCGTCCCTGCGCTGCAGAGGGTCGCGGAAAGCTTGTCACAGCTCCCCGGACGGGGACGGGGGACCGTTTCAGGGTGTGCATGCCGGGGGTGAGGATGTGGTGGGGGCCTGGCACGGGCTTGGGGGAGCCGCCCCCCCCCCCCCCCGGGCACGTCTTGCCCTGGGGAGAAACTCGGCGACCAGGTTGGCTGCGGTGGTGGGAGCTGCGCCCTGAGGAGGGGAGTGAGGGGTGCGGAGCTGCCCGCACCAGCGTGCTCACGGCTAACCAGGGGCTCTGACAGTCTCCCTGAGTGTGGAGGCAAGGACTGTGGGTGAGGACTCACTTTTTTATTAGATATAGTTGGACCCCCTACCCCTCCCTCCCCCGCAGCTTTTGGGCGTACAAGCACTTTCTCAGGTCGGGAGGACAAACTTTACTCCAGGTCTACCATCACTGGTGTTGGTTTGCTCATGTTAGGACCTTTCCAGTGGGCGCCCATCACTCTGTGGAGCCTCGCCGCTCCGGGCGAGTGCGCACACCTCTGCGCTTAGCAAGGGCTCTGGGTGTAGCTGGCTGCAAACTGGCCCGCCTCTGGGCAAAGTGTTCTTGTGGCAGGCTCCATAGGTTGGTGTATTTCCACTTTTAGGTATTTGCAATATATAGATTTGAATGTTATTATACATGTGTGTTGGGAGCAGTCGGAGACGTAGATATGTATAGGACATCATGTGTTCGAATGTGTCTTGCTTAAATGAGCTTGAAAAAGCTGCTTCAACATTATAGTTAGGTACCATATAAATCATAAATGTGTCTGAGGCTGTCTAAACTGTGTGCATGTATCTGCTAGTGCATATGTGCACTGTCATGTGGAACTATATTTAAATACAATTTTTTTATCTTTTTGGTTAGAAGAATAAAATCCCGGCTGAACTCAGAGCAGGTCAGGGGGGTTGTGTCTTTAGTCACTCTGTGATGAAAATTTCAACAACTGGCTTGTGTTCATGCAAAACAGTGTCGAGAGGGGGAGGAAAGTCTGTCAAAGTCTGCAGCCTGAGCGGTGCCTGGGGAGGGATGTGAGGGGCCGTGCGCAGCCTCCCGGGGCTCTGCGCTGCAGCGCTACTGTGCTTCCCGGGCCCCCTGCGTGCCGCAGCCCCGCTTAGCGCGGTGCATGCAGCACTGAGCACCAGCACCGCTGGCAGGGCTCCGTGTGGGGTCTCTGACCGGCGCCTGAACTGTGGGTTTTCCTCTCTCTGCATCCTACCCCTCTTCCCCCCTCCCCTGCAGCCCCCAGAGAGCCAGTGCGTGGGCACGTTGCAGAGAAGCGGGCTCAAGTGAAGCACCCCAAAACCCCCCATCCCGACCCCCAACGCGAGTGGCATGAACTTGGAGCCGGGCGAGTGCGGGATGAACTCAGTGAGCTGCGGCAACGGGAAACTCCGCCAGTGGTTGATCGACCAGATTGACAGCGGCAAGTACCCGGGGCTGGTGTGGGAAAATGACGAGAAGAGCATCTTCCGCATCCCCTGGAAGCACGCTGGCAAGCAGGACTACAACCGTGAGGAGGATGCTGCCCTCTTCAAGGTAGGGCTCAGCCCAGCGTCGGGGCTGCAGGGGTGTAGCGGCTGGGCCACCGTCGTGGCTCCTCGCCGTCCCGTCTCTTCCATGCCGGCAGGCTCACTCCACTCAGGGACTCGCTGCCCCCAGCGCCCCTCGCCCCGGTCTAGGTTTGCAGCGTGAGACTGCCCTTCCTTTCCCCATTCCCTCATGTGGAGCTAAATGCTCGTGGGACTGCTGCACATCTGTTTCCATATTGACTCTGGATCATTTTTTCCCTTTTCTTGTGCCTCCAAACCTGTTTTTCCTTACCATGTTCCTTACCGTGTTCCTAATGCTGCTTTTTTCTTAGCCTAAACCTGCAGGGAGTAAATTCATGCGCATATAAGCACACACATATATGCTATTTCAGGCATTGTGATCTTGTACCTTGTAGTTTGATTCTTTTTTTTTTTTTTTTTTCCCCTTGCTCTTTTGATTATCTGAAATGTTTCCAGGCTTGGGCTCTTTTTAAAGGAAAGTTCAGAGAGGGCATTGATAAACCAGATCCCCCTACCTGGAAGACAAGATTAAGGTGTGCTTTGAACAAGAGCAATGACTTTGAAGAACTGGTGGAGAGAAGCCAGCTGGACATCTCAGATCCCTATAAAGTGTACAGAATAGTGCCAGAAGGAGCTAAAAAAGGTAAAATGTCTCAGATTCCCTGTGTAATGGAGTGTGAATATCTGTCTCACTGTAAGCATATGAGGACTGAAGTATGCTTTTCTGGAATGGCCATGCAGTCTTTTTAAGTGTGTTAGTGTTGCGGTGAATACAAGGAGCTGAAGTGCAGGGCTCAAGTACATCTTCTTCTGATGACTAAAATAAGAGGCTCTGTCTGTGGGAGGACTGTCGGCATTTGAGTCAGAGCACTGAAAGGGAGCCCTTTGTAAAAGACAGAGATGTGCTTCTTGTTCGTTGCTGCAGGAATTGCTCTTTTACCTGGCATCTGCCTTCCAGTTCTCTGTAGAGAGAGGCCCATGTTAAGCAAGCAGTTCAAGGGACAAGCAAAAAAAAATTGTTTTTTGTACCTGGGTTTTGAATAAGGGGAAGAGCAGAAGTGCTGTGAGCCAGGCAGTACTTAACTGCTGTGGGGAAGAGCTGGGGCCAAGAGATGCTTCACCTATGGTCTCCTGCACAAAGGCTGGGGATGGTGGCAGTGCAGCATTGCCACAAGTGAACCCCCTGCTCTCCAAGGAACCCCGGCACCAGAAAGGGTTTGCAGGAGGCAAAGGCTTGGCAGGGTTTGTGGAGGGCATCAGAGCACACTAGAGTATGACTGAAGGGCATTTCACATCCTAGGAAGTTCTGTGGGACAGACTGCTTCTCTGAGCTGACTGGGATGGGAGAGCTGGCAGTCCTTCCCTGTATGGGCTGCTGAAAGGTGTCCGAGTCCTGTGTTTGCTAAAAGATGTGCTGTATGGATTTGTCTTCAGTGCGTCCGTTTCATATTTCCTTAAGCTATAGCTGACATTTATTTTCATCTGTCTGGTGACCACAGGTGCAAAACAAATCAACATGGAGGAACAGCCATTAATGATGAATCACCCCTTTCCAATAACTTCTCCTTACACTTCACTACCGTCTCAGGTATGACATTAGTTATGTATTTTACTTAGTGCTTATACGTCGAGCAGCAGCGTTTTTGTACTATGTGATACATCAGTCTTTGCTGGTATGGCCCTCTTTAGTTCTGCCTGGGAAGGCACTTTGTTGTGAAAACTGAGAAGTAGAGAAGCAATTTTTCTAATGTCATATGAGGCCACAGGGCAGCTGATTTCCTTTGATTTTGCTTATTCCTGAGTAACAGCTCTTTTCTGTTCAGTGATAGATATTAGTGTACTGCCATCCTGTTGATGCCAGAATGTAAGCAACCAATGAAGCATTGCTGTTCCAAGCAGACATTTACCAGCAATGCTTTGACTGCCTTTTGTTATTCTACCCTGCTTATTATTTACGCCAATGGTGAGAAGTCCATTTGAAAGCCTCACTGGTGGTGGTGGCAACATGCCATTCATGTAGCCTGTGCAATGCTTAGAGCTCTGCAAGCTTTGGCAGAGCAAATAATACCAAAGAGCTGAAATGTGAAAGCTGATGCAACACGTCATCAGTTTTGGCGACTGCCACTTAAGAGTGTCTTGTTAATTTGAATAGGTACAAAACTACATGGGGCCCCATGAACGAAACTGGAGAGAATTTGCCCCGGAACAGCCCCATCCCGATATTCCCTACCAGTGCACCAGCATCCCTTTTGCAGCTCGCAGCCATCATTGGCAAGGACCTGGTTGTGAAAATGGTAAGATGATCCTGTTTAGGGTCAATTGGTCACCTTGGTTAAAAGAGATAGTATTTGGTTACCCTTGAAGGACAGACCATAGACCGCATGTTTCTTATTCATGACTTTCATTGGGATGAACAAAGTTGGCTTGACACAAGCCTCTAGTGGGCTAGAGCTACAGGGACTGACTGTCCTCACAGACCTTTGTCTTGGCTCTGGCCCTCAGTGCTGCCATAGGTGCAGTGTGTGGGTTACGCAATCACCTCAGTTAAAACCCCAAGTCAGCTCCCAGAAGTCCTCAGCTGTCTTAAAAGCCCCAAGTGATAAGAAAGGACCCACCTAGCAAAAAACGAAAAAAAAAAAAAAAAAGGAACATGTGATCTTTAGCTTTGGTTTCTGATTCAGGACCCTTTGAGGTGCACATTTGTGAAGGTTTTCCCTTCAGCCTTGCGGGTTAGAATGATATCCTTCTCCTAAGAGGAAAGCAGCACTTACTACTTTTTCTAGTACTGTGGCAATTGGACAGCTTCTTGTGGATTGAGTCTCTTTTGGTGCTGGTACAGAACAAACATAATAAAGGGGCATTCCCTTCCCCATAGATCTTACACTGTGAGAGTCTAATGTGATCATAGCTTTCCAAGTTCTGTATCCTTAGGAAAAATCCTGAATCATGTGAAAACTGGCGATGCTAAAATCTGCAGGGGATGAAAGGTGAGAGAAAGGAAAGCATGATCACTGCCTTTGTGGGGAACGGAGCCACAAAGGTTAAATGTCTCACAAGTCTGGCAATGGGCAAGTCTGTAGAAAACTGGAAGATGAACCCAGATCTTCTGAGCTGAGGCCGAGTGTCTTAGTCATATATCTCCTGTGTGTCATAGACACTTGCAGGATAACTCACTTCAGTAGGCAGATATTTGCTTCATGAGAAGCAGAAGAAGCTAATTCAGGAGGGCAGAAGAGGGTGAGAAGTGAGGAGGGACTTCTCAGAGTGCCAGAGGTGCTAAGTCTTCAGAGGACAGTTCCCCAGCAGTTTTGGTGCAGAGAAATAAACTTCTGTTTCTTTGAATCTGCTAAAAAGTAAATTCTCTGTACACTGCAATGTTTGTTGGTAGTCTATTGGAACTGTCAAGCTGAAATCATTTGCTTTTAGTTGAGCTATTTGCTAATAATTGAGGTATTAAGCTGAATGAACTCTGCCCTGAAGTACATCCTCTGCAGCAGTTAAACACATGTTTGGGTGCTTTGCTGAGTTTGGAGGCAGTTGTTAGTGGCTGGTACTGGGTTTCTCTCTGGGCTCTCCAGCTTGCCAAGAGGCGCTGAGGCTCTGGATCTGCGTAGCTCCAACCCTGGGGTTCTGTCACTAGGAAAGGTTGTGTGCGCTTGTCGGCAAGTCACTTGCATCTTCCTGCAGAGGTTTCTAGTGACCTTAAGAAACAGAGAAAAACCTCAATTGCCCATGTTATAATCTCTTTGCTGGTAGGCATCGCTGGGATCCATCTAATACTAGTCCTGGTAATAAAGCCTGAATAGTCTCTTGCTGGTCAATTTTCTTTATCTACTTTACCAGTGTTAATTCCAGCTTTACTGTTTTACCTGTCTTTAATAGCATTCCTTAGACTAAATGGCTTGGTTTATGCCAGCAAAGTTAAGAGTACTACAGTCTAGTTAAAATGTAGGTTATTTCTGTAATAGAATAACACATTCTTGTTAGTCAAGGAAAAAGTACTAGAGGGAGTACTGAAATACTAAGGGAGCATTTCATGCAGACCCAAATAAAAATACAATCCAGATAACATCTAAAGAGGTTTGTATAGCTGGCACATTTAAAAAAATGGGAAGTAAGACCTTTTTAGGAAGACGGGATGGGGGAAGAGAGAGGGTTTCTAGTGGGGCCAAAAAAAACCTCACTTTTGCATAGCTTTGATCTTTTTGCGCGAGCTTTTCTCTTAGAATTTAAGCAGTTGTCACTGACTTTTGTTTATGAAAACAGGTTGTCAGGTGACAGGAACTTTTTATGCTTGTGCCCCACCTGAGTCCCAGACTCCTGGCATCCCGATTGAGCCAAGCATAAGGTCTGGTGAAGCCCTCGCACTGTCAGGTAAGGTCTATAACACTCTGGGGTTCCTGGGGAGCTTTACAGAGACTCCCATTTCTGACTTGCCCTGGCACTGTTTCTCCTTTCTTAGTAAAAAAAAAAAAAAAAAAAAAAAAAAAAAAAAAGAAAAAAAGAAACCTCTCTAATGAATCAGTTTGGTGTATGGGCTTGAGTCTCTGTTTACCAGGATATTCAAACACTTGTAGCCTGAGGTCCAAGAGAGTTGTTCCGTGCTTAAAGTTAATAAAAATGCTTTGCTGGATCAAGACATCAGTGTTGGGTTGCTTCAGTGAGTCATCCGAGAAGGCCTCCCTTGGAGAATTTGGAAGTTCGGGGGATCAGAAACTTTGAGCTCAGTTTTTTACTTGGGAGGAGCCCCCACCAAGACCAGTCTTGTATGGGTATCTTGCTGTGCTTCTGCTGGAGCCATCTGGCTTTGCTCTGTTTCATTATTCCTGATTTAAAAAAAAGGACATTCAGGAATTAAAAAAAAAAAGAAAAAGAAATAATCTCGGCCAGATTTGCAGAAATGCAGATACTGGGGGACTTTCTGAATAACTCCAGGAAAAGGTTTGGGAGTGTGCTTTTTAAACTAATAATGGATAAGTCTGCAACATGGCGCAAAGCACGTTTCTTGAGTGGGGTTATTCTCCTGAATGTACATATATAGTGCTATGTGAGCTCTTAGCAGTGAGCTTTGTTGACTGAATGGCCATTTGAAAGTAAGGCTTGGGATTTTGGTTGCAGCAATGTTTGAGCTGGAGCTAGCAGTAGCTTCTCTTAGGGCAATGAAGTGCAAGTTTGCAAATCCCCTGTGCAGAAGTCTCTTTTATGCAAAATCTGGGGAGAGACACAGCTACTTCCTGATTAAATCTGAGGAAGTGTACTGAGCCAGTGGGTTTAATTGTGATAAAAGCTTGGAAAATGTGACAAATGACTTCTTACATCTATTTTTCCTACTAAATGGAAAGGTGCAGTTTACTGGACTACAGACTTTCCATATCAGTAGCCCTTCATAAAAAAATCTGAGTGAACCTTCATGTTACCATACCCCAAATATTTTAGTATTCAGATTCGTTATATGATTTTTACTAATGTGAGCCTGTCCCTTGAGCGGTGGTGACTGCTAATAGTTATAGAGGCTTAGAAGTCTCACACAAATTTGTCTCTTGGCCTTAATACCTATTCATACTATAAAACATTCGTTCTAATGTATCACCATGATTTTTTTGCTTCTTATAGATTGTCGGCTCCACATCTGCTTGTATTATCGTGAAATATTGGTAAAAGAAGTAACAACAACTAGTCCTGAAGGCTGTAGGATATCCCATGGCCAAAGTTATGAGGTCAGCAGCCTGGAGCAAGTTATCTTCCCTTATCCTGAGGATAACGGCCAGAGGAAGAACATAGAAAAACTACTGAACCACTTGGAACGAGGAGTATTACTGTGGATGGCACCCGATGGCCTTTATGCTAAGAGACTTTGTCAGAGCAGGATCTACTGGGACGGGCCCCTGGCGCTTTGCAGCGACAGACCCAACAAGCTGGAGCGGGATCAAACATGCAAGCTCTTTGATACTCAGCAGTTTTTAGCAGGTAATTCTCACTATGGTTTTGATATCATTTCTGCAAACGTCTCACAATCACTCTCCATATTGGCTTTATGAGAGTGATCCTTTTATGTCACCAAGGCCACTGGCAGAACCCTGAGATCAGCATCTCTTAAGAATTACCCCGTAACTACTTCTTCTAAGCAAGCACAGTTAAGGAATAGTTAACTTCTGAATAATCCTGTCAAATTCTGCTTTCTGTGCCCATCCAGTGCTCTTGCACAAACCAACAGGAGGGAACTGATGCTCACCTGGGGACCCCCAAAGCCCTACATCTCTTTAAGAAGCACGAGGAGGAACCTAACAAAACAGTCTTCCCAAGTGTAGGATAATAGTGCAAAGTGGATCCTGATTTCAGACCTGCTAGTCTAAGTCCTGGGTAATTTTGTGATCTGCAGTCATACTGCTCTCAACCTGACCCGGACTGAGTCTGAAATCTGGCTCAAAGTATTCAAATATTTGCGTGAATTCCAGCAGAAGTCTTTTCAGTTTGAGTTCTGTGCTGGTGTTTAAAAGAGATCTTGGGAGGCAAAAAGCTTAAATAAGCTCTGGAGTTTCAACATCTGCCTACTGCATCTGCCTAGGCCAAGATTTGTTCTACCTCTTCACAGCTTTGTAGGAAGGTTTTCTTTCTGCAGGGCAATTGCGAGCAGTGATACAGAGGGGGCAACAGCACACTTCAGAACTGTGTCTTCTCCTGACAGCCCACAAAAGGAAAAGGCAGAACCTCAACCCCTTCAACCTCACTTTCTAGCACTTTGGAGCAATGAGAGGGAGGAAAGCTGTCCACCCAGATAAACTAGTGGGAACAAGTCATTTCCCTTTCTTAGAAAAGAGAGGAAGATTGGGCAGCGGGAACGCACGTTGCCCCTCGTTTGAGATGTTTGGCCTCGCTACTGGTGACCTGTGTGGCTAAGGCTTGGCATCTTTTCCCAATAGGGCAGACCATCAGCACTGGCACGAGTCTCTCGGGAAAATAATGCCATGCAAAACAAGAAGTCAAATCCAAACCAACAGCTTTAGCATACTTTACATTCCAGGGCTGGTGCGTCATCCTTGCAAAATGACCAAGCAAGTAATACGTTTAGAGAGAAATCTCCTATGGATATGAGAATTGACAGTTAAAAAGGGGAATTTGAGTTCAAGGTATTGGGTTAAGCTTCAATCACATGCTAATTTAAAGATATATAATTCTGCCTGTGATGATGGTTTTGGAAATCCCTTTCCCTTTTCTCAGGTAGTTTTTTAGATATGATCTGGGTTCTTCCAAACGGTTCACAGGATGGATCTCTTTTTAGAAGCCTAACCCCAAAGATAAGCTTAAGCAATAGTTATTTTTCCCCCCTGCTAAATTACTTATGCACCAATGCCTGTGCAAACCCAAGCACGTGGTTGTAGTCCTAGTCTGCCATGTGTGCACAGTGAGCTTTTGCGTGTGTTGATGCTTAGCTAGGTTTATAAGTAACTTGTCATGAGCTTATCATATCTGCAGGCCAATTTAAAATATTGAGGTCACAGAGTATAGGCAAGTTTGGGGATTTCCCCATTAGGAAATTGGGCTTTCCTTGGGAAGAGACAGAGCAGATTTCTACCAAGCGAGGATATGCTGAACAGAAGATAAAGGGGCAGAAGCAGAACTGCTGCGGGCTGTAGTTATTGGGGTCCTGCTGAGAAGCTGGACCCTGCAATGGAGACTGTGCTGGACGACTGAGCCCTGTATTAAGGAGCCTTTAGTGTTCATCAGCCTAAAATGGCAGTAACTCAGAAAACAGGTGTTTGGTGAGTTCTGCGTAATAAATGCAGTATATCAGGATGGGTGAAGAGTGGGAAGGTACGAAAAGAAAATTTGGGAACGTGAAGACGAAAGCTAGAGGAAGGCTGGCTTGGCGGAGAGACGGGCAGCTGGAGCCAGGGTAGTGGGAAGTGAGCAATGGTTTGGGTAGGAGTGTGGGGAGCCGTATGGCACAGGGGGAGGCACTTGGGCATGGGGAGGAAGATGGAGGAAGTGGAAGGTTTGGAAGAAGTGTGAGTCAGACCTCAAGCCCTGATTATCCTGCAGGTGGGAAAGAAAGTGTTTTCTTTTCCACTTTCATGTCAAAGATGGCTGTGTAACAGTCCCACAGGTATTCAGGATTTGGAGAATTGCTGAGGATGAGTGAAACTGGGGGGAAAGAGAAAGATGGGCAAAGTTCCCCATCAGCAAATGAGACAAGCGTATCTGGAGTTGGGCTGGCCCTGGATGGATCGTCCTTCCCTGTCCTGTAGTAGCACTGAGGAAAGCAGAATCCCATAGAAAATGTCTCTTCTCTCCTGACAAACTTCTAGAAGGTTCAGAGCATTTTTAAGGTTTTTTGGGGAGAGAACTATGCTTTACTTTGTTTTAAAGTGAACTGACCATTGTTCACTCTTAGTGACACTCTTACCCTCCCAGTAAGGCCAGTAGCCCCCAGCTAGGGCCATTCAATTCACACCTTGGTCTCAAAGGCTAGCAGTTGGAGTAGAAATGGCAGCTGAGTACTTTGGGAAAGGATGTATTTGTCCTGCCCATTTCAAAGATTCTCCTTTTGCTCTGTAGCAGGAGGTACTTCATTATAAGACATTGATTTTAATATTAATTCCTGTTGCAACTTGTTCCAGAGAACATAAACAGGGTTATAAATTAAAATGAACTCTTTATTAGTTAACTGTGTAGAAAGACTTTGCATAATGCAGACTTTACTGGGGATATTGTATTAGAAACAATTTTTTTGGGAAGGAAATGTAGTTTCTAAAATATAACATAGTGATTTTGATCTAAGTGGAACTCTCTTATAAAAAACTCCCTAGCTATTTTTTGTGGGAACATTTTGACTATTGAGGTAATAATATAATCTGACCTACCTTTTCCCTTTGTGGAAGGGTGTGGGTTAGTGAAGAGAGTACAGGAGTTCAGAAGACATATAGGCTCTTTTCCTGGCTTGGTGCATGGCTTAAATGAGGTCCTTTGCCTTTCTGTGCCTCACTGTCCTCCAGTGATGATAAGAACAGTGATGATAATAATGGCTACGTGACTATGTCTAGCTAAGGCTGAATTTTGTGCTGGTGGTACTTTGAGTCTCTGACTCTACTTACTCAGTGGTTTCAGTGCTACTGTTGGGAGTTTTCCAGATGAGGCCCAAGGTGTTCCCCCTCTGCTTATTTAAGTCAGTGGTAAAATTCATGTTCACTTTAGCGGGGCCGCTGGTTCACTGGTGCCTGCTCCATAGCAGAAAAGTGTGTGTAACAACAAGAAATGGCATCAGGCATATGGAGGAGATGAAAGGAGATGCTGGGGCTTTGGACAAAAAGAATCGAGTGAAGCCTGGAAACTTAATTCCGGCGGCAGACAAAAGGAAAGCCTTTGCACAGGCCTGTCTAGAAAATGAATGAAATAATCTCTTTCCTTTTTGGAGACCAGGCCTGGCAAGATGGACAAAGTGGACTCCCTAGGCTCATTTCAATAATGTATCAGAAATAATCCCTTCCATCTCCTGTTAGCCTCCACCTGTTTTTTTAAAAAAAAGAAAAGCAATATATAAGCAGTATCATCCCTGCAAAATGCACGTGTGCACAGGGGAACCATAACAGGATCTGTTTCTAAGGTCCCCTAAAACTGTTCCAGAAGTTTCTGATGTTAAGGCCAAATATAAATATTAATTGGAAGACATCCCAGCTTGTGCATATGAAATGACTTGTGAGGCAAGGCAAATAGAAAAATTGCAATGTTAGAACTTACTCCTCCTGATCTGTGGGAAAGCCTGCACGCTTAGTTCCTTCTCCTTACCCCTTGCCTTTCTCCTGACCTCTCTAATCCTCCACTGGAGTCACTTAATCGTCTCCCACCATGCTCCAAGGTCCTCTTCTTGGAGCTCAGCCACCCACAAAGACTTTCTTACCAGCCTTTTCTCTTTTCCCAGAGCTGCAAGCTTTTGCTCATCATGGACGTCCGCTGCCAAGATACCAAGTTGCTCTGTGCTTTGGGGAGGAATTTCCAGATCCGCAGAGGCAGAGGAAACTAATTACAGCCCATGTAAGTAGGATTTCTGCCTTAGCTAAATGCAACATATTCCTTGGGGGATGTGAATCTGCCAGTCAGGCTCTTCTACCTCATGTAAGTTGTGAGGGAGGCGATAAATCTTGAAAATACAGCACCATCGCAACTGGGGTTGAATTCCCAGATATGCCAAGCACTGACTGGTGGCCCTGGGAAGGTCAGAGCACCTCATTTCCCTCCATGTAGGATATAGTGTCATGAGTGACCTCTGTTGCAAAGCCCTTTGAGACCTTGAGCTGAGGAGTGCCCTAGGAGAGGTGGACGCTATCGTTATTACTGGCCCAGTGGAGCAGTGCCTGGGGCTGCAAGTGCAGGATGTGGTGCTCTCACAACAGCTGCATTTAGAGATGCTCCGTAACCCCAGCTTGCCTCTCAAAGACCTCAAAAGCTCTCCTACAAAATGATGCAGGAACTGCCTGTGCAGCTCCAGTGTTAAGATAGCTGGCAAGCAAGTGAGCCAGATGACCACGGTTTGCACACACTCAAAGCTGGAGTTTCAGGAAGCTATCTGAGAGAGGATGATGATGGAAACTGTGACAAGGCACTTTCTATATTGATTGTATTGGCCTATAAACCCGCAAGAGAGTGATAATGCACATGTTAGTGGCAGGATTTAGTTCCTTGCATCCTCGGGAAGAACCCTGGTGTCTGCTATAATTTTTCTAAAGCACCTGGATGCTGTTGGTTTCAAATCAGACACTTGTTATGAATCATGGCTTTCCCTTAGCTGTGTGGCTTTCATACTGCTACACTGCTGCATGTTGCCCTCTGAATCTCTAGAGGGGAAGGTGGGAAGCTCTCAGATCCATCAAATCCATCCTGAGGTATGCAACAGCTGTTTAAGGGGGCTCTAAACCCCTCTCTCTCCTTAAACTCTGTGCCATCTTCCTTTTAGCTTTCCAACTTTCCAGCCCTCTTTCCTGGCAACCCCTTCTCAGCTGCTCTTCCATCCCCTGTCCTGGCAGCTTCTCTGTGAGGCTGCAAATCCTGCCCCGTGACCTTTTGGGGAGCTTTGTGGCCCCCCCCGATATTTGTTCCACCTTAAGCTGCTCAACTTCTTTTCAGGCTGGCCCAGGTCCTGGCTTGGCTGGGCACTGCTGTGTGTCACTGCACAGCAGTGCCAGGGTTGGGCTGCATGGGGCCACAGCAGGTGTTCCCAGAGCTGGCTGGCTCGCTGGGCTGCACCACCCTCTCGTCTTCTTGCCGCAGGACGCGAGATGCTCAGCAGCCTCCAAAAGCTGATGTGAGGAGGGGAGGGGGGGTTGATAGAGCTGCTCCAGTAAAGCGTTGCCCTTCTGGCTCTGTTGCTTTCTGGGAGGAGGACCCGGAGCATATGTATTATTCCTCCAAATGGTGCCCATGTCCTGATGTTGAGAGGCTGGCTGACTGGGAAGAGAGGGTTGTTGAGACTAATCTCAAAACCTGCTCATTCCCCACGTCTAAGGAGAGCTTCATGTGCTATTTTTTAGTGTGCAACTTAAATATTTACAGCCAGTACCTAAAGCCCTGAGGGAGAACAGTGGTTTTTAAGTAGACAGAAGCGAAGGCTGTGCTAGATCATACGAATCCCTCTTGATGATGTCGGTGGCTGAATAGATTCCTTATTAGAGTGTGAATGAACAGAAATGAGTAACTTTGGAGTTAGATTGAGGTCTAATTTGAAATACAGTTGTTTGGCAACATATCTAGGCACAGATGAGGGCTCCAGTGTTTCAAGTTAAGTGCTTAAAGTTCTTGCAAGTGAAGGCTAAACTTCCAAAGCCCTGGGTGTGCATTTAAATGTGTCTAACTTGACCGTAGACATGCCTGGTGTGTGCAGCCCCACATCAGGCATCGCTAACACCTATGGACCGGCTAATGGTGTGCAACTGCAAATACATCACTTATGGTCACTGATACATGTCCTTCTAAATTAAGGGCATGCAGGTAAGGCATGCATGCATTTAGCAAAGCACTTAGCATCATAACAGGCAAGCCCTGTCTTAAAACAGCAATTAGAGCAGATATAGAAATTATTTTCCCATTCTGGTAAGCAGAACTGTTTTGTCTGATCTAGTGCTTAACTTAAAAATGCTATAAATAACTAATATGAAGAGCACGCAGATTTGTCATATGTCTGATTAACATTTTGTCTGTTCTTAAGGTTGAACCAATGTTTGCCAGGCAGCTGTATTACTTTGCTCAACAAAACAGTGGACATCTTCTGAGAGGCTATGATTTGCCAGAACTTGTGACTAGTCCAGAGGATTATCACAGATCTATTCGCCATTCCTCTATTCAAGAATAAGATCCTCAGAATGATTGTTTTTAAAGGCACTGTAAAGATTATACAGCATGGAGGAGCAGATCTGAATTGCAATTTGGAGATCCAAATCGCAGCTGGATGCATTCAGGGAATCAAGGGTTCAATGATAGGAAAGTGAACTAGAACAACAATATTGTACAATACAAATGACGGGTTTTCAGCGTTTGGATGCTACATCTCACATACACTCCACTATTGCTGGGAATAACTCAAAACTGACGAAATGTTTGCTATGTTTACGTTTGCTTAATGTTCTCCTTGGGTTTTGAGGACTGATTCTTATTGAAGACTTAAATCCATAGTTTACATATTGTCACATTTACAGGGCTATTTATTTTGGATTACTGATCTCAGGGAAGGTACACAAATCTGCGATATTCCCAGTTTGAAACCGTAGCTACTATAGGTGGGTAGCAAATGTAGATGGTTTATTGAGAATAGCTATACATGTAAAAGGTTATGAATTTAGATTGATAAGTGTGGTAGACATTTTATGCCTATATTCTTGTGTAGAAATTTCCATGTATTTTTTAAAAACAATGCAATTCTTCAGAGACATATTTTTTTAATGCCTGACTGACATTATTCCTAACAATGGATTTTGTTGCTGCCATTGTTATTGGCCCCATAATAGCAGTTTTTAAAGTGGTTAATTTATGGTACTGTGTTATGAAAAATGACCACTGAACTTGAATTACCCATGGACTTAGTGGAATAACCACTAAAATTCTAGAGTCTTGAAGAGCAGGTTTAAAAATAAATTACATTTTTTAATGATTGCAGGCCACTATGCATTATATATATATGTGCATTAGAATTAAATTGGCGGACTTGAAAAAATAGCACAAAAATGGTAATGGTAACCTTTCTTCACGTCACGTGCATGACCCAAATTAAAATAACTACCACTTCTGCATTTTACAGAGCCATATTCTGTTCTTCCTGTCCGCTCAGAGCTCCCTTCCATTGGTACTGAAATAAATGTGAAGGCAGAATTCAAGAAGAGCAGAATTTGGCCTCCCATACTAAGACAATCAAGTAAATATTTATTTTTACTCTTGTTTTGAAAAGTTTTACAGAAGTATAATTTCATGCAATTTGCAGCTCTTAAGCTATGCTGCCATTGTAAAGATAAAGAGAAGTAGAGGTCTATTGGGTTTGTATCTTGAAATTTTCCTTTGTGTTTGTTGTGCTGGAGATCAGACCAGGTGATCTTACGAGCTTTAACTACATAACATGATCCTCCCTATGATTAGCAAGCATACTTCACTTGATTTTCTAAATGAGGAATTAAAAATGGTACTTGGTCTGGCAGCAGACTTGTGTTCTAGGGACCTTTAATTTATACATCTTAAAGATGCGTACTCTTCTGGGATATATTATCTCACTCCTTCTCCGATGCATACTCTTCTGTGATATATTATCCCACTCCTTCTCCATAGTGCCAAATGGAAGGACAGATCACTTTTATTTTTGTGTTGTTACTTGAAATGTTTTCTTGGCTTAAGGGAGACCTCTTTCTTAGACTTCAAAAGCACTGCTTTAGGTGACTGTCAGATCTTCTGTGTATGTTTTTGGCCTGTGCATACATTTTGCTGAATGGGACTTCTGCGTTCAGACTGCACTGGTACGATACAATTATTTGATATGGTTTTCACTTTTCTCTAGTGGTCGTTGCTTCATATGCTCATTGCTTCAGCTCACATCTTAGAATAAAATCCTTATTCCCTACCAATTTGGTTTGTACGTGTTATTTTCAGTAGTGGGGCGCATCTGACAGGTTCAGCTCTGCACAGCTAACCTGGGCAAGGCTTCTGGCTAAGTCTGTGGGGAACTCTATTTTAAGTCAAAAGTGCAGGGAAAGGTCAAAAGGTAAGGATTTTTACTTACAAAAATGTCCATGATGTTAGCTCAATTAGTAGAAAAAGGGAAAACGGGGAGGCTGCGGCTCAGCTGCCAGCGGCTATTCAGTTCCTGTGCCGTGCATAATTTAACCAAGTCCTGTTGCTGGAGATGGGGTGCTGCTGTGCACCTCAGCACTCTGCCCCAGTGCCTCGCTGCCGCCGAGGGGCCCGTGCCCCTTCCCGCTCAGCCGCGTGCTGCTACGTGCTCTAGCCTGTCCCTTGCCAAGCTGGGGCCTGGACCTTGAGGTGATTTTTAGGAGTAGCTGTAGTTTTAGGAGTGCTCTCAAGTGAGAGGAAGTCTGGGAGAGGATGAAAAGGAGGATAGTAAAGTAACTGAAATAGTTAAGTTAAAACTACAGGAATTAATTTCACAGAGCAGCCATCGTTTGCTGGAAATAAGGGTCCTTGAGCAGCTTCAATAGCTTGCAGACAGAGAAAACTGAAAATTATTTAAGAGTTCTGTAAAATATCTTAAGATAGGGAGCCATGTTTTCCGTTATGTGATATCATCTCCTGTTAAATATCGAAGGTACGCTATCACTTTTGGCTTTGGAACAAGCTTTTAGTTATTATCCTTGAAAAAAGCGTGCTTTAAAGTCAGCAACTATGAAGAGGGAGGGCAAAGAACATCATTTAAGTCCTGTCCAAGCACAACTTGCTTAATACTGGTGTAGACTAGCTCCACATGACAGCTTTATTTTAAACAAGCAAAGAAGTCCGAATATGTCTACTGGGGAGTGTGTGTAGGGGAAATAGTGGAAGAAAAATCAAGCTGTTGATTATACCATAAATGAGGACTTTAAAGGTGTACTTGACTTGTGTGACAGTCTTTTACTGTTCAAAATAACTAGTTGATACATAAAAAGTGGGGGGAAAAAAGAAGTAAAAGAAAAACCCTGAAAATATTTTCTCCTTTTAGTATTTTTTTACAGTCACTACGTGAAAGCATTTGAGGTACTTCCTACTTCTGTTAAATTCTGTTTATAGTTTCTGAGGTCTACTTCCTTCCTGTTATGATATCAGTGGCGTTATAAATGACAGGTTTTACTCCTGTCAATACTGAAGGCATGGCTGATGTTTTTAAAATGAATTTTCAGTGTGCATTGGTGTCAATATTGGTTTCTCTTATGCTAATATTGCAACAATCAGAATTATTACTTGAAAGGGTTCTGCAAATGAAATATATATTTTTAAAATTTGGTTCTGCTAAGTGGTTCTGCCTACTACTGAAAACTATGTTTGCCTTAGAGGGGATGTAGGTTAACCAGAAATGAAGAGATATATTTTAAGCTGAAATACAACGTAACACGGTTTCTGGAAAAAACACAGGATTCACGTGAAAACCCCTGTGGCCTTTTAAACGGGCATATGTATGCTGTTTACATCAGCGTTTGTCACCAGAGTGGAGGTGGGGAAACACCACCTTCAGCTTTACTTTCAGGAAAAAGTAAAGCGTTCTCTGTTGCACACTTCTAGATCATTGTCTGTGTATACATATCTAGAGGGAGAAAGAGAGAGAAAAAGAGTACTTAAAAAAAAAAAAAAAAGGAGTAGTTTGAAACAATCATTATATCTCATTTCCCAGGCAGAAGTATATGTAAAATTTAGCTGACCTTGGAGAGCAAGATTTTAAAGATTGCCAGAATGTTTTCGTCTAAATTCACTATCTGATCTGGCTGGCAGGTGTCAAGAAGTTACATGTTTGTGATCAAGTGCCTGTGAGTTTGTTCAGCTCCAAAGAGATGTTGAAAGGTCCCTTTGACTTGGAACCAGTTAAAATTTAGTTTGTATTCAACTTATTCTCAAGTTAACACGCATTTAGATTTCAAATGTGTAGCTAGGAAGCATATTATCTTTGACTCCCAATGAGATGGTTACCTTCACTACCCCATACAACTGCACAGACACTACTGGGTGGCACAAAGACATTGCGTGAATGCAAAACGCAATGGCTTGAATTTGCTGAAATGACAGTCAAAGTGGAACTAACAGGAGACTTAAAGTAACAATTCCTTGAACTGCCTTATAGACTAAACATCTAAATAACTGAAGAATGTGATGTGGTTAGGATAGGATGGGTTGCACTGGAGGATGGAAACCTGCCCTTTTGGCAATCAGCAAGAGGATAGGGCAATCACTTCTTGTCATAAGTAAGTGAACCAAAAAAACAGGTCAGATGCCTTGGTTCTGGGCTTGGGTTTGTGTTTTGCACTGGTGGATGGTGACCCAAAAGCTGATGTGTAAGTAGCCAAAGGAGGAAGGTGCTGGCCCGTGGTGGCTCTCCACAGGGTCGTTTGTGAAAAGGGAACGGTCAAGAAAGGGTAGAGTCTAGTCCATTTTCTTCATCTCTTAGATGTGAGGAGATTCATGGCCTGGAAAACAACGGAGATGAAACAAAGACTGCGTTTTGCAAATGCATTTGTACTGTTTTTGCAGTGCTGGCGCAGCACAGCTGCCTTACATGTCTATGCATGCTAGCTGGTGATCTCCTGCCTGTTTAGTTACAATGTTATTGAATAAGGCTAGATTGGGTACTGTGTTCCAGTCACTTATCTGAAATTAGTCTTCCAAGCTCTAGCTATCACTTTTTGCTCCAAAAAAAAAACCACCAACAACAAAAAAAAAACCAGCACAAGTTCTATCTCTAAAGCCAAGAGAACAGATAGATAGATCTAGGTGACTTATTTTGCACAAACTGCAGATAATCCATGTCCTCCACAGTATTCCTGTGAAATGGTCCATCTTTGACCTTGGGTTTGGTCTGTCTTGGTTT